>NC_089827.1:35804352-36406852 GCF_035046505.1 Tiliqua scincoides | reverse complement strand
GAAGATGTTTCAGACCTCATTGATAAATTAAAGATCAATAAGTCACTGGGCCCAGATGGCATCCACCCAAGAGTTATTAAGGAATTAAAGAATGAAGTTGTTCTCTTGACTAAAATATGCAACTTGTCCCTCAAAACGGCCAGGGTGCCAGAGGATTGGAAGATAGCAAATGTCACGCCGATCTTTAAAAAGGGAAAGAGGGGGGACCCGGGAAACTATAGGCCGGTCAGCTTAACATCTATACCGGGTAAGATGGTGGAATGCCTCATCAAATACAGAATCTCAAACACATAGACGAACAAGCCTTGCTGAGGGAGAATCAGTATGGCTTCTGTAAAGATAAGTCTTGCCTCACAAACCTTTTAGAATTCTTTGAAAAGGTCAACAGACATGTGGATGCGGGACAACCCATGGACATTATATATCTGGACTTTCAGAAGGCGTTTGAAACTGTCCCTCACCAAAGGCTATTGAAAAAACTCCACAGTAAGGGAATTAGAGGGCAGGTCCTCTCCTGGATTGAGACCTGGTTGAAGAGCAGGAAACAGAGAGTGGGTGTCAATGGGCAATTTTCACTATGGAGAGAGATGAAAAGCGGTGTGCCCCAAGGATCTGTCCTGGGACTGGTGCTTTTCAACCTGTTCATAAATGACCTGGAGACAGGGTTGAGCAGTGAGGTGGCTAAGTTTGCAGATGACACCAAACTTTTCCAAGTGGTGAAGACCAGAAGTGATTGTGAGGAGCTCCATAAGGATCTCTCCAAACTGGCAGAATGGGAAGCAAAATGGCAGATGCGTTTCAATGTCAGTAAGTGTAAAGTCATGCACATTGGGGCAAAAAATCAAAAATTTAGATATAGGCTGATGGGTTCTGAGCTGTCTGTGACAGATCAGGAGAGAGATCTTGGGGTGGTGGTGGACAGGTCGATGAAAGTGTCGACCCAATGTGCGGCGGCAGTGAAGAAGGCCAATTCTATGCTTGGGATCATTAGGAAGGGTATTGAGAACAAAACGGCTAGTATTATAATGCCGTTGTACAAATCTATGGTAAGGCCACACCTGGAGTATTGTGTCCAGTTCTGGTCGCCGCATCTCAAAAAAGACATAGTGGAAATGGAAAAGGTGCAAAAGAGAGCGACTAAGTTGATTACTGGGCTGGGGCACCTTCCTTATGAAGGAAAGCTATGGCGTTTGGGCCTTTTCAGTCTAGAAAGGAGACAGACGCCTGAGTGGGGACATGATTGAGACATACAAAATTATGCATGAAGTGGATAGAGAGATGCTCTTCACACATAACACCAGAACCAGGGGACATCCACTAAAATTGAGTGTTGGGAGAGTTAGGACAGACAAAAGAAAATATTTCTTTACTCAGCATGTGGTTGGTCTGTGGAACTCCTTGCCACAGGATGTGGTGATGGCATCTGGCCTAGATGCCTTTAAAAGAGGATTGGACAAGTTTCTGGAGGAAAAATCCATTATGGGTTACAAGCCATGATGCGTATGTGCAACCTCCTGATTTTAGAAATGGGCTTTGTCAGAATGCCAGATGCAAGGGAGGGCATCAGGATGCAGGTCTCTTGTTATCTGGTGTGCTCCCTGGGGCATTTGGTGGGCCGCTGTGAGATACAGGAAGCTGGACTAGATGGGCCTATGGCCTGATCCAGTGGGGCAGTTCTTATGTTCTTATGAACACAGTGGGGTTTACTTCTGAATAAACATGTTTAGGATTACACTGCTCTTGGTTTTAAAAGGGGATGAATAGACAAATTAATGCGAATTAATGGAAATTAACCCTACTATTAATAATAGCTGTATGCTTTGTCCAGGCTCACAGGAAGAGTGCTTCTGAGTTGCTGGTGATCAAGTTGCTGGGGATCAAGAATGGGAGAGGGCTATTTGCCTATATCAGTGATTCCCAACCTAGGTAAGGGGCCTCATGAGTTCTTGCAGGGCCCGATAAGGGGATGGTGATTCATTGGTGATGGCAGCAACAGCACTTCCAGGTATGCATCACTGCTGACTAAGGTAAAAAAAGAAGTTTGGACTCATGTTCTGTGGTGGTGGGTTTTGATCCTGTGTTTTGCGGCATCTTTATCCGCTACTGCAGATGGGTATGTCCAAAAAAATCCCTTTTTTCTTAGCAGCAGCAGCGGTGTAAACTTGGAAGTGCATTTGCCACCACTGCCAAGTTGCCACTCCCCTTAAGGGGGAAAACATTGGTTCTTGCTGCCCAGGTTCGGAAACACTGACCTACATGCTCCAATTTTAGGCTTCCTAGCAGCATCTGGATGGTCACAAGAGAAACAGGATGCTGGACTTATGGACATTTTGTCTGGTCTAGAAGGGCTCTTCTGACATTCAAGTCTTCTTCCTTGTGAACTTTTGCAGGCAATTTCAGTTTAATACAAGCATAATTATGGCTCTGGGCCTGACTAGGGTGTAAAGCTGCTAATTCATTGAATATTATCTGATACCATGTTGTACTTTTAGAAGGGACTTTAATTGTTTCTCCCCATGGGTGAATGTGTTTGGTAGCCCACCTAAATAACAAATGTACAGGTAGCCGCTATAAGTCTTGCTTGGAACACAATTCCATGCAGAAATGAGAGTTGCTTCCGAAAGCAGGGGTTTAGCACTCTTTCACATTTCCCTAGCCAAACCATCACAACTTGGCACTAGATCACAAAAGGGAGAGAGCAAGAGAAAGCTTTGCTTCTGGTTGGTCCAGAAATGATCTGGGTTACCTGGGGCAAATTGGGACAGTGAACCTTCTAGGAAGCAATACATAAATGGACCATTCATGGTCGGTGTGACTTAGGTAGCTTTACTGTAGGAAAGTACTTGACTTCTTCAGGGTTTGAGGCTTAGTTTGGGCAGTAGTTGTATGGCTGCTGACAAAGGCTCCTCAATTCTGCCCCTCTGTTCAGTTTTAGTTGTGTAAATACCTTTTGCTGAATCCATAGGGGCTTTTGGTTCTTAACTATGGCTGTTGCTGCTCTTTTCTCAATGTTGCCGCCATTGTAAGTCGGAGTATCATTCAGAGAGGCAGCAGGGGGCAGTAGCTGGCAGTGGTGAGAAGGAGGCAGAATCTAAATCAGCTTCATTCAGGTCTCTTTGGCTTTTGCCCAAAGCTGCATGCATATCATAGCGTTCTTAAAAAATTGCTTCTTTCTTGGAGCAAAGCAAACCTGGGCAGTAGACCCTGATAAAACTGGAGCTTTAATGACAGCTATCAGAGGATAGGTGCAAAATCAGTGAGTGTTGGACATGAGGTGGACGACCCTCACATTAGGAGATTTGTTTTCTCCTCACTCAGGTAAGTTTATCACTTGACCTCTGCAACATCTTCTGATTAATTATAATAATAACAATAACAACAACAACAACAACAAGGTATTTATATACCGCCTTTCTGATCATCGGATTATTCCTCTGACTTTATTCAAGGCGGTTTACATGGGCAGGCGTTTCTAAATCCCTCAAGGGGATTTTTACAATCATAGAGGTTCTCTCTCTGTCAAGCACCAACAACATTTCAGATGGATCTTTCTGGTTTGGTCTCACTTCTGGCCTCCAGTTCTCCCACGCAGGCTGACAAGCAGCTCCATCTCTCACATGGAGGGCAGCCAAGACACTTCTTGCTCACACCAAGAGCAGGTGGAATCACTCAGCTGGGCTTGTCAGCTGCTTCAAGGTCTTGCCATTCTCAGCCGTTCAGGGAGCTGCCAGTGTCCTTGAACTGGCGACCTTCTGGTGTTATCTTCGGGCTAATGGAGGCTCTGCCCTCTAGACCAGGCCTCCTGCCCTGAAATTCCTGATTATTGGACTTTGTTACTAATGGGCATTCTTCTTTGAGTTCATCTGAATGTTTAGGGTAGTTATGCAAGGGGGACTAAGCAGGAAATCCACAGTAGTACCCCACTGTGTATTATCCACTGCAGATTGTGCTCATAATCATGGTGACAAACTATGTGGGATATGATTGTATGATTAGCTTGGATGCTTATCTGCTAACTCCTGCAGCATCAAGAGTATCACCACTGCCACTTCCCTCATGGTCCATTGCGCATACTTAACATTTTAAGTTTTTTTTTTTTAATCCTCAGTTGCTTTTTAGTAACCTTTAGAAAGGAAGCAGGCACTCCCTACTGCAATAATAATACAGCAGGGAGTGCTCCTCTAGTTTTCTAACTCTAACTCTTTAAAACGTAATTCCAGCAAGACACACACAGAGCAGGGCACTGCCATCTTGTGACCTCTTTAATTTCTTTTTCATTTAGTTTGGACTGTTCCTCCCTTTTGGTAATGAAGTGGCACATCTCCACAAAATCTTAAAAAGAGAGCTGTTATTACCGCTATAGCAAGGATAACTCTCCACCTGTTAAGTGGGGTTGAAAGTTTTCTATTGGCATTGGATTGGTGCTAGCACAAATGTCCCACTCAGAATTAAAATGTTGTCTGAAAGCCTACACAGATTCCAGTGTAGGCCATTGCAGCATGGCTCCCCTAAGCAACAATTACTCAAGCTGATGGAGTACAGTAGATCACCAAGTAGCATAGCAAAGTTACTTTAGATTGGCTCTGCGGTTTTCTGAGATCCCACGCGTGTACTGGCCAGGCTCCCTGAGACTACTTTTAGGAGTGTAAAAGGCTCTGGAAATTGAAATCTCTGTGAACCGTTGGTCTAAATAATTCTGGCAGAATAATAGCCACCCCATAATAAACTTCAATCTGTAACAAAAAACTTGAATTAATATTTCTGTTTTTAATGCATCCCTCCCCAACACCCACACCCAAACTGCGATTCTTTTCCTCTTCTACTCAATTTCATAGCCTTCCCACTTTTTAAAAATGTCATCTCCCCTGCCACCAACTCCTCAGGCTCTCTCTTCTTTAAAAAAAAAAAAAAAAAAAAAAAAAAAGCCCTACTAATTTAGCAAAAACCAAAACAAAAATAACTTACCCTATTAAGGATAATTCAAGAAATGTCCAGCAGTCTCAGTGCAAGAATTCACTATGCTGAGAACTGCCTGTGGGTGGGCAAACACCAGGAGGTCCTCCAAGCATAGAGCCTGCTACTCATCGCTCCTGATCCTCCACTTCTTTTCAGACAGCTTACTGAGAAATATGGACAGAATTGGGCCCTCTGTGACTTAAACTAATCTGAACATGTGATGGCACAGTTGGCTGACCGTGTCTTTGGCTGTGCATTGGACTTGATGGGCAGAAAGGGTCAAATGTTGGTCATGTGATACCACCCTGTTCTAATGTCAACAGAGGTGAGTAGGAAATAAACTAAAAAACGTTGCAATGTAGAGCATCACCCACTGAAGGTGTCTTACTTGAAATGATTGCATAGTTTCCTTGAGAAAAGTAGTACCTGTTCTGCGCAGGAACTGGGTTCCTAAGAGAGAAGGATCACTCTGACCTTTCAGTCTTCTCCTTCCATTTCTTTCACAGGGAAAACCTCTCCCTTCCTCGCCTACTGACCTCCCCCTCCTCCTCTTACCCACCCCCAGCCATGTTGTTATTCTGCCTGGGAGTAAACAGTAGATGTTACATGGTATTATTAACACTGCGCTCCCAACACAATGCTTTTGGGCATGCTCTGTGTACAGGTCCCTGGCAGCCATAAATTAATTAAAAGTAGACAGGAACCATTGGGAAAGCAGGCTTCATCCCCCTCCCTCCCTGCAAATCCATGTCCCAGCTTTTCTTTCATTCTCTGTGGGTAAATAGCTAATTCCTTTGTTCCTTGCTGCACCATTTCATTTCTGCCATCATTGTCCTCATTGTTCTCGGGAACAGGGGGGGTCTGGGCCAGGAGCAGCCAAGGTCTTGGCTAATGACGGGAAGTCTTTAAAGTTTGCGCTGCATTTCATCTTCTCTGTGGGAGTTTTAGGACGCATCCAGTGTTTGATCCCCACCGTGCAACTTTGCTTCTAGTTAATTAACAGATCCCCATTACACTCTCTCATCTGCAAGCACATGGGAGGCCTATCAGGAGGTAATTCAAGGCCAGTCTGAGTGATGGCAGGAATTAGAGAAATCGCTTGTTTCAGAGGGTTAATGTTCAGGAACAAAACCTTCCCCTTTGCTGAGGTCTAATTGAAACGTTGTACGGTATTCTGTTGTAGCCCAATTTTGTCTATTATTTTTGACAACCCCCCAACCACCACTTTCTTGCTTCTCATTCTGGCTACTGCGAAGGGAGAGGTGTGTTCAAAAGACGACATGATGTTTAGAGATGCATGTTTTATTTACATATTGATTCTGTACATGCTCAGCGGAGCCAGTAGCAACCACAGTGGTGATGTTAGTGGCCTGGTTATAAATGGAACTGACACAGGACCAAAAATGACAGCCACAAAATGGTCAGAAATGACAGTGTCCTGTGAGGGCTGCCATTTTTTTTTTTTCTAATGATGTCCCAAAATGTTGTTGTGTTGGGGGTGTGTGTGTGTGTGTGTGTCAAATGATGCCAAAAAAAAAGTGCTTTGTTGAAAGAGAAAAGTAAAAGGGTAGTGGCATAGCTATGCCATTTGGCAGGGGGGGGATTTTTAACACCTCCCCCCCCAAGACACTTTTGGTTTTTGGCAAAAATTGGTAGTGCCTTTCTTAGGCCTCCAGCAGGCCTTCTGAAGGTCAGGAAAGCTGTGCACTTCCTTCCCGAGCCTCAGAAGGCCTTAGAGGTCCTGCCGGAGGCCTTTGAAAGGAACTTCTGCTCCAGCAAAAACTGGAAGTGCCATTCTAAGGCTTTTGGTAGGCCCTCCAAGGCCTTCTGAGGCTTGAGAAGGCCATGCAGAGCCTTCCTGGGCCTCAGAAGGGCCACACCACTGGCACCCCCAGGTGTGGCCCCTGGGGCAACTGGTCTCTCCACTTAGCTACACCAGTGGTAAATGGAAAGAAAGACACTGCTGCTGCCACTGCCTGCAGAAAAACAACCTCCCTCCACAAACAGGAGGGTCCCCCCTGCCAGGGCACCCTTTGCTGAGGACCCTCTTAAAGTCAGAACCAGCCTGGTGTGAAAGAAGAGGCTGCCATTTGAGGAGTTTGATTGAGGGCCCAATCCTATCCAATTTTCCAGCACTGGTGCAGCCACAATGCAGCCCCAAGGTAAGGGAACAAATGTTCCCATACCTTGAGGAGGCCTCTGTGATTGCCTCCCCAGCAGTGCATACCCCATAGGCATAGCAGCACCGACACTGGAAATTTGGATAGGATTGGGCCCTGAGTTGGATAGAATTTGTGGCAGAGGTCACTTCGGTGAATTCTTACTCCTCCCTTTATTTTTGTTAGAAACATATAAAACAAATTTTAAAAATCATTTAAGTAGAAAAAAATGGAGGCAGGACATATTAATGCTTTCCCTTCCCACTCAGTCTGAAATCCAAGCTATGGAGTATCAGTGTGTTGAATACACACTGTCGCTTTCCCACCAGTGGAGCCGTGTGGCTAAATACAGCACATTGCAGGAGTGCAACCTTGTGCTGACTTTCAATCTCTCCATATTTCCAGCTATTTTTCCCTGTTTCTCCCTTCCCCTCCTTTTCCCCCACCCCATGAGCAATGACCCCCTTTAACTAATGAATTAGGAACTGCTCCTGCAATTGCAATTCTCAGTTCGACACTTGGCATTGAGAAGCAAACCAGGGCTATTTAGCTCAGCGTTAAATGGTCCGCCACATTAACCCCCTGGCACGCTAAGCTATTAGGTTGTTTTACTGTTGTTAAAGTTACATTTGTTAGGTGGAGTAGCTGCCCTTCTTAGGGATGTGGGGGAGCCTACTGTGTGCTGTATGTGCAGCAGACAGGGTGTGCAGGTGAACCTCATACGTGTTTCTGCTTGGAAGTGTACAGCGATCGCAATGCCCAACTTTCCAATATTGATGTCATCAATGGAATTAAGAGGGTAATTCTGGGCTAACGTATTATTGATAAGCAAGATAACAAAGCCTGTCAACTGCATACTGCTCCCCTCCAAACCACTTTTGCGTGACCTCAGTACTCCTGAAAGAATCTTTCTAAGCACCTATGCCCTCATTCTTGCCTTTTGAAAGTATCCTTCTAGATCTCATGGTTGTTCTGATTAATTTGGATATCTTATATAATAGGAAGCAAGAAAAGAGTGAGCACTAAAAGATAAAAAACAAATAAATGCAGGACTAAACTTACTGTTTCTTTCTGATATTTATAATTTCTGTGTCTAATTTATCAAGAAGGAATTGACAAATTGCCCTGGATTCAGAGGTTATTTTACATCAGTAGAATGCACTTCTGCATTTGCAGAGTACTCCTTTGTTTTCCCCTACTTGCCTTCTCCTGTTACAACCTCTGCACCATGTCCCACACAGTTCTGGAGGGTCTCCTGGCCTTCAGGGGTGTCTTTTGGGGGAGCACAGGGGCCTGTAGTGGGGAGGAAAGAAAGCCCTGTTGCATGAACAGAGTTCTACTCATTCACTTTGGAACCAAGTCATTCTTTTTTCACATTTGGGAGTATAGCAAGTCCTTTCTTAAAGTTGTTTCATTCAACCTTGTTTTGTTTTAAAGTTGGTTCTCAACCTTCTGACCTCCATGTCCTCTGCACATTATAGGGCTGCTAGAATCTGCTTCCAGGTCATGCAGGATCTGTGACCCACTTCCTTGGCCTTGTTGTGTCCCATTATGCCTGCTTCAGCAAGGCATTCTAGGGCACGACGATGCTTTGCAGAGTGATAGGAAAGCATTCAACAAGTGCACCCAGACAGCGTTCTTGAGTCCGCCTATAGTAAAATTGGTTTTGTTATAAGTCATTTTGCTTAAAGTTGCAGTTTCCAAGAACCTATCAACTACTTTCAGTGAGGACTTGCTGCAAATTGACTTGTGTTGTCTTTCCATAAGGCCAGCAATGTTCCTTTTAAAAATGAAAGTTGAGATTGTCAACATGCAAAATTGTATTTTTCTGAGTTTAACGGGCAACGGTGAAGGGAAAAGAAAGCAATTTGCTATAGCTGTGAAGTTGTGTACGAATCTCTTGTGAAGTTTCTGCACTTGTGTGGAATTTTGAAATATGCTGCTCATAAGCAAAAGGCATGATTTTCTGTGTCAGATAACAGAACCCAAAGCAAATATAAAAACACATTGGTATCTCAGGTCTATAACATCTCAATAAAATACACATTATTTAAATTTCTGGCTTGGTAGGAACTCACGTTTTACTCATGTTTACAATACGTTTTAATTTTTTTTGTTTTTTTAAGGTCATCCCACTGTTACCTTATGGCCCATTTTTATATATTAGCATATTGCCCTTTTGAAATTTTGTGATTTGTAATAACCAAAAGGTATTTGAACATACAAAGTTAGGGACTAATCACTGCTAGGCCAATTTTGCTGAGTTTTACAGGCAAAGGTGAAGGAAAAGAGAAGGTACTTTGCTTCGACTTCAGAGTTGTTTTTTGTTGCCATTGAAGTCTCTTTTGTATGCTTTCATCCTAATCTGGGTTATAAAAATGAATAGGACCCAGTTGATTACACTTGTCCGCATGTATCCTCTGTCATCTGGCAAAGACGTTTCTAGTAATAAATGGATCAGTAGTGGCATTGTTCGTCAAAATGTATGTAAGCATTTTCAACTTCTTTTACTGTGATCTCATGAACCACCTTAAAGCATATTGCCAAGCATTGATATCAATGGGTGAGTTAAGCATCAGCTTTCAGAAATTCAAGTTGCATGTGACTGGTCCCTATAACATTAAAATATCCCCCTTAGGGCGCAATTCTAACCAACTTTCCTGCACTGAGGTAAGGGCAGTGCAGCCCTGATGTCAGGGAATGGGCATTCCCTTACCTTGATGAGACCTCCACGACAGCTATCTAACTGCAGGATGCAGCACATGCCTCACTGGCACTGCTGTGTCAGTGCTGGAAAGTTGGTTAGGATTTGGACCTTAGTGTCTGGGCTAAAACCAGAAGCTCACAGATCTGTATGCTACGGTCTCATTTGGTGAACGGCTGGGGCTGCAGCTGGTAGACGTTTTCCCTTGACACTAAAAGTTTCCTTGGATCCAGAATGAGTCCACTCAGCCAACCAGTTCATTGGTTTTTCCTGACCTTAAGGAAGGACTATAAAGCTTTCTGGGTCAGATTGACTTTATCTTGGCAACAGCAGTATCTACTGGCTTGTGTCTCTTGGTTTCCAACTTTACGCCAGCCCAGTGGTGACCATTATTAACTGTAGGCCAAGAATAACTGTACCTTCCTTGTTTGCATAGATGGCACCAAATAATTAAATACCTTATAAGAATAATGACCACCGTAAATTAACTATCAAATAGAAAAAGGGGTGTGTGATGGAAGCCAGTCTCATCTGGCTAACTCTTGACCGAGGTATCTGAGAACAACTTCACATGTTTCCAGTTGGGGTATGAATCACGTCAGGAAAATGTTTGTTAAAGACCCCATTCACACATAGCTTCAGGAGCAGGAGAGCTGCAGTGTGGTGGTGCAACCCCACAAAGCAGTGACCCATGTGAGTGATACAACTTCACGGACCTTGCCTTAGATTTGATAAACAGTAGAAAAGTACTACAAAAACATAAGAACCATTCAAGGATGGAACAACAGGGTAAGCTGCCTGAGGAGATGGTGGAATCTCCTCTTGTTCAAGAAAAGATTAGGTAGGGATTTTTCTAATGACTTAGGGCAGTAGATTGAGCTGCAGATGTGACCTTTCTGAATCCACAGTCAGGCTTTAATGGCAAGTTACACTTCCGCTATATCTAGAACTATCTAGAGCTGCCCCCTATTTCCCTCTTCTCTTGGACTCTTTTGTCTTGCCTATTCTCTTTCCAAAGAAATGGTCCTTGCAGGAGGACTTGTATAACTCACTTTTCCTCAGGCAAGTCTTGACCCACTTCTGGGTTGCGACCCACAACTCGAAGCCCGGTGGACGAGAAGGTCCAACGTTAGGCCTTGTGCAATGCTACAAATGTACCGATATCAGTGCCCTATAAATGGATTATATTTTAAAAGTGGAAGTGGCGGCAGGGGAGAGGGATGCGTTTCAGCTTCTGAATCCTTCTAAACGAAGGCTTAGCTCTGAGTAATCAGAATTACTTTGGTTGTGCATGGAAGCATTAAAAGCCTTGTCCACTAATTGAGAGAAGCGGCTCCGGCGAAGCAGCCTTGCCCTCTCGTTATGCGATCTTGCAAGTTCTATTTGTCATCATCGTTTGCCGGTCTTAATCTAACTGTACTGCTGGTGCAAATTAATGGTAATTTGTTATGACACACTGTGTCCTTCGAGTGGAACAACAATATGGAACTAATACCGCTTCTCACTGGCTTCCCCCTTTCCTGCTCTCAGATCCCATCCGCCACTGAAGACATCATCCTGACTTAGCCTTCAGGCTGCTCCCTGCTAAAAGGGGTGTCAGAATATGTTATAGCTTGACTGACAGAGACTACCCAGTGCCCTTCCACTGACACGTTTTAAAGAGATCCGTGTCTAACTACAAGGCTAGTCTTTTCAAGTGCCTTGATGCTTTTCTGATCAAAAAATATGTGGTCATTTTTGAACTGCTTTCATTTTTGACTTCAAGGGAGCTGTTTTCTTGCCCTTGTGTGGTCTGTGCACCTTACGGGCTTTCAGAACTCACCTAGATCATTGGCTATTATTTTAGAATGTGATTAATAAGCACGTTGGGGTTTACATTTCTGGAGAGAATTTCCATGCATTTTAAGGAGGAATTGTTACACACAGTCATGGCCGCAATCCAGTGCAAAGTTAAGAGCATGTAAATACACGTGTCTCTATGATGCATTGCAGCTAGTTGGTTGGTTTTTGCAGTTGGTTAGTTTTTGCTTAGGTTTCTTAGGGCAGTTGGTTAGTTTTTGCTTAGGTTTCTTAGGCAGTTATTGTCAGGAAGGTTGGAGCCAGGGAATTGTTCTTCTGGAACAGATTGTACATATTTGATACATGGATGTTTTTAATTTTCACACTTGGAGTAATCTAGTTTTGAAAGTCTAGACCCTGCAAATCCTCTGTTCAGCCTAGATCAGTGTTTCTCAAACTGTGGTTCAGGATCCACTAGGTGGGTTGTGAGCCA
The DNA here is from genome assembly GCF_035046505.1 of Tiliqua scincoides. Classification (NCBI taxonomy): domain Eukaryota; kingdom Metazoa; phylum Chordata; class Lepidosauria; order Squamata; family Scincidae; genus Tiliqua; species Tiliqua scincoides. The sequence goes on along the minus strand of NC_089827.1, from coordinate 36,394,761 downwards.
GTTTCAAGTGGGTCGCATAGCACTTAGCTCAGCCACCATTGAAAATACAAAGCTGAAAATATAGGGTACAGAGCTGTTTGGCAAGGCAGGCTCCTGGTTTGCCTGGAGGCATAGAGCTTTTCCCTGATTAGGTGGGAAAGTTGGATGTGGAAAGGGAGGAGGGCTGTGAGGTTGGAGAAGAATCCAAGTCTGTGTTTTGTTTTGGTTTCTGAGCTGGAATGTTTTAATTTTGAGCTATGCTAAAAAATCAGCATAAGTGTGCTGTGTAATGGGACCTTTGGCTAATCACAGCTTAGATTTGAAGCCTAAATTGATGGTGTAACTTCTGGACATGATATCACTTCCAGGTTAATGGTTAGTGACATCACTTTCGATGGATCCTGACAGATTATCATTCTAAAAAGTGGGTCCCAATGCTAAAAAGTTGGAGAACCACTAGCCTAGATGATCTGTGTTGGTCAGAGATTCCGCATAAGTCCTGCCGTTCTCTACACTTCAGTCTTTGATTTGTGTCAGGCTCCTATGGTCCATCGTTTAACCTTTGATATATTGCTTCACCCTTGCCCTGCTCCTCAATTCTTGCTTTGTCTGGACTTTGTTTGACCTGGTTCTGCTGAACCTCCACTTGTTTGCGGGCCTCTGCCCGTATCTTGCACTCCAGCTCAAACTCCCTTTATACTGAGACAGTCTGACTGATGAAAGTATCAAAAGTCTCTCCCGACACCTCTGTAATTATTCCAGAGCACCTGAACTTTCTTGAACTTGGGTAAACACATCTTTAATTTATATTGCATGCAATTATTTTTTTATTACAGCTGGAGTGTGAAGTGTAATCAGGTGGCTATTGTATAATTTAAACTCCAGGTGATTTTTATTTAATAATAATAGCTTGTGTTCCTATAGAGCCTCGCATCCCCAAAGGGATCTCCACAGCACTTTGCAAACTTAACAATCAAAGGCGAAGAAAGTAAAACACTGATTATAATTAACACAATCTAAGTAAGCAAGGCCTATTCCTGCTGCTTCTGTTTGTGTGTGAAGGGACACCATTGACTTACTGAAGGCAGGCTTGGGCGTCTCCTTCTGTGGAGCTCATTCAAAAGAACAGAGGAGCTGAAGCAATTTTGACTAGTCTAGAAATATGTAGAACCTTCTCTGCCCAGGGCCAGCCCATCCCTGAGGCTGGTTTAGGCAATTGCCTTAGGAAGCAAACTGGCCTTGCATGTCCACTCACTCACCTCTACTGCTCCTCTTCCTCCTCCCATTCCCTAAATTAGAAAAGGAAAAGGCAGAAGGAATGGAAGTGAGGAGGACAGGATACGCTTTAGGCCCCACCACTTATGGACCTCCATAAATGTGGACCCCCCTCCACATTTCCTCTTTTGCTCCATCTCCCACTTCCTTTCCCAATTCAGGGATTGTAAAGGCGGGGAGCAGAGGATGGCACATTACTGGGTAAGGGGGGGGCAACATTTGGCGTGCTGCCTCAGGGGTCAGGAGGTTCTGAATTGAGAAACGTCAAGTCTTTTGTGTATTTATTGAATCATTTTTTCCAGTTTCCATTCCTCAGACCTATGTGCATATTTCTGTCTCCAAATTAGCCCTCAGCATTTTGGTGTAGGGGAATTTGGCAGCTACCCAGTTTTCATCAGCTTGAGTCATGTTGTAGACCATCTTCCCAGCCCCAGACTCCCAAAAGTGGTTGTGAGAGGCAGATGTCTGGGGGGGGGGTGAATCACAGTGATAATGCAGCAGGTGTGCATACAGAAGGTTTGTGTAAATTCAATCCCTTACATCTCCATATACGCCTGGAAAAGAGCCCTTCTTGAAACTCTGGAGAATTACACAAGTTGGTGCAGACAATACTGACCTACTTGGACCACTGACTCAGTATAAGGCAGCTATTTACAGATGTGCCCCAGTATCCACAGGGGAGGGGTCTGTTCCAGATCACACCATGGAATCTGGAAACCATGGATACCAGATACCGCGGATACCAGGGGGGCCCTTTCCAAATATATTCAGAAAGTTAAAAAAAGCCCTCAGTGACTTTCCCTGTCATCGTGCAGCACTTTCGCTGCATTTGCAGGGCTCCAGGCAGTCTCTTTGGCTTCTTCCAGGTCATGCAGAGGTCCTTGTCTCCACCCAGCTTTGGCCCAGAATGCATCGCAGATAACTGAAACTGCGGTACCGGGTCCATGTATACTGGGGGATGCCTGTATGATCACAGACCACCCTTTGTACAACTTTTTGAGCAAACTGAAACAACAGTTTGATTAATTAAAATAATAAAACAAATCAGTTGCCATGGAACAATATAGTTCTGGGTGTATACCGTGCTGCATCCTTTCCCTGTATCCCTTTAAATGTTCTGATGGTTGCCTTACCCTCTTTGTGTCCTCCAGTCGTTCATAAATGCAGCATGTAGAGGCATGCTGGTGTGTACAATGCACATGCCAGAGATACAGCCTCTGGTTGCCCCATAGTCCTTTTAAAGTGCTGCTAAATAGGGAATTATTTGGCAGATAAATTATGGCAGATAAATAGGGAATGCAGGAACAGATATGGCACTTGAGACCAGACATCTTTCTCTTTCAGGACCAATTGGTGAGGGTCAGTGGAGAGCCTGAAGGAGATGAGGAGCAAGGTGCTAGTTCTCATTGCATGTGCAATGACACTTTTCTTCTTGCTTGCTCTCCCCTATGCAAAATGACCCTTTGAGAAATGTTTCTCCTCTTATCCATACTCTCTTTCCTCTTATCATGAATTCTTTGGATACTTCGTCCAAGTAGGAACCTTGGAATAAATTGTTTCACCTGAGCTTAAATTTGTTTGCAGCTCTAAAATGGTCCAGGTGGCCTACTGAATTTTAATCAAGGTATAGTAATTGTGTGTCCTTAGTTTCACTCATCAGAAAAAGAAATCATGTTTTCAGCGTTTCAGAGGTAAAAAATAGCTCACACTTAAATTTTCTGTCTTCTTTCGGATATTGTATGTGATGTGCTGGCTGTGTCTAGTGCACGTGGTCTTCAGGGCAATTTACATACAAAATTAAAACAATAATTAAGGACCCAATCCTATCCAACTTTCTAGCTCTGGTGCAGCCTCAATGCAGCCCCAAGGTAAAGGAACAAATGTTCCCATACCCTGAGGAGGCCTCTGTGACTACGTCCCCACCACAGGATGCAGTGGATACCCCATTGGCATGACTGCGCTGGCATTGGAAAATTGGATAGGATTGGGCCCTAAGTTGTTTCATGGCATTCATACATGAATCATGCATTCATGCATGATATTCATGGCATTCTTCTCTTGGAAGAACATGTGTGTGTGTGTGTGTGTGTGTGAGAGAGAGAGAGCGAGAGCGAGAGCGAGAGAGAGAGAGCGCAACACTTTGAACAGCCAAATGTGTTGGAATATGTGTGAGAACAACTTTAAAAGTCTGAAGTTATGAAGCAAACTGGCACAGGAAGAATTGATGGTATGTAAAGTCAAAGAAAAAGGTTGAATTATTGGGGGAAAAGGCCACCAAAAATTCTGAAACAGAAAACAATTGTGTTTTCCTAGGGTGCACCTCATTTTCATGGGTGAACATTTTTGGCTGCAAATGAAGAAGAGGATCAAGGGCAGCTATAACTCTCAACAATGTGCGAACAAGACAACTGCCAGGATCAGTGTTCTCAATGTGCTTTGCTTTTTAATCTTTCCCAAGAGAATACTCAATTCCTTCATAATGCAGCTCCATAAAACTGTAGAGCAGTGATCTCTGATAAAGTGCACATTTTTGACTTTAATAAACATGTTCTGGGGGCCCAAAATGTCCTCAAAAGAACCCTAAGTTTTCCCTTTTTCACACGTTTGGTACCTTTAAGCCCTGTGTTCAGCAGCTGCTTTTGTGCAATATTCTCAAAAGAAGTTCCTCTTCTCACTGGCCATGCGATGTAGACAATCAGGGATCATGTCGTTGGTGCTATGAGCAATTGAACATGTTTGCTCCATTTTGCTTTTGCTCCAAAGTACTTCTGAAATGAGGTTACTTTTGTTAAGAAGAGCTTTCCATTAAATCTGCCCCTTATTTTTCCTCAGCCCTATATTTTTTTTCAATCCAATCAATTATATCTAATGTATTGGTGAAATTATTAACCCCTTTGAATCGGACTGTTTGGACTGAAAATTGAACATGATGAAAACTGGCTCTAACCTAGTTAAATATCCCTGTGTGCTGCAGCATGCACCACATAACTCATCCTCAAACCAGTCTTGTATCTGGCTTTGCTAATCTGTTTCAGGGCGCAATCCTAACCCCTTATGTCAGTGCTTTCCAGCACTGACATAAGGGCAATGCAACTCTAAGGTAAGGGAACAAACATTCCCTTACTTTGAGGAGGTCTCCGTGAGTGACACCCAACTGCAGGATGCAGCACATGTTCCATTGGCACCGCTGTGCCAGTACTGGAAAGCACTGACATAAGGGGTTAGGATTACTCCTTCAAACCCATAATTCCAAGTAAATTGTCTGCCATTTCTGTTTGTAGTAGGGTTACCTCCATTGAGGTGATCATAGTAGTTTCCATTTCCTCCCTGCAAGGTATTAAAAATGCCAGTAAACCTAAAATGGTCATGAAATCAATATTTTAGCCGTTTACATAATTCAATCTCAACCCTCCCCCCACAATTTTGGGTCTGTATTGTTGATCCTATACTTTTTTTGTTTTAGATTTCATCAGTAATTTTCAGACCTGCAAACTCAAATCATATGAACAATCCACTTTGAATCTAACATGGTTTGTTTGCCATTTTTGCATTACTTCAGAGTAAGTGAAGAACCTTCATACTCAGTGGAGCATCTTAGCAGATGGAACTATGATTCAAGCCTGTCACTAGAGGACAGGCAAATATAAAATAGGTATATAAGATTGCGTTTGAGCTTCCTGAGCAGATTCAGATCTCTAACCATTTTCCCATAATTGCAAGTGTGAGAGTGCATCTGTTCCTATCTTGAGTCCTCAACGATTTTATTGGTGCAGGAAAGAGAAGTTCTGTCATAAAGCTGAGAGGAAGAGGGAGGTTCCATAGCCTTGTGCTATCAGGCAGTGGGGTTAACACCTCCTGAAGAGATTCAGGCAAACATCAATAGTTCCCAAACTCAGTGGCGTAGCTAATGAACATGTAGCTCAGTGCAGAGCTCAAAATGATGCCCCGGAAGTGATGTCACAACCGGAAGTGACATCACACTTGGGCTTCTTTAAAAGTGCAAATTAGGGGGAAACCTGCCTCCTCCCCCCAGCAGTTCACCACACACTTGATCTGCCATCTCTCCCCAGCCAGTGGCATAGCTAAAATATCTATATGCTACCTGGGATTAAAGAAGATTTTGGAGCCCCTCTCCATGACAAAATCAAATTTAATTAAGTAAATAAATAAAAAGTGTGCCCCTTATTGGTTAGAGACACTGTGTTGGGGTGAAGAGGGATGGTTATTCTCCCCCTGCTAAATATAAGAGGAGCACCACTTTAAAAAGAGCTTCTTTACCAGTTAGCAGGAGTAGCTGTGTTACGATACATGGAAATGAGAGCTGACTCATATTAACACCTTAGTGGTTCCGTGCTGTATCATAAAAACATCTCATTGGCTCTCAGAACAATCAGTCTCATGGGTCAGTTTTGAGTTAAAGAAATCCACTTTTTGTTCCATAAGGCAGTTTCGTTTTTGTTTTCTGGTTAGTTAGCCATAACTTTTGATAGAATACAGCTATTCAAATGGGGTTTGTTTCATTGCATTCAGCTTTAAATTACCTTTCCAATGATATATAACATGATGGTATTATTCGTACATACCAAATTTGTTCACAAATTTGGCCACTGGTGGCAAGCTCAGCTTGTTGCCCCCCTTAAGCTTGTTGCCCTGTGTGACTGCTACCCCCTTCACCTTCTTAGCTATGCCACTGCCCAAACTTTTTAGTACTGGAACCCACTTTTTAAAATGGGTTCCATTTTAAATGGGTTCCACTCTGTTGGGACCCACCTAACTTTATGGAACTAAAAAAAAGGTTTCATGTTACCAGCTGCTCAAGCCCTTGTTTTTATCCTTTTTACAGAATGGGCAAGTCTAGTGCAGCTTGACTTGAGCTGAGTCATGAGTCTCCACCCCGTGATTCGACTCGAAAATGAGTCCTAACAGGCATACTTTCTGAGTCTCCCAGAGCAGTTTGGTGACTCAAAAAGATTCGAGTCACAAGTCTTTCCCTTTAAAAAGCCACTGCGGCTCCATTAGAGCTGCTGCCAGGGTGTGTGTGTGTGTTTCAGAGTTCTCTTTAAACACTCCCCTGATGTCCCCACTCCATCTGTAAACAAGGCTGGAGGGAGTGGGACAGACTGCGTGAGAGCAGGGACAGAAGCAGCAGGAGGGAGGAAGATCATGCACAGCAGCTGGGAGGCACAATCCAATCTTTTGCAGCTCTACTCAGAGGTAGTCCCATTTGTGCCAGTTGTTCAGTGAGGCTTCCTCCTCCCAAGTAACAATGGAGCCAAGAGGGGCCATGTGGTTGGAAATTCTGATCCCCACGAACTACCTCCCCCTGGCTTCCTTGCTCCCTTTCTCCACCTCCCTGGTTCTCCAGCCAATTCTAAGGCAAGAATCCACTTGGGCTCCTCCTTCTGCCCTACCTTATCCAAAGAAAAAAAACTGACTGCTCATTCTTCATCCAATGATCATCAGTTCCTTCATGGACAAGAGAGCCTTCCCCCACCTTCCTGCCTCCTGCTCAATGCAACAGCAAAACATGAACCCTTCCCTGCCTTCTAGCTGGAACTTCCTTGCTAACTTGAGTTCACCTAACTTGAGTTCCCACCCTGACTTTTTACTATGGGAGGCTGCCTTCTGGAGCATTGGTTGAACTCCACGTTCATTGGATCGGAACCATTCTGGTGGCCTTCTGTTCCCCTTCACCTGGCCTTCAATAAGAGTTGAGGCAAGTTTGATTACTCCTGGGTAGACATGCACATGTGGCTCAGTTTTCCATAGGGCTTAGTACATTTTCCTTCTGAGCTTGGAGTGGGGAACTTCCTTCTGTCCTGAGTGTTTTGTTGGGGCATGTGTTCATCTGATGGGACCATTCTGGTGGCATTGTGCTCCTCTTGGTCAGCCCTTTGAAATGGACTGAGGCATGGTTGCCTACTTGTAAGTAAACATGTGCAGCTCACTTTCATTTTCCATAGGGCTCAATACGAAGTTTCACAGCTATCAGCTTGTCAGTTTCACAACCCACCAACCATCAGGTTGCAACCCACAGTTTTGGCTAACGCTGCTTTATGTGCTTCCCCTCTCCCCTGTTATTGTAAATAATTCCTTCAGTGAACTGTGTATGTTACACTGTGAAGCAGTTTCAGTTACATCTAATCTCTGAATCCCTTTGTTCTGGTACCAGGTCAGTAAGTATGTGGATCATGAATCAAACATGTGTGTCTGAGGGGATGTATGTATTGCTAGTATATATGTAACAAATTCCTCCTCAAGACTGGACTTTGCTGTGAAACATGTGACATGATTTATTTATTGATTTTACTTTTTACTATCACCCTTCCTCCAAGGAGTTCAGGGTGGTGTGCTCCTCCCCTTTTATTGACCTTATAACAACCCTGTGAGATAGGGGAGGCTGAGCGATAGTGACTAGGCCCATGGTCACCAGGAAGCTGCATGGCTGAACAGGGATTTGAACCTGGATCGTCCAAATCTAAGTTTCAAACCATCCTGACTCTGTAAGCCCTGGTTTTCCCTACTGTACTTAAATCTAAGTATCTGTACATTAAATAATCACATAATCTTCCTCCATTTACCCCACCACCACTCTTTTCTCCTTCTCCTGCCAACTCCCTTGTGTTTGTTTCCAGATTGTGAGTCCGTCAGGGCAAGGACCTATCCTCTCATGTGTTGTGAAGCACCATGGTATTGAACTGTGTGAACTGTGACAACAACAAAGTGAACTTACTTTAATGACCTATACAGGGTAAATATCCTGACTTGGTGGATCATTTGGGTAGTGTCAGACACCATAGTGAATTGTCACATTTTGAGGGAAAAGAAATCAGGTTGAAATGTTTAACTGACTTACCAAAAGCCAAAGGTCTCTCCAAAGTGGGATAGGCAGTAGAGGGATAAATCTCATTAACACATCAGACTGGTGGCCTAATGAAAGAGGCTTACTTAAACCCTGGATATTAGCATTTGTAAAAAGTAATTTGCCTGTTACACACAAGGGCTTCATTCCCTTAACATTTAAGTAGTGCAGTCAGCGGCAGTGGCATAGCTAGCAGGGGGCGGAGGTGGTTCGCCCTGGTTGCTACTCTTGGGGGGGGGGTGACACCACTAGTGACCAAAATTGCTAAAATTGCAGTTGTTAGGAATAATACCATCATGATGTACACCATTTAATGCATAATTTACAGCAGAATGCAATGAAATGGAGTGAAATATCTCCATTCTTTCAAACGTTATGTCCAAAAGACCAGAAAACAAAAATGCAAATGCCTTATGTAACAAGAAGTTCAATTTCCTTAACTCAAAATGGACCATTGAGACTATAATGACACAACATGAAACCAATAAGGTTTAGCAAGATATCACCCTATGGGGGGTGACCCCAGGGGTGGATCCTGTGTTTGTGTTTGGGGGGGGGGCATTATTGGCAACCTTCAGTCTCGAAAGACTATGGTATCGCGCTCTGAAAGGTGATTCTGGCACAGCATCTAGTGTGGCTGAAAAGGCCAATCCGGGAGTGACAATCCCTTCCACACCGGGAGCAAGTGCAGTCTGTCCCTGGTCTGTCTCCCTGGCTAACTCCAGAGCTCAGGTCAACCAGGTGGGTAGACCTGGGCTCCTGATTGAACTTTGTCCTCTATGGCCAAGGTTTGCTGGGTGGGTAGACCTGGGCTCCCGTCTGAACTTGGAGCCCAGATCTACCTGCCAGGTACACCTGGGCTCCCATTCTGACTGCCCTCTGAAGCCACTTCTTTCAGAAGGGTAGACCTGGGCTCCTGTCTGGACTTGGATCCCAGATCTAACTGCTGGTTATATCTGAGCTCCAATTTTGGCTGCCCTCTGGTGCTATCTTCTAAGAAGGTAAATCTAGGCTCCTGTCTGGACCTGGAGCCCAGATCTACCTGCTGGGTAGACCTGGGCTCCTGACTGGCACCCAGTTTTTCTCCCCATCCTGGTGGGTGCCCTTACCCACTAAGTAATTTTGTCATATGGGGGGGGGGATGTCAAAAATTGATGAGCCCTGTTATCAAATGACCTAGCTATACCCTCATCTTCCATTCAAGATGAATGGAATGGCACCCTGTGAATTATTGGGTAGTGCCTGGAATGGATGTGGCATTCTGGCTGCAGAGGGGAGTGGCTCTGCCCTCCTGCCATAGTAAAAAAGATAAAAACAGAGGCTTGAGCAGCTGGTATGGTGAAACTTTTTATGTCTCATAAAGCTAGGTAGGTCCCAATAGAGTGTCATTTTAAAAAATAGGTCCCAGTGCTAAAATGTTTGGGAACCACTGAACTAAGTGGACCAGTGGTCTGATTGAGGGAGGAATGCAAGACCACTAGGAGCCTCTCTCAGGAGTGAGATAAAGTAAATGTTTAAACAAAGGTTTAAAAAAAATGATTTATTCAGTCTTCCATGAGGTCATTAGTGCTTCACCCTCCTATTCCTTAGTGCTTTTCAGGACAGCCTCTGAACACCGAGCTATTCATACAGGTAGGATAAAGCATTAAGCAATATAAACAACAGGGTAAAGATACCACTAAAATTTCTGGGGAAAAATCCAAAGCATTAGCAGATTAATAAAGGGGGCCTGGGGCTGCAATCCTGTCCACATTTCCGTGGAAGTAAGCTCCATTGACTATAATGGGACATATTTCTGTAGACAGGCATAGGATTGGGCTCTAAGAATATTCAACAGCTGAATCACTGTATTTTTAAATTTGAATATGCTTTTTATTTTATAAAAAGGAGAAAAATGCATGATATACAATGTCAGTAATGGCGGCAATGCATTAGGGAAAAAAGGCTTTATAAAAAGAAAAAAGAAAGGAGGTTGCATCTCGCCTTTGTTTATGAAAGTGTGAAACTGTTGAAACGAAACTGCTACTTTCACACTGTCATCCACAAAACTCATGATGTGCCTACAAGCAGAGTGTAAAAAAAGTCTCAATTGTTCACCCAAGGAAAAATTAGTGCATGGTTTGTGGTATAAATGGCTCGGGGTTTAACTCTTTGATGGTTTTGTTCTCCTCCTCAAAGCTCCCGAGGAGAAGAGGCAAAATAAAACATCTGCAGCTAGTGAGAGTCAGACCCCTGCCTGTGTTGGTCTGTCTGTCTGTCTGTCTGTCTGTCTGTCTTTTTATCCTGCCTTCCTGGGAACAGCTCAGAGGGCTCTTGGAATATTATCCACTCATGAGTGCAAGTATTTGAAGGGTGAATCCAGGTTTGTGTTTCAAATACTTCTTCTCTCCCTTTTGGTTTTGCTCAGATCCCTCCCCCACCCCGGATCATTTTATTGTCAGTGTTACCAGAGGACCATTTTGCTCTCCTTGAGTTAAAGCCAGTGCTGCACTGAGCAGCCCTTGAGTCTTGCATATTTGCATGGAATGCAAAGTCTTGTATCAAGACCCTCCGTTCTTACCTGCATAAGAGCATCTTTGCACATGAAGCAACATAGTTTTATGCAATCAGCAAAGTCAAGGAGTAAAAATTTTTCTGGACTGTGGGCTCAGTCCTATCCAATTTTCCAGTGCCGGTGCAGCCATGCCAATGGGGCATGCACTACATCCTGTGATGGGGCGGTAGTCACAGAGGCCTCCTTAAGGTATGGGAACATTTGTTCCCTTACCTTGTGGTTACATGTCTGCACCAGTCTGGAAACCAGTCTGCACCAGTGCTGGAAAATTGGATAGGATTGGGCCCTGTGCTATTTCAGACTATAGGGGTATATACATTGTGGATTTCAATTCTCCTCTGCAAAAAGTAGCCTATCTTGATAGAAGGCTGGGCTGAACTTTTCCCCTTATGTGCTATCTTTCCATGGGTAATAAAGGTTTTCATATCTCCTGGGAACATTTGAACCATGCAATCTGCCTCCTACAGCTTGAAGCAGGGCAGTCTGTGCCTGCAGATTGTATCAGACTGGCTTGCATCCTGTTCCCTGTATGACTCAAAATAACTATCAGGTAACTATAAGGAAGACATGAACCTCCTGATGGAATCTGACAACTGATAAGAAAGAAAGCAAAATCTTTCTTTTTTTTGCAAATTTTTGCAAGTTTACATTTTTGTGCTGAAATTCACACGTTCTTGGTGGGAAATCCTGCATAAATGTTATGAATATAAAAGAGATTTCTTTAGTATTTGGCCGAGTCTCTGACAGTAGTTGCAACTCAGACAGAACTACCAAAGCCCTTAAAGACAACCATGGTTTTTAGGGCTCTAGGCATAGGTCAGGGAAGTTACCAAGCCATAGGAGCAAGGGAACTACACAGTTCTGTGGAACCTTCAAAACCAACTAGAGCAGTATTTCCAAACATTTTTACTACTAGGACCCACTTTTTAAAATGTCACTTTTTTGGGACCCACCTAATTTTACGAGAGAAAAAAAGTTTTATTTTATCCACTGGCAATCCTGGCCGCCCTGCCACCCTGGCAAGGTGCCATCCCCCCACTGGAAGTAATTGCAGTGACGTCATCACCCGCAATTACTTCCCGAACTGCACCAATTTTGGGCGAGTGATTTGAGGGTTGCCTCCGTCTTCTCCCCCCCCCCTTTAAAAGGGGAAGAATTGGGCAACCATCAGATCAGCACAGTTCTGAACCACACTGATCTGAGGGTCATCTGGCCACTTCTTTCCTTTTTAAAAAATGAGGAAGAAGGAGGGATGACTCGGAGTGGTGAACAATTGCATTTTTTAACATGAAAGGAGCCGGCAGTGCTTTCGGCTTTGTGTTAAAAAAAGTGGGGGGAAAAGGTGGCAGGGGTGAGTGGATGGCAATGGCGCCCATGCAGGTGTGGTATCCCAGGGCATTTGCCCCCTTGACCCCCCCAGTATGCCAGGGACTTTATCAACTGCTCAAACCTCTGTTTTTATGCTTTTTACTATAGTGGTGGGAACTCCCTTCTGGAACATTTGTTGATCTCCAAGTTCATTGCATCTGTATTATTTTGGTGGCCTTGTGTTTCCCTTTACCTGTCCTTGGGAGTAAACACATTTGCCTACTTGTGAGTAAACAGACATATACTGCTCAGTTTCGCTTAGGGCTGTATAGGGCTCAATGCATTTTTTCTTTGTCAACTTGGAGAGGGGGAACTTCCTTGTGTTTTTTGGGGCCCGCATTCGTCATATCAGGACCATTCTGGTGATGTTGCATTCCTCTTGGCCTACACTTTGAAGTGGATTGAGGCACAGTTGCCTACTCATGGGTAAACATGCACATGCAACTCAGGTTCACTTTCCATAGGGTTCAAAACATTTTCCTTGTCAGCTATCAGTTGGTTTCAGTTTCACAATTCACCCACAATCAGGTTGTGACCCACTGGTGGGTCCCAACCCACAGCTTGGGAAATGCTGAACTAGAGACTTTTGCACGCTTCCTTTTTGTGAACTAGGGTTGGACAGAAATATGTAAAAATTTGAGAAGGCAGTTGAAAGCTTACCCTAAAAAGGGAGTTTTTGCAAAAGAACAAAAATGAAACTGAAAAAAGGCTTGAATTCAGGAGTGTTAGCGGGGAGATAGAGGGATATGGCTGGACTTCTATCTACATGTTGCATACTCAGTTGTGTTGCAGAGTGCAGGGTTGCAAAAAAGAGCTGTATTGCATAGCTTAAGCTAGTTAGCTAGTGTGTGTGTGCTACCACTGTACATGTACAATGATCTTCTGGATCCTATGTTCTGTGTCAGGCTGAAAAACCCAACACAAAGCTCCTCCAATCTGCCCTGGTAAAATACCAGCACAGGCTGGAGGAGACCCACTGTGGAGCCTGCACCCTTACTTGGGGGAAGGGGATGAATGTCAAGCAAATCCTGAAGAGTTGGCAACTGGTGTCCCAGTGTATGACTCTACGTAAAGAGGCTTTTAATTCATTTTCTGGAAACTATCCATTTTCTCAAGGTAGATTTACAGGCCTTGAGAGAGAGAGATGGAGCCTAGAGATGTTTGGTTCCCTACTTTCTTTGTAGATTTACACACTGATTTGGGATGTGCTGGCTGAAGGAGGGAAGGGCTGCATATGCACATACGTCTTGATCTTGAACAATAAAGAAGGTAGTGTGTACATGCAACCATCATAGGGTTAGAATGCTGCTTTCCATCCTGGAAAAGGTCAGTATTGTATTGCCAGGCTATCCCAAGTGTGGGTCATGGCTCCAAAAGGTAAGGATAAACAACAAGAATAGCACTGACAGTGGTGAAATGAAGAGGCCAAGGAATACTGTGAAGCTGGTGTAGGTGAGCACTAGGAGATGACGAGGTTGTGGTAAAACATTTGGTTGCCCAGTTCCAGTTCGTTGGAAGTCCTGCACTTGTCCCCCTCCCCCTGGCACCCCCAGTTGCTCCTGATGGTGCACTAGGCATAATCACTATCACTGGCTTGGTACTAAGGACTTCGAGTTGGCCTGGCTGATGGAAATGGGCCCTTGACCGGTCCCTGGTCCCTGCTGTCTTCTCTTGATGCTTCTGCAGGCAAGCTGTTCTTCCATCTAATATGCACTGCACTTACATGCACTGTTTTTGTGCTTTGTTAGCCACTTTGAGTAACTTTCGTGGAAGGGATAAAGCAGGCAGTCATATTATAAAAATACAGTGCCTTAGATGCTTTGAAATAATTGAATTTGTTTTCTTGGGGCAAATTACCGTTCAGCTCCAACATGCTTTCTTTCTGTTTCCTCTCCAGTGTTAGAAACGACGGAGGATATAAAGAACAGAAGTGGTGGAGAGGCTAAAAGAGAAGGGTTAACCTGGGAAACACTATAGGTAAGACTTTTAAAAAATGATTTCCTGCATCCTGAGATGTGCTTGAGAGTAAAACTATGCTGAGTGGGAAAATCTCGAATACGGATGCCTTTTTTCCAAGAGGAGGAATTTAAAGAGGAGGGATTTAAAATTTCATATTCAAATAAAAAACACATTAATCCAGTGTTTCTCAGACTGGTGGGACCAACTAGGTGGGTCGCAAGACAATTCCAGGTAGGTCATTTCAATGTGCATTTCATTTTTAATATATTAGATTTAATGCTATCATGGTATGTGATGGCATTTGGGGAAACATTACACATCTGTACTTTTAACAGGCTGCTGTGTATATGCTTTTAACAACGATAGTCAATGGGGCTTACTCCTGGGTAAAGGTGGATAGGATTGCAGCCTTTGGGATGTTTGCAGAATTTTTATTAAACAGGTCAGCAACTGTTTGGGGAAGTTAGAAGGGTTCTTCTTTATTTTCAATAATTTTTTAAACTTATACTTTGTTGGCATCCTTCAGTCTCGGAAGACTATGGTGTCACGCTCTGAATGGTGGTTCTGGAACAGAGTGTCCTCTCCAGTGCGCGAAGCCTGGGTAAAGTAGGTATGGAGGATAGGCTGTTACCCATGCAGCAAATCCCCCCTCTCCACGTCACTGAAATGGTCCAATGGAAAGGCAGAGGCCAATACGGTTGGTTCCAGCGGCGTCGCAGGAGTTGCCAGAATGTGACTGTGTTCAGCCATGAACTGCCTCAGGGACTCCGGCTCCAGATTTTGCCTCGAGGTTGACTCCTGAAGCCTTTTCCATAACTGGATGTAGCCACAAGGCAGTGGAGGTTTGGGATCAGAGTTTTCCTTCTCTCAGATGAGCTGTCTTCCCAGGCTGACGAGTCTCATCTACCTGGTGGCTGTTTAGTCGCCTCTTACAACTAGTACAGTCAAAGTGAGGGCCTATTCTTATCCCCAGCCCCCAGGGGAAAAACATATACTTATTGTTAACTTTTTCTTACTTGATTGATTTGATTTTTTTGTATGGGGATGTTAAAAATTTTCCTACTTGATTATGTCACTTTCAGCCACAATATCACTTCCAGGTGAATGAAATCACTTCATAAGAACATAAGAAGAGCCCTGCTGGATCAGGCCAAAAGCCCATCTAGTCCAGCTTCTTGCATTTCACAGTGGCCCACCAAATGCCCCAGAGAGCACACAAGAAAACAGACACAATCTGTGTCCCGGTGCCCTTTCCTGCATCTGGCAATCAGAGGCAACCTGCCTCTACCCACTTCCTCTGGGTCCCAACAGATTGCCATTTTAAAAAGTGGATCCCGATGGTAAAAAATTTGAAAACCAATGCATCAATCATTTCCCATCGCCTAGCATTGAAGATGGGTAGAAAAATACCCCATCAGGGTAACAAAAAAAACACAAAAAATTAATCAAACCAATTTAAAACTTACTAGGCACTTTCTCAATACTGAGAAAGTGGCCAAGTGTCAATCCTCAATCTCATGTAGGTTTCTGTTTAGCATGGTTTGAGTACCAGCCTGTTCTTCCTCACACAGAAAGAACCTGCAATGCTTCTAGGCTTGTTCTAGGTCAGTGGTTCACAAACCTTTAGCACTGGGACCCACTTTTTAGAATGAGACTCTGTCAGGACCCACCGGAAGTGATATCATCAAGCAGGAAAATATTTAACAATCCAAGGCTGCAATCCTACCCACGTTTACTCAGAAGTAAGTTCCACTGACTGTCATCGTTAAAAGCATATACTGAGTAGCCTGTTAAAAGTACAGATATGTAATATTTCCCCAAATGCAATCACATACCATAGTAACATCAAGTCTAATATATTAAAAGTAAAATATTGAAATGAATGGCGACCCACCTGAAATTGGCTCACAACCCACATGGTGGATCCAAACCCACAGTTTGAGAAACACTGTTCTAGGTTGTTCTAGGCTTGTTCTAGGTTCTAGGCTTCTAGGTTGCTGAGGTCCTGACTTAATGTAAATATTAGGGCATTTTAAAAATTCTTATAAAAACAAAAGGTTATGATTACTGAAATTTGAAAACTCGTGTTTTGATTTCATTTATTTCATCAATTTCTAAATTGATGAAAAATTTTGAATTATGGTTTAACTATCGATCAGCCATCTATGCATATGTGCCTATTTAGAGCATTAATTGGATGTAATTTTCATGTACTACGAGCGTGTGATTGTTGTTTGAAGCCCTGATCCATGAATAGCAATTTGCACTGAGAAACTTGCTTCGCTGTGTGGATCAGTTATATTGGGAACTCGGCTGGCTGCTGTCAATCTCAGAAAGCAATGGGGTAATACCTGTGGAACTGTTTGTCTGATCTCATCAGATCTCTATGTAACAGGGATTTGTATATGCACAATCTTCTGAAAGGCTCGTGGTTCCCTAGACCTGAGGCATCTGTCTATGGCTCTGTGTTAAAGAGATGATAATGGAGACACTTTTTCCTCAACCAGTGAACCAGCCAGCCACCCACCCAGCAAGCCAGCTAGCTAGTCAACCTGGTCTTTAATTGCCTGTTATCATGATTGCATGTGCCAGAAGGTTATGTCTGTGTTAAGAAGTGAACAAATTTTGTTTCTAGATTGGTCCTATCAACACTCTGAATGTAGTGAACTCACCTCTGAAGTGCTGGTTATTGTGGAGAATTTCTGCTATGATTTTTCAGGGGTGGTGATATATCATGTAGGCTGCTCTATGGGATGATAGTGGGAGACTGGTGATTGTTCTAGCAGCACCTCTTTTTGAAACAAATTAGAGAATGTGTAGAATGCTTTTGAAAAGCTGCTTTCCAAATACAACTGAAAATGTGGCCATCTCACAATGATTTACCCATGTGTTCAGTTCTATTTTCAATGCTATCTGTGTATATGTGTGTGTGTGCAAAGTGTGGAGAAGACTTCTGTCCAATGTATGCAATGTTCATGTAGTCCTGGGCATCTATAATTGAGCTACTAATTTGTTTCTTTGTAGTATTTAGCAGAGACAGTGGTTTCTTTAAATGGCATTTATAAAAAGAGTTTTCTCCTCTGGGGTTTTTACCCACGTGACAGAAATATTCTGTGCTTCTTTTTCATCAACAAGACAAAGGCTGAATTCTTTTCTTTTAAAAATAAAATCAAGCACTCAAAGAGGACAGGATAGGATGCACACTTATTTTCTTTCTCTCATTTTATATCATTTTACCTCTCCCCCACACACACACATACAGAGAGAGAGAGAGAGAGAGAGAGAGAGAGAGATGTGGCCATAACTATGTGTATGAAGTATCAAATTCTTACATACATCATGTACAATTTCCCCAAAATTAGCAGTGTTAGAGCCCAATCCTGAGGTCCGCAGCACGGCTCCGCACCGCGGACCACAGTCGCAAATGTGCCGTAAGGCATGTTTGCAGCGCTCAATGCCAGGCTTCCGCCAGAGCTAGCCCAGCGCTGGTCGACACAGGGCTAGCGCATGGCGGTTGCCCAGATTCCGCAGCTCTGCTTCCCTTACTCGGGGGAAGAGGACAAACGTCCCCTTCTCCCGAGGTGCTTCCCACGGTAGTGCGGGAGGCGCAGGATCCGGCGGGAGCCCTGCACGGAGCTGCCGAGCCTGGGAGCTCCAGGCAGCTCAGGATTGGGCTGATACTCTGCCATAAAAAAACAAAGGAAGCAAAAAGAAGAAAAAAAAAACACGAGGTAGCCCAATCCTACCTAAATCCCAGTGTGTGATGCAGTTGCACCAGTGCAGCTTTCGCTGTTTCTTGTGGGGGATTTTTAGTTCCTGGAGGTCTCCTCAGGGTAGGAGCCATTTGTCCCTTTGCCCTGGGGTAAGCACCAGCAACCACTATGGGGCAACTTGGGCCTGCACCAGCTCAATTACTGGTGCAAGTCTGCATTACTTGGTGAAGGCAGATCAAGCCTGGGATGTGTTGGCATCCTTCAGTCCTGGAAGACTATGGTGTCACACTCTGAATGGTGGTTCTGGAACAGAGTGTCCTCTCCAGTGTGCGAAGCCTGGGTAAAGTAGGTATGGAGGATAGGCTGTTACCTATGCAGCAAATCCCTCCTCTCCACGTCGCTGAAATGGTCCAATGGAAAGGCAGAGGCCAATACGGTTGGTTCCAGCGGCATCGCAGGAGTTGCCAGAATGTGACTGTGTTCAGCCATGAACTGCCTCAGGGACTCCGGCTCCGGCTCCGGATCAAGCCTGGGAAGAGGTTTGGAATTTGGCCTGTGCTGCCACTGTCAGTCCTGCCCCCCAGCCTGATCCGCCCTCCTCCCAACCTGCCACTGCGCCTAGACGAGAACTACAGTCCTAGAGATATGTAGAACCCCTGAGATATTGTACTTGTCTTATACAAACTTGTTTGGTTTCCCTTGAGAATTCTCAGATATTTCACTTTGGGAAGAACCTCAAAATTACTCCAAATTTCACTTTTTGGAAACATTAGTGCCAACCCTACTATAGTCTACGCCAGCGGTTTTCAACCGCTGCCTCAGGTGTGCCGCGGGGCCAAGGAGTCAGGTGGCGGCGGCGGCAGCAGCAGAGCTGCGCGCACGGGAGAAGCGGCGGCTTGCAGCCTCGTGCAACAGCAGGAGAAAAAGGGGCAGCCACGCAGGGGCCTGGATGCTCCTGCTGTTGCTGGTGCCTGCCCCGCGTGCTGATTGGGCAGCCAGCCAGGCAGCTCGAGAAGCCTGGAAGAGCTGGCAGAATGTGGAGGGAGTGAGGGCGAGCGTTGAGAGCGAGGAGTGAGTGAGAGTGAGCCTGAAGGTGGAAGCAGGTAGGAGCATAAGAACATAAGAACAGCCCCACTGGATCAGGCCATAGGCCCATCTAGTCCAGCTTCCTGTATCTCACAGGGGCCCACCAAATGCCCCAGGGAGCACACTAGATAACAAGAGACCTCATCCTGGTGCCCTCCCCTGCATCTGGCATTCTGACATAACCCATTTCTAAAATCAGGAGGTTGCGCATACACATCATGGCTTGTACCCCATAATGGATTTTTCCTCCAGAAACTTGTCCAATCCCCTTTTAAAGGCATCTAGGCTAGATGCCATCACCACATCCTGTGGCAAGGAGTTCCACAGACCGACCACACGCTGAGTAAAGAAATATTTTCTTTTGTCTGTCCTAACCCGCCCAACACTCAATTTTAGCAGATGTCCCCTGGTTCTGGTGTTATGTGAGAGTGTAAAGAGCATCTCCCTATCCACTCTGTCCATTCCCTGCACAATTTTGTATGTCTCAATCATGTCCCCCCTCAAGCGTCTCTTTTCTAGGCCAGAGGCAGCTGCCTGGAAAGGATCCAGGAGAGACCCTTTTCCTTGCCAGCAATGCCCCAAAGTGACCCTGCCTGCGTTGCCTCCCCTGGCAAGGCTTTGGCAGGAAAGGCGCTGGGCCACAATCCAATCCACACTTACCTAGGAGTAAGCTCCATTGACTATAATGGGGCTTACTTCTGAGTAGATGCACAGAAGCTTGTCGCACTCTTTCTTGAATAAATGAGCAGGCAAGTGATACTTTTCTTCCCCCCACCTTCTCCCCTCCTGCACACACATCCCCCCATCATAATTGCAGTTAACCCCTCTGACTGCCCCTCCCCACCCCTCCCTCTTCCCCACCTTCCAAAGTCCAGAGTCAGTTGCCTCCCATTCTCTCTCCATCTCTCTCTTCCCCCCACCCCAGTGAATCCTGCACTTGTTTCAGCCACATCTCCTCACTGTCCCTCCAGTGTGCTCAGTCTCATCTCTCTTAGCCAACACCTCCTGGCATCTCAGAGCATATCAATTGATAAAAGTTTGAACAGACCTGCTTCAAAATATTGTTCTTCCTTTCCAGAAACCTCCCTCTCCAAGCTTCTTGGGAATTTCTTTCATTATCATGCTCTAAGGCTGCAATCCTAACCACACTTTCCTGAGAGTAAGCCCCATTGAACAAAATAAGACTTACTTCTGAGTCGACCTGGTTAGACTTGTGCCCTTAGTTATTAATTAAATTAATTGTAACATAATACTGTAATTAAAAACTAGTAGTATGCCTTGACAACTTTAGTGCCTTGTCAGTGTGCCGTGAGCTGAAAATGGCTGAAAATGGCTGCTCTACACCCATTCAACAATTCATACTGATGAACATTTTGTTAGTAATGGTATGAAATATCGTGTGTAGGAATGGGATCCAGTGCTCAAGGAAAGCCTTGTCTGAGCAGGGGCTGCTGCAGTCTCAACCACGGTTGCCTTGTAGAGGCATTGGGTAATCAGCAAGATAACATTTGTTTGAATTACTGTGAGATGAAGGGAAGCTCATCGTGTGTCCTTGCTTCACTCTTCTGAATGCTTCGAGTAAAAGCTTGCATCCGTTACTTTTTTTTGGTACCAGATTCTATCCTAGAAATGTGTAGTTGAGCCTTATCAATGCTTCTAGCATTGCAAGTAGAGGATTACCACTACTGAATGCTCAGTGTCAAGATGCCGCTGTGAGGATCAGAAGCAGCTGGTGCCTGGCGGATGATAGTTTTATCCACAGCTGCTTTAAGCTTACCCAAAGGTTTACCATATGGCTGGGCCAGCGTTACAGCATACTTTGCATAATGGTTAATCCAATCTTTTATTTTATTTTTTGTTTTTTTGCACGCAAACATATGTTATTCCTTAATTTTTACAGGAAGATGGACTAGACCAGTCTATCATTTCTTCCGCTTTCCTTCTCAAAATCTCTCCTTCTAGTCCTGCTTGATTCAGGAATGAAGCCAGAGATCATAGGTCTCCCAGTTTATATACTATAACATCTCCTACAGTGAATAGCAAAATGGCCATAGTTGCTTGGAAGAGATACATATGACCCAACCCCTGGGGAGATCTTGCCATGAGCCCTTGGGTACATTATTTTTGGGGTACATTATTTTTTTTTTACCCCCATGACTGTGTAAATTGCCTCCAGTAATCTATATATTCCTATCAGCTCATTGCCTCATGGCCAATGGAGATAACATTTATTCTGTTTGTTTTTGTTATTTTTATACTGCCCTTCCTTCAAGAAGTTCAAGGTGATGTTCATAGTTCCTGGCATCCTTTTGTTCTCACAACAACCCTGTGAGGTAGGTTAGGCTATCCTGTGTCCCCAATGGAGTTCCCTTGAAATTTCCTTGAATGCGTATGGCTTGGACTTTGCGATTGATCAGAAGACCTGTGTCCCAATTAGCATACAGTTCTTGATTGAATCTTAAGTGAAGTTGGTGAAAGAAGCCAGGGGCTACAGGTGTATCTTTTGTGATTACAAATGATCTTTTTTATGTCACAGCCAAGAAGCTCTCAAGGTGTGGCACTGGATGCACATCTGAACAGGATGGCCAAGCAAGGTGGCCAAGATAGTCATGGATTTTCTCACAAACTAGCAAGGGGAGAATGGGTGTTTCTTCAGTGAACTACACTTGTCCTTTTTTACTATAGGCTTGTGGACCTGATGATTTCTTGCCATCAGCTGGAGCAAAGGGAAAACAAGACTGGCCTGGGAAATGCCTTGGCATGCACCCAGCACCATGGCACGTACACCATACGTACACCTACATATTAGGCAACAGCTTTTGGGTGCATTCATGCCTTGAAACAGGCCTTGGAGATCTCTCCACACACAAAACCTGTGCCCATGTGGGGAAGAGCATTGCCTACTACATTTTAGATCACTATGAAGTACTATTTTTTCCTTCCATATTTTCCTGCACCATGTCTGCCCATGCTAGCACCATGCGCAGATGTGGTGCAGGAAAATAAAAGGAGTGGCACTTCATAGGTTTACATTTGCCCTGGCTGCAGGCCATGTAGCCACAAATAAGCTCATACCATCAGTTCCATAGAGAGTGGTGTATATAGAGAGGCCGATGGAATCTTCCACATGCGGGTGTGCTTGTACATGTATGCGAGTGCACACACACCAAAAAAACTTGGAATAACTTTCTCCTTAACTTGAATATTATAGACCATTGGTGATAATCTCACTTTCCATTCAAATGACTGGGGAGCTAATTTTTATATATAAGTTGCACTGTTATTTCCTTTGAAGTTAAGGTCAGACTGTTCCTGTCCTTTTTCCCTCTGGCAAATCTTTGCCTGCTTAGAGGATGATCCGTCATATTTTTAATAACTTCTACTTAAAAAAAAAAGTCTATCCAGTCAGCTTACGTTTTGGGCATGAGGAAAAAAAATCTTCTAGTATTTCTCATTTCACTTTTTCTCTCTCCTCCAGATGGGTAGCTTTGTTAGGAGAAGACCCATGTCTTCTACTTGAAATTTAGAAAATGTTGTTGATGAGTTTGATATTTTGTTCATTTGAGTTTTGTAAGTTTTTTTTTGGGGGGGGGGCCAGTTTGGGACAGAAAAGTAATTAAATAAAACTAAGATGCAAAATGGTAGGGAGGAAAAACCACTCCCCTTAAGAGTAACCTTCAAAGGTTCCATATGTATTTCAGTATGGGGAGGGGGGAAAGATTCACAGCAAAGTTCAGATACCTGTGCTTTGATATAGTCAAGGTTATAATGCAAACCAGAAGTATTGCTTCAGAGCATTTTTTGCTGTTACTTTTCATACCTTATATGGTGATCCTTACATGGAAGGGGAAGAAGCAAGGTGCGCAGGCTGTACACCTGACCTCAGCGGCTGTCTTGTGTGGAAGTGATGTTTTAAGGCCCTCCAGAGGCTTTAGAGGCCACACACGTCCTCCTTGGCACTCAGAAGACCTTCTACAGGCCTTTAATTGTCACTTCCAGTTTTCATTTGAAAACCCAAAGTGCCATTTGAAGGCCCACCGGAGGCCTGAGAAGACCTTCTGACAGTTGGGAAGGCCCCGTGCGGCCTCTCTGAGCCTCAGAATGTCTCCAGGGGGAGGCAGTGGCCACGGGCTGCCCTCAGAGCTGCATAGCTGGGGTGGTGGCAGCATGCCCCCAACTGTGCTGCCCAGAGTCACTTGTATCCTAGGATCCGGTATGCCACTGCCTGACCTTCCCACACACCCTCAGGTGCTTCACAGGTAGAAGTGAGTCATTTTTGTTTTTAAAATGTAGATGCTGCCACCAAGAAGGAAAAAGACCAAAAAAGGAGGTGCCTTTCCACATCCTACTTCCCATCTTGGTTTATAATATCCCATGCTTGACATGGGGATGCTATTTTCAGTGGCAGCCCCATGCTCTTTGTAACATAGTTCTGCCCATAATAAGCACTGGAAAACAGATAGTTCCATCATTCTCATGTATTAATTTACAATTATATATTCGTTCCTTGCTAACTTTGACAGGTCATAGATCTGTTTCATTCTGGGCCACTGGGGAAAGAGAATGTGGTGGAGGGAGAGAGAGAGAGAGAGAGAGAGACAGACTTTTGGTACTGAGCAAGAGTTGACAGTATAATTCCCAAGTCATAAGGCTTAGCACCAACTGAAGAGATTTCAGTATTTTTTTTAAAAGAAAACAGCTATTGTGAACGCAATTATAAGCTTTCCTGCTTAAATCTGACCCATCAGAAAGACATGCTGCCACCAGTATCATTAGCAAGTAAAGTGTTGATAGCACCAGTCAAACGCACAGCAGAGTCCTGGCTCTTAAGTGTCTGGACTAGCTCCCAGTATTAGGAATAGGAGTCAAACTGCCATCACTTCTCCCGTTCTAACATACGCCCCGCCATTAGCAGTCTGAAGGCAATTTTAATAAAATACATAGCCCTGCCGAGTTGGCCTCGAAAGATAAATAAGCAATACGGAAAAGAAGCTTTTGTTTAAAAGTAATTATTTAAACTATGTATTACAGGTAATTTTCCTCTACCAGTAAAGCAAATGCTATCAGAATTTCAATAATGGTTTTGTGTTGCTTCTCTAGATAACATGATATTGTCATTTTGAGGAGCTTAAAATGGCTGTTTTATTTTCATTTATGTCAAATGTAAGGCTAAATAGGAGCTGAATGCGCTTTTAAACGTTGTTTGGCTGTTAAAGTCATGTGAGAATGGTGCGTCTCCCGATCTTTTTATGGTAATGTAATGATGGTAGTTTCATAAACCTTAAGAGTTGATTTATGAGTTCAGCGGAATTCTGTTGGCCAAAGAGCATATTTTGATTTTACATGTGGTGCAAACATAACACCTTTCAGCTTGAATAAAAATATCTTTAAAGAATTTTCTTCTGTAGTAAATCCTGTCATGGGGGAATATTGAGGGATATGTTCATACACTAGAAGTCATACAGACAACAAATACTTTTTTTGGGGGGGCCCCGCTAAATCTTTCCCCCACAGGTAAACATAACCTAGACCTCTTTTCTCCATTCATATTTCTATCCAAATTCCAACCCCAGTCTGCCCTCTTCCCACTAGGCTGCATTCTATCTTTAAGGCACCTGGAATGCAGACACATTTGATTCCTATGCTGTTTGAAAGCACAGAGTTTGACCATCCCTGTGAATGCAGAATTTGACCAATCCCAGGCTTTTCTTGGGGTCCCCAGTCGTGCAAGGAACAGTAGTGTAGCAAAGGCATCTGGCATCCAGGGGGGCACAAAAATTTTTAACACCCCATGCCCCCCATAACACCCTTCTTCATTTTTAACAACTCCATATAACATCTTAGAGTCCTCCAAAAGGTACTGCTGGTTTTTGCTGAAAACCGAAGTGCCTTTCAGAAGCCTCCAAGACACACACACCCCCAGAAGTGGTAGCTGGGGCAATGTACCCCCTGCCCCTCCTTAGCTACACTACTGGCAAGGAGAGCCCTATGAACATACAAATATTGAAGTGAATGCATGTATCAGATGGCAGGGCCTGCTGCCATGATTCTTGCTCTCCTGGCATTTGCTAGTAGATATGAACTCATTTCTATTCTTTTGCAACAGGGAGAATGCCAGCCTGAGCTGTGTCAGACTTCTTCCTGTCTTATTCCTTTCATGGGAGGAGATAGGGTGCGGTCAAGGGTCAGCCAAGTTGACACTATCTGAGGGTCTATACACATTACAGGGAAGGTTCAGGCTGATACCTAAACCCTCCAGGTCAAGTGTCAGCAGCAGTTGGCCAGAGGGATTTGGGAGAACGTCTGTTAGCATTGTGGCTGCATCAGCACTGGAAAGTAGGATTGGACCATAAGAACGTGCAGTAGCTGCTACTTCTGCCTGCAGCTACTGAGGGTCAACCCCCTTGGAACCATCTTCTTCAACCCTAAAAAGGACCTGTCCTTAAAGGTACACTGACTTATTCATCGTATTATCCTAACAGTACTTGGATATAAAATTGCAGAAGGGACAAACCTTGTCCCTCAGCATCATTTTATCATCTTGACAATATACAGGCCCTTGTATGTGTAGGCCAAATATATATGTGTATGTATATTTTGTACATGCCATCATGCCCGCGTGTGCGGGTATGCGTACGCACAATCTGTTATAACGGTGAGTATTTTGCTAGTAAATAATGATGCTTGCACCAGCTCAGTTATTGTTTGTGTACTGACGGAGGAGGACTTTTCCTGGGGCCCTCCACATGTAACTCATTTTACATAATTTTTATTGTTTTTGTAAAAAGGCCAATGAATACAAATTTGATGTATCCTTTTTACAATGAACGGTGCTGAACACTGAATTACATATCGCATGTATACCCCGCTTAGAAACCTCTTTGCAGCTAATAACCTAGCTGCCCCCGTGGGAGAGATTGCCAATATGCATTGTATTAAATTTAATACAATCCTGCAGCATACATTACAGTTCACACTGTTAGTTAAATTTAATTTGTATTAGAATGATTCATGGTTGCAACAATGCGGTGGAAGAATACAAATGGCAAGTTTAGATCAGTTTAGACCGAGTATTACTAAGAGAATACATAAAGTATAGCTTTGCTGACAAATGCCCTTGGTGTAATCAGGGACAAGAAGAAGTATGACCCGGAACAGACAATGTGAAAGGGTTTGTGTTTATCATCCATCTCAAAGGTCATGCCTTCCATCTCTACTACAGTTCCCGTTAGCTTCAAGCACGTGTTTCGATGGCAGATAAGCTGCTGGCATTTGGGGTGGGGGGGCGGATCTTATTTGCAACTCTGAATATGTTTAGCTGCATGAGGCTGTCAATCAGCAATTGTTTCTGTAAGTGGCCAATTTCCACTCGACCCCCACCCCTCCCCCACCCCAATCAAGGGCAGCTGAAAGGTCATGATTAAAACAGTGATTTGCCTTCAGTTTAACGTAACAGTTAGTCACTGTTTTATGCCAAGATGTCAAAACTCTATATTTTTGTATGTGAAAAGAGAGGAAAATTATAAGTTCTTGAAAAATGTTGGCAATTTTCCCAATGGCAGTGTTGAAATTTATTTTAATTATTGTACTTGTCTCAGTTCTTGGCAGGGGGAAAAGGGAGGGGGGAATAATTTGGTACAGTATTATGTAGCTAAGGATTAAACAATTAATGGTGAGACCCTGTATCCTATTAATACATTTGGATTAATTATTTCAACCATTTGCTTTGTAAGTCGGTGACTGGAGACGGTAACCATTTATTTTGTAGCAAAAAACAAAAACCATGGCCTTGCCGATATCAACGGAGTCGCACATGTTAGAAATGTAAAGTTGGAAGGGAGCCAGTGGGCCACAAGTCCTCACCTTGGCATTTGAATTAGCTCCCAGAGCCCCTGGGTTAGAACTGGAAGCCATTGGCTCTGTGCATGGCTGCCCTATGTGGTGAGTTGCAGGCTGCAGTTTGAGCAGGGGAGGCAATACTGGTCACAGCTCATGGGCTGTCTCGGCACACCCAGGATGACCAATGGATCCTTCAAACTCAAAAAGCTTTGAAAGGCTTCCTGTTTGGGTGGGAACCTTGCCTGAGCAACAGCTGTCTCTTGGCTTTGGTTTCTGACTCTTGGTTTATCCTCCAAGTCCCAGTTCCTGGTTCTCGTTTGCCTGATAGTTTAACGGAAGGCTTCCTAATCAGTCTAGGAATCAGTTCACCCATTGTCTAAGTATCCAAGAGAGATGCTTCCCTATCTTGGTTGGAGCAATGCAGCTCCACTGCACCACTGTACAGCGTACAAACTCCTGGGTTTAATTCCTTCCATCTCCAATGGAAGGTATTAAAAATTCCTATCTGGGACTCTGCTGCTACCAGTTAGCTTTCAGTCAGCATTAATAATGCTTGATGGGCCAGGGGTCAGACTCAATGTGGGGCTTCTAACAGCCCATTCCTATCCACATTTTCCTGGGAGTAAGCTAATGGGACTTACTTCTGAGTAGACATGCATAGGATTGGGCTGCCAGATTCCACAATGTAGGTGGCACATATCAGGTACGCATCATGACATATATCTGGCACAGCAATGCCCATCTTCGCTGCTGTGTTCCCACCCATCTTGTGATACAGATTGGAATGTTTTTCTCCATCCCCTAACTGGGTCTTAGAAGGCCTTCTGAGGGCCAGGGAGACCATAAACAGCCTCCGTGGTCCTCAGAACATCTTCCAAAAGTGACAAAGTACAGCTTCCGTCACCTGCAGAGGATTACAGAGCACCCAAAACCTATGGATTTCATTATCAATGGGTTTCGTTATCCGTGAATGGTCTTGGAATGGAACACCCATGGATAATGCGGGAAGTCCTATATCGAAATACCTATGTATTTTTCTCTAGCTAGACCTGTGTTCTTAGCTACAGTTCCTTTGTTCACCTCCAAGGTCTGGAAAGGGTGTGACAGCAACATACAGATGACTCTGCAAGTGCAGGAACAAAATGTGTGCCATCTTAACCCAGCCCTCCCCTTTTGTGGGGCTCAGGGGAATCAGGATGCTCCATTAGCTAATGATGCGAAACTTAGTTGAGTCCCTGTGACCTCCCGTCAACCATAGTCAGTTGGATGAGCTGGACTAATGAATAGATGTGAGCAAAACCCAGCTGGTGTTTTCCTCCTGGCCCATTGTTCTAACAGAGCCAGGTGTCAGCTGAACTGGGGCTGTGTAATGGAAATGTGAAAGATCCCTCAAGGAGATAGGATGTGGTGTCAGCAGTGGCCCCTTTAAGGGTACAGAACCAAATCCTGAGGTCCGCAGCACAGCTCCACGCTACGGACCACAGTTGCAAAGGTGCTGTAAGGCATGTTTTCGGGGCTCACCGCTGGGCTCCCACTGGAGCTAGCCCAGCGCCGGCCGGTGGTGGCCTGGGTTCCGTGGCTCAGCGGTCGTCTGGACTACTGGGCTGCAGAACGGGAGGCGGGGGTGTGGCCGGGGGCATGGGGGAGGTGTTCCAGGGAGGCGTGCTAGGGGGCACGCGGGAGGCGTGTCGGGGGGGAGAGGCAGATCCACGGAACTGAGCTCTGCAGGATCCAAGGCACTTGTTGAGGGCTGCGTGCCCTGCACAAGTGCCTTTACTTTAGAGAGTAGCCCCATTGCGGGGTTGCTTCCCTTACTCGGGGGAAGGGGACGAATGTCCCCTTCTCCTGAGGTGCCTCCTGCGGTAGCGCAGGAGGCGCAGGATCCAGTGGCAGCCCTCCATGGAGCCACCGAGACTGCTCCATGAGTTTGGTGTTGGTAGTAGAAGGAGGAAAGCTTGAGGAGACTGGATTGATGGACTGAGGAACTAATGGCCTGCTGAAACTGCTGATGTGGGAATGGACTTTGGCTGCTGTAGCAGAAACTGCTGGAGACACCGAGATTGGTGTTTGGCTGTCACGCCCAAGACCTGTGGAAGACCAACATGCTGCTGTAGTGGTGGGAGGAGCAGCTGGCAGGAGAGGGGAGGAGGGAGGACCTCTGCAGGTGGAACAGGTGAGCTACCCTGGTGGTGGGGTCCAGCAGTGCTGCAGGGCAGAACTAGGGTTTTTTTGAGCAAAGAAGGGGAGCTAATTAGCTTAAAGTGGGCATAATTCTCCAGGCAGAGCTTGGACTAGGAATTTGGCAGAACAGGTTGTCAGTCCACATCCCAGGTTAGTCATTTCCTGTAACAGGCAGGTGACAAAGTTCATGATGAGGAAGCTGCCACCCTGTGTGCCCTCTGTGTTTTCTAGTGTAACTGGCTGTTGCCACATGTATTATGTGTGTATGCCAATAAAGGTGATTGGATTGGATTGGAGGAAGCTCCATCTACTGCTTAAGATGAAGCAACTTCATACTATACAGTTAGATGAACATGATATTTTTCTGATTCTTAAAATTGCCTTCCTCTCTTCTTACTTTTCCTTGGGTTTCAAAGTAGATAATCTTTTTCATAAACACCTTTGCAAAGTACTAGTTTACAGAATAGCGCTCTTCTTCAGGTATCCCAATGGCTGCTTTTTCAATAAATTGGGGCCCTGACAAAAAATTGCAGTCATCCTTTTTGTGGCCATTTAAAGCTTCCATCATGCAGAACTCAAATGTAAATTTAGTCTGAATCGGGGTTTTTGTAGAATCGTCCTTTAAGTAACTCATGCAGAGAAGAGAAACCATTCAGCCACTAGGCCTGCCAGTGATTTGGAGTTCTTCGATCTTCACTATAATTCTCTGAAAGCAAGCTAATAAAAGTTCCTATTGACTTGCACTTGTGTGTGCTTTAAGCATTTATTTATAGTCTACCATCAGCAGATTAAAAATCAATTAAGATCCACAGAAACAGCCCAACTTACATATTTCTTCTTTTTTTCCTGGTAAAGATTTTTTCCCCCCTCAAAGATTTTACATTAAATCTTGCTGCTAAGCATTATTGAGGATAATGAGCCAAATGCACTCAAACTCTATGTGTCTTTAATGCCACAGAAGCCCATTAATGTATTGAATGGGGATGCTTTCTTCGGTCCTAATGTTATCAACAGGCCCACTGAGTGAGGTTGTTCATGGAAGGAGAAATGCTTACTTTCAATGCGTGCATCTCTCTCAAGATTGCTATAAGCAGCATCCTTCGTTTTCAGTGATTCCACATGAAGAGTTACTAACTGTTGAGTATTACCTGCATATTCCACTCTGTATTTTTTTTTTTGCCTCTAAACCATTTTAGAAGGCTTTAGAAAGGGATTAGACAAATTGATGGAGTATTGGCTGGGAACCATGAGAGCTAAGTGGAACCTCTGTATTTGAGGCAGTTTACCCCAGTGTCACAGCCCAATCCTAACCTGCACCAGCACAGTCGAGCTACATGGCCTGTGCTGTATCCAGCACAGGGTAGGAGGTGGCTGGAGGTCTCCTCCAGGTAAAGGAAAATTTTTCCACTTGAACCCCAGCCTGCCCAATGGGACTTCTCCAATGCATGCCAGCTATATAGCTGGCACAAATCTGAGAAGCCCAGTGTAGCACCAGGAGGGCTGGGGGCAGAGGGTGTTAGGATATGATGGAGGAGGCCTCCACTGAATCTGCCCTTTCCTTAACCTGATCCGTTCCTGTTCTACCCTCCCCTGCCCAGAAATGTGCCCTCCCCCACCCTCCACAAACCCCTCTGCCTCTCGGTGCAACCTTACCTGTGCAACAAACTGTTTCTTATGTCTCTGGCAGGTTCAGTGACACCTTCAGCCATCGCAGCAGCCACTGTGCTGACTGAGAGTGCATTTAGGATTGCGCTCTAAGTTGCACAGGAAAGCTCTTGATTTCCTGACCTGCTTAAGGACTTTCTGGAAATATTTGGCTAGCCAGTATGAGAAACAGGATGCAGGATTATGTGAGCTGTTTGTCTAATTTATCAAAGCTCTTCTTCTGCTACTGTTACCTGTTGCTTGCAGTGGTTTAAGCCAGGTTTGGTCAGGTTCTTTTACCTCGTAAACTGGGAGTCCTCCAGCCTGGAGTTCAATACCCACCAGATCCCGTGTTCAGGTTCTTCTGCAAGTCCACCACTTGCCTTCTCAATTCGTTTCCATCCTAGCTAATTAAAGGTGCCAGCGGGGGACTGACCAAACAGGTAGGAAATTTATAATTTTATTTTTCACATTTTTATACGAACTTTCCTCCAAGCCACTCAGAGTAGTAAACATGCGTCCTTCCCTACATTTGTCCTCACAACAACCCTGTAGCCTGAGAGATAGCGAATGACCAAAGGTCACTGAGGAAGCTTCATGGTTGAGTGGGAATTTGGACCTGGATCTTCCAGATCTAACACCAAAACCATAAAACGGCATCCTAGCTCTAGAAGGTAATAAATGCTTCATTAGGCAGGAGGTCTGGTCTAGAGGGTAGAGCCTCTGTTTGCCTGAAGATAACATCCGAAGGTCGCCAGTTCGAGGACCACTGGCACCGTGAACGGCGAGACCTTGAAGCAGCTGACAAGCCTAGCCGAGTTATGCTGAGTTATTCCACCTGCTCTTTGGCCGCTGTCAGCCTGTGTGGGAGGAAAATGGAGGCCAGAATGTGATACCAGATCATAAAAGATCCATCTGAAATGTTGTGGTTCTTGAAAGACAGAACCTTCTTCAATTGTAAAAATCCCTATTGGGATTTAGTATAGCCTGCCTTTGTAAACCGCCTTGAATTAAAGTCTGAGGAGAAATCTGACAACCAAGAAAGGCAGTATATAAATACCTGTATTATTATTATTATTATTATTATTATTATTATTATTATTATTATTATTATTATTATTATTATTATTACCACCACCAAAGGGCAGTTTTCCTGCAGTTCCAAAGAAAGAGGCAGTAAGGTTCTTGTTGAAGAGGCCCTCCTAGACCCCTCTAACATGGATACTTAATTTGTTTCTAATCCCCCTTTTGGGAGTAAGGTACTTGTGTGGTGGCTGCCAGGCTGTAGCTGATTTTGGATAATATGGGTCATTTCATTTCAGTATTTGGTTTGTTTGAGACTGAATAAGCAATGATCGCTTTGGTAGATGATTATGTCAGGAGCTGCGCATTGTTGTGAGCTGTTTTGGGGGAGCCTTTGGCTGAAAGTGGCATAGAAAATAATATCAATGTGCTCTAAAAAAAAATATCACTATTTCATGGTAAGGTAATCTAAAAGCTGAATTCTGCAAATTGCATACATTATGACAGTTTGCTTATTTTATTTTCCATATGTTCTGTACTTTTGTGAAATTGCACCATGCACCCAACTCTGGGCATCCAAATAGCTGGGCAGTATTTAATACTGACTTCTTAATGTACATTTTCAGTGCAACCTTTGGCATGACTACCCCCAAGTTCCTGTGAAGAGCCATGCTTTGCCTTTGGTCATTTCCTCTCCTGTCTTTAATTTTGGTAATTAAAATTCATAGAATGCCACATCTGTTTCCTTTAATATTCATCATAAATCATGATTATGGAGAAACCAACTTGTGAAATGAAAAAGTTTCATTTTTTTTCTCTTTTGGCTACTGCCACCCAGAGAAATCATCATTTGGGCAACTAATATGCCTAAGTATCCTCCGAACGAACCTGTGATATATTGGAACTGTTCAAACGTCTTCACAAATCATTTTGCTTTACAGGTTTGATCCTGAAATATGTGAAACGATGTCTGATTTATGCTACTGATCCTTCTTTTAGATAGTTAAGTGTTCTTGCTTAATGTTATTAAATAAGTTCAAAGCCTTCAAATAGCCCATCCTAGTTTGAAGCCATTTGAAAAATGGTTTTCCCGGCAAACTGTGCTTGGTGTACGTGTTTTAGCCAGTCTTTCCACTTTGTCTTGAGATTCTGGGACTTCCTTTCATCCCTTTCTTCATATAGTTTTCTCATTTCCCTGACGTGGTTCCTCTCTTAACATGGTCCTTCTTGCACATAATATCTTTCAAGCTCTTACGATTCTAAAGGGACATGGAGAAAGGATTCACCACCAAGTTTACCTTATATGGGTCAGTCTGAGACTCTGGGAACCATTCCTAAATGCAGATCTGGGCTGTTTTGTGGAAACCTAGGATTTCCTTGTTTTTGAAGTAAGGGTTCCATTGTTGTCATGGAAGTAGGGGACTTCAGCAGCCGTAGTCTCAGGTAGTTCATTAGGTTAAGTCCCACCCCCAGTCCATGAAGTTCCCATCTCATGCTCTGCTGAAGTTTCAAAGATACTCCATAAAGAATGAAGTATTGTATTGTAAAGATATCATTTGATATTGTAAAGATATCATTTGATCAATAAAATGGTCATAGGTTAATCATCTGTGCCTTATTCAGTCACATTTGCATGTACATACCATACAAGTTACAGTTCTTACCTGGAAGCAAGTCCCACTTATTTCAAAGGGGCTTACTTCCATGGAAACCTGCAAACATGAATTGCAGCCTTACAGTTTGCTAAGAAGTGCAGCCCGACCCCCACCACAAAGCCTGTAAACACCCTTGCTATCAGCATGATCACATGTACCCAAAGACTGAACTGCTAAGGTCTGCATACTTAGAATGAATCAACAAACACACGGGATGCAGAACAATCTCAGGGCAAAGTCCTGAGGAACTCACCATTGGCATGATTTATGGACAGCCCAACCCTGTCCCTGAGCAGCCCATAGCATGCAGCACCATTAACAGAAAGCCTGAGAGAAGTAAGTAAAAATCTTTTTTACTTACCTCCCTGTAGGTCATCTGGCTGCCAGTGGTTCTCCTTGGACCTACTCCAGTTATTTAGCTGGCATAAGTCCAAGGAGCCTCAGGGGGTGTGTTGGACCAAGAAAAGGGGAGTAGGATCTTAGCGTGTGCTGCTGCTGCTGCTGAGATCTTTCCTCTCTCACCCCCTCTTGCTCCCCATCCTGAACCACCTGCTCCAGCGTGCTCTTGGGGCGCCTCCATGATGCCTTGGTACTCATGGGGCGCCTCCAGCTGTCTGCACTGGCAGTCCAGCAGTACATTACAGCAGCATGGCTTTTACAATGCTATCCTAGGACTTACAGCAGCAGAATGTGAGACCCACTGCTGTAAAGTAAACCTAAAAGTGGACAGCTAACACATTTACCATCATGTCTAGTCTGATATTGAGAAAGAATGGCTTTTTTAAACTCATTTACAGACCAATACCATTATAGGCACATTCTGCTGCTGTAAGTCCTGTAAGTCCACAAGTTTTTCAATATGGATATAGCCTGTAGTGTGGAGATAGGAGAGTGTTTAACCCTTTGCTTATCATCAAGACCAGGTCAGTGAGCCTCACTGTCCTGATGTGATGAATGCTGATGACACTACTGCAAAATATATACATAATATTACTTATGACTGGAGTAAGAGCTTCTGAGTGAGGATGCCTGACATGTAATCAAACTTATGATTACTATTATTTTTAGTAGTAATACTATTTCACTATTATGAACAGTGAAAATTCCAGGGATGGGAAAACCCAGCGTGGCTTAACTCGAGTTGAGTTACCGAGTCACCGCTCCCCATGACTCGATTTGAAAGAGTCCTAACAGGGGCACTTTCCATGTCTCTGAGTCATCCTTTAGTGACTCTAATGTTCTCAAGTCGAGTTGCCCCCCCCTTTAAAAAGCCCCCATTTAAAAAGTGGAAAAAATGGGGCTGCTGCCAGGGAGTGTGTGTGTTTGTGTTGGAGCTCTCTTTGAACACCCCACTGATGTAAAGTGGGCAGGAGGGGTGGGAGGGATGGCAAGAGAGCAGCGACAGAAGTGGCAAGAGGGAGAAAGGTCATGAGCAGCAGCTGGGAGGCTTATCAGGATGACCTGATCCTTGGCAGTCCTACTCAGAAGTAGCCCCATTTTAGCCATTCGTTCAATGAGGGCTGCTCCTCCTCCTGCCCTCCCTCAGCCAATGGAAATATGAAAATGCCTGTTCTTTGTCCCATAATCATCTGTTCCTTTCTTCCTATCAGAGAATGGGAAAAGAGAGCTCAGTCCTGCCTCCCCGCTCCTGCTCACATTTACTCTTTCCTGCCTCCTGCCTGGAACTTCCTGCTGCTCACCATTGGAATACTTGCCCTGTGAGGTTTTCCATGTGGCAAAAACTGTAAGCAAGCACCTCCAGACACAGGCAGATTTGAGTCAGCACATATGAGGATGGGTGCCAAGTCATGGGGGCCCTGACTCGAGTCTTTTTCAGAATCTTCCACATGTGTGACTCGCGAGTCGCCGAGTCACCAAAAATCACACATTTTCATGACTCGAGTCACTGACTCAAGTTCCCAACACTGGAAAACATTGTGAGCGCATTATTTGCAAATGTCATCAATATCACTCATGCGGGCTTTTAAAGATTACAGCAGTGCTGCAGGAAGAGTACATAGAACAATTGTTCCCACATCATTTTTAAGGACAAAAGGGCACTGTTGGTCAACTGGTTGCAGGTGCTTTCTGTTCAAGTAGACCATGAACAGACTGTTTTTGTCACAAGTCCAGTCCCACATTGAGCGATTGCCATTGTAAATAAGCACAAGGGACTATTTGAAATTCTTGATTTGACATCCAAAGTCATTCAGTAGTTTTTCCAAAGCTGTGTGACAGATCTAGATGCAATCCCTTGCTCCCCGAACAACCACATTAAATTTGCTTTTGAAATGTTAAAGGATAGCTCTAAACATGGATTTTGAGAAGTGTAATAAGACCACTGCTCTTTTTACTATTTGATTTCTGTTGGAGGCATTGTTACTTTCACTATGTTCCATCGTTGACTGCCCAGCTGAGCAATTGGTTCTGCAATGGAGAACTTTCTCTGGGGGAAATTGGAGATTTTAGGATGACAGATTTTGTTGCTCCCCTACTTCCATGTGAAGACAGCCTTGAAGATGTAGCTAAAGCAAACACTAGAGGGAATGGAAGTTTGCCACTAAATTTCCTAAAAGGCATATTTGAAATAAAAACAGCCTCCAAGGATGAAGTTTATTGAACTGCCCATGAAATTCAAAGCTGTGGTTTGAAGAGGGTTTAAAAAAAGTTATGAAAATTTTGTCCAATAACTTATCCAACTCACAGAATTGCAGTTCTTCAGTATGTTGATATTACATCTTGCTACAGGGTGTTGGGACAGCCTTGTGAATAATTATGCAAAAGAAATTAAGAATCTAATCCATGCTAGAGAAGAATTCTGGTGCTCACACAATTTATCCTCTCCTTTCAAGGCGAGCTTTGTGGCTTTCAGGAACTTCTTTCCGTATCTGAGCCCAGGAAACTTCATTGGCATCTCTGATGATTTGAATCAGAATGTGCTAGAAATAAAAGTTTATCCGAACAGGGGTTGCTTTTTTGTAGGTCCTTTACTGTTTGGACTTTTCCAAAGGTTTGAAGTTGCCCTTGACAATGTAACCTATTCTCTAAGGTGAGCCCCCTTCCTTGATGGCAGGTGTGGATTTCTCAGCAACGAAAGTGTTCTGTTGTTGACTGCCACCTGCCGTGTCTCTCCTCCCTCTGACAATGCTTCTTGCAGTGTTGATGGCCTGCTAAACAGGAAGTAAAATTTATATTTACTGTCCTGAGAATGGAAGAAGGATCTACTTAGCTGGCAGTTGCCATTTGCTGGTTGAGCCCAGTTCTCCACCAGGGGAAGGGGCAGGGAAGGCATAAGCAGTGCCCCCAAGACACTGCGTCCTCAACAGTTGCCCAAACTTGTATTGTGTTGATGCCAGCCCTGTTTGTTGAACTCATATTTACATGAGTTTTACAGGTTCATGCTCATTCATGCTGGAGTTACTTAATAGAACTGCAAGTGTCTGTTTGGGGAGGGAAGGAGCTAAATGGCAGCTAGTCCCAACCAAGACAATGTAGGGGTTCTCATGGTTTCATCGATTCCTCTGCAGCAGTCGGGCAAAACGGCAAGCACTTCTGGAGGGGCCGAAGTGGAAATTGGTCCCATCCAGCTTGATAGGGCCAAATTTGCCATCTGCTGCAACTAGGTGGAGAGTGTTTGCTGATGGAGGCAGATTTTGTTCCCAGTGTTCCTCTATAAATTTTGAAGTCAGTTACCTGACACTCTGGTAACATGAAAGATGTGTCTGTGAACAAGATGGCTTCAAGTCATGTCTGTTGACCAAATTAAAGGGGCTAGACAGAACTTGAAAGTCTGACCAAGACAGTAGTGTGGGTAAATTGGGGTTTTAACCCTTTCTTCTGGTGCATTCCCAATTTGCATTGGTCTGCTCCGTGATTGCCAGTTCTCCCAGAAAGAAAATTCGGGTGCCTATGGAAGTTTGTCTCTGGGAGGAAATAGCAGCTGGAGAGATGGGAGCTATATATATATATCAGCATCATTGACTGGGGGAGGGATAAAAGTCCCACTCCTGTAATACTCTAGTCCTGATCTTTATAGGACATTCCCTTGCAACTCCTATTCATGATACAAAAAAGAAG
Organism: Tiliqua scincoides; assembly: GCF_035046505.1. Classification (NCBI taxonomy): domain Eukaryota; kingdom Metazoa; phylum Chordata; class Lepidosauria; order Squamata; family Scincidae; genus Tiliqua; species Tiliqua scincoides. Next base: position 36,357,546 of record NC_089827.1, on the reverse strand, counting down.
CATGCATGCAGGGCTAGTGTGCACTTAATATAAAATGTAGTTTGTCCCTAGGATCCTGCAATAAGGATGGCCAAATGCAATGTTTTTGAAAGAATAAAAGTGTGTGGTTCGTTCACAGTTGATTTTCTTTTAAACCTCTTACCCTTTCAGTGTGGATCCTAGCTGATGCGACTGGAATAAATAACAGTGTTTGTTTAGCAGTGATAAATATTTTAAAGGAAAAATGCTTGCAAATGACTTGCTTCCATAATGCCAAATGTTCAGTTTGGGAATATGTTTCCCGCTTGGTTTGGGCTACTTTCAAAAGCTGTCTTGTTCATGAAATGGCTGGTGGGCCTTAGCTTCTCTTACCTCCATTTGAATGGGCTTTCAGCTGTTAGCTTTTCTCCAACTCACACTTAGGTGAAATTAAGAACCCTGAATGTTGGCTATTACCTTCTTAGACCCGCTGAAATAGCTCTTCCTGCCTGCATCCTTATGGTCTCATTAAGAGGATGCTCACAGCATGCCTGACACTGGTGAATATTTTCAGAGCTCATTTGCTTTACATTAGAAAGAAAGAAAAAAACCTGAAAAATACTTCTTGAACCATAGGAGGTTGAGGGTGGTGATTCCCATTATCTGGGTTAGTCAGTCCTTGGAGAAGTTAGCGACCAGTTCCGCACTTTCATTGAAGCGGATCCTGATGGAGTCAGTGATCAAAGCATCCCCGATGGTTTGTTTTGAAGCTAAGCTGTAGGCAGCTTTTGAGGAGGACCTAGGAATCAAACTACAGGACACAGCTGAAAAGTCTGACCAAAGTTGAGAGGTCAGAGCAAGAGAACAATCCAAGAGTGAGAACTGGCCCAAGCTGGGAAAAACTAGTTCAGTTTTTGCCTGTTGCCCAGGCAAAGTCCCCTTAACAGAATGTTTTTATAGCCCTATGTGTCAAGGGGGGCCAAAATTCAGCCTGGGTTACTCCAGGACTTGGTAGACCTTTGCTGACTACAGAAGTGGTCTAGCCCTGGTGGCTCACTCCCTGGGAGAGCAATACAACTTGCTGAGGGCTCCTGGTTCTAGTCCTGGTAGCTCTTGACAACCTGTGAGTGTCATGTTGGGGTCAACATACGTGTTATGCTCATGCTGGGTAATGTGAGTGCATCATAGTTCAGTGAGGGGTGGACAACACATCTCAGAGGATATAGCCCTGTTCTGACTCAGCACCAGGGGTTGTGTCCAGAGATACTTATTCAGGAAGTGAACATACTCGTCATCACTGATGTGGTCAGTGCAGTTTCTGTTGACTCCAAACCCTGTCTGACTGGCCATAACCTGAAATGTGCTGAAGATCTACCAGCAAATGCCCTAGCAAGGGAGGAGGGGTTCCACAGGTTAGGGAGTGCATAGAGGGAAAAAAGATAGCTTGTCCCAGCTGTAGACAATGTGCATTGTGCTCTTGTTGTAGCTTTCCCCCTCCCTCTTTTACTTCTTGTTTCTCCCTCCTTTTACTTCTTGTTTCTATCTCTCATACGCTGATATTGATCTTTAAGGCGCTTAATGGTTTGGGTCCAGATTATCGGAGGGATCACCTTCTCCCATACATCCCAGCCCACCCTCTTAGGTAATCAGAAGGGCTCTTCTTCAAGTGCAGCCTCTGTCCCAAGCTAGAGGGATGGCGGTGCGGGGGTTGATCTTCTCTGTAGTGGCACCACAACTGTGGAATTCCCTTTTAGGGAACTATAACCACCTCCCTCATGGCTTTTTGGCAAGGGCTCGAAACATGGCATTTCACCTGGCATTTGGGTGATGGGTTGATGTCTACTCTCTGTACTTCTGTAATGGTGCTGTGGCTTGGCTGCTTCTCTCTGGACCAATTAACTACTCCCCCAATTGCATTATGGTTTTGGTTTGGTTTTTTAATGATTTTACTTATTGTTTCTATACATTGTACATTTTATTATGGAACTTTGTAAGTCATGTTGGGCATTTCTGCATGGGAAAGTCGGGATATAATTTTTTTAAAATAATAATGTGATAGTCTCCAGTATCTGTAGAGCTGTCACACAGGTGATCTTCAGTTGTTTGGCAGCCCAAGGTGAGGCTAACAAAAAGCCTCCCTACAATGGATGCTCCAGGCCATTGCAATGTATAGAACAGCACCACTTGGCTTTCCACCATTGCCTCCAAGACCTTGTAAACATGATGGGGCATGGGGACTCTTCATGGCAAAGATCCATATGCTAAGTGAATCAATATGTTATGGAGCACTTACCATTCTTGGCAGCATTCCACGTTGAGTGTAATATAAGTACTGTTCTTTAAGACACGGAATCCTACAACTCAATGGCAGAGCACCAGCTTTTTATGCAGAGGGTCCCAAGGTAAATCCTTGGCATCTCCAGGTAGGGTTTGGATAGACCCCTGTCTGGAGAGTCACTGCCAGTCACAGTAGCCAGTCCAGAGCTAGATGGGTCAGGAGGGTGACGTTCACAAGGTGAAGGAAAGAAAGAGAGAATACAAAAGATAGTCACTCTGAAATGCGTGTTTTCCATGGACAGAGCTGAGCTGGCTCAGCACATATAAGCCACAAGATTCAAAAAAATATATGATATTTTCCCTATTCCTGTCTGAAATCTAGTTTTAGCCACAGAATTCCCCAGTTGGATTTGCGATTGTATGCATTGCTCCTGAACGTCTCTCCTCCCATGTGACAGTTTGTTACATTATCCAACCAAGGGAGACATCTAGCTGACCAGAGCCTTTTCATCTTGTGTCCCCAGTGCCCAGCCCAAGCCAGCGCAGACAGGTGTTTGAATGATGATGTTGGAACTTGCCATGAGCTGCCCACTGGGGGATTTTAATTGGTTTGTGAAAGGTGCATTTTGCTGTCTTTCCTATTCTCTGGCTCGACAGAAATGTGGCTACCGCAACCTGCCCAAACAATTGCCAGAAACACTTCTTAAATCAAAGGTAGCTTTTTTTTTTTTTTTTGGTAATTCAAATGGTAAATAAAAGATAATTTGCATCAAAGTCCACACTCAAATACCAGCACATTTCAAGCCAGAAAATTCCCCCCCCCCCCACTGGAGAAGACAGTTTGCAAGAATATATACCTGTAGTATATATTAAAGTGTGTATGCAAATCTAAAACAGGCTTTCAGAATTTGTGGTCCAGGAAATCATATGCAGCCCACCAGTCATAGTTCAGTTCTGTCAATTATATACTCACTAGATGACTTTCAGGCAGCCATTCTCTCTCTGGTCTAGATACCGATCTGCAATATAGAAATAATGGGTTGGCCCAAGCCTACCACCAACTGAGGTAAGGCAAGCTGTTACCTTCCCTTTCCCTTGTGTTGCTACCTTCTCCATTGCTATCTCTTGTCCCTGCTACTCAGGTAATTTTTAAAAAGCAGGAAGAGGAAAGTGAAAGTGGGAGAAAGAGATCTCCCTAGAAATTAGCTTCAGGAAGGAGGAGGCAGAGGTTGAGAGGGAGTGTGGGCCAGCTGAAGACTAGTTGAGGTGACTGCTGTGAGGTGAGGTGAGTGCAGTGTCCAAGCCACAGGTTTGGGAAAACCCAGCTTGGCTTGACTCAAGTTGAATTGCTGAGTCACTGCCCCCCCCATGACTCGACTTGACAAGGAGTCCTAACGGGGGCACTTTCCCAGTCTCTGAATCAGCCTTCAGTGACTCCAGTGGTTGAGACGAGTCTTCCCTCCCCCCCTTTAAAAAGCCCGCCATGGGAAAAATGGGGCTGCTGCTGGAGAGTGTGTGTGTGTATGGTAGTTCTCTTTGAACACTCCCCTAATATCCCTGCCCATCTGTAAAGAGGGCAGGAGGGGTGGGAGGGACTACAAGAGATCCAGGACAGAAGAAGCAGGAGGGAGGAGGAGGGTCACAAGCAGCAGCTGGGAGACTTACCAAGATGATCTGATCCTTGCAGCTCTACTCAGAAGTAGTCCCTCTGTAGCCGATCATTCAGTGAGAAACCCCTCTCTCCCAAGTAACAACAGAGAAATGCCATGCAAAGCATGAGTGCTATGAGTGCCTCCCCTGCCTCCTCATTCTCCCTGGGCTGAGTCGCCTCTGTTAAAAAGCCAGCTGTGGGAAAAATGGGGCTGCTGCTGTCTTGGGAGTTCTCTTTAACTACTTCCCTGCTACCCCCTTCCATCTGTAAACAGGGCCAGAAGGGATGGGAGGGACTGCGAGAGAGCTGGGTCAGAAGCGCAGCAGCTGGGAGGCTTATCAGGATGAGCTGATCCTTGCCAGCCCTACTCAGAAGTAGTCCCACTGTAGCCAGTCATTCAATGAGGCTTACCCCCACCTCCTCCTCCTGCCCTCCCTCAGCCAATGAAAATATAAGAATGCCGATCCTTTGTCCAGTGATCATCCGTTCCTTCCTTCCTATCAGATGGGGAAAGAGCCTAGTCCTGCCTCCCCACTCCTGCTCGCATTAACCCTTTCCTACTTCCATGTTGGAACTCCCTGCTGCTTGCTGGTCAGAATTATGGCCCCACGAGGTTTTCCATGCCATGGAAATAGTAAGCAAGCACCCCAGACGCAGGCAGACTTGAGTCAACACACATGGGGACAAGTGCCAAGTCAGGAGGGTCCTGACTGGAGTCTTTTTCAGTGTCTTCCATGTCATGACTCACATGTTGCCAAGTCACCCAAAATCATATATTTTTGCAACTTGAGTTTGAGTCACCTGACTTGAGTTCCCAACACTGCTAATCCATTGTCCAAGCTGACCACTTCACCTGACCTCATGTATGTATTCAAAACTTTAATATCCTGTTCTTCCATCCTATTGAAGGGACCATCAGGATGACTAGCATATTTTGAGATAGCAAAGCCATATCAAATCAAGAAAAAAAAAAAATCAATAAAGAGGCATTAAAACAAAACATGGTTGAACTACAAAGACACGCCAGTGAACTGAGAGTGGTAAAAAGAACATCAAGTCCATAAATATGCCAGGTGACAGCAGTGACTTTTCACTTTTTTCTTGAAAGCAGATCATGACTGAGCCAACTGGGCGTCTTAAGTGAAGGTCACCCATACTAGTAATGAGCTACTTTGCAGGGTTTCTGTAAGGATGTCTGAAGCCTACACTGAAATGTGCAGTGAAATGGAGGGGGGAGAATCCTGTGGTGGTAGAATGGAGTGTGCCCTTTCCAGTTGTGAGTGGAAGTATAACATTAAAAAAAAAACAACTCCCAACAAGTATGAGTTGGAAAGATAAATTCAACCCCAATCTGCTCCCCACTGTGATCATTTTCTACTGTCAAGAAGTCTTTCACATGCAGGAGAATTCAGAATGTCATCCCCTGCCTGAAATGGTACACTCCTTTTTGCCATCACAGACATTTTCCATCTCCTTCTGCTTCATGAGCAGACCAGACCTGAAATAATGTCCATGAAGTGTTTGGTGGGCTGTAGAAATGCCAAATATTATTATTTATTGCTTGGTTCCATTTATATATTACCATTTATGTAGCTGCGATATAATTGATTTTATGAGTAATGAGGAAATTCATGCTATTCACATATAGCCATTTTTTCTATAACTTAGAGTGAACATCCCAAATGCTAGTCACTTAACTGTTATCATTGGCATTCACTGTTGCATATCTTAGAAGTAAGGAAGATATCTATCTTCAGACATTCACCCAACCGCATCTGGGATTATCAGCATTTGCATGCAAATGCCAACATTTGCTTGCCCTTTTCCTTCTGGTTTGGCTTGCATGTCCAGTGGCCACCAAACCAAGGTTTAGAGCTTCATCATAATAATACAAAATTTTGATCCTAGGTCTCCAATTTGCTGCAGTGCTGCATGGCAAACCATACCCAACAAGATGCCTGAACCTCTGGCTCACACAGTCTCCTTTCAGTGCCAGCACAAACAGGTGTTTGTCCATGGAGGATTCTGATAAGAGAGCTGGATGCCACAAAGCCTTCCATTCCTGCTGTTTTATGTTGGAGCAGGGACCACATTTTGTTCACTCGGACACAAAAATATGCCCCCTAACCCTGGAACTTGCTCCTGAAGGAAAATGTATAAGTCCTTGTTTAACAATGTGTGGATCGCAGTCAGTTCTCTTACTGAGAGAACTGTGTACGGCTTTCTCCGCAGTCAACCTCACACATTCTCAGCAGGAAGGTCTTTATCAGAAATGAACCAAATTTACAGAGAGGATCTGCTTATCACACAATGCAGTCTGGATGGCGTATGTGGCCGTACATGAGTGAAGGATCACATTTTTGGGCCTTTTATTCTCTTTGAACACTCAGTTCTTACTGGTGGGCCACCATCACACTTCAGTAATAATGCTTCAAAGGGGACTTGGGGCCCAGACCTGAGCCTTGCATGCTGGCTCACTACCAGCACGCACTGCGCAAATGTGCCATAAGGCAAACATGCCGTAAGCTCAGCTTCACTGGATCCAGAGCCCCGTGTCGGGCTGCGCTGCTTGACACGGGACTCCTTGATTCTGCGCCAGCTAGACAGCCACCCCAGAATCGAGTAGCCCCATTGCGGGGCTACTATCCTTACCTAGGGGAAGGGGACAAAAGTCCTTTTCCTCTGAGAAGCCACTGGCGGCTACCTGGCTTGCTTAGGATGCCACAGCAGCCATTTTTGATGCTACAGCAGCCCTGTGCCAGGCAGCTCAAGATTGGGCCAGCAATCCTGGTGGCAATCCTAAACTCACTTTCTTGGGAGTATACGAATAGTATGGGAATAGAAGCCATGCCTAGGATTGGGCTGTTATTTGCCTGAGGCCTTCCTCTGCAGTGTAGTCAGCATAAGTACTAAGGCCTTGGGAATATATGTAATGAAGCTAACAGCATCAAGCTAAAAATGAGTATAAGTTCTGTCATCTTCTTCAAAACTAGGGCTGAGATCCAGAGAATCCCATAGTCACATCCCAGGATGACCTTGTATGCGAAAGGACTCACCAGGACTCAGCCTTTTTTTGTTTTGGGAAGTACCACTTTTCTAAGTACCGTATTTAATGGGTACTACTTTTACTAATGCCAGCACTGACACCAGAGGCAGCACTGGAGCGGGTAGCTTGTCCTGCCATTGTTTCTGCAGCAAGGAAGGGGTTGCTTCTTCTGCAACTGGCTAATGTCTCATTAGCTCTGCCCTCTTCTCCTCCAATCAGGTCTCTTTGAAGGATCAGACAGTTGCACAGCTTTATCTTCCCCACAGTTGCTTGCACCAATACTCCAGCCGGCTCCACTGACTGTGGGATCAGGTCAGGTGGAGTAGTGTCAAGTAGTCACCATGGCAGTGGAGCCAAGCACTGTCTTCCATATGGTAAAGTAGCACTGTTCTGAGGGTCCCTCGCTTACTGGAGTGGCTTTTTGGGGATCATTAAAGCGTGCAGCTTGGATGAAAGTTGCAGATACTGCAAATCCATGGAGACTGGGGACGCCCTTTAAAAAGATGTCTTGTATGCTCCCTGAAGCATTTGGTGGGCCACTGTGAGATACAGGAAGCTGGACTAGATGGGCTTTTGGCCTGATCCAGCAGGGCTCTTCTTATGCTTTTATGAAAAAAACCCTCCAAAAATAGCTGCGCCTACCTCAGTGCAGTGAAACAGCTGCATTTTCACAGCTGCGGCAGCCTTCCAATATGTTTGCAGCCTCTTCCTGGTCACTCCAAGGATCCTTTCTTCCCCATTGCTGCCCCACAATGTTACGCAAGGAATTCTCTTCTGTGTCACGATGCATTCTGGGGTGATATTGGGGGGATGGGAAAACCTTGGAGTGACAAGGAAGAGGCTGCAGGCAACTTGGAAGGCTGTGTGCAGCCCTGAAAAATGCAGCGGTTTCAATGAACAACAGTAGGTACAGCTGTTTTTGGCATTATTCTTTACTTTCCCTACCTTTTTAAAGGGTGTCCCCCAGTGGCATAGCTAAGGGGGTGCCAGAGGTAGCAGTTGCACTGGGTATCAAGCTTTAGGGGCGCAACAAGCTGAGCTTGACACTAGTGACCAAAATTGTGAAAATCTTGATATGTATGAATAATACCATCATGTTATATATCATTGGAAAGGTAATTTTATGCTGAATGCAATGAAACAATCTGCATTGGAATATCTGTATTCTATCAAAAGTTATGGCCAACTAGCCAGAAAATGAAAACACAACTGCCTTAAGGAACATAAGAACAGCCCCACTGGATCAGGCCATAGGCCCATCTAGTCCAGCTTCCTGTATCTCACAGCGGCCCACCAAATGCCCCAGGGAGCACACCAGATAACAAGAGACCTCATCCTGGTGCCCCCCCTTGCATCTGGCATTCTGACATAATGGATTTGTCCATTATCCATAATGGATAATGGATCTGACATAATGGATAATGACATAAGGAACAAAAAGTGGATTTGCTTAGCTCAAAACTGACCAATGAAACTGATTGTTCTGAGAGGCAATGGCATGTTATTATGTTATTGACATGTTGCAATGACATGTCATCATGTTACAGCATGAAACTAATAAGGTGTTAATATGAGTTCAACTCTCATTTCCACGTATCATAATACAGTTACCCCTGCAGTTTTTCAAGTGGTGCCCCTCTTATATTTAGCAAGGGGAGAGTAACCATCCCTCTTTACCCCAGCACAGTGTCTCTGATCGATAAGGGGCATACTTTTTATTTACTTAATTTTGATTTTGTCTGGGGTGGGCTACAAATCTTTGACCCGAAGTAGCAGATAGATGCCTTAGCTATGCCACTGACTGGGGGGAGGCAGCAGAGCAAGTGGGTGGCAAGCTGCTGGGGGGAGAAGGTGGGTTCCTCCCAATTTTCATTTTGTTAAAAGCCCAGGCGTGATGTCACTTCCTGTTGTGACATCACTTTTGGGGCAACATTTTGAGCTTGGCACTGGGCTACACGATCATTAGCTACACCACTGGCTATCCCCTGTTATCTTCTGAATCCACGGATAATTGAAACTGCAGATACTATATCCACAGATTCCGGGGCTTGCCTGTATAAATCTTATTTCAGCTCAGATGTTTTTGAATGTAGAAATATGCCTTTCATTGCCATGTCTAGCATAAACAGAAGGTTTGTTGAACCGATGGTGGGCTTCATTTGGCTTGATCAATCACATTGTGCAGGCCTGTTTTAGGCAATTTCTTCAAAGTAAGATTTTATGAGCAATTTATGTGGGGAGAGGTGGGGTAGAGGGAATGGGAAAACCCAAACACACTGTAACTGTAACTCTTTGCAATTATATGGTGACCTGGTTCATGCTTCTAAGAGAGCTTCTCCACTGATATGCAAAACATTTTCTTGCATTTTTCTTTTCAAAAGATAGATGAGTAGTAGTATGTGGATTCCTAAAGGATCAAGGTCTTTTGCTCTGTTTCGAAATTATTTCATAGTTTGATTGTATTAGTCATCATTGAGAGCATGCACAGTCTCCATATATAACAAAGTTAGACCGATCTCCGTATTAATTACATTTAGCAAAAACATACAAACAATTTATCCATCTAAATGTTGTAGATTTTGTTTTTCTCCTGTTCATGGAGAAAAAAAACATTGACCTGTGATTTTCTTCATTTTTATCCACAATTGCCCTTTCATCTTTACCTTCACATGATAATTGTACACTGATGGGGTCCAATCTGGCTGTGACTAGCCAGGAAAAAGATCTTTAACTCATCAAATGCATCAACTCAGTGAACTACGGCAGTAAAAAAATAGCAAACCAAATGTTGGGAATTATTAGGGAAAAAAATGGAAAATAAAATGCATTTCCAAACTGGGCCTGGGACCCACCAGTGAGTTGTGACCCAATTTTTGGTGGTTCACTAAACTGACAGGGCAAATTTGGTTATGTACATGAAGGTTAAACAAGCTGCTACTTGGAGGGGGAGCACAGCTGCCCTATCTTTAATTTCATAAAAACTATTTATAGCCATACCCCTTAGCATTATTAAATCAGGCTGTAGCCCCTAGGGCAGCAATTTTCAACTTTTTTCATCTCATGGCACACTGAAGGTTGATGTGGGTTCCAAGTCTGAGCAGGAGCCCAGGTCTACCCACCTAGCAAAAGTTCAACTGGGAGCCCAGGTCTATCTGTCTGGTTCACCTGGGGTCTGGAGTTAAGGTAGTGCTCATGGCCCCACCCCAAATCAACACTGGACTGCCCCTGTAAAGTACTAACATTGTCAAGGCACACCATTAGTTTTTTGACAATTAATAAGGCACACTGCACTGCTGGGGTGGGGGCTCACATCCCCAATGCCTATTAATGTTACCCTCTCCCCCAACTCTCATGGGACCATCTGCAGAATACCAGTGTGCCATGGCATAGTGAATGAAAATCATGGCAGTAGCATTGAAGGGAGGCAGGCAAGGAAGCTGAGCTGAGCTTCTTGGAAAGAAGGGAAGGAACTTGAAGAGAAAAGAAGGTGCTCACAAGATTAACTGACCACCCCATGCTAGTCAGTAATGCTCAGGGAGATAAAAGGAGAGAAGAATGGAAAGAAAGTGGTCTGCCAGATCCTTGATGCCAGTTGGCACAATGGTTCTCAGACAGAGGCTAGAATGGGGATGACTTGGTGCAGTACCAGTGGGTTATTACTCCACAGACCAACAATAGGGCATGATAGCAGGTGAAGAACAAAGTACTGATGTGGGTTGAAGAACACAGATTTTTATAGAATTCTGCCCCATAGCAGAATTTGCCAGCAGTCTGCAAATATATACACTTTGCCTGCAAATATATACACAAAGCATAGACACTTTGCCAGCAGTCTGAGGCAAAGAGGCAAAGAAGGAAGGCCCATAGCCAGGGAGACAGACCAAGGACAGACTGCACTTGCTCCCGGTGTGGAAGGGATTGTCACTCCCGGATTGGCCTTTTCAGCCACACTAGATGCTGTGCCAGAACCACCTTTTAGAGCGCGATACCATAGTCTTTCGAGACTGAAGGTTGCCAATATATATATAATAATGCCCCATAGAATTTTATGTCAGGAGGTCCTCTACTGATAATCAATGTCCTCTGTTAGGTTCTGTCTATGCTTTCCCACCCAGTTGAGCATGTGCTAACTAGGGCAACTAGATCATTCCTAGATTGGAGCTCAGTCATGGGTTGGTGAGAACCACTGGAGGTGTGAAACCTTTTCACTGAACCATGTAATCGCTCCTCTTTCTTAATTGAAATCTGCTGTTTTTATGCTGTGCCTTTTGATCTTTTAATTAATTTTTATTGCATTGCTGATATTGTATGATGTTACCTTTCATTATATTTTATATTTTGCTGTTTTTATGTATTCATTTCTTTATTAAATGATTTTCGTTCCGCCTGCCCAAAAAATGCACAAGGCAGCTAACAACACAGGACAATAAAACAGACATGCAAAACCCAATAAAACTACAATATAAAAAACACAATAAAATTACTCCAGTAAATTAATCTAGTAGAAATGCCATAACACACCAGCACATAGCATCAAAACATTTACATCTATAAGCAGAAGCCTAGACATTATTCATTAAATCAAAAAGCTCAGATAAAAACATCCCAATAGCAGCAATAAAAGTATCTCATAAAAATATCTCATGAATGAAGCAGTGAGCAGAGAGTTAGAACCACCCAATCCAAAACTGTAGCCACACTAAAATGCGAATGTTAATTGATAAAAGTCTTCAACCCCCTCCAGAATTTTTCTAAGGAGGGGATAGTTCTTTCCCTTTTGGGGAGGGAGTTCCACAGTTGTGACACCACTACTGAAAAGGCCCTGTTTTTCACTATTACCTTCTAACTTCTAATAGTGGAAGTATGCGCAGTAGGGCCCTATCAAATGATCTTAGGGAATGGGCTGCACTTTATGGAAGTAGACAGGCCCTCAGCTGCCTTGGTCCCAGGCCATTAAGCTTAATGCCAGCACCTTGAATTGTTCCTGAAAATGAATTGGCAGCCAATAATGGAACTGCCAAGCCCCAGTGACCACACGAGCTACTGCATTCTGTGATGGTTGCAGTTTCTGGACTGGCTTCAGGGAGAGCTGCACCCAGGGCACGTTACAGTATTTGAACTGAGATGTGAGCAAGTCGTGGTCACGGCTTGATCAGATATGACTGACCCAGCTGCAGCTGGTGCACCAGCCAAAACTGGGCAGAAACCCTTGAGGCCACAGCTGCTACCTGGCAATCCAGAGCAACTGTGGGTCCAAGAGAACTCTCAAGCTGCTCACCTGTTCCTGCAGAGGGTTTGCAACCTTATTTGTAACAGGTCGATCATCTAGCACCTGCATCATGGATTTCTGAATGATGATGACCTCTGCTTCGTCTGGATTTAATTTCAACTTATTGACCTTCATCCAGTTCCCAGTTGCTTCCAGTTAGTTATCTGGGACCTTGACTGCCCTCTTGGTATCTGATGGAAAAGAGAGCTGAGTGTCATCAGCATATCGATGACACCCAATTCCATAGTCCCAGATGTTCTCTTCCAGCATTTCATTTAGAAGTTAAACAGTTGATTGAAATAAATCCTTGTGGCACTCTGCAAACCAGTGTCTAGAGTGCCAAGCAGGCTGTTTCTGCCCCATAGCCTGACCTGAAGTCAGATTGAAAGGGATCTGGATAATCTGTTTCATTCAGGAACATCTAGAGTTGAGATGCTACCACCCACTTAGGGCACAATCCAGATGTGCTCTTGGGCTGGCTCAAGTCCCTTGCACTGGCCTGGAGGTGTTGCCAAAGTGCCGCAAGTTACTTTTGCGCCACTTCAGGAGTCGGGAGGCTGCTGCACGGATGCCAGACCTGGTGCTGCTGTACCAGCAGACTAGTGAGTTCGTGCCTGCCAAGTCAGGCCAGTGTGGGGGCCTGGGAAGGACGGGAAGAGGGTGTTATGGGGGCGTTCTGGGGCAGGGTGAGGGCTGGCAGTGGGAGGGCTGGGGGGTGAAGCCAGGATCCAGCACCCCCCTTCTAGGTGGCCCAGCCTTACACGGACTGCTCGGATCAGCACCACCTCTTTAGGTCGCACACATCCAGGTAGCCCAGTGGTTTTCAAACTCTCCAGGAGAGTTTGATCCACTGTAAGTGCTTGCAGGGGTGGGGGGGAGGCAGCAGTACGATCCCCAGGATTGTTCAGCTCAGGGGGCTGCAGGGGCTTGGGAGAACTTACCCAAGCCTCCTGCAGCCTGCCCAGGGTACGGGGAGCCCAGTGCAAACCTTTGTTAGGGCTCCCTGCAGCAGTGAATGTAAAAGCGGAGCAATCGCGTCCCACCTCCGCTAAAGCGGAAGTGGAGTGCGATCGCTCCCTTTTCACTTTCACTGCTGCGGGGAGCCCTAACAGAGGTTCGCACCGGGCTCCCCGCATCCTGGGCAGGCTGCAGGAGGCTTGGGTAAGCAGCCCCCTGAGCGGTGTGATCCTGGGGATCGCGCTGATGCCTCCTCCCTGCCTCCAGGCTGTCCCCGCCCCTTAAGGGGGCAGAGGCCAGGGGCCCACATGCCAGGGGCCCAGTTTGGAAATCCCTGAAGTAGCCCCATAGGGACAGCTGTCCTGGGACACAGGAATTTCCCCTTACTCTGAGTTGCGCTGCAATGTTGCCTGGCTCTGCTCTGGATGCAGTGCAGGCCAGGCGGCCTGCCTGCTCCAGAGCAGGTTATGGTTGAGCATCACCTTGCTCAGAAAAGGAGGTACAAAATGCAGCTGCTCAGATGCTGAACAGCACATTTTATCATGTCTTGCTATTGTCGTTCCATTTGCACTAGGTACCTGTTTGTTTCTGGACATTCCATGTGGTATATGGAATATATTATTGTTGTTGCATAGATTGTGGTCAAAAGACCTGAACGATCAACCTCCTGTGTATAGTTCTACCAATGAATTAAGAGCATTGGGGGGGGGGGTTCTCTTGCATGTCCTGCTGCCCTCTGATGTTTGGTTGGCAGTGATGCATGAGATGATCCTCTCAATGGTGGCCCCCGAAAATGCCTTTCCCTGCCCTCCAGTGTGTGTCTGTCTCCTTGCCAGTGTTCCCCAGTAGGCAGAAAATTTGGCTATTTAAACCAGGGTTTTGTGAACTTGCTTAACTGTCCTCATAGTTCTGTTTAAGTTTGCTCTTGCTTGATGTTACTGTGCTTTTTTTCTAATTGACTGTATAATTAAGAACATAAGAACAGCCCCACTGGATCAGGCCATAGGCCCATCTAGTCCAGCTTCCTGTATCTCACAGCGGCCCACCAAATGCCCCAGGGAGCACCCCAGATAACAAGAGACCTGCATCCTGGTGCCCTCCCTTGATACAATTGATATTGTAACCTGCCTTCAGTTTCCCAAAGGGAAAAACACAGGGTAGATTTCTTATTTTTTTATAATGACGACAATAATGATCTCCATCTGCAATGCAGCCTTCATTCAAATTATGTTTCACTGACCGTATTCATGTTTATATGAGAGTGGGGATGCAAATTCACAGTATTATGAGAACCTCGCCCAGTTACAGCTGAACCAAGACCAAGGCTTTACCCTTGATTCCTGATCAGGGAGCAGTACTTTAAATGCTTTTTAGGGAAGCACAACCGGAGAAGTACTTGGGTCGGTGCAAGACCCTTGACCAGGAGAGTTGCAGTAAGGCTTGTTTGCACCTCCTTGTGAGTTGGCAAGGCCAGCGCGTGGAGGTGCACCAGCCTGCAGAGGCTAACACAGGCCTCCATGCTGATGGAAGCACCAAGTCTTGCGTCGGCTGAGGTCAGCCGACGCAAAACTCTGGGGTGGGCGGGGAGGAGGCGGGAGGGAGGCGTTCAGGGACGGGGGAGGGCGGGTGGTGGGCAGCTCCAGGGTGGTGAGCAGGAGGTGGGACTGGGATCCGGTGGTTATGCTGGATCCCAACCCCCTTTCCTGGTGAGTTCGGAGTGGCTTCAAGCTGCTCTACTCTTCTCAGACTTGTGCTACCTCAGGAGGCCAGGGTGCCTTACCCGGAGGTAAGGGGAAAAGTTTCCCCTTACCTCTGGCTGGGCTACTTTGTGCCCCTATCTGCGCTGAATACAGCACAAGCCTCTTGGTTTGCCTGTTCCAGCATGGGATAGTATTGCTCCTTTAGTCTGACTGTAGGGCTAGTCCACACTTTGGACAAATAGGCATTCTGAGAATGGGGGTATAGCACTTGGTGCTTTTGCCGCATATGGAAATGGTTTTGTATTTTGCTTCTAAGTACGCAGTATCGTTTTCATATTTGCATGTGTGACTTTGAATTCTTTCAGCTATCCAAGGGTTCACAGAGGGATTGCTCCTCCAAGGAGACTGTGGAAGGGCATTTTGATAGGACTTCCAGAGGATGAAGGAATGAATTTAGGGGACAAATCTTGCCAATGGTGGCAGTTGCAACAGTTTTCTTAATGGTGGATGATGGCCACTATTTTTTCTTGTTTGTTTTCAGAAGACCTCTCAGAAAGGTGCTATGTGTCCATGTAGCATTGCACAAAGAGTCTTCTGGAGGAAACAGAATGGCAGCTGGGAGGACCACTGCTCCTGCCACTATGAAAATGGTGGCAGCAGTAGTGAAAACTAGTGAAGATAAGGCCCATTTTTTTCCCATATCAAGTGAGAAATGTGAGCTCTACCATTGGTTTGTCTGATGAGTTCCTCAGAGTTCCACTTTAAGTGGGCAAATTTGGGTTACTTCTTCACTGCGTGTACCCAACAAATGTACACCACTTGGAGTAATTCTGCTAGGCTCAGTGACACTTTATTAACATTACCTGAAATTCATACAAGATGTATCACCTGAGCAAGCCTCTTCAAATCTCTCTCACATTCTGCTTTGAGCAAAACTGAGGAACCTCTAGTATTGTGCCACCATTTGTGGTCCACAGTTGGACTGAAGAGAGAGAACAGCCGGTACAGAAGATAAGAAATACTGATATACTGAAAATGTGTGAAAAGAACCATGGAATAAATCAAGAAAAAAAAAACCTTTTAGATATTTTAACACCTTGACCTTTCTTTTAAAAAATGAACATATTCTCCAAAGCTCAGAATCCGTTGAATCAGCAGCAGGCGATGTGAAAAAGCAGATTGTGATGTAATCTTCAAGAAAACCATATTTGTAATAAGGTTAATTAAATTGTGCTGTGAGCTTCTGACAAGCTGGCTGTACGTTTGCCAGTAAATCTGGTCTCTTATTTTATCAAACTGAAGGGCAACTTCCCCCCTTCAAATAAAAATTAAAACAAAATACTGATAACAACAACAACAACAACAGCAAAGGGGTAAAGTCTATCCTTCCCCCTCCCCCAAATCAGTAATGTGCATTGCCAGAGGACATGAGATCTGGCAAGAACTGCTAATATGTTATGAGAGGCTAAGCAAGTTTAAATGAGATTTGTCTGTGAACTCCAAGGCATATTGTACGGAACTTCTTTTGTCTCCTTGCGATGCTGTTAAATTGAAAGCTTGATGGGAAGCTTCAATAGAAGCAACAAAGGTTGAAACGCCAGCCTGCTGTTTTGCAGCAAGCATCATGGATCCACTGATAGTCCCGGACATCTGGTAACAACAGCCACTCCTTGTCGGGTTTTCGCCCACACACTGGGCGCCTGAGAACTTTACACTGCCGAATGTATCCTGTATCCTTGCACATACTGTGCTCTGTGTCAAAAATGTTTATGTAATAAAACACAGCTAATTAAAGATTTCAAAGGGAAACATTATTTTAACTCTAATTAGATATGATTACAGTTCTCCTTCCTTATGCCTGTGTGAAATTGCACAGGAAAGGGGAAAAAAGCCTCTTGATTGGTTTCTCTGCTGAAGTTGTTTCAGAGTTTTTGCAAGCTCTGTGCTAATAATGGATCCACTCGTCGTCGTCTTTTTCTTTTGCTTTGTCCTGTAAATAAATTGAAGGGGAAAAACAGATCCTTAATCAGATATCTAATACAGGGCTTTTCAAACTGGGGCGTCGCGACGCCCCAGCCTGTGGGCCCTGGCCTCTGCCCCCTTAAGGGGCGGGGACAGCCTGGAGGCAGGGAGGCTTTAGCGGAGGCGGGGCGCAATCACTCCGCTTTTACATTCACTGCTGCAGGGAGCCCTAACAAAGGTTCGCACCGGCTCCCTGCAAACTGGGCAGGCTGCAGGAGGCTTGGGTAAGTGTACCCAAGCTCCTGCAGCCCCCTGAGCAGCGTGATCCTGGGGATCACGCCACTGCCTTCCACCCACCCCCGCTGCTTCCCCCCCGCCCCCACCAGAACTTACAGTGGCTCAAACTCTCCTGGAGAGTTTGAAAACCACTGATCTAATATATTAGAATCACAGATGTTCAGTATTTTCCTTTGGGAAAGGTACAGAATCCCCATCACTTGGGTAAGGCATAATGAAAGACGATTGCATAGGAAACAAATATAAAACTGGCAGGAAAGGAGATGGACGTTAGATGTCAGATTTAATATCCTTAAACTTTGTCATTGTGATCCTCCCTTGGTCAGTTGCTCCCAACTGTGTAGCAATTAAACCCAGGAGCACAGCCAGGTGGAGCTGAAGTGTGCCCTAAAAATCAAACTTCCCTATCAGATGCATCCACCATTTTCTGCCCATGGAAGCATACAGAGCATGCGCAGCCCTGACATCTCTCCCTCTCTGCCAATATATGCACACTGACCTCATCTAAAGGGGGCAGAAAGATGCACCAATGCTAGTGCTAAATAGGGTTGGGAATTCCACAAGCATCACTGTTACCCAGTGCCCAGCAACCACGGTCCCATCACTGAGCCCTGACGGACAGAGCACAGCTCCCCTGGCTGAACACCAGGAGGCAATATTAGCAAAATTGTTCCAGTATTGCTAGAAAAATGCCTGTCTCTTGTTCTGGGAGCTGACTGAGACCAATAAATAAATGAATGTAGGGTTGCAATATTATGTAGATTAATCAGTTAGACTAATTGATTTGAAATCTTCTTGATTGATTGAAAAGTGACTCCAATTAACTGGGCAGCAGATTTTTTTAAAAAATAAATTATTTTAATATAAGTACTTTGAAAGACTGCAGGTGGCAGGGGTCATCTTAGCAGCAGCATTTCCCTTTCTTACCCTGGATGAGAGAAAAAAAGGGAATGACTCTACTAAGATTTGTGCCTGCTGCAACCCATATGATTAATCAACTAACAGCACAATCCTATGCATGTTTACTCAGAGGTAGGTCGCCTGTATTCAGTGGGGCTTACTCTCAGGTAGATGTATCTAGGAATACAGCCTAGGATTTCTCTAATTTTAGGCTTTAAACCTAACCTGAAGCACGTTTTCGATGACGGGTTTTTGTTTTTTTTTTAATTTAGGATTTGTTCACAGCCAGCATTTACTTGCACCACTCACTCTCATATGAAGGACCCACCCAGCAGAGAGTTCCAGGTGTTAATGTGAACAAGCGTTCACCCAAAGCCCATTTAGAATGCCAGGGATCAATTTTGGAACCTGTAGGCCAAGGACAACTGCAAGCATTTGTCTTCATAGTCTCTGTGCAGGACCAATCGAAAAACTGCCAAAGCTTTGTTCAGTGTTATGACCTTGTTCTCGAGGGGGGTGGGAATGCAGGATGGACAACCAATCTCTCAGTTCCTCTTCAAGTGCCAACATCTTGTAGGACAGGTCCCTTTGTCTTTCATCCCTTGCTCCAGGCAGCATGCATCCAGTGCTGGGCTCAGTGCCAACTGACTCTGGGCTGGTACTGGTGGACCCTACATGGAGGGTGCTGTAAACATCCTTTACGGCATATCTACGACACCCAGTGCTGGCATGAAAGAGCTCAGGATTGGGCTCTAAATTACTTTTGATCCTAACTATATATCTAAATATATTTGATCCTAGCTCTGGCTGAGTATACTGTTAAAACGGGATTGATTTAATCAATAAATTAATCAATGGAACTTGTTATTAGATAATCAGTGGGCACATTGTAATAGATGGGTTTGAAATTAAAGGGAAATTTATGTATTTCTTTGAAGACATTTTAGCTCTCGCCTGTTACTATACTAGAAAAAAAATATTAACAGTCCCTTTTCTAACAGTTTTCTCCTACTGCCTGTAATCAATAGTTTTTGTTGACTGAGGGCCCAATCCTAAATAGCATGCACCGGCTCACCACCAGTGTGCACTGACACAAATGTGAACCCTCAGCGCCAGCCCGGTGCTGGGCTAGTGTTGGTGGAAAGTGAATTCCGGGGTGGGGGGAGTGTAGGAAGAGGGTGGGACTGGTGGAGCTCCTCCATGGCCCAACACGGAACTCTCTGATTTTGCGGCAGCTTCTGAGCTGCTATTGCAGGGCTACTTCCTTTATCTGGGGGGAGGGATGAATGTCCCCTTCTCCCAAGGTGGTGGCGGCAGCTGCCCAGGGCATGCTGGATGCCACTACAGCCTTTTTTGCTGCTGTGGCAGCTCTGCGCTCTGGGCAGCTCGGGATTGAGCTGTGAATTTTGTTATCTCAAATGGCCTTCCAATATCCTGAGAACGACTTAAATTAAGGCTTGACAATAGTCAGCTATACCTCATTTTATCCTCACATTCCTGGGAAGTAGGATATGGTGGTGTGTCCAAAGCTAACTGTTCAGCTTCATTGCTATCCAGTATTTGGCTTTGAACTCATGTCTCCGTGGTCTGGCTCCAACATTCTGTGCACTATGCCAAACTGGTTTGGTGTGTTACATTTGAACCAGGGAGTCCCCATTCAGCTATAAAGCTAACTGGTAACCTTGGACAAGCCACTCTCTCCCAGATTAGTGTAAGGATAAAATGGAATGACCTTGTTTACATCAACCTGCACTTTTATGAATGGAGGGGAGGATGAAAATGATGAGTAAGTGCAGCACATCTTTGGGTGTGGGGTAGGTGGAAGGGCAAATATTAAAATCTTTAGAATGTTCACATTTCCAGCTGGTTCTAAATAGTTTTCAGTGAGAGGCCTCAACTCAACCTGAAGGGCATTGTTGTAACTGGAGAGCATGTTGTGCTCATTTTGTTGTTTGAGTGGTTTGTCAGAGGAAGCTGTCTTAAAATGACTGTGTAGATGCCTCCGGCCCTTGATCTCACATCAAAGCTTTGCCTTTCTATATGTTTTCTGTATTATTTATGTTGCAAAATTATTAGGCAGCTAAAGCTATACTTTTCCCCCTCCCTAAGAAGTATTGCATCCAAAGTCATTTTGTCGCTATGGATTAGTCATACATATAGCAACTATCAAATCAGGCATTGGTGGCCCACAAAGAAACGTTATTAGACCCCTTGAGGTTCTGAGAAATTTTAATGAAAATGAGATAAAATGTCTGCCCACAATGTCATTTCTAAGGAGAAGGGATATTTTAAAAAGAGTGTAAACACCAGCATGGAAGGTCAGTAGCTTTCATGCCCTATTTGTGGGTTTTCTGTAAACCTTTGACCCACCAGTGTTGGAAACAAGATGTTGGAATGTATGGGACATTGGTCTAATGTAGCAGTGCTTACTATGTGGTAAGATTGATCCTAGAGGGGGTGGGATTGGCGGCGACAGCACATGCCATCCCTTAAGTCCAGCTCCCAGGCCAAGCAGCCCTACACAGGCTTCTCAGATGTGTGCCACCTAAACAGCAGACGCAGACCTGAGTAGCCCCTTACCCTGAGGTGACCTCCAGTTGCCTCCTAAGCTTCGCTGGATACAGCACAGGCCATGTGACCTGGCTGTACTGGCACAGGGCTAGGATTGCGTTGCAAGTTGCATAGTTCTAAGCACAAGACACCCTGGTTCTCAGTCAGTAGGAGGGTTTTTACTATCCATGTATCTTTGTCAAGAACTTCTTTTAGTAGCCAATCAACAAAAAGCTCTTTGTCAAAACTGTTTTAAGTGCCAGAAGCTGTAGTCATCTGGACAGATCAATTGTTTTGTAAGCCGCCTTGAGTCCCTTCGGGGAGAAAGGCAGGGTAAAAATAAAGTATAATAATAATAATAATAATAATAATAATAATAATAATAATAATAATAAGTGAGGATAGTTATCTCTTCTCTGGTCCAATTTATTTTCTATTGGAGAAAAAGTGTTGACTGGATGCTCAAATTCCTGTATGCATAGGATGTTCATATGGTGTTTCCGCTGGGTCAGGATTGTCTTTTGAATGGTGAATTTGCGTATTCGCTGATATCCTAGCATGACTGTCCATCATTCCTCATTGAATGTGCTGATAGACTTACTGCCTTCCCAGCTGTATGCAGTTGTTTTGTTGTGAAACACCCTGCACAGCAAACCACCACCATTTTTCTTTTCTCCATCCTCTCTGTGGTTCTGTGATAACTGCTCCAAAATGTGTTACTTTTTTTGAAACGCATATCTGTAGCTACATGGAGTACTGTGTCCAATTCTGGGCACCATACTTTAGGAAAGATGCAGCCAAATTGAAGTGGGTTCAGAGAAGAGTGATGGGGTGATCAGAGGTCTGGGGAAGGATGAGAGGGGATATGATAACACTCTTCAAATACCAGAAGGGCTGTCCTATTGAAGAAGGAACAAATTGTTCTCAACTGCCTCTGAGAGTAGAACTGGATCAAATGGGACCAAACTGCAAGAGAGGCGATTCCGGTTGGACATCAGGAAGAAATTCTTGACAGTCAGGGTGATTTGGCAGTGGAACAGATTGCTGAGGGAGGTGGTGAACTCACTGGAGATATTCAAGCAGAGGGTTAACAGGCACTGCAGAGGCTTTAGGAAGATTTCCAACTACAGACAGGGTTGGACTAGATGACCTTGTGGTTCCCTTCCAATTCTGTGATTCTATATCTGTAGCTGAAAGTATACAACCTTAGCTTCAGAAATAAAAAAAACTATTGATATAAGTTGTTTATTTGAGGAATAAAAGTTGTGCATCCAGTCTCTGGATGTGATCACAAAAATGCCCCCTGCCCGAGAAGGCCTGTTACTCCTTCTTTTTTGGGCATTGGTAAGGATATGTACATTAGGGACTCAAACAGAAATAGCCCACAGTTTCCAACAGACTCACTTTCTTAAAAGCTTCTATTGCACTATATAGCAAAATATTTTGGTCCATGGCAACAGGACTGCAGCAAATCCAAAGCTGAGGAAGGTGTCATTCTGTGTCTCAAAGGCCAACTATTTTCTGAATCCTCTCATTCAGTTTGCAAGCTTTCTTCTGACGCTCACTGCCATATTTAAAAAGCTACTGCCACACTTTGGCAAACGATGCAAACTTCAGCCCGGCTCCTGTTAATTCTTTGCATAAGAAACTATTCTGGGTATTTTTCAGTGGGGTTTTTGTTGAATATTGAGATGATGCTATTTATATGCATAAGTTAGCAATGGGCAGACTAAATGTTGTACTTCATTGTCCATGAAGCAGGCACCATTGTGGCAAATGACAGTTCTAATTTCTCACTTCTGCCTCTGTCACGTTTCTGAGACAGGATAGTAATTCTAGGGATGATGAAGACTAGGTGTGGTGAGACGTGTGTACAAGGGGCTGCTTATACGGAACCATCGCACAGTTCCCTATGTTTCTTTGTCCCAGATGCCACACTCTTTCCTTTATTGGCTGTCCCATAAGGTTTGCCATGTACAAAGTGATCTGTACTGCAAGCCAATGTAGTTTAGTGGATAGTGAGTTGACTTGGACCAGGGAGACCTGGGATCAGATGCATCTGTGGCTGATGCATCAGTGACCTTGGGCCAGTGACTATGTGCTTAACCTACCTCACAGGTTTGTTGTAATGAAAAGCATTGCAATTTCTTTGTTCCTCTCTACTGTTGCATGAAAAGAAGTACAGTGCTGCCACAGCTTGCTGGCATGTAGTGGTGGTAGCACTGGTGAGAATTGGTGCTTGAAGGGGACTCTTCATGTGCGGTTGCAGCTGCTGTCAGAACAAATACATGCTGCAGTACTCTCAGTGAACAGGTACATTTCCTTCCCTCTCCCCCCCATTCCTTTGCCAAGGCTTTCTTTTAAGTAGTCATCAGCCATATACAAATGTTGCTTAAATGCCCGAGGTTGTCTCCAAAATGGATGTTGCAGTCACCGGCATGGTTCCAGTATATTTATTGTTGTCCCACTAGTGCAGATCAGATCATAATTGTGAAAACCTCCCCCACCCCATCCAGTTTAATTCCATCTGGAAAAAAAATGGCTGCTAGATTAATAACCCATTTTTTCATGGCCCACAGGTGCAATGTTGGGCAGAAATGGCTTAACAAATTCTTGTGCAAACTAGCCATGGTGGAGGTGGTGTTAAGAATGGGATATATATATATATATTCAAATGTTCATTTGAATGCACATGCCCTTGAAAGCAGAGACAGGGGGAGTAACAGATCCTACCAGATGTGTGCAGCAAACACTGCGAAATGAATCATCCCACCCTCCCTTGAGCTATTTCCAGGGGCAGAGCCAGGGCCACACGTCCATGGGGGACAGTGCAGGCATGGGGGTGATTCAGGGGACGTCATTGTGTAATCCAGCCCTGTGCACCAGCTGGTCCAGATCTGCTACTGCCTAGGAAAAGGTATCCAAGACATTCCATGGTATTTCTGTGCATATCTGAGACTGTGGGGCCGAAGAGTGGTAAACTCCACAGAAATAAGGGGACAGATTTCACAACCCACTAGTCTGCAGCTCTTCTTGCACCCCTCTCCCCTAACTTTCCATCTGTTGACACTTTTCCTCTTTCACTTTTTAGTTGGGCCATGTTTCCATAAGTCCCATGTTGTTTCTTCACCTACAGCCAAGGCAAGACCAGGCTTTTCCTTTGCCTCTGTGTCGACAACATCAAAACCTCCTTTGCGTAAAGCAGCGCATGGCTTTTCAGCTGTGTGTTAACCACAGAAGCCGGTTCTAAATGCATTAAAATATTTTATCCCATTATTTGTTTTGACCAATTGACTACAATTTTAAAAATGCAATCATGGAGCAGCTGACTAGTGTGGTTGCCTAATTTTATTTAAGAATTCTCTCTCCCTCTTCCCCCCCCCCTCAGTTTTTCCATTTTTCCATCCTGTTAACATTGCTGCCTTTGCCCAGGCAGTAATGGGCTGCTCGTATGCCTACGACTGTTATGATCATGTAAATTTATTGGTGCTTAGAAGAAGCGAGCTATTAAAACATTACAACAGCCATTACAGCCGAGCTCGTGTTGGCTTTCGCTCCCAATGAACATATGCTTCCGAGTGAATGCCTAAACTCTTATTTATGGATTTAATTTAATATGCGGAAAGAGTTCAAAATTAAATTTTGTGTCTGCCTCCAGAGAGTGTCAGTGTATAATAACATGGTAATTTTTACACATCTTTATGAGAAATGGGAAAATTAATTCTTTCTGACAAGTTGTAATTATTCGACTTGGAGCAGTTGCAGCTGAGCAGTTCACAACGCCTGTTGTCTTGTTGCTTGCGTGGTGTGAAGGGAGGGAAGGGTGGGGGGGGGGAGCTGCCGCGATGGACATATATTGTGTGCCTGAGAGTTTCTAATAGCTTCTGACATTTTAGCCTTGCATATTATCAGGGTGTTCGTTGAAGGCATGTGGGGGTTAATCTGTTCTACTTCCCAGAACACACGACATACAGTAGACAGGGGCTTCATGAGGGAAGAGGATTATTTCCATCCACCTTAAAGCTAAGTGAAGAGATTGTCTGGATCCTTTTGGAAATTAATAAAAGTTGAATGTAACATGACACCTTTTTCCATGGGCTTTGATTTCACCTAGCGCTACTGGCTGTAAATGCATGCACAGGGGGTGGGACTGTCAGAGCCGGCGGTCTGGATGCAAAACAAGTGTGGGGCAAGTGCCAGGGCTGAGGTGTAACACAGGCACAACTCTCAAGCTGGAGCCAGAAACCAGGGGTTGCGCCAGGGGTCAGAGTCCAGGGTCAAGGTAGGAGTTGGAGCAAGCCAAAGCCTGAGAAAAAAAAAATAAAGGACTTTAAAGACTTTCCAAACAAAGACATTAGAGCCCTTCCTGTTAAGGAAAATCAGTGGCACACCAAAGTATCCTGCCTTCCCCTCCAGTGGGACTGTACAAGGAGCAATGGGGAGGACGTGAGATGAGTCAAGGTCAGTGCACAGATGGATAACTCTGAATGAGCACTTTTCTCAATAGGATCCATAGCTCAGCGGAGGCCTCGAATGTCCTGAGGTCTAGACTACCCCTCCAGGCTCCATCCTTGCTGTCAGGAGCAGGATATAGCTTGGCCTTCTGGCTTGGTGCCTTATGCTGTTCCCGCTTTCCAGGCGTGTGGTCTTTGGTATAGATGGACCAGTGGGTTCTTCAGGGGATTTTGTAGGTTCTTGCTCTGAAGGTTCTTGTTCTGTGGGCTCTTGGCTGATGGGCCCATCTTCAGGTTGGAGTCTGGTCATCCAGGTCTGGATCTGCTTCCAGAACCACCTCAGCTGGCTTCAAATCTGAGCTGCTGCTTTGGAGGTAGAGATCATGACAGATGGACAGCATGGAGCCTGAAGGGGGCCTGGAAATCCCTCTAACTGTCTCGGAAGCTTCCCTCAGGCTCATCACATGTGGTATCTGTGCACAGGGTCATGAGGATCAAGTTCTAGCATGGTAGCTCCTGACAGTGAGCACCTCATGTGAGCAGCCAGTCAAAGCTTTGCGTGGCCAAATGAAATCCTAGTCGGTTTCCTATAGTTGTGAACCAGAATCTGCTTTTCCACCAATTGCATTGCAGGGCAGCAGTTTCCTCCAGTGAGCCACCATTGGTGGTGCAGAGAATAAGGTGCCCATTTGGAGTATACATTCCAAAAATGTTCTTGTTCATTATCAAGATTCACTTTTTTTTTTTGCCAGTTTGGGCCCTTTCTCATCTGTGTCAGGACCCATTTGGAAAGTTGTGATACCTTTTTGTTACCCCATTTGTTTTCAGGGGAGGGTTTTAAATTTTTTTTTTTTAATCTTACTTTTGCACTTGTGCTGCATTGCACAGCGATCTGACAGGCGTAAACCAGAACTGTATTCTGTATTGAGGGGCCGTAGCTCAGTTTTACATGCAGAAGCTCCCAAGTTCAACTCCTATCTTCAACCATGTACACTCTGCAAGGTAAGGGGGTCATAGAGAAAGGCTTATGCTCCTATAAGTCCCAGTCCGTCCATCCCCCGATTTCATCTGTCTTGCACTGTTCAGGGTAGTCCTGTTCCACCTACAGCCCTGCTAAGCCTCAGAGTTGGCTATGAGGAGGGGATTTGGTCATCACCTTCAGTCTTTCTCCACCGCCTTTGTGTAGTTTGCCTCCTCGGAAACTGCTTGACCTCCTTTTTGGGTCTTCTTCAACCAGTTTGCTCCCTCACCTTTAACCTAGCCAACCTCCCTGGCCTGCAGAAGGCTTTTTGAACTAAGCAAGGAACCTGTTGCCCCTTCCCCTTCCTGCTCCACCCTTTCCTGTGCCATCCCCTCTGTGACCTTCTCCATCTCCTGGCCATGACCTTCCCCTTCGAGTGTTGCTCTGCCCTTTCTTCCGGGGACAGGACACACCCTCTTTCCTGTTGTGCATCACAGGAGCTCCTTCTTCCTTGGTCTGTCAAGGTCCAAACAACTCCTGCCCTAGGCTGTAGCCCTGCCCTTACTCTCCTGCGTACCTGCAAGGGATAAGTCTGGATCCGGACAAACCAAAAAGATCACATAGCTGGGAAAGGCCCCTGCCTGAAATCTTGACATGCTGTTATGTTTGGTGTGGAGTTAGTTATTTCTGGATAAGGCAGCTTCATGCAGTCCCTTTTATCTGCCTTGGTATATCCCTGAAAGTGATCATGTCTTCTGTGCTCCTTCCAGACAGTCAGTGGCAAATTCACTGACTGAGCAATTCATGAAAAGACAACTCAGATGGTCTAAGTCTACAGGGGGCCTCCATATCCGCAGATCCTGTATCTGCAGATTCACTTATCTGTGGATCGGGTCCACCACCCCCATGAGCGCTCCACACGCGCATCTCCTGAGGGTCCTCTGAGTTCAGCAGGGGCCGTGCAAGTCCATTGTCCATTCACAGCCTCTGCTGGCCTCAGACTGAGCTTGGTTTTTTTTAAAAAAAAAGTCAGTGTTTTTATAGACAGTTTCAAAAAATGTCATTTCAGATATTCAGAAGTAACATTTAAATGCCTTATAAGGCGTTAAAAATGTCACTGCTGGTTTCATGGAGAAACTGAAAGTTGCATTTTTAAATTGTCAGACTCAGTCTGATCCTGGCAGAGGCTGTGGACAGACGTGCACAGCCTCTGCTGGGCTCAGAGGGTCCTCCGGAGGTGAGGGGAACAGAACTTCCATTGCTTCTGGAGGGTGGGGGAGCCTTTCCTGGCATCTGTGGTTTCAGTTAACCTCACGGGGTTCCAAAAGGGAACCCCTACAGATACTGGGGCATACCTGTAAACCCTTATGTGGGAGTGAGCCCCACTGAGTATAGTGGAACTTACTTCTGAGTAAACATGATTAGGATTGTACCATTAGTGGACTTCCCTGCTCCAGGATAGGGCTTCCATGCACACCAACCAAATTTCCTCCTACACAACCTTTTCAGAATACACATATGTAGGGTCCCTGCCCTGGAGGGGCCTGGAGCAGGCTTGTTCCACCCCCAGGGAGGCCTCAGATTGGCAGGAGGGGGAGGGGGTTCCAGCACTCTTGTCCTCCTCCCTAGCAGAGCTGCCAATCCTGGCCTAAGAGCAGGAGCTGTTCACCTCACACTGTTCCAGTTCACACTGACTGCCTCTCATCCCTGGCCTTCCTGCTTTATGGAGCAAGCCTGCCCCCTTTGGCCCCTCCCCTTCCTCCAGGTGGGGCAGGAAAGGCCTTTCCTGTTCCTGGCTTGTTTCCTATAGTGTTCCTTGTTTGCCCTGACAGCCCCCTCTGGCTGGTTGGGGTGAGCCAACCTGCTTTGCCCCCTTCAAGGGCAGGGAAGCCTCCTCACCCTGGGCATGGGGTGCCTGCTCCCGGGTAAGTTGGGGGTCAGGGCATCTGGGAGGGGCCCTGACAGCATACATTATAGCATAGCCTACTGTGAAGAGGATCACATGGCACAGTTAACAGGAACATAATGCTTGATTTTAAGGTTTCACAAATTAGGGATTTAAAGTTACTGCTCATGATTGTTTGGTCACCCTCTTTCCCAACTACCCTATGAACTCAAAGTCAGTTAGTTAAACAAATAAACCTACTGCACTGGATAACACATTTAAAAGCCTGACCTGGAAGTAGAGCCAGATAAATAATCATCAGGTGGGCGTCTTGCCTACTGAACGTCCTGTACTTTTCACATAAAATGGGCACTTGTGTGGTGCGTTGGTATTGGGCCTGTAAATGCCCACAGCTAGATTCATATGAATGAAATGCAGTTTAGTTAATAGCCCAAACCCAGTCGTTGCGCTCTTTGATTTTTTTCAAACTCCACAAGTGACTCTCCATGGCTGTTTACCAAAAGACAAAGGGCCGTGATCCAGATGTCTGCCGGAATATGAGCCCCATTGCCAGTATAGCAGATGGAGTTCAGTGAGTGCTTGGTTCTCATTCCTTTTCCATAGCTGGAATTGGGTAAGTCCCATGTTGCATGTGCAGGGATTCCTTGCTGAATCTTGATCATGGTTCAAAATTAGAAAAGGGAAAGAAAGACTGCTGATTTGCTATTTTGGTTAAAGTTCTGTTAGCCTCTCTCAAAAGTGACATTACACTAAATTTGGGCTTTGGAGGCATTAGCTGCGCCGAGACGTGATCTGTGCCCAGCTCTCTGTGGTAAGTTTGCATGCTCATTCATTCATATGTCCAGTCCTTTTTGGTCTGCACCACTTTACATTATACATATATATGTGGGCCTTCTACCTGCTACCCTAAGTGGTAAAATCTCAAAAAGGATGAGCATGCAGTTTGGAACATGCCCCAGAAATGTCTGCAATGTGCTTGGATTCTTGGATTCTGAATTAAATTGCATAGAAGATACAACTTATTGAAACTCTTCAAACAAATTTGTAATCCACAAAAGCAACACAGCTCACTAGTAGTGTGTGGCAGTCTGCCAGGGTTGGAGTAATTCTTCCATTTTTGCCATCTGCCCAAGCTTGCAACAATTCAGGTCGTCAGGCACCTTGCAAGCCACCACACAAGATTGATAGTATGGTAGGCAATATGTTGTACAGGTCTGTATTGAGCTATTCAGAAGCTATTGTGTCTTTCAATACACACAAATCTGCTAGAAAGTCCCATTTCTGTTGACTTCAACAACGACATAATGATTCAATGAACCCATATGTACTAACTTTTTATTTCAATGTCCTGCCTTCAGTCAAATCGCTAGAGCCAGTAGTTTGTGGATCACAGTCCAAATTTTTCAGCCTTTCTTCTTGCTTCCCTTTATCAAGCCCTCCCATCCATCTGGGAGAAGGCATAGTTATTCATGAGAGTACAATTCTGTTAGGATTTTTTGACCCAATCCTGTGTGAGGCATCCGTCCTGTCCTAAGCTCGTCTTAGCAACATCACACTGATGGAATATTGATACCAACACAACAGGGGCCAAATGCCAATACTGTCCTGGCAATGCTATGTGAAGTGTCTCCAACATCCATGGAAACACCATCCCAACTTGTTACTCACTGAGTGGCATCCTGATGACAGCATGTCATTGCTGTGACATTGGTGCATAATCACTGTGGCATTGTGTGTCATCACTGTGAAGTTGATGTGTACATCATCTGTGTGTCTTTGTGTGTGTGTCATTGCCGTGAAGTCAGCAGGTCATCCATGTGACATCCATGTCATCACCATGACATTGGCGCCTCATTCGGGGTCATCCATGTGTCATTGGTTCTTTGTCCAAGGAGCTGATCACTGCATCAAGTTAGCTCTAACACTAGCAACCAGAGAAGCATTGTCAAGGTGAACTGAATAAGGCATTAGGGCAAGAGTAGGGCCAATGAATGACCAACAATGGGGAAACTTTCTTCTGCCAGCCACCACAGCAACAGTCATCACCCCTAACCATGACAAGATGACGCAAGGTCACTACACACAAATATATGTGTGTAGTGCATACACATGACACATGTATACACATGACACAAGGATGCCATAGCACTCTCATCTGCCACAGTAATTACAGAGGTATCAAGAGCAAAGGGGCAAAATTAAATAACTACTAAGAGCCCCAGAGTTCATCCATGGGGACATCCACCAGCTGGAAGGAACCTTTTGCCAGGGAAGGAACTAGAACAAGTCACAAGAGGAGCCTCAACAGCACACAGATGAACCAGGGTGCGGGTAGTCTTACTAGTCCTAGCCACAGCAGGAGACCGGCAAAGTGCACCCAGTCTGGCATTTACCTCCATTGCACACAGGCACACCTGGCTAGTATTTTACTGATGTACAGCTATGGTTGTCAACCAGTCAGGATTCTGTGGTGCAACCAGTAAAATTTCTTCTGTCAGTTTACAAGGTCTGAAAAACTAATAAACCTGGATTCTGCCATTCTCCATGCGTGTCTGATAAGCTTGTACGCTAACCACATGCCTGACCTTCCAGATGCTTCAGAAAGACTAATCCTGACATACCATCAGGTTTTGCTGTAGCTCTGCCTGCCATGTCTTCACCTTCCTGGACCCGTCAGATCCCTGGAGCACATTCTTGGGTAAACACACAGTCCATGCAGGGTCCTGAGCAGGAGGACTGTCCGGCCACTAAAAGTTGGCCCCTGTAGGCAGAACCCAAAAGCTTTCCTGGGGCCTCATTTCCTTGGTTTTGTACAGCCAGCTCCATATCAAACATGTGACTGTCATCATTATAGCCCTATCTGTTAACTTGCCCTGTGTTCTTTTTTAATGAGGTTGTCAAACAATTAGTTACCACTAGTTCATTTTTCATTTTTTGCCTCAGGCTCCCCCAGTGGGTCCAAGCTGTTTGTTCTCCTGGAGCCTAGAGGAGGGGGCTCAGTTGCTTTGCTTTTATGGACTGCAGGGTGAAGGTCAAATATAAAAAAAAGTTTTATCCTCCCTTTCTGTTCTTGCACTGCTGCTTTCTTTTGTGACCTATCTTGCATTGTTTGGCTCTCCCCCCCCCATCTCTCTTGTGCTTTGAAGTGCCACACTCCAGGTGTTCCTGTTCTGAATTACACATGAAAGGAGCACATCCTCGGACTAATTAACTAGTAAACTGCACCCGCCTCCCTTGGGTTTAATTGATGCTGTTCTTTAAAAGGGGGGGGGGGTGGCACACCAGTTCCTTACTTCTCCTGATTTGACACCATGACTGCTGCCTTCTTCCGTGGAGGAATAGGGGAGGGCAGGGAAAATCTTGAGCGGCTTGCCTGAGGGTAATTCGCAGGATAACATTTCTCTCCCCCCATGGCACAATTAATAAAGCAATTGTTCTTAGATATGGTGGGGGGGAAACTTTCCCTTCCTTCCAACCACATGCTCTGGTTGCAACATTTTCTGGCTTTTCTCCCCCCCCCCCTCCAATTTTATTTGATGGTTTTAGTCTCTCTCCCTAGGGAGTGAAGTGAAGAGAGTGATCCGTTTCCTCGGAGCAGCAAGGCCCAGAGACGGAGTGCTAATTACTTCACACGATTGTCCTGACCCAACAAAAGCATCTGCGGATTTGAGCGTGTTCCCTGGCGCTCAGTTCCATGGTTGCAGTGAGATGAAAGTTCCAGTTTGTTCTCTATTCCTCAGGCTACTTAAGATAAGGGGGACTAGGCTCCATTTTGCAGTGGGCTGCCTCCTTGAATATTGGGGAGGGTTGCTTTGAGTTGCAATACTAACATGGATACATGGATATAACTGTATTGCACGCATTTTTTTTTTTTACAAAATGGAGCAAATTAACTCTTGAGTCTTTCGTCCCCCTTTTTTCGAAAGGTCCCAGACAAACCGCAGTCCAGCAAGACCATTTATGTGAATGAAAGTAAATGAGCAAAAGGGTCTTTATTGTTGCATTTCTCAAGGAAGAGATGAATCCCCTACTTGGGGTTGGGGGGAGTGGGGAAGAATGAACGGGAGGAAAGCTGGCAACTTGGAAAATGTAGAGGCAGGCCTGATGGCATCTTCTTGGCATCACTGGGCAACTGCCAAGGGCCCAGAGGATACTTCGCTGATCCCCAAGAGTCACCTTTGTGTGGTGGTTACAGTGAAACTCTCTATGGCAGGGTCTCCAAACTCTTCAGCCCCAGGGCTGCATCATATATCTTAACATGGTGTTGAGGACCAGATGTGGCCCACGGGCCAGGGTTTGGAGACCCCTGCTACAGGATCCCTGAGTAGCAAACAGCTTGTGGAGCTCCCTTCCCCCTAAAGTGAACCTGGCCTCTTCATTGTGCAGGTTGTCATCTTGTAAAAACTGCCTGGGTGAATGTATGTGTGTAATTTGTTATTTTTAGTTATTATTGTTGCTCTTAATGTTTTGATTTTTATTATTTCAATTTAACTTCAACTGGTCTGTAAGCCATCTTGGGGGCAAAGGCAGGGTAGAAATACTGGAAGGGACTTCTGGAAGGAAGAAATAAAGGGTCTTCCAGGTCAGACTGATACCTTGCTTGGGTAACAACACTACACACTGGATATGTTTTAAGGTTGCCTGGAGCCCAATTCTGACTGCAGGACTCTGAAAGCCAGGGAGCTGGAGATGTACAGACATATCCCTATTGCTTCGGCCGGTATTTCTGCCCCAACCAAAAAGTGACAACACCTATTTAGTACACGTAGCTCCAAATATGCTGTTTTGCAAGGGCATCATTTCCTGACCGGCGAGTTTGAAAGCTGGTTTGCATGCATGCAGGAATACTCATTGCTTGCTGTTAAGTGCTGACTGACATGCTGTTGAGCTTGGTGTTGGGCTGTGGCAGAATATAGCCAATGTTTGTTCCTGTCAAACTTCTTGCATGATAAGTCACTCCAGTTTTTTTTCCTTTTGTTCATAGAACGTCCGTGAGCTGCAAATATGCTAGGTTGACTTCAGAGATCAAGCCCCACCAGAGTGATATACATAAGATCAATGAAAATAGTAAATCATTTTAAGAAGCTTTGCCCACCTAAGGTGTCTTATTCTTTACATCTTCCCAGTGGTGTAGCTAGAGGGAGTGCAAAACAGTAAGTTTTGCAGGTAGCCTCACCGTGTTATGCAAACAACCCCTTCCCTTCAAAGGGGAGAGGGAGGGGCCACAGTGAGGCTCCCTGCAAAACGTGATGCTTTGCACCCTCCCTAGCTATGCCACTGCATTCTCCTCCTGCTCACAGGCCAGTTGTGACCTGCAAGTGGGGGTTAATCCTGACTTCTGTGATGGGAGGAGAGTCTCAGTTCAGCTGGAGAAGCAGCAGGTGGAGATTGTGGCAATCCATGGCACTCTCTTGTTTCTTATTTTTCCTTAACAGCTCAGAAATCAGGTTCCCCCAAATGCTTTCATTCAACTACTTTCCCAAATGGCTGTCCCTTTCAAATGATGTCATGTGTCTGGACAGGAGGTTAACCTTTCCTTCAATTGCAGTCATACTGGCAACTCACTGATATTTCCCTAGTTCAGTGGTTCTCAAACTGGTGGGTCGCGACCCACCAGTTCATGTAAAGGTTCCTGGTCCCAGGAAGTGCTTTGCGCCCACTTATTTCTCAACGTTCCAAGCATTAGGGAGCCATGCAGAGAGCTGCGCAGGACTCCCCGCACCTCCTGGAGCCTCCAACAGCCCTACTTAAGTAAAACTAAGTGAAAGCACCCCCTTCAGCCCCCCTCACTCCTCCCCTGCAAAGACGTAGTTAGGGAGTAACAGCCCAATCCTGAGCTGTCCAGAGCTCCTGGACCTGGTGGCTCCATGGTGGGCTCCTGCCAGATCCTGCGCCTCCCGCGCTACCGTGGGAGGCTCCTTGGGAGAAGAGGACGTTTGTAAGGGAAGCAGCCCCTCAATGAGGCTACTCACTTTAATGGCAACCTTTTGGTTGCCGCTAAAGTAAAGGCGCTTGTGTAGGGCGAGCAGCACTGCCTGAGTGCCTTGGATCCTGTGGAGTTCGGCTCCGCAGATCCGCCTCTCCCCCTCCCCCTGACATGCCTCCCTCATGCCCCCGGCCACGCCTCCCACCTCCCCGGAATGTCTCCACCACAGCCCTGGCCATGCCCCCACTTCCTGTTCCGTAACCCGGCAGTCTGGGAGACCGCCGAGTCACAGAACCTGGGCACCCGCTGGGTGCCAGCCCAGCTCTGGCCAGCGCTGTGCTAGCTCCAGTGGGAGCCCAGTGATAAGCCCTGCAAACGTGCCTTGTGGCACGCGGCCTACGTGGTGCGGAGCTGTGCCACGGACCACAGGATCGGGCTCTAAATCTCCCTAAAAATTTGAGAACCACTGCTCCACCAGTCTGAGTCAGCAGCTATGCCCATGTCAAAGCCAAGGGAAATATTTCAGTTATAAATGTGTATAGAGCGCACGCACACACACAATTTTTAAATTGTCAATTTTGAAGGAGCACATTTGCTTGCAATTACCTTTTTTGAGCACGGAGTTTTGACTTTCTGCTTTGAAATCTGGTCTTCCTAATTGTTTCTTGAGCATGTTGTGTCAGAGATGTTTCTCTGTTTTGATTGCATACAATTTTTTAAACAAAAGGAAAAACAATACGTTTTATTGCCAGAAAGCACTGGTATAATTCAGAAAGTCTCACTGAATAATTTGTGAGCGTCTCATCAAAAGTGTACCCTGTAATTTTGTTAGTGTGTCTACAGGTTCTGAGAACTGTTATTTCTAAACTTCCTTAGTGTAGGCTGCTTACAGTTTTAAACTTTTGCCAATCCCTTCCATTCTCCCCTATGTTCTGCAGACATTTTCCCTATTCTGGAAAATGTTTCACCAGTTTTCATACCTGAGCCATGGCCAGCTCTCTGAGCAATGTGGCATGCATCAAGTGGTAGGTTGTTGAGAGTGGCAAACAGACATGGGGTGCCTTTTCCCCAGAGTCTGCCATCACCTCTCCCTAGCCTGCTGCAGATAGAGCCACTCTAATCTGCTTCCCTACCCACTCATGTTGTTCCTTCCTTGCAAATAAAACAGTCCCTTTAAGCAAAACAGGAAGAGCATGACATCCAGGCAGACCATTCCATACTTCCTGATTTATATAAAGGGACAGTGTGAGGAAGGAGCAAGGGAAGGGAGTAAAGAAACATTCCTGTGCACACTGTCCCCCCCAAAAGAAACTGCACGAAAGGCTGCAATCTGCATCCCTGCCACTCACTTTGCTCCTTTCCTGTGCAATCCTTTTAAACAAACCAAGAGGGAGGGCGGGGAGGAGGCATGCTGGGGGGGGAGCAGGGTGGGAGGGAGGCAGGACTTGCTCCACCAGATCCTGAGCCTTCATGTTGGGCTGTCCACCCAGCACAGAGTCTCTAAATACTACACCGACCCTCAGGTTGTCGTAGAATCAAGTAGCCTCATTGCTTTACCTGGGGGGAAACGGACCAAATACCCCTTCTCCCAAGGAGGTGGTGGTGGCTGTCTGGGCTGTGCTGGATGCAGCAGCAGCCATTTTTGCCGCTGCAGTCCTGCATGCTGGCCAGCTCAAGTTTGGGCTGTTAATCCCCATTTGTGCCTTATGGGTTATTTATAATCTTCTAGAAAATGAATTGGTTAAAATGGCAAACAGGCCTGAGTGAGCACTCGCTCGCTCAATTCACTGATCAGTTGGAACGTCCAACTGTTCAAGGTGAGGTCTGAAAATACCGGCAGGCTTTTTCATGCTTTGACTTGAAAAATTGAGCAGTCCAATTTCCCCCTTACTCAGGTATCCCCACATTCTCCGCTTTGCTTGCCAGAGGAAAAAAGAATCACACATACATACAAAACTACTCTTTATTGAGACAGACCAGTGGTAGTGGCATTGGTTAGCTTGGTAGTGTCTGCACTGGCTGACAGTGACTCTCCAGGATTTCCGACAAAGGTCTTACATGGGGATGTGGTCAGAGGTTGAACCTTGAACTTTCTGCATGTAAAATATGTGCTCTTCTATTGAACTATGGCCCCTCCTTATCTTGGGAAGGAAAAGAGGGTGGCAGCCAGCAGAGGGCAAGAAGAACTGACCTCCCTGATGAATTGAGTGTTGGGAGAGTTAGAACAGACAAAAGAAAATATTTCTTTACTCAGCGTGTGGTTGGTCTGTGGTACTCCTTGCCACAGGATGTGGTGATGGCGACTGGCCTGGACGCCTTTAAAAGGGGATTGGACAAGTTTCTGGAGGAAAAATCCATTACGGGGTACAAGCCATGATGTGTATGCGCAACCTCCTGATTTTAGAAATGGGCTATGTATCAGAATGCCAGATGCAAGGGAGGGCACCAGGATGAGGTCTCTTGTTATCTGGTGTGCTCCCTGGGGCATTTGGTGGGCCGCTGTGAGATACAGGAAGCTGGACTAGATGGGCCTATGGCCTGATCCAGTGGGGCTGTTCTTATGTTCTTAACTGTGCCAAACTAGCTGCCTTTAGCAGCCTGAGATTGTGGGTGCTTGCACGGGACAAGGGCTTCCTTCCTTTTGGCAAACCCCCCATTCTGTGTGAATTGCAGGCAGAACACATAGTATGCTCTGCTTTTGCTGGAAATGAAAAGACTTTAATTGATGATTTAATAGATCTTTAAGAGAAAACCTAAATTAAATATTATCTTAATCAGCAATAAAATGTACTCTCTCAATTACATTTTTTTCCTGTGTCTTATTAAAATAAGTAAATAGTTGCAGTGAGTATTGTTGTAATTGTTTCCTCCTTTGATTTTCATTTCCTTTCTTGTCATCATCTCCCGGCGGCGGCAGCAGCTGTAAAACAGATCTTTCAACAGCCTCGTTAATTGCGTGGAAATTAATCTGATTTTAAAAACCTTCTTGATATACAGAAACTCACATGCCCTAATGTGGATAGGCATATGCTTGTGCTCTGCCTGTAGAGATACATTGTTTTCAACTTTCCATCAGTGTGATGGGCTAAGAGAGGTCAGGGCTACCTAAGATGTTTCCAGAGGGTCAAATCTTACTGCTCTGT
Organism: Tiliqua scincoides; assembly: GCF_035046505.1. Classification (NCBI taxonomy): domain Eukaryota; kingdom Metazoa; phylum Chordata; class Lepidosauria; order Squamata; family Scincidae; genus Tiliqua; species Tiliqua scincoides. Next base: position 36,320,589 of record NC_089827.1, on the reverse strand, counting down.
TCCCACTGAGTGTAGCTGGCTTCTCAAAGGAAATCAAAGGGTACATTGCAGTTCTTGTCTGTTCTTGCTGTTTCTCCATGCAGTCACATGGATTTCCATAGTTGACTACTTCTGAAAACCCCCAATGAAGGCAAGTTCAACTCTTTCCTCTGAATTTTAAGGCTTTGCCTATTACTAGGGTTGGTAGGTTGGGCCATGTGGGGCAGTGACCACGGGCCTGTGCCCATCAGAGAGGTCTAGCTAGCTGAACTGACACTTAAACCCTCATTATCCATGGTGGGACTGCCCATTGAATCATCAGGGAGCAAATGTGAAAGGCACCATGGGAAGCCCAGTGCAGATCTTTGCCCCAGAACCAAGGGGAAAAAGGGGGCAGCACATGTCTGAACCACCTGATGCTTTTCAGAAACATGTCAGAGGTGGAAGTTAGTTATTTGGGGGGGGGGGAGCTTTAGCAGTTTTTGCAAAGTAAAGGAAACTTCTATTCTACTCTGTTTATCAGGTATTTAAGCAAACCGAAATGTAGCATAGCTGCATTACCATGGGAAACAGGATAATGACCTGGATGAAGCTTCCTGCTTGATCCAGCAAGGCAGCACTGTATCCTTGCAGCCCTTTCCATTCTTGTTGCTTCTGCTGCTTTTTAAACAACATGGTGGTTACTTTCAATTTTTTAGTAAAATCGTTAAAATCAATTTTCCTGACAACAACTTTGCTTTACTCATGTTTGGGTACATGGTGACTCTGGCTGTGCAAGTACATACCAAGGGCTCATTGTACAGTACTTTACTGCCATCTGGTTCCACCTGATTAGAACATGTGTGCTTCTTTGGCTCACAAGTTCTAACTCCTCATCTTTCTTCCAAATTACTTCTCCTAATAGTGAGAGGGGTTAGGTCAGACCACCTCGGTGTAACTAAGGGCGCAATCTTAACCCACTTTCCAGCACCGACATAAGGGCAATGCAGCTCCGAGGTAAGGGAACAAACATTCCCTTACCTTGAGGAGGCCTCCATGACTGCCCCCTCCCAACTGCGGGATGCAGCACATGCCCCATTGGCACGGCTATGCCAGTACTGGAAAGTTGGTTAGGATTTGGGCCTAAATGAACAAACTAGGAAATGAGAGGAGGTGCACAGTGCATGAACATGTATGTCTGTTATCTCACAGGGTTGCTTTGGGCAGGAAAGCGCACTGTCTGAACCGTTCCATGATCAAAACAAATCCATGAATTGCTACTTTAGCCTTGTGGCTGATACCCAAATCTCTGTCTTGGGGTGTGTGTGTGTGTGTGTGTGTGTGTGTGTGTCAGAGAGAGAGAGAGAGAGAGAGAGAGAGAGAGAGAGAGAGAGAGAGTATTTATAGTATATATACTTCAGTCTTCTCTTGCAGGTGGTCTTTCAGCCTGTCTTTCACAAGATTAACCAAGTGCCCAAGAGGAGTTAGCCATCTCTTTTTCATCCATTTTCTTTTGGACTGTTCACATTAAATTGTCTCCATCTAGTGGTCCTGTTTCCTTCGGAAGTTTGACAGCAGATGAATTAACACTGTAACAATATCTGCGCTGCACTATACAAATCTGATTGTTGAACTGCTACAAAATCACCAAGTTGAAGTCCAAATGTAACTTTGACGAAATTCAGTGGCATTTTTAACTTTAAAGTAAAATAAGGTGGTCCCATGTGGCTGCGCTTGCTTTTGAATTTAAATAGGACTGAAATTGTTTTCACTCCAGTTCAGTGAGAATGAGACAGATCCATGTGCTGAGTTGTTTTCAGCACTGGGACAGGACTGGAATGCCTGTCCCTTTAGCCCCTAGACTGGAAGGAAAGAGAACAGTATGTGTAGTTCCTTAAACTCTTGCATATAGCACCAAGGACTGTGCGTATATGCGTCCCCTTATTGGATTGCTACCACATTGCCCCAGCACCATACTATGTACAAGGCACCATATGGAAAAAGAAATTATGGCTGTGAGAAGATAGCCACCAATGGAGTGCTGCTGCTCCTTTTAAAATGTTCAACTTCCTTTTGAACAAACAAACAAAAATCCACTATCTGCCATGCTACAGGTACGACTTGTGAAATGAATGGGGGAAATGGAGCATATTCATTATGAAACAAATGGAATTTTAATGAACTTGTGACTAAATGAAAAAAGTTTAATAATGAAAACTAATGGAATAATGAAATGAGAGAGAGAGAGAGAGCAAGCTATCAATTGGTTGGGAAGGTCCTATGTCATTTACTTCACCCGAGTGTCCTGTTCTAACCTGTAAAAGGATCACTTGAAAGGAAAACCAGATACAGATCTTGAGTTCTGACAAGTGGCAGTCACTAAGGGGGCAGGGACTACACATAGTCTAGAATCAGAAAGCACTGATGGGAACACGCAGGTAGTCAGAAACAGGTCCTTTAGTGGTTTGGACGTATCCCAGGGAGCAGATAACTTGTTCTAGGTCAGTGGTTCCCAAACTTTTTAGCAAGAAAAGGAAATCTAGAAAGAAGTAGTTTTATTTAATTATAAGTAATAATAATCAGAAAGAAAGAACCATAAACATTTATCCCCCTATAATTACACATGCTTGCAAACTGCAAGAGTTCAGCTCCTTGCAGGGCAGTTAGCAGCTACCGTATTGATTTTTTAATAACTTCAGGGCTTGAGGCAATTAGTTATCTGATCTTTCCATCACCCTCTGGCAAGCCACCAAAAATCCAGTTGCGACTCCCCAGTGAGTCCCAACCCACAGTTTGGGAACCCACTGTTCTAGGTGAGCCCTTATAGCTTCCCTGGGCCTAACTCCCAGATTTGGCCCCTTTCTTACTAAGTGGAAAGCCCTGTAGTTCTCTGGACTCAAACCTAACATTCCATCTGTTTATTCCCACCAGGTGTGTTGCCTGCATTGGAAATTTACAGGGGGTAGTAAGTAAGCTCTTGATATAAAGGGTGGCAGTCCGTCAGGGAAATCCAATGATAGAGTTGCTGTCTCTAAGGGTCACACCTCAAGGTGCTATCCTCAACGTGCTGTCGGTTTGGGTTCAGTATTTGCACTGACAGCCAGTGCCTCCACAGGTTGTGCCACTCACCCTCTATATCCCTCCTCCTTCCATGTTGGTGTTGTAGTTGCTACTGGTTGTTGAGGTCATCATGATACTACTGTACTGGTCCTGTGCTGAGTTGGATTGCTATTATCAGAGGAGGTTTATAAGGACCCAGAGGATGGAGAAAACTGGATGCAGGAACCATCCCCAGAAAGATTCTCAAAAGGCACTGCCTCAGGACCCTGCAACAGAATGGCCTGATGAAACCTGCTCTCCTCTGACTCTAAGGACTTCTCAGAACTTCTGGTGGTGCAGGAAGCTCTGCTGAAGCTGGCACCCAATAGGAAATAGGGCACAACCCCTTTAAATCCCAATAGTGCCTACAAAGGGACAGAACCAGAAGCAACAACCTGGCAGCATTACTAAATGTTCAGTTGTCTCTAATTGCTGGAACAACACTAGCTCGCTGTTCTAGGATGCTATGGATCTCACCAGAACCTGCCCAGCTCTGCAGTGATCTGTCCGTGGTCCTGTTCTCCTAGCTGAACTCCTGTTATATCTTCAGTGGACTCTTTCTGCTTCCAATCTGGAAGATACAGGTGAATCCAGAATACAGCACATAGGAAATTGCCTTACCTCCTTGCCTGTATGAGTGCATGTAAAGGATACTCATGACAGGTGTGATTGGGGTGGGACTGTATCTAGACTCACTCCTAGCCCCTCACAAGTGATCTGTCATTTGACTAAGATTGTTGTGGCAATCATTTGTTTGGCAGGTGTATGGTAGGAGATCTTTGTGTGTTAGGGGACAGAGGTGGGGAGGAGAGTGTTTGTAAACAAAAATTTATAATAATCAGCTAGAAAACAAAAGATTACAGTATTCTCATACAACACAAGGAAACAAAGAAGGAGATAAATAATTTGATTACTTTTACGATGTTACCCGCAACATTAAAACACAATTATGGATGTTTTATTTGGACCAGAACTTGCCAAGAACAAGCTAAGTCAGCATGATCTTCTCCATTTGCACATAGCATTAAGGCGCCCATGAAAAACACTTGAGAAAGGATAAAATGTTCTTCAGGGATAACCAAGGTGCTGCCACATTATATAAAGGCTACCATATCATATAAAATGAGTCAGAGGTTCCTTCCTTAATGGGCATAGTGGGGAACTATTGTTCCAGTGGACACCATGGTCTTCTGGTCTCCATTGGAGACTAATAGGATGCTTTTGATTAAAAAAAGTGTTCAAATGTAGCTGCTACCCTCTCATAAACTAAAAGGGACTACAGTGCAGCGCACTCTCTCTCTCTCTCTCTCTCTCTCTCTCTCTCTCTCTGTGTGTGTGTGTGTGTGTGTGTGTGTGTGTGTGTGTGAGAGAGAGAGAGAGAGAGAGAGAGAGAGAAATTTGATAAGGGAACTCAAAACGCAGATTCCTCCCAATCAAAAAGGTGTTTCTCATTTCTGATTGACCTCATATCCCTTTCAGCCTGGAGTCAACTCAGTAAGATGTTTGCTTACAGTCCCTGCAACTATTCACCCTACTCCGCCTTTCCCCCATCCTTTACAAGCATAGCTCCTGCACCGTTCACAAAGGGTGAGAGATGAACTGGTGGTGTCTGTCTCTTTGCTCAAAGTGATATTCAGGGATGGAGCTGAGCCAAAATCCCCCCACCCTTATCTCCCTTTCTCAGGTAGTGAGCATGGGAAAGCCATTTTGGTGATTTTCAAGGGGGCTCTGATAGAGGCAAAAGAGGTGGAAAGTAGTAGTAGATGCTGCCAGTTGGCAGCTACTATTTTTTAAACCCACAATTCCATTTGGAATGATACACAATTCCAAAGCTGGAGTTTTTGCACGTTTCATAAAGTGCAGAAAGGATCATGCTGACTGTGACCATCAGCCACCAGAAAAGCCATTGATTTAAAATTCCCCCAGAGAGGAAATTTTTTATATTGTCAGTTGGTACGAGTTCACTAGTGTCCTGGTATGGGGCATTGTGGGATAGGTCAGCCACAACCGACTCAGGAGCAGGTAGTTTTGTTAATGAATGACATGCCCATGTTGGATATGCTGAAACCACAACTGGTGGAAAAAAATATTGTACCAAAATGAATAAATAATGACTGAGGGGCAGGCAGGAAGAAGTCACAGGAATGAAAAAAAACAAAAGCCTGTGTCTTTCTTTGGCTAGAATTCCCATAATGATAATGCTGACAAGACCATAAATTATTTTTTTTTAGGGGAAGCAGGAAGTAGAGGGGGGGCAGGGGCAGGAAAAGCTGCAATTAACTAGGAAATAAATAGCATGGCTATGATTAGAACAGGTGGAAAATGATTAAGGCAAAACCCACACCCAGCCCTGATATATATGTATTAAATAGGATCACAGGTCGACACTACAGATCACAGACAGTCACCAGAAGCACAGCTACCAGAGTTCTGATTATCAAAGGCAGCTCACACCTTATGGGTCTCAAGCACAATGGGAAATGGTTGAAAACATTGTTTACTCCTGTCTTTATCTCCTTGGTTCACCTCTGCTTTGACCTGACATTTCTCTGAAAGAGGAACATTCTTTGGAGAGAAAAGCTCCTTGGAATTTCTTTTAAAATTTCTAGTGATGGGAGGAACTTGCAGGACTTGGAATTGAGTTAACAAAAGCCAAACTATTTGCCCACTATATGTGGTTTATTCCAAGCCCAATTTGGACTCTACTGCACTGTCAGTGATGTAAGTGGGAGTACAGCAGGGTCCAATCCCTTACTCAGCCTTCGTCCTGGTAAGCCTCCATTTCCAATCTGTCCCATCCCCACCTCCATCCCTTCCTGCTTTTCAATGGTCTTCTTAGCGTGGATGCATTTCTGTGTGGGAACTTGTGGAGGACTGGGCTGCCCGTTTTCACTATTCCTGATACATCTATTTGTGTTCTCTGCTTCACTGTGAAGAACTTGACTGAAAAAGAACAATGCTCTTTTGCAACCTTGTGTTGGCTGTAGCATGTATTTCCACCCATTATGACAGTCCAAATATCACCCAATGAGCTTTGGGGCTGAACAGACATTTGAACTCAGATTCCCTAGTCCATATTCAACACTCTAATCCAGCGATTTTCATCTGCCCAGCCACAACACATTGGTGTGCTGTGAATGTTGTGGCAGGGCAGGTGTGCTGTGGGAGTTTGGGGGAGGGTAATTTATCAGTAGGGCCATTGGGGGGATGTGAGCCCCTGACCGGCAGTGAGGTGCGCCTTGTCAATTGTCAAAAAAGCTGATAGCATATCTTGACAATTTTAGTGCCTTGTCAGTGTATCATGATATGAAAAATGTTGAAAATTGCTGCTCTAACCACAACACTGTACTGATAAGGAACATCAAAAAGATTTTGGTTTTCTCCCATTACAGTTTATAAAGTGGGAAATACCTTTTTATTATGTTTCTGCTGCTGCTTAATAAGGTTTGGCAACTGCCTCTTGAACTTCTGGTATTTTGTGCTTTGCTATCTCTCATACTACCGAGAGGGCAGCTAGTCCAGGTTGCTCAATGTTCAAATGTTGCTGTAGTGACAAACAGGGGCACAGTGTCATTGTCCCTCTTTCTTCAATTTAAAAAACAGATGCTGAAAAGGTTGATCTTTCTGTGACCCCCTTTACGCTAACACCAACACACTAATTGTTTTTTCTATTCTTTTCCCTCCTTAGCAGTCTTGGCTTTGTCCTCCCGTCCTATCTTGGCCTATTTTAGATGAAAGAAGTGGCAGTCCCATTGAGAGCTTCCTTTTGTAAGATCCAAGTCCGTTTCTCAGAAAACCCCAAATTCTGTCTTTCCATTTTCTAAACAATTTTAAAAAATAAAGATTATCAGGAGATGAAATGCTGATCATAAAGCTAAGTCGGATAAGGTAGAAAATCTGAATCTCAAGCAGAAAACCTAATTGGCTATTGCTGGAGATGGAATGCTCAGCCAGGTGAATGTATGGCATGATCTCACAAGGAAGTTCATCAAATAAATAGCCACCCTTGGAAAGATATTTCTCTACTAAGCATTGATTCTCAACTGGATCTTTCAGTCCGTCGGGGCAATATTTTTTGTTTGTTTTTCAGTTGCCTCCATGACCTCATCCTAAGTGGTAGACAAAGAACAGCTAAAGTTGACCCAAAAATATCAAAAGTTGAACCAAAACCAGCCAAAACTGCTGGGTCAATATTGTTCCTTTGCTGTCCACCATGACCCCAAGATCTCTTTACTGGTTCATCACTGCCAGCTCAAACTCATATCAGTGTATATGTGGTGGGGTTTTGCTCCAATGTGCATCACTTTGAATGGCACTTGCTGTTCTGGTTGCCTATTCACCCAAGTTAAAGAGATTCCTTTTAATTTCTTTTAATCACAGGCAGCCACATTAAGATTGGGCTGTGAGGCTGCTCCTGGTTTTTCCCCAATCTCAGTATTAAGACTTGCTATTGCTCATGGAGGGAGGCTCTTTCTTGTATGACCAAACTATTGCAAGCTCTTCTTCATAGCAAGTCACCACTGATTTTTTCTTCTTCTTCTGCAACCTCTTCAATCTATTTATCCATAGTTGTTCATATGCAACTTTCATTTTGAGACCTGAAAACTACATGTATTTGTTGAATTCCTTCTTCCGTGATATATCTTCTTCCATGACACAACTTCCAGAGCCACTGTTAGACCAGTTGGGATGAGGTGATGCTAGTAATTCAAAATGTATCAATGTTTGCTATAACCAAACGTTGTGATACCTTTTCTATTGATGTCAGCCGGTGGAGAACAGCATTCAACACTACAGGGCAGTGAACAGTTATGTTCAGTGAACAAATGAAAGATAGGTGGTGTGGCACCTGCTGGTCATGATCTCCACCAGCAACACACCTGCTGGCCTTCCTTCCTGGTGACCACGCTTCAGCATTTGTGCACATATATGGCTACACAGTTGGGAACCCTGCATGTACAACTCCATCCCCCCAAATGCTGAACATGCACCAAACATGTGGACCATACGGAATGGGCCATAGCTCAGTGGCAGAGCACTAACTTTGCATGCAGAAGATTCTTGGATTAGTCCAGAGCACCTGCACTTAAAAGGATATCAGGCAATAGGGTTGGGAAAGCCCTCTGCCACTACTAGTCAGAGTAGAGCATGCTGGGATACTTGGACCAATGGTGTGACTTGGTATAAGCCGGGTTCATAAGTTTTATTAGGTAAGGTTGCTGGTCATGATTGCTCATGGGCATATCCCTTTGGACTTTGTTGATGAGGGATAAAATAATTGACCCACCTAGAAAATATTGCTCTCATTTGTAGACAAACTTTCATATTCCTTTTGACAACAGATTGTGGATTCCAGCTCAGGGCTCCTAGTTAGTAAATTGAAGATAATCCTTTAAAAAAAACAAAACACTCTGTTTTTATCACTAATGATTATAATAATGCAGTCAACCTTTAATGGGATTAAAGCTGCTAAAACAATAGAGTGCATAACTTAATTTATGGCATGAACACGCTCTCACAGTTAAATGCTCTGGGTTGTATTAAAAGTGAGGAATATCAGACCCAACTGCTGTATTGGAACCCAGCACTTCAGATAGGCCTGTATGCACTGCCTTAATCAGAGCTCATCCTGCCTTAAGCCTCTTTGGAGGATATGTATCTGAAAGGGCATGCCTCCCTGCACGATTGCCAGCAGTGGCTTCCCTGCCTGTTTGCTTAGATATTTTTCCCCCTGGCAAGTAATTTGTTCCAGGCTCTTTTACGTCATAGTGTACAAGGGATTTAATGAGGAGATGGAGGGAAGCTAAACTCAGGGGGCGGTTTGGTTGCCTAAAGTCTCACTAAATGCTAAACATCCTCTTTCAGTTGCTTGCTATCGGAATATGCTGTAAGAGATCCCGAAGTACTAAGCAGGGGTCTCAACAGCATTGGCCATGCCTGGCCCTGTTGACCCACAGTGGGGTTTTCCTTAGTCAGGGTGGGATAGACTGCTGCTCGGGCAGCCGAATTCCCAGGGCTCCAAGCTAAGTGGCAAAATTCTTTGGACAGAATGTAGTCATCGTTCTTCCCCCTCCTACAGATTCTTGAGGCAACATGGTCTGGTGTGTGGAAGGGCAACTGTATCTCCATACTGTTTTTCTGATTGAAGCTTTTATGCCCTTATTCCTCAGTGCTGATAAGATACTCAGGAAGACTTTTGTGAAGAAAACACAATCTCCTCCCTTACAACACATAACACAGGGCATGGAAGGAGGCACCATATGAAATATTTCAAATTATTTTATCATGTTTAGCCTGTTGTTTCTCCAAGGAGCTTAGAGAACCATACATATGCCAGCTGGGCCATTGTTGTACTGTTATATGTGGAATACACTGGCATATCTAGAATACAAGATTGGACTGTGCAACTGACATACTAACCACTATACTACATTGGCTGTTCTACACTGTATTGGCTCACAGCCCAATCCTATGGGCTTGTAGTGCTGGTGGAACTAATGTTCCACCAGCTCTACCTCCTTTATGGCTGCTGCAAAAGGCACTCCAGCAGCACACAAAGTAGTGTGCTGCTGGACTGCCATTAGGAAGGACAGAGCTTTCCCGCACCCACTGAAGGAATATGCTGAATCTGCCAAAGCAGGTAGGAAATTGGGGAAAGGTGGAATGGGGTTTGGGAGGGGATGCAACTGGGTGGGAAGGGAGGAGGTATGGGGTGGTGATGCTGCAGGAGGGTGTGGATGTAGTGATGGTGGTGGATACCAGATCCTATCCCAAACCAGCCTCCTTGCCTCTTTTCTCTTCTTGGACTTGCGCTGCTGCAGATCTGAGGAGACAATTGCCGAACAGGAGGTTTACAGAGGGGTAAGGGAATTTAAATCCCCTTTCCTTTCCAAAGCCTTTTAATTCAGCCCCACCCTGCTGGATACAGTGTGTGCCTCTTTGGCATGGCTGCACTGCGGGGCAAGGCGGAAAGGATAGGATTGGGCTGTCAGGTATTCACCTTATGCATGCAATTCCCTCTATATCCAGATCTCCATGCATGTATGGAGCTTGTAGGAGCTTTCTTGGGAGGGGAGATGGGGGTCGCCAAGAATTCTGTTTCAGCAGTGGCAGTTAGTACGCATTCAGAGTCTAGGATAGTATCCTGACCCTTCCTTTAAAGCCGGGCCAAATGGAATCTCACATGTATTTCCTAGTTTGCATAGCTTCAGTCTTCTGAATCATGGTCTATGCATCATATTCCAATATTGTTTGTTTGTTTGTTGATGATGATGATGATGATGACAATTTGTATGGTCTAGAAATATTATTGATTATTATTAATTACATACTACTGTTCCTGCACATAACACTTTACGAGTAATGAAAAGACAGTTTTCTGACCCAGCTGGCCCAATTGATCTCAGTCAACACAGTTGAGGCAACAGAGGAAGGGAAGGGGAAGCAGGATGAGCTGGGAAAGAATCTGTGATTATTTCACATTCATGTACTTAGGCTTGGTTACAATATGTGAAAATTGTCTGGCTTCTTTCTTTCTTGCACTCTACAGTCAGCTTCTTACATCAGGAAGAACATAATTTTTCCTAGCTGGCTGTGTTTATAGCTGTAACTTTTATTGTCTGTTGTATCAAGTACAGTCTGGGGTTGGATTCATACATTGTGTTATTCATATCATGTCTGAATGTGCAATCCTGCTATCTTCAGTCATTGCAGCATTGGTCATCGGAGATTGTTGCTTGTTATCATGTGACCTCAAGAGGAGACCTCCTAGATTTACCAAAGGCCCATATAGTCCAATAGTCTGTTCTTAACAATGAACAGCCACCAGATGCTTCTGGGAAGCTTACAAGCCAGGCATGAAAGCAACGCTCATTTGCCCAACAATGGATAGGCGTGTGTGTGTGTCTGTGTGTGTGATGAGTCCATCACAAGCAGGCCATCACCTACTACATGATGGATACCATCGATGTTTTCAGGACATATTTGTCAGATATTTCATTTCATTACATCACAATCTGTCCAGACAGCCTTGTCATTGCGATTTCCACACCCATGCAATTTCTTTGTTCTCTTTGACGATGAAATCTTATCTCTGTAATCACCCAGCTTAGGTTAATAGCCTGGAACAAACCTCATTTAAGATTCTTTACATAATGAAAAGGAAAGGGAGAAGTACAGAAAAAAAAGAAGAGTTGGTGGCAGTGGTTCCTAGTATAGGATCTCACAGATGCACCAGGTCTTTGGAGCAGGAGATGAGAGAGAAAAGCGCATGGCATTTTCATAGCCAGTATTTTGACTTATCAAGATACTTATGTGATACATGGACTCTAGAAATTAATAAACATGTGATACATGGACTCTAGAAATTAATAAACTACATGACACGTATGTGTCAGCATTGTACCTTGCAGTGAAAGTTGGCAGCAACTTTTAATTGTTCCTTTTAGTTGTATCAAACATTTGACACTGTTTCTCGTAATTTTTCAGACAGAAAAAAAAAAAACATGGTTTAAAAAAGTAAACCTGTAGGGAGAAGTAGCATTGTTTATCAGGAGGAAAAATAGCAATTCTGCCCTTTGCCTTAATAGACTCTTAAATCGAATAGACCCAGTCAACTAAATTAAATGGCTCACAAGCAGAAGCCACTCCTTTCCTGAGTTTTGTAAAATGCATCTTCAAAATGCATCTGTTAAATGAATTAAACAGGCCAGATAAACTGAGTCACCAGATATAAATAGCTTTATAAAATTTCTCAAAACACACATTGATAGCAGCTGATGCTTCCACATGGCCAAAGTCATGTGGCAAAGTAATTCTAATTCAGAAACAAGGGCAGCAAGATATGAGACAACTGGGGTGGAGAAAAATGAATACAGAAGTTCCTCAAAGAATCTGAAGCTTCGTTCACTGATTTGAGTCACCAAATGCAAATGATGCACTGGGGGCAATCATGTGAATGCATGTGAAAAAGAGAGCATTTTGGCCTTGCAGTTAGAAAACTTGCAGTGCTGAGAATGGGCTTGAGCCCCAATGGAAGAAAAAAAAATTTCGGGCTCCCCAGGAAGGGCAGACTGGCTAAAAATATTTACACTGAATTTGTATTGATGTGTGAACAAAATATAATATTCATACCTGTTCAGAATATTAAGATTCTAATGACTGATAAGCACCTACACCATCATCACTGAACTAACCATACACTTTGAACATCAAACTTGTATGCGTAACACAACATAATGAGTATCACACCACAACTTTGTCGAATTTGTGTGGTGTTCACTTACAAAAACTTTGCATACTAAGTTGAGACTGTACCGTGAAAGTGCAGAAGCAAATGTTCATATGGAGTCGGAAAAATTTGGAAATACTCAGTTCACAGCACAAGTTCTATAGCTGTTATTCCGAATTATCCATGCACTGAACTATATATATATAGTTAGTTATATATATATATAGTTATATATATATAATGTTAAGAATTACATTAAAAATATAATTATATTCTTTGGTTGATTAGTGAATATATTGGGTGACAGGATTTTATATATATGTCATATTATTTTCTTTGAAATTCACCAATTTAAAAAAGGATGTCAAAAACAATCAGCAAACAATACTAGTGAGAAAGACAAAATCATCTGCAACATAGTCAAATGTGCTGATGGCAGCCATTTTTGAACTGGCATCTTAAAGCATTGGCAGCATTGGTGGCCAACTACTGCAGCTGGTGACCTCCTCCAGTGCAGGTGAGTCACCATGTGGGGGGGTTTGTTGGCAGGGGGGCATGTTAGTGAGGGAGGAGGTGGATACGGTGGCTGTCACACACACTGGATCTTTTATACCTTCTTCTGTACACCTCCCTGACACTTTTTTCTTCTCTGACATACTCCACTTCCTGGTGGCTTTAGCGGACAGAAAGTGGATAAGTGCAGATGGCATGCTGGAGGGAAACAGTGGTGGGAGCAGGCTCAGGGTGAAAGGCACTCAATCCAATGCCGTCTCACCCCTCTCCCCATCTGCTACTGATACAACCTGCATCACCTAACCCAGTGGCTTTCAGACTGGGGCGTCACAACGCCCCAGCCTGAGGGCCCTGGCCTCTTTCCCCTTAAGGGGTGGGGGCAGGGGGGAGGCAGGGAGGAGATAGCGACGCGAACTCCAGGATTGCGCCGTTCAGGAGGGCTGCAGGCAGCCTGCAGCAGCCTGTCAGAGGTGTGGGGAGCCTTGCGCAAGCGTCTGCAAGGCTCCCCAGTTCATCAGAAGTGAATGTGGAGCAATGGCGCTCCACATCTGCAAAACCGGAAGTGGAGAGCGATTGCTTCACTTTCACTTCTAACTAGCTGGAGAGCCCTGCAGACGCTCGTGCAAGGCTTCCCACACCCCCGACAGGCTGCTGCAGGGACTGTTGAGTGCAACCCAGTCCCTGCAGCCCTCCTGAGCGGCGCGATCCTGGGGTTCGCATTGCTGCCTTCCCCCCACCCCCGCTGCCTTCACTCCCCACTCCCGCAGGACTTACAGCGGTGCAAACTCTCCTAGAGAGTTTAAAACTGCTGACCTAACCTAATGGATGGACTGCCCCGAAGGACATATCACTGCAAAGGGTGCTGTTTGGAGAATAGTTTTGCTTATTTTCATATTTTAGTACCAACTGTGACATTTTTGGATATCTTTATGTTTTCATGAATGATGCGTCCAGGGTTTCACTTTTCAACCAAATAAGTTTATGTGATTGTCCCCTAGAAGGGAAAACCAAGAAATAGTTTTGTTATGAATGTAAATGGGACATACATTTGCAATGTTTGAGAATATTAAGAGAAGCACTAAAGGTTTTCCATCCTTCTGATCTGCTGTGCCTTTCCAGCCTCAGACAGCCCATGTGTGAGAGAGGTGTCATATGCATTCAGAACAGGTGATATTTTGCTTTAAAACTGATAGCAAATCATCAGAAGTCAAGAAATCAACATTCAGAGGGAATGAATTCACACAATGTCAAAAAAGAACACAAAAAAACCTGGACTAGAAAGCTTATGAGTTGGCCAAAAATATAAATTTCCCTGATACAAAGCAGTGAATGAGGTCCTGTACCTAATTCACGCATGAATATTCATCATTTGGTGGCTGCAACTTCAGGTAGTGATTTTCATGTATGAATGAACCATCACAGATCAAACCATACAGACAGAACTTTCACATCATTTCACATCACCTCAACCACAGTTCACACATCTAGCTGGAAGTTATCAAATACGGAGTCATGTGAAACTGACAGTGCAATCTTCATGTCACGCTGAGCCAGTGCAGGCCTCCCTGTGCCCACTCCAAGGCACGTTTGCACCTCCTTGAGAGCCAACAGTGCCGGCACAAAGAAGTGTGTTGGCCTGCCAGTGCCGGATCAATTCTCTGCGCTGGCTTGCACAAATAAATCTATGCCTGGCAGCATGGGGGTGGGTGGGAGAGGGTGGTGGGCAGGAGGCATTTTTGGGCAAGGGGAGGGTGGAACAGTAGGCGGCTATTCTGTGGCCCACTGAGGCCAGTGGAGCCCCAGAAGAACCACCCCACCCTTCCGGTAAGTCATTCTAGCGGCACCAAGAAGATTGGGAACCGCTGGTCTATACTATCATCCTAGTGTTTTCAAACAATGTGATATGTATACAACACATAATACATTAGTCAGGGGAAGGGGGCATGAGCACCCTCTGTTGCTGTCAAATTTCTAGAGCTTTTCCAGCTGTGCTGTGCATATGGCCCCCACATGTGCAACTGCAGAGCAGTCACAGCACAGGGCTGCTACTTCTCTCAAAATAGTAGAAGGATCTATGACAGCATGCACTGGAAATGTTTCATCCATTACTTGCACACATTCAGTTTAGCCCATGTCTCGGGTCAGAGTACTCTTTGCCCCCCACCCCACCCAATGCACAAATATCCCAGTGCTTTTAATTGGTCTGCTAATCCCATCCTGCTCTTAAACAAGATAGAACTTCACCCCAGTTTGTGGAACATACTTTTTTCATGCTCCTTTCTCCCCTCCCTTTTCCTCTGACTTTTCTCTTCTTCTCATTGTGTAGAAAAGAGGCAGCGGTGGGGGGGGGGGGAGGAGAAGCACCCCTTTGCAAAGACCAGCTCTAGCTAACACAAATGTGTACAAAATTGATTTTCCTTTTTATTCATCGCTGACACTGTTAATAGCTTCCAAGCAAGCCCGAAGCCTGCATCAGGATGAGGAGACTCATGCATTATTGTTCAGGGAAACAATAAGTTTTATAACATTGTTAATGCCAGATGAGGGATAATGGCCCCCATTTTATTGTTTGTCTCAGTATCATACCAAGTTGTATGGTTAGTCATGCATATGTTACTGGTAAAATGGCATATATAATCTTGCATTCCGTCTGTGTTTTTCCGATGCCTCGCTTTTTAGGTAACTAACTGCAGGGACGACGTGCTCAAAGAGCACTTTGTTGAAGTCTGAGCTATGTTTCAACAACTGTAGTGGTGGGAAAATCTATCCAGGGTTCATTCTTCTTCCTCTCTCTCTTTCTTTTTTTTAAACAGAGAATTGGCAAACCAGAAAGAATAGTCTTTGTCATGTGCAAATATGGTGCCCATAAATGGTGCTGGAGGCTTTTTTCCATTGTCCTGTGACTTTGCCACAAGAGAAAAGCGAGAAGAGGGAAAGAAAGGCGCACTTGATAGAGTTGTGAAGAATGTTTGAATGGCTATTGGGTGTTGGGCATTGTCTTGGAGTGACCTCAATTTGGTACAGTAGAGACCCTTGAAAGCACTGTCTGAAGTCACAAAACCACTATTCTCTTCCATTTAGCAAAAGGGATTAGTTAAAAGGGTGACGTTTCGTGCAGAGAGTTCCAAGTATTCTATGAAACAAAAGGACCCTGAAATGTTTTTGAAGTTATTTTTAATTGAGTTGAACTAATTTAATAAAGGGCCTAAGAAAGGGGGGAGGGGGGAATCAAGGAATGTGATTGTTTTATGATTCCTCACAGATGGAATGGACGTTTATAGCACACTTCTTTGGTCTCCGAGAGAACAGTAGCCCCATTTACAGCTACTGTTAGCAATTTAAGGCTGCTCCAGAATGAAGTCTTTTCAAGAAGCTTGACAGCTTATAAATAAATCTGTCTGATAAAATTGAGCATAAACTGCATCTGTGGTTAGTTTGCCAAAATTAATTCGACATTTAATTAGAAATAGCAGTCAAACATATTTAATAAAAGAAAAACAGCCCTGGAAAGTAAATCAAATGAAGTCAGGTTTTTAGCAGACGTATGGCTTTTTTTTTTTAAACAAAGAGAAGTGATGCCGTGGCCTAATCTCTGTGATCCTCCAAACTATGGTGGCTGAGGCGGAAAGTGATCAGGGAAAGCTGATGAGATTATTGGAGAGAAGTGGTTAATTAATTGGCTCAAAGTTCCCGGTGGAAACTATTGTGCAGTAATTTTGTGTTGATTCTGTAATTAGGATTTTCAGTGATGCTGCTGAAAATTTATTGTAAACACTGACATGATTCAATATACTCTTTATTAGTTGAGCTACAGAGTTCAGATCCAGACCTGGAGTCCTAGCATCTCAATTGCTTTGCACACATTAAGGTTTCAGAATTTTGGGTTTACACGCTGTTGAGATTATTTCAGTGAAACTGAAAGCATGTGCTTCCTAAATCGTGACAGAGCACATATACTTGCCCAACAGCCAGTAAGTATTCCATTACTCCACTTGTGCTGTAACCATAACAGTCCAAAACTGGCAATGCATATGTATCAGAGGTCAAGTCCACAGTGAGGTCTGAACCTCTGTCCAAAGGTGTGGGTATTGGATTCAGTTCTTCAACCTTCATCCCTAGGTTAATTGGCTTTCCAGCGGATGCAGGAAATCTCTCTGCCTTAATTTGCCCATCCAGCTACAGGGAAAAAAAATTGCATACCCTTGATATGTGTGGGATGCTTCAATTCTATTTAGATCAGCCTCCATGTGTCTGGAAGAGTAAGGCACTGTTTATGTCTTTTCATGACAAACATTTGGGGAATAAGTGTCTGCTTTCACCATTTTCAGGTGGCTTAAGCAGTTGTATTACTATGTTTTGTAGGTCCATGGGGAAAAACCCGCCATGTGGCATTACACCCCACTATTTCAGAGGAGTGCCCACAATCACAGCTGCCCATGGGTTGGTGGGTGCTCTTCCTTGTAAGAGATTTGTAGAGTGGCCACATGGACACCTGTGCACACATTTGCCCAATACTACAGGATTGATCGGTTTTCCTCTGCAGATGCTTCAGCAGGAGAATGTTGCAGAGAACATTTGTTCATTGATTGGGAGTTCCTTGGAGAAGTCACCCTGGGATAGAACTATTTTCCATTCCACGAGTTCAGAAATGCCCTCTAGAACACACAAGAGAATGGGGAATGTCTTACTGTGAATATCTGTTCTCAGTGCCTTCTGGAGGGCATTCTGCCTGCTGCTGAATAAAAATTCCTTCTGCCATACATGTAGGAAGTAGGGATTTCTGGGGTGGGGTCCCACTTTTTTCTTCCTCATCACTCTCTGTGATGGGGGAGGCTGGAATTCTGGCTAGGCATATGAGATTGACTTATCACTTCTGCTGCTTTAATCTGAGAGTGTGGAGTAGCTCATCCCCCAAGAGAGGCATGACAAAGTTGAGGACTCTGCGTGGCTCCAGGAGAAGGTGCTATCTCAAATGTTCTGAAATATCCTCTTTTTCCTCTCTGCCTGTTCTCAAGGGTTATTTTCCTGACAAAACAACATGAAAACTGAGTAGGCGCCATGCATTAATGGCCCCATCCTATCCAACTTCCTAGCACTGAAGCAGCAGTGCCAATAAGGTGCGTGCTGCATCCTGCAGGGTGGGGGAGCAGTCATAAAAGCTTTCTCACGGTAAGGAACATTTGCATTGCAACTGGAAAACCGGATAACATTGGGCCCTAAGAGACATTGTAAATTGATGAAGAACATTTCCTGGATATCTGAACAAGGGGAAACATGCGGGAGGGGGGCACCAGAAGTGGAGCACTAAGCAAGTTTTCTTGGGCTCCACTGACAGGTCATTCTAACCCAGTGATTTTCAACTGGAGCACCTTAGCACATTAGTGTGCCAGGAATGGTCTGCAGATGTGCCACGGGAGTTTGAGGGAAAGCTAATTTATTAGTAGGGCCATTGGAGGATGTGAGTCCTCTGCTGGCGGTGTGGTCTACCTTGTCAATTGTCAAAAAAAAACTGATGGTGTGCCCTGAAAATATTAGCACCTTGTCAATGTGTCATAAGATGAAAAAGGTTGAAAATCACTGTTCTAACCCATAATGTTAAAGACAAATATTTTTAGTTTCAGTATTTTTAGTAAGAGCCTTTCGAGTTCAAATGAAAATTCATATACTCTTTTCCCCCGCAGAATTTTGGAATGTTATTTTGACTTAGCATTTCACTTTCCAATTTCTTTGTAATTCAATTTTGAGAAATACTTAAAAAAAAAATCTAAATCCTAAATCTTTTCAATCCAGTTAAAACAATAATATGAAGAACCGACTGGTCAAAGTTCAAGACTTTATCACCCATATGTTCTCTCAATTCTTCCCAACTTTCTAAATTCAACAGTGTCTCTAATAGTTAGGATCATTGAGGGAAAGCTCTTGTGTCAGAATCATAACAATCTAAGGGCGCAATCCTAACCCACTTTTCAGCACTGGCATAACTGTTTGCTCCCTTACCTCAAAGTTGCATCGCCCTTATGTCAGTGCTGGAAAGTTGGTTAGGATTGTGGCCTAAGTGTTGCAAGCAAATTCTAGATGAAATATTTCCTCTAAATGTTCTTCTTCCTAAAATAATAAGTCACAACTCCATTATGATAAATGCTGTAAGAAAATAAGAAAAGCCCCACTGGATCAGGCCAAAGTTCTGTCTAGTCCAGCATCTTGCCACCCACTGTGGTCCACAACCTCTTTGACCCCACTTAGTGGCCCACTGTTCCTTGGAAACGTTTCTCCCAGCCAGATTATGATGGAGATTACATAGTAATTTAACCCACCATTGCCCAAACTGTGGATCACAACCACCAGTGGGTCACAGGCCAATTTTGGGTGGGTTGCAGACCCACCGTGACTAGGAAGCTATAGGCAATATGGTGTGTGACCTGCTTCATGGGCCGTGTCATGCTGGACAATCTTGCAGCTCCCTGGTCCAAAAAATTGGGTTGTGACCCAAACACACAGTTTGAGAACTGAGGCACGATCAGGAAGCAACTTCCAGGTTTTGTGCCATATTGCCCCACAGCTTTCTAGTTGCAGCGGGCCCAGACCCACTGTGGACCCTATGGTCCTACCCTACCCTATGAGGTAGGTTATGATTTTGGGAACTTATTTAACAAAAATGACAGGCATGCATAAAGAATGGGTGAGAAATACAAGCCTCCAGACAGATGACACCTAACAACAAATAGTTCAGGAGGCAAAATTTCATGTTTCCCAGTTTGTAAAGGAATGAACGAAAGGTTAGTTGGAAAAGAGACAAAGTTTAATAGTCAGCATTCTCAATTCAATTTTGCCAGGCTGGAATGAGCACATCTGTTCAGGGTTTTTTGTATTGTCTGGTAGGGCAGACCAGACCCCTGCCACAGTCCCAATCTGGACCACCCACCTGTGCAGGTTATTTGCCTTGGGGGGGGGGGGGGTAGCGCCTTCCACTGGAAACAAAAGGGAATTTTTCTTCAAGCACAAAAAACATGCATGGGGACCCTGTTCTGGACAGGGATTGCACAGGTGTTGGGATTAAATTTCCCCCATCTCCATGCCTCAGTCCCATTCTGGAGCAGCCTCTCTCCCATGTGCCGGTTACACACAAAGAAGCAAGCACACCAGGGCCAACAATGTGGTCAAAGTCATGCTCACTGTGGCCCTTTGTGTGTATAGAGAAAACATATCCCAGTAAAAACTGTGTAAAACCTCAAGCTACATTATTTCTCCGCAATGTAATTGACTGATTTTTGGCATTTTTCGTATTTTGTTGTTTCACATAATCATGGGGATTTTTAATGTACTGCAGAAAAATGAAGTCTGTGCTACTGAACTGCATTTTATATTTGCTCCTTCAGAACAAAGAGTGCTATTTCCAATGCAGAAACAGTTGGAAACTCTGAATTTATTTGTTTTGCTTGAGATGAAGTCTGCCCTGTGGGTTTACCTGGTGACACTGCTTGTGTGCTGCTTAAGTTTATGAACGGAAGGCTCTCTGTACCAAATTCAGAGACCTTTCTTAAGGTCCCTCTTTCAAGCTTCAATTTAACATGACGTTAACTACTCTGTTTGTCTGGAATTCATATCCTGTCCCGTCAAGAAGGCTTGGGGCAGTTGACAACCGTTTCAGTTCAAGGAGCATAATCAGTTACCGAATTATGTACCATTGCTTGGAAGTCTTGCATCATACCTTTTGCCTGCTTTCAAATACAGGCATGGCTGTTACCTTGTGCCTTTGGCTTTTCTACTAGTGGCTCATCTGTGCATCCTTTTGACTCTAGACATGTAAGTTACTTTCTACTGAGCTGGACCACTGTCCATCAAGCTCAGTCTTGTCTATTCTGCCTCCTAGTGGTTCTCCATAGTAGACAACTTTCCCATCCTGGCTATCTGAAATCTTTTGTGGGTGGACACTGAACCACAGATCTTCCAAATGAAAATCATGTACTATGCCAGGAAGGGTGTGGGCCCTTCTTATACCTCAGGGTGAGCTCTATGGTCTTTTGATTGAATATTTCCCCTTACCCTTTGCCTTATGCTGTAGTTCAGTGGTTTCCAAACTGTGTGTCAGGACCCACTAGTGGGTCACAAGCCAATTTTTGGTGGGTTGTGAAAAGTTTTTGAATCTTTTTTTTTTTAAAAGCAACTTTGCAAACGCCCTTGTCCAGATTACAGTAGAAAATCGCTAGCTGAAATGCTAACCTGTGGTGTGAGATACCATGGAATCAGGGCCTCTGAGAGGAATTTTATCAGGGGGTACAAAGTTTCTTTTGGGCCCTTATGCAAAATGGGAGGGTTGAAACAGAGCTCGGGAGGGTGGTGACAGGCAAGCAGAACAGGGGCGGGGGACGAAACAGGGGAGAGGGAGGGTAAAGACAACTGGAAAAGTCTTTGGAGTCCAGGTCTACCAACCCATGTGGCATCAGTAGTGTCCCCAGCATCCCATGCAGGCAACAAGTCTGAGTAGATAAGAAAACATAAGATCTCAAGAAATTTCTGGACCCCCTCCTTTGGCTCCTGGGCCCCCCTTTGGACCCTGGGCCTGGGTACAAATTACCCCCTTTACCCCTCTCTCCTAGGCCCTGCCTGGAATGACTGTAAAGCCACAGGTGGCAAGTATGCAGCCAAGTCAAACTGAAAGTATAGGCTGTCAACACTTGGCTGCAGCCCTAAGTGGCCCGGAAGCATTCGCTGGTAGCTGACTGAGCTGTGGAGCAGGCAGCAGTGCAGTGTGGGAGAGGCAGGTACAGGGAATGCCCCTGGGCCTCTGCTTCTGTTCAAGTATGCCACACAATCCTGCTTGTTTTGCCACAATTTGGCCTCACCAGGTCTAAAGCCTCACAATTGGGTGAGATGAGGAACGAGTTGGGGAAAGGCTGCCTGTCTACTAACCACTGTAAGAACAGACGTAACAAAGCTGCAACAGTTACCACTTTCAAACAGTACCAAAAGGTCTAGTTCTCTTTAAAATCCTCCTCTCCTAACTGCTGCTTCTTGAGAGGAAGTTGGGCCTCATCTGCATCCTAAATCACATCAACTATGACTCAGCAGCCAGCCTGCCCACACCCTAACAGACTCTTCTCTCCCATAAGAATGGGGCTAACTCTGATATACCACAAAGTATATTGGAAGGTGATATTACTGTTAGCATTGACACAATGCATGCCCATCCACTGCCGGGAATTTTGTCTCTGCACATCATGTGCTGTGATCCTGCAAAGATTAACATGTCATGAATTTCTTCTGGTCAGCAATAAAAATGAGTGGAGTTTTTCAGAGCTCACCAACACAGGTGACTCTGCTTCCCACTGCCCTTCCCAGTACATGCTGGAAGTTCACCTGGGTTTGTGGTAAACAACCCTACCTTCTGCATAGTGAGCACTTACTCTATGTGTAAGAAGTAGTAGGAGACACTGCTGCTACCTCTTGAGTGAGTGGTAGGTATCAAACTGTTTTCCAATATTAGGGGATGGATGACCACAGGTGTTGTTGTTGTTGTTATATTTTTGCACAGTCATGTTGTTTTTGACTGGATTTTGCTTGTATCCACCAAGGACCTAGAATAGGTAGCTATTTTTTGTCTTCATGATGTTGCATTACAAATATGGCCAGAGTATATGTGCTGTTCCTAGTAAGGCGATCTTTCGTAATTGGCTGATGGTACTTGTGCTCATCCCGATGGTGTTCAAATGCTTTTCCAGCTGTTTCAGGATAGCACCCAAGGCCCCTATGACTATTGGGATTACTCTTGCTTTCTTGTGCCACAGTCTTTCGATTTCTATTTGTAGGTCTTTAAACTTCATGATTTTCTCCAGTTCTTTATTTTCTACTCTACTGTCACCAGGTACTGCAATGTCTACAGTCCAGACTTTCTTTTCCTTCTATCCAGACTTTCTTATCCTTATCCTTATCATCATCATCATCATCATCATCATCCAATTTTCTCACAGTCATCTTGTTTTTGATTGGTGGTGGTGGTGCTGCTTGCATGCTTCAGTGAGTAAGGGGGCTAAGCTAGACAGGGCCACCCAAAC
The DNA here is from genome assembly GCF_035046505.1 of Tiliqua scincoides. Taxonomy (NCBI): domain Eukaryota; kingdom Metazoa; phylum Chordata; class Lepidosauria; order Squamata; family Scincidae; genus Tiliqua; species Tiliqua scincoides. The sequence continues at coordinate 36,297,738 of NC_089827.1, read as the reverse complement.
CAGACAGACCTCTGCTGAGAAGTTAGACTAAGTCAGAAGTCAAACAGTGTCCAAAACCCATCCTTAGTATGGTGAGAAAAACAAAAAAGAATCCTATAGAGCAGGGGTGTCCAAAGTTTTTGGCAGGAGGGCCACATCATCTCTCTGACACTCTCTGACATCATCTCTCTGACATTAATTAATTTACATTAATTAATATGAATACATTTATATAAGTATACATAAATGAATATATTAAAGATGAACTTATATGAATGAATGAAGGTCTTGCAATAGCTCAAGGCCTATAAAAGGACTTGTACAAAGCAAGGCCAGCCTTTCCTTTGCTGCTGCTACTGCATCACAGACATGAACAGCAAGCAGTGGCGGAAACCCTCATCCCACAGCTCACATGAGAGATCAAACAGTCGCCCTCACGCTGAGAGCAGTTGCGTCGGGCCAGTGCGGGCTCCAGCAAATCTCTGGAGGGCCAGAGGCTCATTGGAGACTGGGGTATCCCTGAGGGCTGCATTGAGAGGCCTTGAGGGCTGCATGTGGCCCCAGGGCCAGGGTTTGGGCACCCCTGCTATAGAGGATCGGTTGTCGCCTGGGTCAAAAAGGACTGCGCTGGGTGTTGGAATTCCTGGATATCTGGTGACAAGTGGATTACATAACTCAGGACTACTGGCTGAGCAACCATAGCCAGAGGCTGTAGGGTTACTGGAAGAATGAGCATTGCATAATTGTCAAAAGTTTACAAAATTTGAGAATAAACAGTTATTAATAATAACCGTATTTATACACCACTTTTCAACAAAAAGTTCACAAAGTGGGTTATAGAGAAAAATCAAATAACTTGTGTGTGTGTGTGTGTGTGTGTGTGTGTGTGTGTGTGTGTGTGTAAGAGAGAGAGAGAGATGGTTTAGAAATGAACTGCTGGGTGCTCTCTGCATATAATGCCAGGGACTAATGAAATGTCCCATCTTTCTAATAAATGAACATAAGAAAGCCCCACCGAATCAGACCAAAATGTCGATCTAGTCCAGCATCCTGCTTCCCTCAGTGGCCAAACAGAGGCATCTGGGAAGCCCATAAGCAGGGTAGAAGACAAAAGTCATTCTCTGTTGCTCCCCTACAGGCAGTGGCTCACCTAGGGGCTGTGGTGCCCAGGGCAGCAAAGTTATGATGTCACACAAGGTCATGATGTCACATGACACCACTTCTGGGTTCTTGCAACCACTTCCTGAGTCACAAAGTAGCTGGAGCTTGTGGGAGACAAAAAGAAAATGATGCATTTAACATCATGTCTGTTTTGACCATAAGCCACTAAGTTACACCAGCTTTTACAGTTTTGCCAATTGTGTTGGGGGCCCTGGGGTTTTTAGGCATGGAGTTTAACTCAGAATGAATTGTTCCAAGCCGTCTTTTTCTTTAAGCACATTTTTGGGTCAAGCCTTGGATGCTTTTCTAGCAGAATGAATTCTGTTTTGGGGCTTGCCTTATGAAATCTTGACATGGAGAACAGGTCAGGAAGAGATACAGGCATTAGACTGCTTACCTCCTCCTCCTTAACCACCAAGGAATCATCCAGGAGTTTCAGTTTGCCAAATTAACATGTAACATGATGGGTGAGCCCCTGCTGGGCTGTCTAAATCGGGGCTTTTCCCTTCGCGCACACGTTAATCTGCAATGGGATACTCGCCGCTATCTCAACTTGGCGTTGTTCCTTTCTATGCCAAGTCACAGCTTGCAATGCTAACTGAATACTTTCTTCTGTAATTTGCACTTTGATGGAATTGTAATGGCACTTGTGGGGGAGAGAGGGGCCGGTGGAGAAAGTCACAGATCTTTACCATTAACCTGGTACCAAGCGAGGGAGGTGGACTTAGCATCGGCAGATCAAAACAGCATTTACCTTTATTATATTTACATTTCAGTTCTAATGATGTGTTTCCCTTTAACTTCACATCTGCTTGGAAGTGCTAGGAAAAAAAAATGGCATTGGCAAATGTCTTGAATATCATTTGGGACTGAGTGAATGAGGATGACTTGGAAAATGAGATAAGCTGAAAGCAACACACATATAACAGCATGAGCTGGTGTGTGCCTACTCAGAAGTAACTCCCACTGAATTCAGTGATGTTTACTCTCAAGTAAGTGTGCATAAGGTATCAGACTTGATTATAGGGACTATAACAAATTTCACGACAGATAGAATGGCTTCATTTAGCAGAAAAAGATGCTTTAATACTACACATGTCTCAAAAGCACTGGAGGTCAAGGTTAAACTGTACACTGTTTTATGCATTTGAGTGGTCCCTTTTTTTTTTGCTAAATACTCTGTGGCAGACTTCCCCAGCCCAGCGCCCTGGGGATAAGGTCCATGATGGCATCCCCGCGGATGCCACTACCCCCGATCGCAGATTCGCCCCGCCACCTGAGCCTCACTTGACTCTAGGACGCACTGGGGAAGTCTCCTGTGGCTTCCCCATGATCTTAAACTGTGCTTCTGCCAAACCAGAAGCACAGTTTCTGACCCATTGGGAGCCTCAATGAGGCTTTTGCACAGTCCTAGAGGCGTGCGAGTCTCCACGCCTGGGGCATTTGCCTCTTTAGCATAATGGCAATTCTGTAACTGTAAATACTTTGTGGGGGGATCTGATTTAGTGCCATGGGATTAAGGCAGGGATGGCTGTGCAGGTGGGGGACTTGCCAAGTGCTCACACCCATGTCTGGCCAACTCTTGAGGCTGTGACAATCATAAGAACATAAGAGCCCTGCTGGATGAGGGCGAAGGCCCATCTAGTCCAGCTTTCTGTGTCTCACAGTGGCCCACAAGATGCGTCAGGGAGCACACAAGACAACAAGAGACCTATATCCAGTTGCTACTCCCTTGCATCTGGCACTCAGAGATAGCCTACTTTTAAAACCAGGAGGCTGCATCATGGCTTGTAACCTGTGATAGACATTTTCTCCAGAAATCTGTCCAATCCCCTTTTAAAGTCATCTAAGCCAGGTACCTTCACCACAAGGCAGTGATTTTCAACCTTTTTCATCTAACGGCACATCGACAAGGCATTAAAATTGTCAAGGCACACCATCAGGTTTTTGACAATTGACAAGGCACACCGTGCTGCCAGTGGGAGCTCACATCCCCATTGGCCCTACTAATAAATGACCTTCTCTCAAATTCTCTCCAAAAACACCTGTGAACCACTCGCATTACACCAGTGTGCCATGGCACAGTGGTTGAAAATGGCTAGGCAAGGAGTTCCACAGAATAATTACACACAGGATAAAGAAATATGACTGGGTAAACAAATTTGTCTGAGCTCTCCCACCACTCAATTTCAGTGGCTGTCCCCAGCAACAGCAGATGATCCACTGCTGTGGCTGATCTACACCTCCAACCAGTAAGCTGGACCCATGGGGGTGCTTACTGCGTAATCTTGGGGGAGTGGACCATCTTCTTCTTCCCCATGTGACATTTTATAGTTCTTGGATGCCCAGCCCCTGATGCTGTTTCAGGGACTGGGGCATCTATAAATGGTTAAATAGCAACAGAATAGCAACAGAAAGAAAGTGCACTAATATCACCAGCTTCTCACTGCCCCCTGGTATGGCTCCTCACTGGGTCCTGGTTGACTTATCAGCCTTCGGCCACCCTCTCTTTCTTCTAGGCCATTTAACAGATCCTCCTACCACAATCCGCCATTTGTCATTAAACTGGACAAGGGCCCATGGAGACGCTTACCATGAGGCAGTAGCATAGCTAGAGGGGTGCAAAATTCTAATTAAGTGCAGGTTCCCAACCACAAGGGTAAGCAGGTCCTCCCACTCACCCTCTGAGTCATTCAGGCAGCAACAGCAATGCATAGTTGCTGCCTGAATGGTTCTGAGGGAGACAGGGAGGGGCTGCTTACACTTGAGGTCAGGAGCCAGCACTTACAACTTGGACCCCTTTAGCTATGCTACTACCGGAAGGTGGTGGGAATCAAATGTAAGCAGGAGATGTGCCTTTGCTGGTAACAATAGCAGCAGTGAAGGAGAAGTGTTGCCCATTCCACTGTCCATTTCCCAATGCCTTGAGGTCAGTGGCACACACTCATGCTTTTCACAGCATAGGGGGAGCTGGAGCCATCAGTGCGTGGGGGGAAGAGGGGTTCCTTGCTCCCAATGACCATACCCCTGCCAAGAATTGAAATCAGGGACCCAGTGTGCAGAATATGACCTCCACCACTGAGCTAATGTTTCCATAACCTTCCTTCCACCACTATGCTCTGGTATAAAAAATGCTCAACTAACAATGAGCATCCGTACGGAAGCCAGCAGTAGGGCTTTTGACCCTCAGTTGGGCTACAGCTTATTTCCCTTCTGCTGGAATATAAGAAGAATATAGATTTTGGTAAAATGTACACACACACACACACACACACACACACACACACACAGAGAGAGAGAGAGACTATTAATGCATTATCTATAGAGATCAGCAAGGAGGGCTTAGACTGTTGTTAGGACCTGAGAATTCCAGATTTCTGCACAACCCATTGTGCTTTGTATTCAAGAAGGTGATGAACTTTTCCCAGACTGCTCCTTTCTTGGGGCTGGGCTTCCTTTTAGAACAAGCCTGCATGTCTTGTGACCTACCAAGCTGAAGACAGCCCGCCAGTCATGTGTGGTGACCTTCCAGGTGCCTGACAACTCAGGGTGTACATTCATTTTGCAACACATGAAAGAACGAAATGAATGGGGCCTGTTCATTTCATGGGTTTCCATTAACTAAATGACTGCCAGAGAGCTCCGAATGAGTTCTGAACATCCCATTTTAATTTGGGACTCTTACCGCGGCGAGTTGCTGTTTGCCATCCAGCAGGAGTTTTTTTGGTAGGCAGAGTCTTCACCTCTCATTTATTGCATTGGAATAAGAGAGCTCCATTGAGCTGAGAGCTCCCAGAATGAAAATGTCATGCCAATCGGATAGAAATGAAGAAGCTGCAGGTGAATTGATGAATAACTAAGCAAAGGTTTTGAGAGAAAAACTGAATGGAGTAATTGAAAATTTCTTGCACCCTTCCCCATCAACACTTTCCCCCCAATTTTTGTAAACCCACAAGAGCAGCAAAAATAGAAGGTGGACCAGTTCCTTGATGGACTGCCATTCAGGACTAATGGGGATGTGTTTGCTTCAAGGATGCAGTCCAGTTTAGGGCAAGAATTGTTGACCCACAGGCCATTTTCTGCACTGTGGTGCACATTTCTTTTCTTTACCAATGTTTTCTGAGGGGAGCTTCGCGATATACAGTACGTGTGCTCCCTCTGTCTATCATCAATCATTTTTTGGACCTGTTATGGAAGGTGAATCAGTTCATCTCAGCCCCTCTAGGGGTCAGTAATGTTCCCTAGTCCTAGGCAATATATCTTCTGGAGGCTCTGTTGCAGTTTATTTACCCAGGCAGGTATGATATGGGAGAGTATGTGATGTGCCTGTGATGCTCTGCATGGAGCCCAGTGAAAATGAGGGTCTGATTTAAAAATTGCAAACATTACAGGTCTTTTCTTCCTCCTCTTTCTCCCACAATAAACGTTTACAAGTGTTAGCAGTAATAGACAGGAAAAGTTTATCCTTTGTCTTGATTGGTTAGTTTGCTTAGTTACTCATGGTAGACATGTCGGGGTAGTTTTCATTTTAAGTTAGATCTGCACTACAAAAACAACTCTCACATAGTCAGTGGCTATGTTGTATCCCAAAGGTTTGTATCTCATAGTTCATTTGAGTAAAACAAATGAAGGTGGGAGGAGAGCAGCAGCAAACTCTATCCCTGACTTATATGCATTTACAGTTGAACCTCTTTAAGTTGACCACTGGAGGAAATTGGTCAACATAGGGAGGTGGTCAACATATGGATAAAAGGCATTTAAATATTATCATGTTTAGCTCCCAGGACAACAAATGCAAGGCCAAGTTATTATTTAGATTGGATTTTTAAAAAGTTTTATTGCAAATATCAATGAGAATTGATCCTCTTATGATACTTACTATTTATATAATCTATATCTATATCAAGAGACAGAGAATAAACAGCCCACAATCAGTGTTTAAAAAAACCCCTGAAAATTTATAAGCTTAAAAAAAATTGTAAGCTAAAAAAAAATACTTGGTTTCATAGCAGACAGGCAGAGCAATGCTATCCTTTGCCAGCCCATAGCATGTAGCATGTTGCATAGCCCCAACAGCTTAAAAGAAAGCAACAACACTTTTTTACTTAAGCTGCCTGGCCTCCACTCGGTCTCCTCAGATTCACTAAATGCCAGAAGGTGTTTGATATGGTCCCTCACTAAATGCTGTTGAGAAAACTCCACAGTTGGGGAATAAGAGGGCAGGTCCTCTCATGAAGTGGGAACTGGTTGAGGACCAGGAAACAGAGAGTGGGTGTCAATGGGCAATTGACAAAAAACGTGGAGAGAGGTGGAAAGTGGAGTTCGTCAAGGATCTGTCCTGGTACTGGTGCTTTTCAACATCTTCATAAATGACCTGGAAACAGGGATAAGCAGGGAGGTGGACAAGTTTGTGGATGATACTAAACTTTTCTGAATGGTGAAGACCAGAAGGGATTGTGAAGTGCTCCAGAAGGATCTCTCCAAACCAGGAGAATAGGCAGCAAAATAGCAGTTGTGTTTCAATATAAGTGTAAAGTAATGCACTGGTGATGGGAACCAAAGTGAAAGGACAGTGGCTTCACTATGCACAATCAGGATCGCGTTCAGTGGGCAACTTACAGAGGGTAAATTAATACTCAGTGCAGTGGTCGAAGTGGTCAAGATACAACTTATGGAGGTGGTCGATATAGAGAGGTTGGTCTCCCATAATGTATATGCAGTGTCTGTTCATACTGTGAAAATTAGGTCAACTTAAGGAGGTGGTCATTATAGAGAGGTGGTCAACTTTGGAGATGCTACTGTATTTGGATATCACAACTGAGCCTATATGCATGCTCACTACTGTTGTTCAAAAGAGCATGGATGAGTCAGGAGTGGAGCTACTGATGTCAATTCCTCACAGTAGAACTAATGTCAGGGAGTGAGTGAGTGAGCACCCATCTACATCAGTGGGCTCTCCCAGGCTAGCCAGTTCCTGAACCCCCCCCCCCATATCAATGGCAGTGGTAGCACAAGACAGCCAGGAAATGTGCACTCCATGTTACAATGTGACTCCTAAGAGATGCACCAGCTGGCCTGTGGCAGGGTAGGAGGAACCAATGTCTCCCATTTACCTACTGCTGGTAAGTTTGGATGGGTGCAAGGGGCCAATTCAGGACTTTGACCCAGGGCCTGCAGGAACCTGGCACTGCATCACACAAACATTCCCTTTACCAAAAGGCATGGCTTCTAAGGGGCTAGGATAGTCACAGGTGGGGTTGTATACTCCACTGTCCCTATCCCCAAACCCTGGAGGCAGCACCAGTGGCAGAATTTAGATACTTTCTTCCCCCACCCATTTCTTCCACACAACCTATCTATGACTTAGACAGACCTGGGAGAAAGTGAGCAGCCTACAGTCACCCAGGATTTGAACCTGGGATTCTCCAATCTAACCACCAAATCACGTTGATTCTACTTCAAGGAGAAGGGCTACAATATCGAGTCCAACAATCCTACAACGTATGTTCCCCCCCCAGTTATAGTCCTGCTCACAAGCTTGTCATGTGGATATTTGTATCCTGCAAGTTCCTCTCAAAACTATGACGATGACTGAAACCAGCCTTAGCGAGGGATGTGGCGCTTTAGAATTATCTGTGAATAGGAGCGTTTGGAAAGGACTTCCCCTTTATAATAGAAGTGCAGGTCCACGCTGTACATGTCATTTTAAAAATGAATTGACATTTGGGCACATGTACGTGTGCTGTGTGCAACTTGTCATGGAGTGACCCTGTTTACCCATGCAAATAAGCACAAAGGCAGGGATATTGTCAGGCTGCGGTGAAATTAAGAGGTAGGTCAGATTTAATGGAAACATCTGTCATTAACCCTTCTCTGGAAGCTGCCTGAGGGGAATCCTGGTGAATTAAAAGCTGCACTGTGTTATATCTTACCTTAGCGCTGCTGGAGTTGCAATGGAATAGTTAGCATAATGCACTTCTCTTGTTCGGCAGCATTTACTCTGGAACACCAAGGGCTGTGTGGATCAAGGAGAAAAACACATGGTGATTTCCCTTCCTTCCTCCCGTCTTGGTTTCTCTGTTTTTGCAAAAACAATCCTCAGACTGAGGATAACTTTAAAGCTGTTTATTAAAGCTTTGTATTCTATTGGCCTGCTGGTGCTTAGTATTGTACCATGACTTGGGTGTGTCGATGTGGGGCAGAGAGAGAGAGAGAGAGAGCTAAAGCTTAAGCTAATGGAAATCTCAGGACTGTGTTTCCATTTGTCAAGGCCTCCCTGGAATGTCCACGATGAGATGTGTTTAGGTGCCAGTAGCGCATGGCTGTCCTACATGGGAAGGGTGGGGCTTTTGCACCATGTGCACCATCATACTTGAGAAATGTTTCCAACTTGGAAAGGGCACAGCTAAGAAGGAATTAAACCTAGAAGCACTCAGATTAATCCAGAGAAGGTAGGTAATGTTTAAAACATGGGTTTCAGTGCTAGCTGCCGTGTCAAGTTGCAGCAAGCCTAGGAATGGCTGTTTCTGACCAGTCACAAAATCTGGTGTACTTTGCACATATTTTTTTTTAAATACAAGAGATTCCAAGTTTAATCTATTGTGAGGTAAATCACACAACCTGTTCATTTGTTTGGATTTTTATTTTTTTTAACTCTTTTTAAAAACTATATTGTTTTACTGTTTCAGTAGAGATCTAGGTAGGTTATCCCGATCGCCCAATTGAAGGGTGATCGGAGTTTGTTTAGCCTGGCCTGGAACACAAGAGTCTCCTCCCAGTGGGGGAGTGGAAGAGGGCTGGAGCTGGCGGCTATGGGGGGCCTGTTGAAAGGCACAGTACCCAGCCCTCTTCCTCCTTTGCACGTGGGTGCCATGGGAACACCCACCCGCCCGCCCTAAAGGCAGTCTGAGTTCTACTGGTCGCCGCTTGGGGCTGGGTAGGAATTTTTTGCTGCCTGCCAAGATTGGCCAAGGGGCAGGCAGTTTGTTCGCCTACCCCGGACTGTCATGGGCCAGGGGTTGCCCCCCTTTTCAAGCTGCCATTGGTCACGGTGGTGTGGGTTAGGAGGTGTGAAGTGGACTTCGGGCATGCATCTTCAGGCGGCATAGGCAGGGCAGAACCCAATTTCAGTCCTCAGGGGCTTGGCGGCACGAGGATGTAGACGGGGCCCTGGCCGGGACCGCAGGGTTCACCTCAGAGGCTCAGCGGCTTGAGGTGCCACAGCCCACGGTCCGGCTGCCTTCCCCTTAAGGGACAGGCATCGATGAGCTGCGCCGCCCAACAATGGGGCACGACTTGGAGTCGGGTGCATGCCCGCCTGGGGGCAGATGTGTTCTGGTACCGCCCAGAGGTCCCACCTCCGCACCACAGGGGGCTTCGCTGCCTCGGATGCTGCAGGTCTCAGCCTCCTCTTCTGCTGTAACTGCTAAATAAAGTGGCCCTTTCTCTGTTGTCTTAAGTGTTCATTCGACGGTGCAAAAACAATAGTGGCTTTAAAGGGGAAATTAAATAATATAATCCAATAGCTCAATTTGGTTTGGTTAATAGTTGGTTTAATTTGAACTCAAAATGTGACATTCAGGCCCAAATCCTAACAAGCTTTCCAGCACTGACACAACTGTGCCAGTGGGCATGTGTGGCATCCTGCAGTTGGGTGGCAGTCATGGAGGCCTTCTCAAGGTAAGGGAATATTTGTTCCGTGACCTTGGAGCTGCATTGCCCTTACCGCAATGCTGGAAAGTTGGTTAGGAATGTGCCCCCAGTGGTCTTGTCTCTGCACAGTTTCCTACCTATAACATGCAGATTTCCTGTCCCTAGGTTTTGTGTGGTCTTTTCCCCATCTCCCTTCTTATCTATTTTTCCAAGCTCCTATCCCACAACATTCTGTTACTCCAAGCTAAACATATCCATAGACCCTTTGTGATTTTGTTAGTTCCTCATTCCCTCCTTGCACAGTATCCTGTTTCTCAGAATTCCATGACTGAGCCGTCCCCCTCCATAGTTGAGAATGTTTTTTTAAACCTTGGCCAAATAACTGGGCTTGGGTTGCCACACTGTTCTCCACAAGAGTGAGCACAAGCCTGTGAGCACCTTTATAACAGGCAGAAATCCAACTGATCAATCTACCTCTGTGCTAGGAAAAGCTTCACTTGTTGAATTTCTACCTGTCATGCTCTGTGTCTTTTGTCAGATTTGCTGCTTGTGCAGCGCAATCCTATCTTGTGCTGGAACAGGCAGGCCAGGAGGCCTGCGCTGTATGCAACGCAAGATTGGAGTCAGAAGTGGCTCAGCCAGAGGCAAGGGGAAACTCTTCCCCTTATCCCCGGGTAAGCCATCACAGCCCCAGTAGGTCTCCTCAGACCTGCGCCACCTCAGGAGGTGGCACAAATCCGAGGAGAACAGAGCAGCTTGGAGTCGTTCTGCACTGCTTGGGGAACGGGGTTGGGATCTGGCATAACAGCCAAGTCCCAGTCCTGCCCCCTAGAAGCCCTCCGCCCGCCCTTCCCCCACCCTGGAACACCTCTCTTCTGCCTTTTCCCCGCCTCCTTCCCACCCTCCCCATACCCCTGCATTGACTGAGCTTGGCTGATGCAACCTTCCCTCCCCAGGAAGGTGCAGAGGCTGGATGCAGCCTCCGTGGGCTGGCACTCATCCCTGAGCAAGCCCAGACGACACACAAGGAGGCACAAACACGTCCCTCCTAACTCAAGGTTGGGATTGCGCCCTAATTTGTTTACCTCTGGTCTGATCCTACCTGAGGGCCAAACTGCATGCCACCCAGGAGAACCATGATCGATTCTCATGACCTCTTTGTTTAATGCATCTGCATGGGTTCCAAAATTGGAGGAGGGTGTGTATAACCCTTTCTCTAATGCCGTTGTCCTAATAGAAATCACATCACACCTACCAAAAAGCTGCTGTGTGAAGACCCTCTGAAACTCCAGTGAATTGGGATACAAAGAGCAGGTGCAGTTCATGACGAAGTCCTATTTTCAGCCAGACATGAGGTGGTGGGTGGCTTGAGAAAGGTGCCATCAATTGGGGCCCTTTACCTGGAGGTATTGGCACATTCCCATTGAAAACGCTCTCTCTCTGGGCACAATCCTAACCAGGTCTACTCAGAAGTAAGTTCTGTTTTGTTCAATGGGGCTTACTCTCAGCAAAGTGTGGTTAGGATTGCAGCCTTTGCTTCTGAATTTTGCAGGTTCCTTGTACACAGTGAGAATGGTGACACTGTGGGGCTGATGGGCCCTTTGCCAGAAATGTAACTCCAGTAAATGCCTGACCTCACTAAACTTGGAGTCAAATGCTAATCCCATCTCAGCATCCTTAGATGAATGAATTTGACCTTGGAGCATGTGCTGGAGTTGAAGGGATCTGAAAATGTGGACTTGAGGGATTGTGCTAGGCCCTAAGAATTTCACCTTAGTTTTTCAGGGGCCTCGCCTTGCCCATCACTGCTTGCTACCATTTAATGGGCTAAAGCTCTGGGAACCCAATCCTGAGCTCCTAGCGCCAGTTCACCACCAGCGCTGAGTGTCAAAAATGTGCTGTAAGGCATGACTAAAGCCATCAGTGCTGGTCCAGCGCCAGTGCTAGCTCAGTGTTGGTTGGTGCTGGGCTAGCGCTGGTGGATTGCTGCTGCTCTGCAGTCACTTGGACCACGGGGCAGCGGAGAGGTAGGTGGGGGTGTGAGGGGAGGCGGGGAGGAGGCGTTCTGGGGTGGGGAGAGGCGGGGGAAAGGCAGGGAGAGGGCGAGGAGGAGGAGTGCTTGGGCAGGGAGCGGGACAGGAGGGAGGCAGGACTGGAGGAGCTCTGCTCCTCTGCATCCAGAGCCTTTGTGTTGGGCCACTGGCTCGACATGGAGGTTCTTGATTCTACAGCAGCCCAAGGGCTGCCACAGAATCAAGTAGTCCCATTGCAGGGCTGCATGCCTTACCTGGTGGAAGGGGACAAAAGTCCCCTTCCCCCAAGGAGCCACCAGCGGCTGTCCTGTTGCACCGGTGCTACAGGCAGCTCAGGATTAGACTGTGCATCACTAAAACCTATTTTTTTTCTGGTACACTTTGGCCCTTGTTGCATATATGCAACATTGGGCAGAAATGGCTTAACAGCTGCAGGCAAATCAATAGGCAAAGTTTCCTCTCTCAGCTTTAAGCAACTGGAGCTTCTTCATTGCTCTATCTCTGTCACTCATAAGACCAGCTGATGATTTCTCACTCTTCTTCAGATGCCAATGACATGTCACATCCATCCACAAAAGAAGTGATAATCTCCACTGTGAGAATAGAAAAAGACAATTAGAAAGTATGACTTAAAATGCTACAGAAATAATGCGTTTTTGTATGTGTGATGACCACAGATTGCTGTCTAAGAACTAATTTGATTTACTTCAACCTCAGATCTATTCTTTAAGCAAGTAAATAAGACCTGTGTAAAATACGTTAAGGGGTGCTTATTATGTCAGGGATCCCCAAATGTCTTCCATTCCTAAGTGTTTTAGTATCCAAAATAATGTTGTATTATCTCATGTAGTCATGTCTCATTGTGGACAAAGCTTGCTCTCTCTCTCTCTCTCTCTCTCTCTCTCTCTCTCTCTCTCTCTCTGTATGTGTGTGTGTGTGTGTGTGTGTGTGTGTGTGTGAGAGAGAGTGTGATATTTCCGAGTGACATTTAACAGTGTGGGAGCTTACATTTGGATCCTTCTATCTTGGCTCAGTGTTCATCCTTCCACTTACATTTTTCCAAGAGTAATTTCATATTTTCTTCTGCATGGCTTTGGTTGCCAACATGGAGGAGAGCCATTGTTGGAAGTGGGTACGCAGCCGAGCTGGCGATGAGTACAGTATTGGCAGAAGGAAGGGAAACCCTTCTGTGTCAAGAGGGCCTGGGCATGGCTAGGTTCTACAACCTATTCCACTGTTTGCCTCCTGCCAACATTTTCTGTTTGCCCTTATGCCAAGACTTATTGGGAGAGAATGTGTGGTGTGTGTCATCTTCATGCCTGTTTAATTAATAACCCAGCTGACAGTTTCCATAATAATTACCTTACCTAAAGTGAGGAGGGGGGGGGGAAACAGAGCACAATCCCTCTGTGTGTATGTGTGTGTGTCTAAATGAGACATGTTAACAGTACTCTTTGCTACCCTGTCCACCCCAGCCATAATCACATGCCAATTTCCATCACAAATCAGAACTACAAGTGGCCCTTTAAAAACATTTTAATTCTGTGTGTGTGTGTGTGTGTGTGTACGCGTGCGTGCACGTGTGTGTGCGTGCGTGCGTGCGTGCGTTGGTTTTGCTTTCAGAATCAACAAGGTGGTTTTCTTCCAAATGTGTGTATTCTTGACCTTCTCTGAATAAAACTGGCTCACAGAGGGCTACTGGAAAGAAACTGGAGTGAGGAAATGAACCCTTAACGTCATGGAGAGTATTGAGTCTTTGGCTTGTCTTTGGAAGAACTGTCTGTTCATAGAAGTTGCAATGTCTATTCTGTAAGGCTGTAGCAAACAGGAGATGCACATTCTGTAGTGCATGGAGTATTCTGAGAAGAAAAAAAGCCATGTTTCTTCAAAGGTGGATCAAAAGGATCTTTCGTCTTGGCCCTGCTCAAGTCAGAATAATCTCCCTCAAAGTATGTCTGAATGAAGTATGATATAGGCTCAGAAATTCTGACCCAAGAGATGTTCCATTCAAGCCTCTCCCTACATAGTTTTTATTTCCCTGGGTTAATAGACTTTTTCATCTTTGTGGCAGTACAACCAATACAGTAACGTAAGTGTCTTAGGACACAATCCTAACCAATTTTCCAGCACCGAGGTAAGGGCAATGCAACTCCAAGTTAAGGGAACAAATAGTGCTGACATTGAGGAGGTCTCCATTCAGACACATTTTGAGGACGATTATTCTGATCTGAGCAGGGCCAAAGGCCAAGATGAATGACCTTACTAATGGATGTCATTGAAAGGCACCATGGGTCCCAGACCAGGTACTCCGAGAGCAGGCACCAGGGGTCATGCTCCCTACACAGCATACAGGAAGCCACCACTCTGCTTTTTACTGCACTTGTGTGCCATTGCAGATACCCAGAAGGCCGTTCAACAACATTCAGTAGGTATGAGGTGACACTATGGCCAACAGTGTTTCTAAAAATCCTGTCTCTGAACTGGCTCCTAAGTCTGCCCTGCACTTGGACTGCTTGTCCATACTTCCTTGCCTGCCTGTTCCTCAGGACCAGCCATGATTTGGATGCAATTGGAAGAGTTGACCACTACCCAAAGCTAAGCCAGATGTGGGTGCATGTTCTTGCTTAAATATGTGGTGATAGTGGTTAGCAAAAGCAGCTAAATAATATCTCCTAACTCGCCACCAGGGATGGGCAAGTCCAGTGTGGCTTGACTGGAGTCAAGTCGCGCGGGGGGGGTGGCGGAGACTCATGACTTGACTTGAATCAAGCTGCATTGGACTTGCCATGTGTCTCTGCCCCCACGATTCAACTTGAAAATGAGTCCTAACGGGGGGACTTTCTAAGTCTCCCAGAACGTTTTCACAACTTGAAAAGACTTGTCACAAGTCTTTCCCTTTAAAAAGCCACCTTTAAAAAGCTCCTTGGAAAAAACAGGGCTGCTGCCAGGGTGTTTGTGTGTGTGTGTGAGTTCTCTTTAAACACTCCTCTGCTGTCCCCATCCCATCTGTAAACAAGGCAGGAGGGGTGGGACAGACTGCATGAGAGTGGGAACAGAAGCATCAAGAGAGAGGAGGGTCACGTGCTGGGAGTCTTACCATTATGACCCAAACCTTTGCAGCTCTGCTCAGAAGTAGTTCCATTTGCAAAGGTGTCGTACACTCCCAGGGTTTGGGGTGCTCAGAGTTCTTACTTCTCGAACCCTAGAGCCCTCAACGACCCCTGTTCGGTAGTACTGCCACCACCCTGTATGTGCCAGTGTCTCCATCCAGGGACACGGAGACTCTCTAGGCTTAATTCTATCCCTTGCAGGCACTGAGCACTTTCTTTAATTAAAGCCTCAGTCCTCAAGTTACTAGACCTCAATGAGTATTTGGCAGCTTGCTGAACGGCTAGGCAGAATTCTGAACCTTTGTCCCCAACAGACAATGAACAACTTAGTAAAAGGATTTTTACTTTATTAAATACATAGGGTTACATAAAGTTACAAAAGGCAGCAAATGCTAGAGGCGTAAAACTTCTAGGAAACATATCAGCATTAAAATAACAAAGCTGACAAGCTATCTCTGTTATTCCCTACTCTCACCTGGGTCAGCTTTCTTTCAGCTCCGATACCTATGAGTCCGCATGGCCCTGGTGGACCAGGCTCTCCCTGCAGGATGTTGCACCCACAACCTTTTCCACCAAAAGACGACCTGACACCCCCTTTGGGCTTTTCTTATACTTCTCATGCTAACAGGATGCAGGTGACTCTGTACTTTTTTAAACTGTCCATTCAGAAACTCTTGGGGACAGAATCTTCCCGAAGTGGAGCTGGATGCTAGCCCTCTCAGCTCTCCCCTCCCCACTGGAGGTCCACATCTGCATTCCCTCCTTAACGGGCACCTTTCTATCTGTAGGTGCTACATTATCACCTTCCATTGAGTTGTTAATTTTGTTGGCTGTTACTCACATCCTTGCAGCTAGGAACTGCAAGCCACTTCTCTGTTACTGGTTAGTTTGGTTCAGGCTCTACATGCTACTAGACCTAAACTGTACATATTCATGACAACAGGTCATTCAATGAGGCTTCCTCCTCCCATGTAACAACAGAGCCATGAGAAGTTGTGAGGTTGGAAAACGTGATTGCTACAAGCCGCCTCCCCCTCACTGGGCTTCTCCAGGCTAGAATTCCTTTGGGCTCCTCCTTCTGTCCTACCTCATCTAAAGAAAAAAATTGGTTGGTTCCTTCAGAGACAGAACCCCTGTGGTTCCTTCAGAGACAGAAAAGAGAGCCCGATCCTGTCTCCCCTGCCTCCTACTTGATGCAAAAGTAAAACATTAACTCTTCCCTGCCTCCTGGCTGGAACTTCCCTGCTGCTTGCCCAGTCTGAGTGATGGCCCCACAAAGTCTTTCACATGCTGAAAAAAGTAAGCAAGCACACCCAGACACAGACAAACTCAAGTCTGCATGTGTGGGGACCGAGTGCTGAGTCAGTGGCCTCAGGCTCGAGTCAATACCCGAGTCATCAACACGGGTAACTCAAGTGTAAACAAGTCAGCAAAAAACATGTGTTTTGTTACTCAGACCCGAGTGACCTGACTCGAGTTCCCATCCCTGCTAGCCACCTTCCTACCCCTGGTCATTTCACCCCCTGCAATAATGGGCGAATGTTAAACAATTGTGATCTACTCAGCATTTCTGCCTTTTTTCTCCCAATGCCCTTTCTCTCCCCTACATTCTTTTTTCATGTCTCTTATCTTGAGAAGAGCAGCGTGCAAAAGCAATGACATAAAAATAAGGATCTTAGGCCAAAATCCAAACCCACTTTCCAGCACTGGCATAGCTCTGCCTTGTGCTGCATCCTGCAGTTGGGGGCACTCACGGAGGCCTCTTCAAAGTAAGGGAATGTTTGTTTCCTTGCCTAGAAGCTCCATTGCCCTTATGTTAGTGCTGGAAAGTGGGTTAGGATTGCGCCCTTAAACTTACAAACGTACCTGACTACCACCTGGCAGCCATCCTAGCAGCCTGGTGTTCTCTTTAGTTGTCCAGTGTGCTGTTTAAAAAGAAAGGGAGGGGGGTCCTGTGTAGATTTGCATGTTGCCAGATGGCTCCTAGTAAAACATGGGCAAACTGCACTGGCTCAGCTTCCATCGTGACAAAACACAACAGACACTCTAGAATGCTGTAGTCTTGCTGTTTCTCATTCCTAAGCTCAGCAAATGCAGAGTAGAATGTTTGGCAATTGTAGAATAACTCTCTACAACACTGTTAAGTGTCAGGTGGAAATTTGACACCCCCCCCCCCCCAAGCAATGGCCAAATTAAGAAAAACTATTCAAGAAGGACCAGAGGCACTATTTCAATTTTTGCTTAGGGCAGGAAGAATAAGATTTGAAGATCTACTCTTGGTTGTATTCAAGATTTTATTGCAAACAAACAAACCCAGAAGGATACTTTGTATTGCTGAGATGAATATTCTTATCTGATAACTTTTGCCTCAAATGCATGCCAATTTTCAGGGGTCAGGATGGGGGGTAAAATTGGGGTGAGGGCAAAACTTGCTGGCAATTGCCATTTTCTTTTACCCAGAAGTTCCCCTAGAACAACCTATCTATCTATAGGAGGACAATGTCATTCTGACAAGGGTGTCTGGATAAAAACAATATTGGCTGGTGAGCACCTTTTTTCTTATTTTTTTTTTTAATTCAGAAGCCCCTGATAGACCAGCACTACATAATCACTGTATAATTCTGGGGGCTACTGGGTTTAAAAAAAGATCTCTCTAGCCACCAGCTACTGTGAGGAAAGCTACTGATGTTCCCTTGTTCCTGAAAATCTCTGAGATCCTCCCCCCTCATTTCAAATGCAAAGTGGGGACAATTTTACTTACAGTCCAATCCTGGGCTTACAGCCCGCTCCCTACAGCCCAATCCGTCCCGTTCCCCCAGGTAAATGCAGTAGCCCCACAATGGGGCTACTCGATTCACAAAAAGGTAAACAAAAAGGTTGGCGGTGAATCAACTGCCTCCATGTCGGGTGCTGAGCCTGATGCTGAGGCTTTGGATCTGGTGAAGCGTTGCACCACCAGTCTTGCCTCCCTCCCTCCCCGCTCCCTCCCGCCAGCAAGCTTCCCCCCGCCTTTGCCCCGCCTCTCCGGAACACCTCCTTCCCACTTCCCCCCACACCCTCGCTTACCTCTCTGCTGCTTGGTGGTCCGTGCAACTGCCGGGCAGCGGAGATCAGGTACCTGCCTGGCGGTAGCCCCGTGCCCGCCAGTGCTGGGCTACCACTGGCACTTGCCCAGCGTTAGGGTCCGCAAACGTGCCTTATGGCATGTTTGTGACAGTACATGCCAGTGGTGAGCCAGCGTGCCGAACCCAGGATTGGGCTCTTAGTCAGTGGTCAGTCAGCCTTTCATTGGAAGCAAAAGAGGTTACACTCTCACTAGGCCCATTACTGTATGTTGCTTAGATTACTACTTGCTCAGCTTGCAGAACCAGTCAACTGGGTAGAGAGAAAAGTGTAGACTTCTTTAGGACTATGGCAACTCAAACCAGAGTGCTTGTTTGAAAGTACCCCCGCATTATTTGCTGTTTTTGTTTTCTGCCTTTGCTTCATAGAAGCTCACAGTGGCATCTGAGATTCCTCCTGTCAGAATCTGAGCAGGAAGGCAAGCCAGAATTTGTCATAGCCATACCAAATGTTCTAGAACAGGGGTGCCCAAACCCTGGCTCTGGGGCCACTTGTAGCCCTTGAGGACTCCCAATCTGGCTCACGGGGAGCCCCCAGTCTCCAGTGAGCCTCTGGCCCTCTGGAGACTTGCTGGAGCCTGCACTGGCCCAATGTAACTGCTCTCAGCTTGACGGCCAACTGTTCGACCTCTTGCATGAGCTGCGGGACGGGGACTTCCTCCACTGCTTGCTGTTTCACATCTGTGATGCAGCAGCAGCAGTGCCAGAAATGCTGACCTTACTTTGTGCAAGGCCTTCTATAGCCCTTGAGTTATTGCAAGACTTTCATTCATTCATATAAGTTCCATCTCTAATATATTCATTTATGTAAATTTATTCAAATTTGAAATGTAAATCACAGTGACAGAGAGATGATGTGGCCCTCCTGCCAAAAAGTTCCAGAACAGCAGTTGTCAAACATTTTGGTCTTCGCAGTCCTTTGCCTTCCTGAGGAAGCTTCAGGGCTCTTAGAAGCACACATTGAGAAATGCTGTTTTAGAAGAACAAAAATGGGCAGCACCACAAAGTAAAGAAAACCAAAAATGAAGATTTCAGCAGCGGCTAGATGTTTTGTAGTCAGGCACAGGGAAGTCACCTTATCCTGCCCCCTTAAGGGCAAACCATTCTTTAGGCAGACCTCTCCCCCCACCCCCCACTTTTGTTATGCTCTGACTAACCCTGTGAAGGTCTGGGTGAAGAATCCTCATTAAGAAATTAGGTAAGCTACCCAGACCCTCCTGGAGCCTGAATTCACTAGTCAAGGTTGAACAGACAATACACTTGAGAACCATGCATTGAATGAGTCCAAAACAATTGGGGTAGAAAGCCGTTCTTCAATCTCTCTTGTCGAGATTTCTTTCACAAAGTGCATTTCATGATTGCCTCCTGAAAAAGGAATTGTAGGCTAGTCGTCCTACAATAAAGATTTTGTTTCCACCTGTTTCCTAGCACCTGTTGAAGTCCTGTCCTCTCTCACACCCTCCCCAGCTCAATGGGGCTTACTTCTGAGTAAACCTGTCCAGGCCTGGGCTGTCAGAATGACTATACCACATTTTCCTGCATGTGGCAAGCTCCCTTTCATCACATCTTTGCTGCTCCCCCTTTCCCCCTCCTATTCCCCATTGCTTTCTCTCCTCTCACCTCCCACTGCTCTTAAATATGCCTATTACCCTCAGGCGCTGACCTTAGGCAGGCTGTGAGCACCAAGTCATGTTATTCAGAGTGAAGTAACACCAGTAGTCAGGAAGGAACAATGTAGTTCAGGCCAGATAAAATAAATCTCGCATTTCCTGTTAGGAGACTGGGCCAAAAGCAATGATGAGACGCAGGGAGCGAGCAGCGGCACTCAGAAACAGAGAAAGAGAGAGAGAGACACACACACACACATGGGACAGACATGACCACAACCCGTGCTTGAAAACACAAAATGAAAACAAACTTGCTGTAGTGACAGGGAAAGAGTCAGAAGGAGAAACCAAAAAATTCACAACATGGGGAGCGTTGCCAGGGTGGGAACTCAGAACACAACACGTGCTGGATAATTTTTCTGGCTTTCCTCCCATTGAAGAGCATTGCAAATCAGAAGCTGGTCTACAAAAATAAGGTAAAGTGGAAACACTTGTGAAATGTTTTTGTGAAATGTTACAAAAGTGGTAGGAACTGTTCCGCTTGGACACTGAAGCAGGGGTGATCTGCAAATGATTGCAACCCCTCACGTAGTTACATCCAGCTTCTAGAGGACTACCAAATTTTAATTGAGAACATAAGAACATAAGAACAGCCCCACTGGATCAGGCCAGAGGCCCATTTAGTCCAGCTTCCTGTATCTCACAGCGGCCCACCAAATGCCCCAGGGAGCACACCAGATAACAAGAGACCTGCATCCTGGTGCCCTCCCTTGCATCTGACATTCTGACATAACCCATTTCTAAAATCAGGAGGTTGCGCATACACATCATGGCTTGTACCCCGTAATGGATTTTTCCTCCAGAAACTTGTCCAATCCCCTTTTAAAGGCGTCCAGGCTAGACGCCATCACCACATCCTGTGGCAAGGAGTTCCACAGACTGACCACACGCTGAGTAAAGAAATATTTTCTTTTGTCTGTTCTAACTCTCCCAACACTCAATTTTAGTGGATGTCCCCTGGTTCTGGTATTATGTGAGAGTGTAAAGAGCATCTCCCTATCCACTCTGTCCATCCCCTGCATAATTTTGTATGTCTCAATCATGCCCCCCCTCAGGCATCTCTTTTCTAGGCTGAAGAGGCCCAAACGCCGTAGCCTTTCCTCATAAGAAAGGTGCCCCAGCCCCGTAATCATCTTAGTCACTCTCTTTTGCACCTTTTCCATTTCCACTATGTCTTTTTTGAGATGCGGCGACCAGAACTGGACACAATACTCCAGGTGTGGCCTTACCATAGATTTGTACAACAGCATTATAATACTAGCCGTTTTGTTCTCAATACCCTTCCTAATGATCCCAAGCATAGAATTGGCCTTTTTCACTGCCGCCGCACATTGGGTCGATACTTTCATCGACCTGTCCACCACCACCCCAAGATCTCTCTCCTGATCTGTCACAGACAGCTCAGAACCCATCAGCCTATATCTAAATTTTTGATTTTTTGCCCCAATGTGCATGACTTTACACTTACTGACATTGAAGCGCATCTGCCATTTTGCTTCCCATTCTGCCAGTCTGGAGAGATCCTTCTGGAGCTCCTCACAATCACTTCTGGTCTTCACCACTCGGAAAAGTTTGGTGTCATCTGCAAACTTAGCCACTTCACTGCTCAACCCTGTCTCCAGGTCATTTATGAAGAGGTTGAAAAGCACCGGTCCCAGGACAGATCCTTGGGGCACACCGCTTTTCACCTCTCTCCGTTGTGAAAATTGCCCATTGACACCCACTCTCTGTTTCCTGGCCTCCAACCATTCTCAATCCATGAGAGGACCTGTCCTCTAATTCCCTGACTGTGGAGTTTTTTCAGTAGCCTTTGGTGAGGGACCGTGTCAAACACCTTCTGAAAGTCCAGATATATAATGTCCACGGGTTCTCCCAAATCCACATGCCTATTGACCTTTTCAAAGAATTCTATAAGGTTCGTGAGGCAAGACTTACCCTTACAGAAGCCATACTGACTCTCCCTCAGCAAGGCCTGTTCATCTATGTGTTTTGAGATCCTATCTTTGATGAGGCATTCCACCATCTTACCCGGTATGGATGTTAGGCTGACCGGCCTATAGTTTCCCGGGTCCCCCCTCTTTCCCTTTTTAAAAATAGGCGTGACATTTGCTATCCTCCAATCTTCTGGCACCGTGGCCGTTTTGAGGGACAAGTTGCATACCTTAGTCAAGAGATCTGCAACTTCATTCTTCAATTCCTTAATAACTCTTGGGTGGATGCCATCAGGGCCCGGTGACTTATTGATCTTTAATTTATCAATGAGGTCTGAAACATCTTCTCTTTTAACCTCTATCTGACTTAACTCCTCAGTCAGGAGGGGCCGTTCAGGCAGCGGTATCTGCCCGAGGTCTTCTGCCGTGAAGACAGATGCAAAGAACTCATTTAATTTCTCTGCCATCTCTAAGTCTCCTTTTATCTCCCCTTTCCCTCCCTCACCATCCAGAGGGCCAACCACTTCTCTGGCGGGTTTCCTGCTTCTAACATATTTGAAGAAGCTTTTATTATTCCCCTTAATGTTGCTGGCCATGCGTTCCTCATAGTCTCGCTTGGCCTCCCATATCACCTTCTTACATTTCTTTTGCCACAGTTTATGTTCCTTTTTATTCTCCTCATTAGGGCAAGACTTCCATTTACAGAAGGAAGCTTCCTTGCCCTTCACAGCTTCTCTAACTTGGCTGGTTAGCCATGCGGGCACCCTCTTGGATTTAGTGGAACCCTTCTTTCTTTGCGGTATACACCTCTGCTGGGCCTCTTTTACTGTTGTTTTAAGCAGCCTCCATGCACTCTGGAGAGATTGGACTCTTTTTACCCTCCCTTTCAACCTCCTTCTAACCAGCCTCCTCATTTGGGGTAAGTCTGCCCATCAGAAGTCAAGGGTTTTTGTTAGAGATTTGCCTGGTATTCTTCCCCCAACGTGCACGTCAAAACGGATCACAGCATGATCACTGTTCCCCAATGGCTCAGTAACGTTTACATCTCTAACCAGGTCCTGCATACCGCACAATATTAAATCCAGAGTCACCTGTCCTCTGGTGGGCTCCGTGACTAGCTGCTCTAAGCCACAGTCATTTAGCACGTCAAGAAATCCGGTTTCCTTATCGTGACCAGAGCACAAATTGACCCAGTCAATATGAGGATAATTGAAGTCCCCCATGATTACAACCCTGTCCCTCCTTGTCACTTCCCTGATCTGTTTCCTCATTTCAAGGAATTGAGGCGTGATAAAAGATTTGCTCACCATTTCACTTGAGAGGAGAAAGAAAAAATGTTTTCAGTTGTAAGAAATAGAGTCCATACTTTCATTTTATGCTTCTGTTGATTGACTTTGTCAAACAATAACCTGTATGTATAAATCTTCATATTTGGACAGTTAGCCCCATTATCCGCAGATCTGGTATCCATAGGTTTGATTTACCGCAGCTGCCAGCAAATACCAGAGTCCACATTTAAACCCCTCTAAAAACAAACAAACAAAAATCCCTTTTTTGTTTTTAAAGTGTTTGGATTTGGGACCTGGTATCCATGGAATGTTCTGGAATGGAACCCCTGTGGACATTGGGGTCCGACTGTAGGTAACACAAGGCCTGAAAGCATATGCTTCCTCATTTGGAAGCCTTTAGTGCTAGTTAGCGTCAGTGTTACTATGGAACCTGACACAAGGGGCCTATTGTGTGATTAGGGGCTGTATACTTTAAGGTAAATGGCATGTGTGGGGAGCAGAGACAGACTGGGAACCTGCCATGGACAGAAGGGGCTATAACAATTTCCTTCTCCATGCTTCCAATCTGAATCACCCTCCTGTGGCTGCTGTTTGAACTATCTTAGGTTCAGTTTAATAGAAATATATATTACGCATTTGGAGACATCAGTCCTGCAAGCCAAGAAGAGTCTGCATGGCATGATGCTCCCCTGTGAGTGCACCACAATACCCTGGGGCACACTTTGGGAACCTCTGCCTTAGAGGGAAACATTGATGTGGAAGTCCCTTCTTCCTCTCTTGCATGAGACAGGTCAAAATAGTTTTGTATCAGAGATTAATTAGAGATGGGAGCATGTCTATAGTGTACTGCTATCTTGGCTCTGCTCCTGTGTTATCATTTTAAGCTCTGTACCGTTTTGCTGCTAAGTCAAATTGATTTGATTGACCCAAGCCGCCCAAGCCTTGGGTGCCCTTCGAGGAGAAAGGCGGAATACAAATCCAATAAATAAATAAATAAATAAATTTGATTGTCTTCTATTTTTATTATCTTGATTTCATTGATCTTTAGCAATCTTGGTCACTTTTAAAAAACATAGAATACATATACATATTATTAATTTTAACACGCCCCCCCCCCCCAAAGAAAATAAATATGTGCTCTCCATGGATGCATGTCACTCTCCCCTAGAGAGAAGCCTTCGCCTTAAGATCTCTGATAGTCGCAGACTCTAGTGTGCTGGGATACCTTGCCCTGTCTAGTAGCTGAGCTTTTAAAGCAGTGTATATGTTTGCCATTCCACCACTGTGCCTTGGTCTCTGGGGCTTCCCCATATATTTGGAAGATCTTATAATAGGCGGTGGATGATGTTGCTGAGAGGGGGTCTTTGTAGGCTCTGGTAGCCCCTGCAATTCCTGTCAATGCTTTTACTGGCTCTTCAGTATGGCCCCTGTTTAAAATGAATCAGATTTGGGGAGGGGGGGGGGGAGTAATGCTTGACTGTCTGAAGCATTGGCTTACCCAAGTGGCTTCCTGACAACTTAGAGGTAGTAATTGAGATTCCCTAAGCTGGCTTCTCCTTGAGCTGGTGTTGGATCATGTTCAGTTTTCTGAGAAACAAATTGAAGATGATGCCCCAGGCATTGCAATAATAATACTCAAACACAGTAGTGTGTTTCATCTTCAAAGCGCTGTACAAACACGAACTAATTAGAATTGTTTTTTCTTCTTCTTAGAAAGCCGTAGCAAAATAGTGGGATGAAGACAAGCTCTGGCTGTGATTTATTTAGATGTCGAAAATGCTTTGTGTTAAGTCCTTTTGTAGGAGGTTGTTTAGGAAACCCGGTAACCCTAGGGCGTAAGGCAGAGTCTTGTTGTGATTTGAAAACTGGCCAAGAGACCACAATAGAGAGAAAATCCAGAAGCCACCAACTCAAGTACAAGATGAATTGTCAAGTAGATTTAGATGGATGGTGGAGGCTTCATTCCCAAGCACACACATACACATACACACTTAAAAAGAATAGTTCATATAGTCAACAGAACAAATGGTAAAGCTTTGGTTGAACTGGTCCACTTCAAGTTACAGGTGAGGGGTTCAAGTGCTTAAATGCCCTCCCATTAAAAACAAACTCACAACTGCCAGCTTGTAGAAAATTAGCACGAAGAAAAAGTGTTCTAAATTAGCTGTGGTGATATGTGAATTTTCTATGCATTTTCATGTGCAAGAATGGGGGGGAGCATTTAGCTGTGTACCCCCTCCACACAACTGAAGTGGCACAGTGTAGGAAAAGTTTCCCATTTGAATCTGCTGAATGTATAAGGTAGCCTTAAATCCTTGAGAGGGGAACTGTATAGGCAAGCAAAGTAGGATGTAGGTTTCTGTTGATTATTTTCATTTTGCATATTCCCAGTTTATTATTTTGGTTGGATTATTTTGGTTGGAAGTTTTTATTCCACACTGTTTGCTGCTTTGAAGGCCTTTGGTAGAAAGGTAGTGTAAAATTTTGTTTAGTTAAAAACTGATCGGTTCTGTAAAACCACAGGCATCAAGAGGAGAAATATCCCTCACTCCTTGAGATTTTGCATTCGCCAGGAATTGCCTTATTACAGATAGAAGTGACTCATGTAGGCTAAGGAGCCTCAGAATTTCCACATAACAATGCAAGGATCTTCTGACTTTTGTGTTTGTCATTAGAAACAACCTCATCCAAAGGAAATACTGTATATGTGTAACCTTTATAATGTGGTTTCCTGACCCTAAATAGAGTGCCTCTTCTGTAGTGAAATGTCAAGTTGGTACTCTCTAAAGGATGAAGGGGTACTGAAACACTTTTAGAATGCATTAATGTGGTGCAAGTTTGTAAGAGTGTGACTAGCAGGGTCTTTGAGCTTAGCAAAGTACAACTGTTAAGTTCCTGTTGCAGAGGGATCCTGAAATTTCCCTGAGATCTGTGGTCATCATCATTTTCCCATCTTGGTCAAAATATCCCTAAACTGTTTCCACTGATCAGCATAATGAAAATACCACTCAGGCTATAGCAGCTAAAGACGCGAATGCCAGGCATAAAATCATCATCTGTTTTTTGTGTGTGTTCTCCTCTTACAAATGCCTGTAGAAAAATAGCACACCATTGTGACTCCTGCCTCCCTCCCTCCCTCCCCAATTCGACATGAGCTGATGTCAGATCAGAATTGCATTCCATGTTAAGTTTTTCCCCCTACAATTATTGTGGCCAGTTCACTTTCTCTTGTTTAACATTTGCAACCAATCAATATTATACTGGTCAGATCAGGGTGACCAGACATCCTAACTGCAAAATAGGACAAGGCACCCCAAAATGTAGAACATCCAAGAAAAATGTAGGATATGACAAAATAAAAACTAAAAATGCTCATATATAGATTTCATGTGCTTAATGTAAAGATATTACTTATTATTAAATTAAAACTATATTACATATAATTTATTAATTACAAGAAGGCTATGCACTGCCCGCAGGGGCCTGCTCACAGAGAAAAGGAAGACATTTAAGTTATTTTTCAGGACATGAGGCTAAAATGGAGGATATGTCCTGGAAAAAGAGGACATGGGTCACCCTGGGTCAGATCAATAAAGTTATGTTATGTTACGTAACCAGTCCTGGGGTCCAAAACCTCTGTGAAGGCACAGAAGACTAAAAACTCAAGATTCTTGTAGGTTCCACCCACCCATTAAATCCAGACTCCACCCAGACTTCACCAATTCCATCCAGGCTCTGTTCTTGAACCACCAGATTTTTTTTCCCCCTTCTCCCCAGTAACTAAGTGACAGCAGAGCACAACACTGTCTGGATGCTTGTGCTTATTTCTGTCTCCCTTCTGCCTTAAGGGATGAAGTCCTTCAGCTGGGCTTCATCTTTCATACAGTGTGTGGTGGAAGTAAACTGTACGTTTTACAAATTTCATGGCATATTGGTGGTCAAACTGATCTCACAGGTGGTTTATTTAGGGCTAACTAGATTGCTGATGGCTGTATGCTAGATGTGATTGCCAGATTGCAACCCAGAGTTTCATGCAGATAGAGCTGCCAGACTGTGACCCAGAGTTTCATGATATGGCTTGAAAATCTCCAATGAAATGAAAGAGTTGGGAGCTGCAACTTTTTCCCCACTATAAAATGTGGGGATGGCATTCAGTTGTGGGATTGGAAGGATCTGTGTAGGGTACAGGTCTATCCCAAACTATTAATCATAAAGGGACCTCTATTTTCAGAGATAGCATGAGGCTGAATTCCACTTCGGGAGAGGCAACAATAGGGGAGAACTTTTGCAAAGGTGGAAGGGTCTTGCCTTCACCCTCTATGGGCTTCCCTGAGACATCTCCTTGGCCATTGTGGGGAACAGGAGGCTGGACTGGAAGAGCATTTGGTTGGGTCTGGCAGGACTCTTCTTACTTTTTTTTTTTCATTCTTACTTCCCTGTTTTCCTCATTGCCGACACGGAATCCTTCTCATTCCAATTGATGGGGCAAAGGAACAAATACATGAAAAAATTTCTTGTCGCTCCTTGATCTCTCCCTTGCATAAATTTTGGCCAAAAGTCAGAGGTCCAAAGTGCACCAAACCAAGCAGACTGGCTTTCTGTCACTTTATTCTTATATGGCTTAAGAAGAGTAGTTTGAACATAAGAAGAGCCCTGCTGGATCAGGCCAAAGACTCATCTAGTCTAGCTTCCTGTATCTCACAATGACCCACAAGATGCCTCAGGGTGCACTCAAGACAACAAGAAACCTGTATCCTGTTGTCAATCCTTTGCATCTGGTGTTCAGAGGTAGGCTACCTTTAAAACCCAGAGTTTGCATGCTTGTAACCAGTGATGGACATTTTCTTCATAAATCTATCTGATTCCCTTTGAAAGGTATCTAGGCCAGGTGCTATCACCATATTTAGTGGCAAGGAGTTCCACAGGTAAAGAAATATTTTATTTTGTCTGTTCTAACTCTCCCACTATTCTGGTGTTTTTTGAGATGGGAAAGAACTTCTCTCTATCCACACTATCAGCCCCATGCATAATTTTATGTGTCAGAGTCATGTAAAATTATGCATAGAATGGATAGAGTAGATACAAAGAAGTTTGCTTCTTGCAGTAGCTCGAATAAGCTAGGAATTTACTAGTAAGAACAACAGGTGGGCCTTGGGGACAAGCACCCATCATGCATGCTCGCAGGAAGTTACAAACAAGCCCAAGATAAGTGTGGTGTTCTGGCCAGCAGCTACAGAATCTGCTTGCCAGAAGCAGAGCCTATGAAGTTCACTGTTCACCAGTCAGGGCCCCAAATGTATGGTGCGTGCTTTATCTTGTTCTCTAGTTATGTAAACCCTGCTTGAAAAACACAAAGCAAAATTGGGGTTGAAGTCCCCATTGTGTCAATACGCTCAAATGGTGTGGCAACATTGAGTTGCAAAATTTGATTTGTTACAGAAAAGAAAAGGACAGGCCCTGGGGTTAGCAGGGCCCTGGCTTGACAAGAGAAGCAGCGATTGCCTGTCTTCGGAGAGTTCGTACTCTGTGTGGGATTTCCATCAATTTTGTCCGCTTTTCCTGGGCTGCTCATGCCGCTGCCGCCGTCGTCTTCTGTGACGGATCAGAAAGAAGCAGTAAGACGGGTATTTGCACGGCGTGGACCTCCTCACCAGTCATTCCATCACCACGGATAAAAAGAGCTACACAGGTAACATTGTCAGTTTTGATGTAAAGTCATCTTAGGGAGAATGTTGCTTCGTACGTTTATGGATGTGAGTGGTGAGGTAGACCTGTTTTCTGTTTCTGTTATTACATAATCCATGAAATTTTTTTCCCCTTCTGAGCATACAAAACCGGAGGGAATTTTTAAGCTAGTGATGTCCGGTTTATTACTGTTGTGAATAACATGCTTTACATGAGCTGAACTGGCGCTTCCAGTTTTGCTGCAGATGGCAAAATTGGGAAGAGCAAAATGGGGCAAAAGTTAGCGGGGGCAACAGCACTCTTCTTGATGATTGGTGGCTGCCATATTTATTTTCCATATATTTTCTGAAAACAGTTCTGTATATCATCACAATGTGGCAGGTTAAAAGTTCCTGTATTCACCTCTGATTGGGTATAATAAAAATTTCTTCTTGGCAGGAAGATAGTATTTTTTTTTCTTTCCAAAGATGCCATTGATCCTGGTTTTGGATTGCAATCAAACATGCTCTTTCTGCTTTGATGGCAGTTATAATGAGTTTATGTTAATGAGCAGATGACATACTTACTGGCTCCGATGGCCCTTTGTGCTGGCAACAAAACCTATAGAGCCGGTGAGTTAGGTCCTAGGCTGGCGCAATGGTGTTTGTGTCAGAGTTCCAGCATGGGCATCAGATTCCAGAACTGACATGACAACTGTCCTCTGATGGGCATTTGCAGATGGGGCTATGGAACAGATGTGTCCTTGGACAATGCTACTGTAGATCAGCCTCTAGAAACCTGCAAGTTGTAGAGGAAAGTTGACAGTATTGTTTTCCTAATGCTTAAGGACAAGTCTGTAGATATATGTGTGTCTGTGAAGGAGATACTTGGCTCCGTTTTGTGGGCCTTCTCTTCTATGGTACCCACCTTGTGGACTTACTCCCAGAGGATAAGCCCCTGCCCTATCTGTTTTTCTAGAAATGTGAAAATGTTCCTGTTCCACCAGGTTTTTTTGGATTAATTAGAGCTACCTTGTTAGCTGACTAGTTGGCTGCTGACTCTGTTTTTGTGGCGTTGTCCAAAATTGACCTTTATTGTTTAATTTGCGTTTGTGAGTCTCTTTGAGTCCCCCTTTGTAGAGGAGAAAGATGGCATATAAATATTTTTATCAATAAAATAAACGTGTTGCATTAGCAATACTGAGCTACTTTAACCCACTTTAGGTTCTCTTTCTTGGGGTGATGCTAGACTATGACAGAATCTAGTGTTTTTAATTGCCTGACGAAGAAAGAGAATGCGGTGGACTTATGCGGTTATTATATGCACCTTAGATCACAGTCATGGTGATCCAGTTGGGATTCTGAGGCTCTTTCCAATAATCTACTGTCCCTGGTGGAAGACTACCTGCCAGCTGCTCTGGAGGCTGTTCATATGTAAAGTGACCTTCCAATAGCTTTTTAGTAGATATTGTGTGTTGTGATGAACCTCTTGGGCAATAAGCATGGAATACATGGGTGGGGGGTAGGTTGTGCTGGGTTAGATTGGTCACCTTGTAAAATTCTTTCTGTTGCCAAAGAAGGAAGAGCATTGTGTGTCCCCTTCTGAAATATAATCCATTAGACTGCAGCAGAAACTTGGTAACTTTTTTGAATGTTGATTGCCGATTTCTTATTTAAACAGAGAGGATTTATTTCCACCATCTTTTCTTTCCCCTGCCTTCATGTTTCACTCCAGACTAGATTGCTTATTCCTGCCTTTTGCAAGGCAGTCGGAAGGTAGGCTAATTTAGAGCAATCCCACCAAATCACAAAGAGGTCATTAGGCAGACGGAAGTCCCTAGCAGGTTATGAACCAGACAGTCTCTACGAAGGAAGGTCAAAGGGTGAGCTTACTGTTTACCAAGTCTGTAAATGGTAATCATCTGGCTCTATGTATGGCCATTATCCACTGTGAGACCCAAGTGATCAGCAGTGTGGGACTGGGCACTAAATATGCATCCATTCAGAACCCCTGTCAATAAAAAGGGCTCCCTCTACACTTTGAAACAAATTGAGTGTTCCTTTAAAATACTGCAGAATTTTACTGCTGGAAGCTGTTTAACAGGCATAGTGCCGGGTGCTTAATTGTGTCAACAATTATTCACACATTAGTGCCAACTCTTCCTTCAGGTTCGTACAGCAGTGACTTGTGAAAGTAAGTTGATCCTATTCATCATAAATCAAATTAGCTGTAGGCAAAGTTTGTATTTGACAAGGGGGAAATATGGAATTAAATTTTCAACTATGTAGTTGTTCACTTTTGAAATTTGTTATCCGAAAAATGTGTGAGAATATGAAAGTAAATTTTTTGTGTGCGTGTGTGCTTCTGATGCAACATATTTGTGCAGAATGCAACTCAATTTGCAGAACAATATAATAGTCACAATAATATAGTAAATAATAATTACTTTG
This sequence comes from Tiliqua scincoides, assembly GCF_035046505.1. NCBI lineage: Eukaryota > Metazoa > Chordata > Lepidosauria > Squamata > Scincidae > Tiliqua > Tiliqua scincoides. Next base: position 36,266,680 of record NC_089827.1, on the reverse strand, counting down.
AAAACCACGTGCCCTGTTCTTTCTTTCTGTGGGTAAGCTTACAGTTATTCTCTCAAATAGAAACAGCAGCAATAAAGCCCAATACAGTAGTTCTTAGTTCTCTGCACTGTCAACTTGGTTCCCTCTCTGCAAAAACTGGTAGGGAAGTAAGTAGAATAGTGAGGTGTCTTACTGCTGATGTTACTCCTAAAGCAAGCTGCCTGAGTTTGAGAGTGCAGGTGTAAATGCTCCGATAGTATGCATGTCTCAGTTAACCCAAAGTGATTTTAAAGAGGTGTTTGCTGTGTGTATCAAAGATAGCATACAAACCTATGTGCTCCATTCCTGCTAATCCGTTACTAAAAGCTTGAGGAGTGAAGAGTTAAGATCATAAGAACATTCCTGTTGGATTAGTCCATCAAGGGCAACATCTTGTTTTTCACTGTGACTAACCAAATGCCCCTGGGAAGCCATAATCAAGACTTGAAGACCCCTCCCCCACTGCTGCCTTGGAACATGGAGGTTCCACATCACCATCAAGATTAATAGCCATTCATAGACTTCTCCTCCATGAATCTGTCAAACTCTCTTTGTTACACAAGCTTGGAGGGAGAACTCTCTTCAGTCAATGCCTTAATTCCAGTTTGTGTGTGTGTGTGTGTGTGTGTGTGTGTGTGTGTGTGAATAATATATATAATACTATATACTCCTCTTTAAAGCTGTTTTTGATGGTATATTTTGGAACTCAAATCCTTTTTGTTTCTCAACAGTTTATACTCTCACCCTAGTGGGAGGGTCAAGTCTATTTCTTTTAATACAAATAAGCTGTAATTGTGCAAAACACAATGTATTCAGAAATTCTCCCTTTTTCACGAATTATCTTAAGTATTTGTTTAGCAGAAACATGCTTACGGTGAAGGTTGAGCTGGTAGCAGTCGCATTGTGATGTAACGCATGAGTTATAAAAAGAAGAAAAAAAATATGTCAAAGTCTCTTACTGTGAAAATTGAAGTTGAGCTGAGAATATATACCAGGGGCAATATTATGAATTTTTAAGTTAAAGAGGCCTGGCGATATCAGAGGCAAATTGAAAACAGAATGTGAAGATGTGTGTGCTTAGATCATCAGGAGGCTTGTGTGTTTAGCTTCCTGTTGCATGTGGAGACTCAGAGTGGAAAAGCAGACTAAAGTGTGTCTTAGAATGTTCCCTCAAACAATGTCTGTGGAACACAATCGGGACAGTCTACACAATCTACAGCGGAACACAATCTACATGACATGCACAGTCTACATGACAATCTAGCACATGTTCACTCGTTTGTGTATTTAACATCCATGATTCTTTACAGAGCAAGTTGCTGGTTTGCGACCATAAGGTGGAAACAGCAGAGATAATCAAAAAGATAAACATAGACAACAGGCAAAGGCCCTGCCTAGAGGATCTGACATTCTAACAGCCCAGTCCTACCGAAATCCTTGTGTGGTGATGCAGTGCTGTCGTCGCGGCTACCATTGTATCCCATGAGAGATTTTCGGCTGCTAGAGGTCTCCTTGGGGTGAGGAGTGCTGGTGTCTGTGGCATACCTGTTGGCAGGTGGGCTTCTGCACTGGTGGGGCTACGGTTGTGCTGGAATATGTGGAAATACATGGTATATTTCAAGGTTAGGGTTGCGTGGTTGGCAGACACGGAATAAGAGAGCATGTCCTTTTCTGGATTGGTAACTGATTAAAGAACAGGAAGCAGAGAGTACAAATAAATGAGTAGTTTTCACAGTGGAGAGATGTAAGAAGTGGATCTGTTTTAGAACTGGTGTTCATAAATGTTCTGGAGCAAAGAATAAGCACCAATGTGAACAAGTCTGCAGATGACATTAAATCATTGAGGGCACAATCCTACCCTGTGCTGGATCAGGAAGCCAAGAGACTTGTGCAATATCCAGTGCAGGATAGGGGCCCAAAGAAGCTCAGCCAGAGGTAAGGAGAAACTTTTCCCTTTACCTCTGGGTAAGGTGCCCTTGCCCCTATGGGTCTCCTTGAACTTGCGCCACTTCCTGAGATGGTGCAAGTCTGAGGAGAACAGAGCAGCTTGAAGTCATTCTGAGCTCCCCAGGAATTGGGGGGGGGGGGTTTGGGATCCAGCATAAGTGCTGGATCCCAGCCCCGCCTCACGCTCCCACCCCACCTACCCCCAGGGCTGCCCACCGCCCACCCTCCCCCCACCTAGGAACATATCCCTCCCACCTCCTCCCTGCCCACCGCAAAGGCTTGCATCAACCCAGCCAGGCCGACGCAAGGCTCACCGCATAAGCCACCACTGAAGTTGGATTCTGCCTCTGTGAGCTGGTGCACCTCTATGCGCCAGCACAGCTTACTCCCGAGGAGGCGCAAATGTGCTTTATGTCACGTTTGCAACCCTCCTGGGCCAGTGCCCTAAGTGTGGTAAGATTTAAGCAGTTCATTAAAAGCTCCAAAAAGATCTCTTTCTGAACTAGGGGAACAGGCAACCAAATGTTAAATGCACTTCAAAATATGCATATTGGGGCAAAAAATCCCCAATCCTCATATATATTGATGGAATCTGAGCCATTGGTGACAAGGTAATAAATCTTGGGGTCATGTGAACAGCTCAGTGACAATACTGATCACTGTAGGTCAACTGTGAAAAAGGCAATTTCAGGCTAGGGGTCATAATCCTAAGCTTCTAGGCTCTGCAAGCTACAGCAGTGCCAAAATGGCCACCGCTGTATCCTGTGGGGCCAAGGAAGCCGTTGGAGGTCTCCTTGGGGGGAGGGGACATTCCTTTCCTTACCCTGAGTAAGGCTTCAGTCCCCACAATGGGCTACTTGAGTCTGCGCCAGCTAAATCACTGGCACCGAGAAGCTCCATGTTGGGCTTCTGAGCCCAACACAAAGCACAGGATCTAGCAGAGGAGGCCTCTGTTGGTTCCACCCCCTCTCGGGCTTGTCCCTTCCCTTTCTGCCCTTCCTCCCATCCAGAAACACACTCCCACCCTCCTGCCACCTTCTGTGCCACCAGACACTTACCTTTGCTGTGCCGGTGGCTGGGGCCTTCTCTGCGGTGCTCTTGGGATGGCGCAGTTTTCCCTGCTGGTGCTGCTTATTTGAAGAGTGCCGCAAACATGCTTTACAGCATGTTTACAACACCCAGAGCCAGCATACAAGTGTACCACCGACACTAGAGCCCATAGGATTGAACTCTAAGACTACTAATATTATACTGCAACTCTAGAAATCTGTGGTTGCAGTTACATTTGGAATCCTATGTACACCTATGGTCAGCACCCCAAAGAAGGAGATTATAGAGCTGGGGAAAAATGCACAAGAGGGCAACTGAAATGATACCAAAATGATCAGAGCAGTGAAGCACCTTCTTTAGGAAGTAGAACTACAGTGTTTGGGACTCCTTGGGGAAAAGGTGAATAAGGGGGAGTGATGATTTGAGAGCTCAAAAGTTATATCTGGTGTGGAGAAAGATGTTTTTCTCCCACAAGACTAGAAGCAGGGTCATCCAGTGAAACTGGTTGCTGGGAGATTCAGGATGGACTAATGAAGAAACTTCTTTATACTGTGCTTGTTTAGTCTGTGGAATACATTGCTAAATGATGTAGTGTTGACCTCTAACTGGGATGGTTTTAAAAGAGGATTGAACAGATTTCATGGTGGACCAGTCTTTTAAAGGCTTCTCGTCATACTGGCTGTGTGGTCCTTCCAGCTTCAGCGGCAGTCTGCCTTTGAATACCTGTTGCAGGAAGAAGAAGGCTTCCTCTTCTGCTTATGGACTTCCCAGAGACAACTAGTGATTCTCTTGAGAATCAAGGAAAAGACGGAAAAGATGGGTGCTTGGCCTGTTCCAGCATGACTTTTCTTATGGTTTACAGGGGAGATGTGGCAAGTTGTAAGAGAGATGCTTAACTCACCCCATGCCCACCATTTGTCCCCTGAAAGGCTCCCTGCCATGTATCCTACCAGCAAGGTTCTGGATGCAGCAGTAACAGACTTACCCCTTGCCGCTGCCAGGGCAAAACTCCATGATGCTGCTCCCCCTGCGTAGTGCCCCCCCCCCATATTTACTCAGTGCGATGGAGCCTCATGTAACTCCAGCACTGACTGGGGAAGCGTTCTCAGGCTTCCCTGCAGTCTTAAACAGTACTTCCAGAAAACAGGAAGTACTGATTCAGATCACGTCGGGAACCTCAGAACACTTCCTGTGCAGTCCTAGAAGTGCGCGAGGCTCAGTGCCCAGGGCATTTACCCCATTTGCCCTGCCCCAGGTCTGCTGCTGGGATGCAGGTTTGCGGGGGGCAAAGCAATGCATTAGGCAAGGATAGGCAACACTCGTTTTACTTTCCTTCCTTCAAATCACCTTGCCTAATGCTCTGTTGTAGTAGAGAAGTGACAGCCAGAGCTTGAAAATGTGACTTGGCCACATAACATGAATTTCTGGCCTCAGTGGCTGACTTAGAGCCCAATCCTATCCAATTTTCCAGTGGCGGTGCAGCCATACCAATGGGGCACGCACTGCATCCTGTGGTGGTGTGGCAGTCACAGAGGCCTCCTCAAAGTACAGGAACATTTGTTCCTTTACCTTGGGGCTGCACTGCGGTTGCACCAGTGCTGGAAAGCTGGATAGGATTGGGCCGTTAGTTGAGAGAAAAAGTAAGAGAAGCACTTTTTACACCCTACTGTTAAAAGCAAAAGAGAGTTAGGCACATGCTTCGCTCTCCTTTTTAAATAAATGTGCCTTTAAAAAAGTGTTTCCACTTTGGTTAGATCAGGTTCTAAATGTTTTGTGTTCCTGCTTCTCAGTGATGTTAACCTCAGCTTGGGGATGGGGCAGTTGAAAGTGCAGAGATAGATAATAAAATGGTACAGCAATGGTTGAATGGTACACACAGCTTGATCTGAGGAGTACAGCCACCGCTGAAGGTAAATAAAAACGTGTGGTCTGAGGGAAAGTCATAATTGTGTACAGTCTGCATCCTTTCGCTGTGCAGTTTATTTGGATCATTTTGACAACTCCATCCCCATTATAGTTGTGCGCAAATACATACGCACACACAGTATTTGATCTGTTTGAATAGATAAAACCGCTATGTCTAATATTGTCGAAAAGGGGGAGGTGCCGGGGAAGAGTGGAATATGGACATCTGTTTAACAATTCCCTTTTGTTGCAGGTATCATAGAGACACTGTTGACTGCCTGTTGCACTCAATCAAAACGAATAAAATGCTAATTTTTTTTAAGGGGGGAGGAAAGTTAGGCAGAAGGGAGCCTTAAAGTATTTACTTACACTTTTCTTTTCTTTTTTCTTTAGTTTCAGCAGCATGATGATGAGGGAGAATCCCCAGGGCTCGTGTTGGGGCGGGAGGGGGGAGAGGCTGGGAGGTTTCAGTATTGGTAAAGGGAAGGTTTTGTTTTATTTCCTTGGTATGGCCCGGGAGAGCAAAACTGCAGTCGGAACTAATTGTAGCTCACTTAGGAAAGTCTTCATTAGCGCTTGCCACACATGGTCGCCAGATGTGCTGGACAGGAGGGAGGAGGAGAAGGGGGGCATGTGAAGAACAAGCGAACATACTTTAAGCTAATAATCTGCCTTTTGTTTTCTGAGCTATTGTGTTGGGGAGGGTAGGAATGGAGGGGGAAACCCTGGCTGCTTTTTTGATGCACTCAGTTCCCTGTTGACTGAATGGAATGCCTTGTCTTCTGTTCCTTCCTAGGGAAACACAAAAAAACAGTTCCAGTGAAAGGATATTTTTATAGCTATCAGTGACCTATTCTTCTGCCAAACAAGGGCAAATTATCTGGGAGCAAGAGACTAGCTACGTGCTGCCCCTGCTGGCTGTCTCAGGGAGGTGAAGTTACTTTCAACATGTAGACTTGCAAAATATTGATTAGGCTCTGGAGCTGTCAGACCAGGTTAGTGGGAGGTGTGTGTGTGTGTGTGTGTGATTCTACTGCCTTGAATAAGGCCTGCTGCTTAACCTCATCCAGAACTTAAAAATAAAAATTGAAACAAATTCTCACGTTTCTCTAGATCAGCGGTTTTCAACCTTTTCCTTCTCACAGCACAATGATATAGTGCTGAAATTTTCAAGGCACACCATCAGTTTTTTGACAATTGACAAGGCACCCCGCACTGCTAGTTGGGAGTGCATATCTCCCAATGCCTTTTAATGCAGGACCCTCCCCTGAATTCCTGCAGCACACCTGCAGCCCATTTGCAGCACACCAGTGTGCCGCTGGTTGAAAATCGCTGCTCTAGATGAATGGAGCAATGTAAAAATACGCACACAGAGTGTAGCTGCTAATAAGAGATGTGCAAATCTACCCTGATAAATTTTGTTACTTACTGAAACTCTGCTGGCCATTTCAAAATTCTCAGATTTTTTTTTTTCTTTCCCCAGCTGCAATGTCCAAATTGATTTTGTATTTCATTTCAGGTAAAATCCTGTGTTGGCTTACATATGGGTGGGAACCCTACACGTTGCAGACATGCACACATACAGAAGTATCTAATTAAAGCCCTTCTCATTTCTTTCTAAATTCCTAGGAAGTTTTGTGTATTCAGCCCCTGTCAGAAGGACACCAGGGAGGGGGGATTCATTCTCATTTCCACAGGGAGGATATTTCAGTTGTGGCACTGCTATGGAGAAGGCCTCCCTCCTCATTGCTACCAACATTGCTTCAGATTGCAGCAGCACATGCAGGTGGACCCCTTCCAGTGACCTTAGGGGACATAAGGAAGAAGACTCATAAAGGAGAAGGCAGTCCTTCAAACATACTGGCCCTGAGCTGTAAAAGGACTTGAATTGTGCCCAGAAAGAACCCCACAGCCAGTGTAGCCATAGGAGCAGCAGCTCGACCGTGTCAAACTGTTGAGGCCCCCTGACCACACGGGCAGCTGCATTCTGCAGTAATTGCAGTTTCAGGCCCTTGGGAAACAGAGAGGACTGTCTCCTTTCTTCTGTTGGTGTTAATGCTGATTTTTATGCTGCCTCTGTAGTTTTGTATCTTTTTGTTTACATTTTGTCTTTCTTGTACGTTTACATATGTTTTAATTCTGTTAACCGCTTTGGAACTTCATGGTGGACGGCAGCAGATAGGTTTTTTTTTTAAAAAAAGGATGACAGTGAGCTTAACTGTTAATCATAGAATTGCCTTCAGTTATATAAGAACAGAACATATTTAAAAACACTCATGTCATCATAATGATATTACAAGACAGAAGCTTAAATGTGAATGTGAATGAGCAATGACTCCCACTCTGAATAGTGACTTGAGTCCAATCTCATGGAAGTGGAACCAGCATTAATTCCTGTTCTGTCCTAGACTCCTGTCCTGGACTCCCAAACAGACTCCCAAACTAGACTCTAGTTCTTTAGAACTAGATCCTAAAGGATCTCCTCAGCTGGAGCCCCCAAATGCCCCCCTCCCCAGAACTGGGCCCTCATATGCCAGGAGCCTTGTGCTCCCTTACACCTGCATACCAGGGTCTAACCTGGCTAGCGGTGCTCAATAGAGAACAGGAAAATGGGTCAGGGTCTCTGAGAAGAAATTACCAGGGGGTACAAAATTTCTTTTGGGCCCCTTTGCAAAGACGGAGGGATGAAACAGAGTGGGGTAGGGTGGTGATGGGCAAGCAAAATGGGGGCAGGGAGGGGCAAAACAGCGTGGGGGAAAAGGTGGATCCAGCTGGAAAAGTATTTGGAAGAGGATGGACAGCTGAAAAAGGCTTTGGAGCCCAGGTCTACCCACTCGTGGCATCGGCTGCTAGATACAGTAATATGGAAAACCAAACATACTCCTCTCTCTAAAATCTTTTTAAGTATAGAAAATCATGCAGATAATTAGCATCATCATATTTAGGCTCACACTAGAATGAAAACTGTCCTGTGCGTACCAAAACTTGCTTCTGCAGCAACTATAGCCCCACAGCTATGTCCCTGAGCTACTCTACACTCCTTCATTGGTCAGCAGATCCACAGGCCAAAGAGCTACTGTAGCAGGCCAGTTGCCTCCCAGATTTGGCACTGTGTTAAGGATTGTCATGTATGCATTCCTCAACTCAGCATATATGGCTTGCCATTAGGTGCAGCAACTGCAGCTGCACACTCATGGTCGTGTCCCCAGCATCTTGTGCGGGCAACAAGTCTGAATAGATAGGAAAATGTAAGATCCCATGAAAGTTCTGGGCCCCCTCCTTTGGCTCCTGGGCCCCCTTTTTGACTCTGGACCTGGGTACAAATTACCCCCTTTACCCCCCTCTCCTAGGCCCTGAAGTGGGTGTCGCAACTGCGCCATAAGGCCAGAAAGCTGCTCCTGAAAGGCCCCTCCACTCTCCAGGTAGGGAGGCTCTGTCCAAGAGGGGTGATCGTAACTGTCAAGGTTATTTAAAGCCTCAGTATGCCTCTGGCTCTTGTCAGAGCAATTTGTCCCCTTGGAACTATCCATGGTGTTGTGATTCTGTCTTGCCTACAACCGTGCTGACTCTCCCGCATGGGCTTCTGCTCATGGCAGGGGGATAACACTGTGCATGCAGACATGCACATTGCAGTCCACAATGGTTGGGGAACCCCAGAAGAGTTTTGATAAGATCTTTTCTCATGTTTTAGATACTCCTCTTTCAGAAAGTTCACTGGATCCAACACCACCAAAAATAGGAGTTTGTGGTATCCACCATTTCAGAAAAGAGTTTCTCATTTCATCCATATTGATTTGGAATGGGCTGGGATTTTTCCAGAACTTTTTGCTTAAAGCTGCAAAGGCGGAACTCCATTGCCATCACAATACCTCTCATCTGTCAATATCACTCCCTCTCCCCATTACCTCACTTTTTGCAAATGTATGCATTGGGGGGGGGGGTAGAAAGTGGGAATATGACATCTGAAGAAGCTTGCAAAGACAAGGTCTCTTCCTGCATTACCAACTCTTTGAAAGAACGGCTACTGATCATGCTTGTCCATATGAGATATGGGAATTGCAAGACAGCTTTATATGAAAAACTTTGACAGATTTTACACACATACACTTAGGGCCCAGTTCTAAACATGGCCAGTGCTGGTGCTGAGCTCCAGTGCCGGAGTGGGTGTTGCAAATATGCCATAAGGCACGTCCATGACACTCTGTGAGGAGTCAGCGCTGGCACCGGCCCAGCTTCATTATGTGTTGAGCCCAGCGCTGACCAGGCACCACCCAAAGTTAGGTAAGAGCTCCGGATGGCAATGAGGGTTTCAGGGTGGGGAGTGACATTTTGAAGTGGGGGGAGGGCAGGGCAGAGCAGGGGGAGGAACTGGGGCAGGAGGGGGGTGGGACTAGTGGAACTGTTCTCCGCTGTATCTTAATTAATGTCTCTTCTGTATTATTCAATGCCTGCATGAACTCCCTGGAGCAGGTTACTGGAGGAGATTGCATATTGCCAGTATACAGATGAAAACCCAGCTCTCTGTCTCCATTTCATTTGGTACTGGGGAGGTTGTGGAAGTCATGAACCATTGTCGTGATTCAGTAATGGGCTGTTGAGGGCAAGCAAGTTGAAGTTAAATCCAGACAGGAGATCTGGAGATCATTGACTCAGGACATGGATTGCCAACCTATTCTGACCAGGCTCACAGTTTGGGGGTACTCCTGGACACAGAATTGTTTTTGGATGCCCAAGGGATGGCTGATAACTGGAGTGCCTTTGCCCAGCTAAGACTGGACCATCAGTGACATCCTTCCTTGGCTCAGATGGATCTGGTGTCGTTATTAATACTGGATTACTGTAACACAGTTGATGTGGAGCTTTCCTTAAAGATCACTTGGGAAAACTTCACTTAACACAGTATGCTGCTGTTTATGTCTTGACTGGCTTGTGATATAGCCATGTCTCTCTGCTGTTCAGTCAGCTACACTGTTCTGGAAGTTGGCCATTTCCTTTAAAGCCTTGAATTAGGACCAGGATATCTGAAGGACTGCCTCAGTGGCAGAATATACCAGAGGGTATATACTAGCAGGAGGCTACGGGGTTGTGTCATTTCGGGCACAATCCTATCCTGCACTGGAACAGGCAAGCCAAGCTGTTAAGGGATCATCCCTGGGACTGCTAGTAATTTACAGCCTGGATAGTAGCAGGCCCTGAAGCCTTGGCCTGACTGAGCACAGCACGGCATATTGGGAGAGGATGATGCAACATCTGGTGATGCATACCAGGTGACTGTCACCTGTATGTCACCCCATGCACCATCAGAGTGACTTTGCACTTTTTGGCCCACTCGGATTGGCTGTAGCTCATATATATTCCAGCAGGGGCAAGCTGGGTTGTGGGAGATGCAGAGTGGAGTTTGTGCCGAAGGCTATGTCAGTGTGATCCGTGATTCGTATGCTATCTGGACTGTTGCTGTTGTATATACTGTACATAGTAAAGAGGCATTTGGTGGAGGACTTCTGCCTTGTGTCGTCTTTGTTCCCGGGAGTGCCTGCGCTCTGACCTTGGGAGATAGGCAAACCGTGCAGCCGGACAGCGGCTAGCTGTGTGAACGTCTATCCAGCGTGCAACACAAGCCCCTCATTTCATAATGACAGAACACAACCCCAAGGTCTGCAGGAGCACCCTCTGGTATATTCTGCTGCTGATGTAGTGGGAGACATGGGAGAGGGCCTTCTCTGTGGTGGCACTCTAGGTTTGTGCCATTAGACTTGGCTTATGTTGGGGGAGGGGAGTGGAGGGAAAGTGGTAGATAGATGATGCAGAGCTTTCATAACTGAGGTGACATTCAGAGTGGTCTAGGGTTGGATTACAACAGCTAAAGGATTTCTAAACTGAAAGAGTTCATTTCCAACCATTTTCTTGATAAAATTCATCTCCATTCCTACTTTAGAATAACTTTCTGACTTAACTGTCATAGAAAGTTGACCAAAAGGGAAATGTCCTTAGCATCTCCACGCCAACTAATATATGTTTCCCAATTATTTTGGAGTTCATTGGACCCTTAACCAGGGGCACCTTTGTGTAGATCTTACCTTGGAGTTTCATGCTAAACTGATATTTACTTAAAGGAAATGTGTGAGCCTAATGAAGTCAGTTTAATTATAGAAATTTCAAATACCAGGTTTATTTCCTATTAACAATGAAGGCACATGCACTCCACAGACAATGAGAGCTGTTTCAAACTTACTAAACTCTATGAACTAGATGTGTACTGCTAATTAATGTATGTGTTGAATTGTAATTATGTCATCCTGAGGGATTTGCAAAATAGAATCTAGTTAAAGTTTGATTCAGTCTTCAATCATTCACAGGAGGCACACAAATTATCATTCATTTAGTCCTCTCTGATTTTAGTTCTAAAGGTAATCTGGAAAAAAAGAAAAGCTTTTTTTTGTTCTCTCAGCATTATTGAAAGACCAGGATTCCTAATGATCTTATAGAAGCAGTGAAGTGATTTATAGTACCTAAGGGCAAAGTAGAAGTTTGGCAGTAAACCTCTCAAGTCCATGTCTAAGTAGCATGCTTAAGAAGAGGGGGCATTTGTAGGGGAGAGATGGACTGCTGGAGAGGAAGCTGGATCCTTCCTTCACCTACCATTTTTCCTCTATACCCTCTCTCCCATATGCTATTCTCCAGTTGAATGGAGAACCTGCTCTCTGTGCCAGGCTGGGGGAAATATGCTAGGGGGTGTGGTTGCAGTAGAGAAGTGGTTTGGGAATGGGTTAAGTGCTCTATCCTACCCTTCCTGCTACCCCTTGGTTTTGAAATCTCCCCAACCCCCATTCTCCATGCTTTCTACATGGATCTGGGAGACCTGTCTTTGCTACCAAGTTCTGGTCAGGCCCCAAGGTGATCCTCAGCCAACTGCGCAGACTATAGGGTTGAAAGCAAAGCCAACAGAGGCCTACATGACTCAAGATAAAGTATTGAACTGTTGCAGTTGACAGAGTGCTGGACATGGATTTGGGTTCAAGGCCTGGTGAACCACAAAGTTTACTGAGTGAGCTTGGACCTCTGTCTGTCTTCCTGCTTAGTACTTCTACAAGTTTTATCTTGGAAGTGTCTTTCATGTGGAATTCAGTCCAGGTCCAACTGACAGGGATTGGATCCTGAACTGCAAGATCCCTTGAGATAATCCATTCCTACATGTATGCATTTGTGTATAGGTCTTCTTACTGTATTGTAGTTCAGCGAGGGTGTCAGCCTCGCTACAGAGTGCTCATCACATGGGAAAATTTTCTTCCCCTTTTTGATTTCTTCCTCCTTCTCTGTGGAATGGTGTGCATCCAGAATGGAAAACGTGTATCCTCTGGGTTATGGGGAATACTCAGCAAAATCTACAAACCATTGATGCGGATTGAACATAGAGTGTTCATAGAATCAAGGTCCCTGCTGTGAAAGTCCCAAATCTATGTTTTTGCAGCCATATCCTGCATCACTGCCATAATGCTAACCTTTGAACTAGTATCTCATAGCTGGATCCTTCCTTATAAGCTCCTGGCATTCCCCTGGGAAGCACCTCTCCCAGCTGCTGCAGTCACATTTCTGTATTTGAGGAATGATGCTGGCTTTGGTGCTCATTCCACTGTACTATATTCATGCGTTACATTTTCAGGGGCCCTCAACCTTTCCAGAATAATTTTTCTACTGGAATTTTGAACTTCTGGCTTGGCCCTATAAGCACAGTGTTTGGAAACTTGTCTAAAAGAGCATATTTCCTGAGACGGAGAGAAAGAGATGTTAGCAACAGATGCCAACTACATGTCAGGATGACCCTTCCAGGGGAGAGGTCCCCAGCAGGAAGTTGCACAGAAGCTGAAGAGGGGAATGTGAGCTTTAAGTGAGCTCAGCACTTTGCACCGCTTCAGTTTTTATACACATGTAGCTACTATGTTCAAATCCAAGCTGCCCCTGAAATGTTGCTCAATCAACCTGAATTTTGGACTTCCTCAGACGGAGTGTAAGAGAAATTCCAAAGGGAAGAATTTTGAGAAGCGTAATTTTCCTAGGGGGTGGTGGAGTCTGATCAGCTCTAAGGGGTCATAGTTTTCACCTAGAGCAAAAATGTACGGCAAAGTTTAGGGTCTTTCTCAGGTGAAAGTGAAAGAACTGTAAGGCAAATAGTTACAGTGCAACTAGATACATTTCCCAAAAAGTCTATTGACAACCCCTATTCAGATTGAATCCTTTTCCAAAGTTAGTGGAGTGCATGGAGGACAGAGAAGCAGGATTTTGTGTAGCCAACATCCGCATGTTTGGTATAAAATTTTTGAAACTTGTTGCCGTAATCCGTTGTATGCATGGAGGACTGTCTCCATGCTACTAAGAACCATGTAAAAGCAGGGCAGAATCAGGTTTGAGAGGACTCTCCAGTGGGACTCCATGTACATCTTTCCTTAATGAGTCTTTTCTTACTGCAAATCTCTGTTTTCTTTCTTTGATTACAGCTGCAGCAGCAGAGCTCTCTGTAGTTGACAGCTGCCATTTTCCTCCACAAAATAGTGTAGATCTTAGGGCGTTGTGGGAAAAATGATGTAATACATATAGTGTCCAAGAGATTGAACAGTGACTCAGAATCTTGCTTCTGCCTTGAACTCACTCAGTGACCTTGGGCAAGATGCTCCCTCCCAGCCTCAATTCTCCAGCTGCAATTTGGGGATAATAATATTTATCTCATAGGATTGCTGCACATAGGGCTGCAACCCACCACAACCCACACTTTGGGAAACCCTGGTCAAGAGCAACAGGAGAGTTAATGGTAGCTGCCTTTGCCTAACATGTTAGGCAGTCCCCACCAAAATACTGATGGCCCCAACAACAGCCAGAGAGGACTGCTTGCTGACCGACAATGAACCTAAGCTGATCATATGATTTCTGATCATATGAAGAAAACCTTCCATATACTCAAATTTAGCTGAGTTTTTTTAAAGACATCACACAGAATATATGGAACTCGGGAGCGTGATTTCTCTCTCTCTCTCCCTCTCTCTCCCTCTCTCTCCCTCTCTCTCTCTCTCTCTCTCTCAAATAACTTCTGAAGTAGTCTTATATTTGTAATGCCTCTCAGATTCTGACAGAGTAAGGCCTTCAATCCTTTCATTCTCTGATTTAGAAGAGGGGGACAGAGTGGAAGAAGTGAGAAGATAGAGGAGAATGGTGGGCAATAGCATCAGAGTGCCTCTAGAGCAGGGCTGTCCAAACTTTTTTGGACATCATCTCTCTGACACTGTAGCGGGGGCTGGTAATAATTTAAATAAATTTACACAAGTGAATATATTAGAGATGGAAACTATATGAATGAATGAAGGTCTTGCAATCGCTCAAGGCCTATAACAGACCTTGCACAAAACAAGGCAGGTGTTGCCTTCGCTTCTGCTACTGCATCACAGATGTCAAACAGCAAGCAGCCTTTGTTGCACAGCTCACATGAGAGGTCGAACAGTCACCCTCATGCTTAGAGCGGTTGCATTGGGCCAGCATGGGCTCCAGCAAATCTCTGGAGGGCCAGAGGCTAATTGGAGACTGGGGGCTTCCCGCGGGCCAGATTGGGAGTCCCTGAGGGCCGCAAGTTTGGGCTCCCCTGCTCTAGACCATCACTCTCCTCCCCTCTTCACTTCCACTCTGCCCCCTCTTCCTTTACCAATCCAGTGAGTGGGAGAAGGAGAAGTAGCAGTGGAGGCAAGCAGGCAGTGGAGGTGAATGCCATCAATCTGCTACTTAAGACAATTGCCTGGGGTTCCTGGTTTGGCAGCCCTGGGTGGGAAGAAGCACTTGTAGATGCCTGCTTTTGTAGATGTGTAGATTTTTGTACATTTGTAGAGCATGGCCTTTTAGACCCCCTTTTCTGGGTAAGGTCAGGTCTTTCAGTAGGAAATGAGATATATCTGTTCTGCCAATTTCTAAATAAAGGCACTGCAAACTTTCTCGTAGATTTGACAGTTAGCTCTTCAGCATCCTTGTCACTGGAATAAAATATGCCCAGAAAGCTTTGCCTCCAACAGTCCCACCCTCCTTCTCAGCTACAGAACAAATGCTCCATGGCATTTGGGCCCCTTGAAACCCCTGCCAGTGTCAGCCTGAACATTGGGCTTTGCATTAGAAGTCCAGCAGCACACCTCCTCTACACAACCTATCCTTCCTACTTTGCCTTCCCCACAGTACAATGCCTTTGGGGCAATCGCAGGCAGGCACACAATACCTTCATCCTGACAGCACTCGCTTGGCCTCTGCGGCGAGAGGAGCACCCCATTGAAATAAGGGGCAGTCCATTCAGTGGTACTGGGTGGGGGAAGGAGGGGCAGCATGCTTCCATGGACCAGCAACCACAAAGGCCGCTTTCTCTTACATGGGGGTCTTATCCCTGAGCCATTAGCCCATAATTAGGTTTTTTTTGTCTTTTTTTAGATAAAAGGGGTGCATGGGCTGGGGGCAAAGGCAGAAGATGGGGAATAGTTGGGATTATCACTGTTCAGTCTCCCAGGTCCAGTGACAATGCAGCTACAATGGGCAGCTTTGAGAACTGCATATGGTCTTCCTTCCGAGGGAGTTGATTAAGCGAGTCCGGATGAAATTGAAATCCTGTGATTTGACCTTTGTCTGGCCTGGGAGGGCTGCAATTCGCATAACAATTTCCTTTTGTTCTTTGTTTGGTGTTATTAATCCAACATGAGCCTCGAATTAATCAGGGGTAGTGTGTTGTTGCATTTCCCCCCTCTTCCTTCTAATTCACAGCTCCACTGCTTGTGTCTTTTTTAATTAAGGCCGAATGATAGCAGGCCGTAGCCCCCTGATTGCAGCACTTACCAACCACACATTGAGGGATGAAGAGGCTAAATAAGCAGTATGAGATTACTTCAAGGTTCCATTTAATTGTTTTCTTCTTCCTTAAGTAAAAGAGCATTGAGCGAACATTGCGAATCCCAGGGCTAGGGAAGCATTTTCTTTACTGCGTGTGTGTTTGTCTTCATCTCTGCATTGGGGGAGGTTAGGACAGTTACAATGTGGATTTTGAGCCCTGGTGGCTTAAGGGTTTAGAAAACTGATGGCCTGAAGTCACTGATTTAAACCATGCCTCCTCCATCATGGGAGTGTAGGGTCGGTGGAACAGGATGTAAGAGGGAGGAAAACAAACCAGTTGGACATTTAAACTTTGTTAGCTATGTGGATTTGTTTGCTGTGGGATTGACACACACGCACTCATGGCCCCTCTGCTTTGGTTTGTGTTGCTTCTTTTCTTGCTGAATGGCTAGTGGTTCAAATATAAAAGAATGCAAGGCTAAATTGTAGTATTAAACAAGAGTTGATGCTCACACAAGTGCTTTAAAGCATGGCAGCCAAGGCAGAATGCTGTGGGTGATGGCTCCCAGTCTGCAGCTAGCCATTTACCCCATATTAGCCATTCTGGTCAGTGATCAAAGTGTTTGACAAGAACTAGGAAGATTTGGGTTAAAATCCTTGGTCAGCAGTGCAGCTGAGTAACTGAGTATTCACTTAATTAATCAGGAGGATTATCTATTGAATCATCTTGGGCCAGTCGCAATCTTTCAACTAACCTGCCTCACAGGGTTGTTGTGAGGATAAAGTGGGGAACTGTTTAGACTGCTCACAACATCTTGAAGGAAGGGCTGGTTTTAAAAAGTATCAACCAATAACCATGTTCCACTATGCATACTGCTCAGAGCGGTGTTTGCTGTGATATGTCCTATTGTATATGTATGCTATTCCTGACCTGCATGATATCCTGACCTGCTGTTCCTGCATGTTATCAGGTACCCACAGTCTAGGACAGGGGTCGGCAACCTGTGGCTCTAGAGCCGCATGTGGCTCTTTCAGCTGTCTGCTGCGGCTCCTCCTGGTGAAAGTGGCAAAGGGGTTAAAAGGAGACACCTGTGTTGGGAGTGCAGGCTGCTTCCCTCCGCCTCCTGAGCTCACTGCCCTCCTCTCCCTTCACCCCCACCTGCTCCACATTGGTTTCCCTTTCCAATTTTGCCTGCTCTGCAGGCTTAAGCTCCCTGTTTTTCCCTTCCCCAACTCTCCAGCAGGCTCAGCCAATCAGCATCCAGCAGGCTCCTGGCTTTTTCTGTTGGAATGGCTCAGGGCCCTTCACTGGCTGACCACCAGCCAATCCTGAGCTGCCTTCCTCCTCAGCCATTGCAAGCCCTTGCAGCCCGCCTTTCCCTGAGCAGGTCCCCACTCAGTGCAAGGAGAGGCTTTTCCTCCACAGCAGAGGAGACATCCTGTGTGTCTACTCAGTAGTAAGCCCCATTACAGCAGATGAAGCTTACTCCCAGGAAAGGGTGCCTGGGATGGCAGCCTTGGAGCCCGCTCAAGGCCAAGCGCAAGGACGGGTGAGTGGGAGCCTGCACAGGTCTGTTCAAGAGTAAGCCCTGATGTAGTCCCTGGGCTACTCCCAGGAAGGTGTGGAGGGCTGCAGCCTCAGCCCCCTCCTATGCAGGTCTACTCACAAGTAGTCAGTGAGGTTTCCTCCCAGGAAAGTGTGGAGAGGACGGCAACCTGAGAGATCCAACTAACTTGTCTGCTCAGAAGTCCCGTTGGAGCCAATGGGGCTTACTCCCAGGATAGTGTGGAGAGGGTTGCAACCTGAGTGCGGGAGGGCGGGCAGGCAGGCAGGGCAGAAGCTGGCCTGTGGCTGCCCCCCCCCTCTTCTCTTCCCCACCTCTGGAGTCTGTGTCCTTTTTTCCTTCCAGCAGGGTGCCTCTGGAAGGTGGGGGGAGTTCTTTAGTATATTGGCAACCTTCAGTCTCAAAAGACTATGGTATCGCGCTCTGAAAGGTGGTTCTGACACAGCGTCTAGTGTGGCTGAAAAGGCCAATCCGGGAGTGACAATCCCTTCCACACCAGGAGCAAGTGCAGTTTGTCGCTGGTCTGTCTCCCTGGCTATGGGCCTTCCTTCTTTGCCTCTTAGCCTCAGACTGTTGGCAAAGTGTCTCTTCAAACTGGGAAAGGCCATGCTGCACAGCCTGCCTCCAAGCGGGCCGCTCAGAGGCCAGGGTTTCCCACTTGTTGAGGTCCATCCCTAAGGCCTTCAGATCCCTCTTGCAGATGTCCTTGTATCGCAGGTGTGGTCTACCTGTAGGGCGCTTTCCTTGCACGAGTTCTCCATAGAGGAGATTCTTTGGGATCCGGCTATCATCCATTCTCACGACATGACCAAGCCAACGCAGGCGTCTCTGTTTCAGCAGTGAATATATTGCATCTGGCATCTGGCAGTCTGACATAGCACATTTCTGAAATTGGGAGGTTGTGCATACACAACATGGCTTGTGGCCCGTGGTGGATTTTCCTCCAGGAACTTGTCCAGTCCCCTTTTGGAGGCGTCCGGGCCAGATGCCGTCGCCGCATCCTGCGGCGGGGAGTTCCACAGGCCTACCGCACGCTGAGCGGGGAGATATTTTCTTTTGTCTGTCCTAACTCTCCCAGCACTCAATTTTAGTGCATGTCCTCTGGTTCTGGTGTTATGTGAGAGTGTAATGAGCATCTCTCTATCCACTTTATTGTTCCCATGCATAATTTTGTATGTCTCAATCATGTCCCCCTTCAGGCATCTCTTTTCTAGGCTGAAGAGGTCCAAACACCGCAGCCTTTCCTCATAAGGAAGGTGCCCCAGCCCAGCAATCATCTTAGTCCTCTCTTTTGCACCTTTTCCATTTCCACTATGTCCTTTTTGAGATGTGGTGACGAGAACTGGACACAATGCTCCAAGTGTGGCCTTACCATCGATTTGTACAATGGTATTATAATATTATGTCCCCTGGGGGCTGGGGATAAGTTCTTTAGTATCATGTAAGATAAGCAGATGTCATAACTGCCATATGTATTGGAAGCCTGGAAGATCTGGTGAGGAGGTAGATGTGGTGTCAGCAGTGGCCCCTTTAAGGGTAAGGCCTGGGCATCCAGCTGAGTGTGCTGCACAGTTGCAGCCACTTGAAGGCAATAGGGCCCTCAGGGATATAAGGAGCACCTGAGGAAGGAGGTGTGGGTTGTAGAAGGAGTGCAGGTTGGAGAGGAGACTGACTGGGCTTATTGACTTTGACTTGCATACTCTGACTGATTTGACTGACTGACTTTGGAATCTGACCTTGGACTGTGATTTGGCTTATTGACTTTGGACTCTGCCCTGGATACTCTGACTGACTTTGTGACTAATGGACTGCTGGAGACACTGGAGTTTGGTGTGTGGCTGCTGTGCCTAAGACCTGCTGAGGACTAAGGGGCTGCTGTAGTGGTGGGAGGCTGCTGGCAGGAGAGAGGACCTCTGCAGGTTGAACAGGCCAGCTGCCCTGGAGGTGGGGTCCAGCAGGAGTGCAGGGCAGAACCAGGGTCATTTGTTGGGGGAAAGAAGGGGACCTAATTTGCTTAAAGTGGGCATAATTCTCCAGGCAGAGAATAGCCTTGGAATCAGGCAAAACACCATAGAGGACCAGGAGTCTGAAAACACAGGACAAGAATGTATGACAAAACTAACTAAAAGCTACAAGAGGGGGTTACATTATAAAAATGGGACCTATAAGAGCATAAAGGTAAAAAAAACCAAAAACTATATATGCAGTGTTATCTTCCTTTTAGATGTCAAAAGGGTTTTGTGGCTCCCGAGGTTTTTTTCCTTTGGAAAATGGGTCCACATGGCTCTTTGAGTTTTTAAGGTTGCCGACCCCTGGTCTAGGAGATATCAGGCACAGTATTTGCAAGTGTTTTTCGACAGCTGTCACACACCCATTGGTTGTGAGTATGTGCTCTTGAATGTGATCCTTTAGGATTGAGGGTGATCTTTGACTCTCCCTCCCATTGTCATGGGAGATATTAGGACCTGCCATAACTAGAGAAAGGGTGCTCTACAATCTACATTTGTAAGACTTGTTACAAAGTAAGGTTTCCCTTGAGAATGTTCAGCAGATGAGTTCTGCTTATGCTCAAATTCTGATTGGGTCACCCTATGTGGGTTAAAAGAAATTTTTCCCCAATTTGGTTTGTCTAGCAGCTGTAGGTATTTGCCTCACACAGCATTAGATGTATGCGCATCTAATGCACACCGCATTAGATGACTTCCAGCTGTATGACTGTAATCATTCTTTAAATTGCATTGTGCCATTCTCGTGGCAGTCTTTTCTATGTTAGCTTAAGTCCAGTTATGTAGATAAGAAGAAAGACATGAAGGCAGATTGTACATGCCATGTGTTCTGCACAAACCTTGCAAAAAATAAAAATGGAGAGTTTCTAACGCATGTATCCACTTTGGAAACAAGAACAGGTAGGTCAAAACTTCAAAATCCAAGCAGAACTTTGGATGAGAATCTAACTGAATTTCTGCCTGACTTTTCTCAGGTCACCAGTTCAACACCTGCTGTGTGCTTGAGTCCTGCCAGGTGGTCTATGTGTAAGAATAACTAATTCTTGTTTAGGCTATGTGATCAAAGACAACTTTGTTTTATGTATAGGCATTGCTTCCATTGATTTCAAATGATGTGAGGTTATTGTTACATAGAACTATTGTGCGCATATAGCTTAACAGTGGCATGTTTTGCTGAATACATCTTTAATGGAACGAAGAAGGAATGATTTTGTAAGATACCATGTTCTTGTACATAAAGGAAAATGGGACAGGGGAATGAGTCAGAGTTGATTATTGAAGTGTGTACCTAGAGATTAGGGCCCAATCTTGAACCTGACCAGCTCTGGTGCTGAGCCCTAGCTGAGCACATTTATGGCACCCAGCGAGCATGGAGCACCAGTGCTGGGCCCACACCAGTCAGGTGCCAGCCCAACGCTGGCCGGAAGAGGATGAGCCACTGCTGAGGGTAAGTTCAACTGCTGGCTGGCGGTGCAGCCTCTGGGGATGGGAGGGGGGCAGGATCAGTGGAGCCCTGCTGTATCCTGACCTCCATGTCAGGTCTTCCAGCCTGACATGTACTCTCTCATCTCTGCCCCAGCAAAATAGACAGCACAGACTTGAGATGCCCCATGTGCAAGGCTTGGGACTTCCCCTGAGGAGACTTCCAGCTGCTTCTTGGTGCCTGATGGATGCTTTGGTGGTGCTGCTCCAGTGGTCTCTGGGAAGCTCAGGTTTGGGCTTTTAACTTCCTGTCTGACAATAACAATACAGTCCTTTCCTGACACATGCTGCCATGATTTCATGGAAAGTTAAATAAGCAGGAATGATAAAGTTTCAAAACAGGTGATAGAGTGTAAATACACAGGAAACATGAAAAAAAACAAAACCTCATGGCTGGGCTTGATCTTAGGTAGCCTTGTTGCATCTCTCCAGTTTGCCAAGGCAACCAATTGGGTGGACTTGGATAAGTTGTTATTTCTCAACCTGAAGTTCTCCATCTAGAAAAATTGGAAAAATTGTGGCACATGGTACAGGGCTGCTGTGATCTAGAATGGAAGTGACTTTCAACATTATGGAGAAATGCTGCTGATCCAGCTGAATAATATGTATGCAGTGGTGCCTCTGAGAATGGAAAAATGTGTTAAGCAACATGTAGCAGATTGCCTTTTTAACAGGTAGAGGGTGGTGTGAACATATTTGGTGAGTTTGTGGCAGCTGCACTGGCTGCCATTTCACTTCTGGGTCCTATTCAAGATGCCAGGTTTGACCTATAGCTTCATATACAATCTGGGTCCTGAATACCTGATTGGGAGCCTCACTCTGTGTATTTCCCCATTTTGAGGTTGGTAGTGAACATGGAACAGTGGAATGAACTACTAACTAAAGTCCATTATGAGAAAGTGTACTGGATCAGGTCTGTCCAGCTCAGGCTCAGATGAGATGTGCAAAAACCCATGAGGAAACAAGTATTTTCAATGAAATGACTTTGCATTTGGATACAAAACCAGTTTGGGTTTCCTTATCTTTGGGACATTCAAGAGTGTTTTCCTAGAGAATGTCCAAGTACTTTTTATTCCGTGTGTTGCAAATCGTTCACATAGGTTTTGAATATATGGTTGCAAAACCCATGTGGTTGTTGATATCCATGAGTTCTAAGTCTTTGGAGGAGATGAGATGGTCCCCTAGATTGGCTCCAGGCAGAATCCTTCTTCACTGCAGCTCCTCTATTTCAGCTTGAAAAGGCAGTCGTTTCCTTCACTTGTGGTGAGTAGAAAGAAAGACACGAAAGCAGCATGTATTTGAACCATGGCTGATTCTTTCTGTGTTTTGATTGGCTTGTAATGGAGGAAGGAAAGTGGTATTCTGGCTGTTCTAGGGGCTCCTGTCAGCAACAAGGGGCTTCCTCACTGTCTGAGGAATCCTTCATGGAGAGAGGTTGAGAGCCTTCATCATCATTTGGTGAGAAGAGGCTCTCTAGGCAGCTCTCACCAAAAATTATCAGACTGTGGAACTGTTCTGCTATATTTCTGAGAAGGTCGAGGGCATGGACTACCAGAGGGACCCTGAGGCATGCAGATGCAAAACCAAGGAACCAAGAAGGATGTACAAACTGGTGAAGAAGGGCAAGACAAGCAAGCTCCAGGACAAGCATGCCCTTCTTCAACATCCTTAGCCAGTTCCTCTACATGGACCCTGGGGTGGCCTTATCTTGCAGGAGAGTCTCAGGGGTGGTGCAGCAGAGGAGGTGCACTCCAATGCTGAGGGAAAGAAGAGGCAAGTAAGGAAAAGTGGTCTTGATCATGGCTGTGGTTGACCCAGAAGTATCTTCCTCCCTGCAGACAGGATCTTCTTCATTGGACAAGTTGTCCCAAGCTGTGGGTGTTGCAAACAGCCTGCTGCTGTGGGTGATGCAAACAGCCTGCTGCTGTTTGAACTATTACAGCAGACATTGTCTCAACAGGGCAACTTTTCCCTATCTCCTGTGGAAAATATTTTGGAAAGTTGAGGATGATGGCCAGACAGACAGCAGGTATGGGAAGGGCTGGAGGGGGGACTTTTCCCCTGCTTTTGTCATCGAACACAGTAAGGATAGGGGAAGTTCTGAACTATTTAAAACTAATACTTTGGAAACTTGGAGATGGAGGCCAGTCAGCAGGAGCAGAGAGAGCAGGAAGTGGGGGGGGGGGTGATGTCTTTGGCACTGACTATCTTAAGATCAAACAAATACTGTACTAGTTAAAACCATCTCTCCTTTGCAGAAATCAAGCAATAGGGACCTCAGATGACCGGGGCAGAGAGGATGTAGCAACTGAAGAACAGGTAGAAGCAGCAGCATCTTAATTTCTCCAGTGAGCTGTTGCAGGCCAACTAGGAGATAAGCAAAAAGCTCACAGTGACCCTCAGCTACCTACAGGACAGAGACTTGTGGTGTGGAATGCACGCATGGATTGGGCAGCAGCCAGCAAGGAGGCCAGACTTGGACAATATGTCCACCAGGCTTGAGGCTTTGGTGTAGCAAAGATCCCGGGTTGATAGGATGCTGGGTGAGGCTGTTGAGAGCACTCAGCACATGATGAGTGCCTTCATAGGGAGGCAAACTGCTGTGATGGAGGGCAGGAGGTCTGGTCTAGAGGGTAGAGCCTCCGTCTGCCTGAAGATAACATCCGAAGGTCGCCAGTTCGAGGCCACCGGCACCGTGCGACCTTGAAGCAGCTGACAAGCTGAAGCCGAGCTATTCCATCTGCTCTGAGCGTAGGAGGATGGAGGCCAGAATGTGAAGCCAGATCGGAATGAAACACCTGAATGTGGTGGTTCTTGAAAGAAAGAACCTTCTTTCAAATTGTAAAAATTCCTATTTAATAAGGGATTTAAATAAAGCCTGCCTATGTAAACCGCCTTGAATAAAGACCAAGAAAGGCGGTATATAAATACCTGTTGTTGTTATTATTATTATTTGTCCAGGCGTGAGCCTCTGTATGCTGAAGGGGGAGAAGCACTAGCAGGAGATCACCTAACTTCCTGTGAAAGTTCAAGCAGACTCTCATAGTATGCCTGAAGCAGGAGGTTTTTTGTTCTCAGAAGGGCAAGCCCTTGGGCAAACTCTCAAACCTTTCAGTAGGCAGGTGCTGCTGGGATGCATGCAGACATAGGAAGTCTGCTGGAGGATGGCTGACAGCACCAGAGGAGGGACTAGCATGGCTTTTGCCATTAAGAAACTCCCAGACTGCAGTGAATGTGTCCTTGCAAGTTCCATATGGGTTGACGCTTACTGGATGTGGCTCACTGATACATTTTGCCACAGAACAACTGTGTATCTGGGGTGAACCTTAGTATCCTCTCTGACAGCAGTGACTAGCAGGATGCAACAGAGAAGTTTACAATCAGGGTATGCTGTTGATGACCACACCTTGTTGTTAGAGTCATATAGCTCGTTATATGGTATCAGCAAACTGCCATGATACATGATGGATACTGCCAGATCAGATTATAAGTCGAGGGCGCATGTTTCAGTGCTCCCATAAAACTCCTTGTACATAGAAAACCGGCATAACTGGCATTGTGGAATGGGCATCATCATCATCATTGAGCAGAAGTGGCTCATGTTTGCCACAGGAAGAGCTTTTTTAGTGGTGCTTCCTGTATCATGGGCTTCCTTTTCTGCTGCTGTCAGTCTTAGCAGTAACACTGAGGAATACCCACAAATTCAGTATTAGATTGGTAAATACAAGTGGTGCAAGAAACATTCAGCTTGTGCTGATTTGGTTGTATTAGGATGGTCAGTCTAGGTTGGTGAGTTCACACTTATGTGTTCAGTGCTAGGAAGTTGCAAAGTTGAGTGTTGACTTCCAGGTGGGAATGGGCTATCACAGATCCAACATCACAAATGGTGAGTTCTCATAACCTGCTTTTTGGCTGAGTTAGTTCATGCATTTGGCTGCCAGTCATAATCAGGTTCAGAGGAATCAAGTGATGGGCATGTGTTTGTGAATCAGGCCTGTTTTTCTTGTGAGTTCTCCCCTTCTCTCCATCATCTGTTCTGGGCACAAGGTAAAAATGGCCATTAATGATTCTTCTGATTGCTTTCCTCCCCTTTGCATTGTCTGCTTGTGATTCTATTCTCTCCCCCCTCCATATTTTAAGCCCCACCTCTTTCTTCTCCCTCCTCCTTTACTGAATGGTGATCTTTGATGTCACACAAGAGAATTCTGTTGGCTAACAATCTGGAAGGCTGCTTCATTGGAGCTCACCACCACAGGACAACAAATGCAATCCATCATATTTCATTAACTAGCTGCTCTCCTGTACAGCTGCCCTTTTTGATGTCCGTGCTGCATCCTGATGGGAATCACAAAGATATGTGTGATTAAGACCCTGTAATAATACTACCCCCCCCCTTTATGGTATTGCATTGTAAATAACCTTCCTGGGCCTGCTTCTTTCTTTGCCCCACTGGCTTTGGCTCTGGTACAGTTTTTTGACTACTCTGTATATACAGTGTATTAGTGCAATGGAGATCATTATGTGGCCTGTATTTGAGTCATTTTTATTTAAGATGCCAAACAATAAGCTGTTGATTGGGAGAACAAGAGGCGAACAATAATGTTCTGTGTCACATAATACGCCACCATTTTCCAGCTTTGCTTTAGAAGGGGCCCTCTTTATTGTTTTTGTATAAAAATGGTTCTTAGGAGGAGGAATATTTTGCTGAGGCATGTCATTATTTTGCAAATTTCTATTATCTCATCATGTTGTCTTCATTGTAAATTGCAGCTAATTAGGAACCTAGTTAGAGCCCCAGCTTTGAGGCTGGCTTTTTGTGAAAAGAGAACCCACCGATTACCGCACTACAAGAGAGGAAGGGAGAGAAAAAGGAGATTAATCTGGTTACCTAGGCGACTCTCGCTTCCATCTGCGAGGAACAATACATTTTTGTTTCCTTGGCTCAGTTCAGATCTGTTTTGTTTAGGGGGAGAGAAAAAAAAAAGGAGAGAGAGAGGAGAGAGAGAGAGAAAGAACCTAGCCCCATAACAATGCCGAATTCTGTCTAGCCCCTGCTTACCAGCTTCGATTCCTCTGCAAGTTTGGGGTCTCAGGGGACTGAGAAGATGAAAGAGATAAGCTCCGAAGTTGTCAAAGGTTGTGACCTTGCCACACAAAGCCAGCAGTTTTACTTCTAAATCCCCTTCTCCCGAAAAGCACTTAATGAAATAATATACTGTGCTTCTCAACACCCTGTAGTCTTTATTAAGCAGCAAGGCCCCCAGATAGTGAATTTAAAGAGTCATTCAAAACTTCTGACATGAACGTTCAGTTGACTTGAGGCTTGGATGGGTAATTTTTTTTTCTTATAACAGTGACTGCAACTGCCCCCCCCAAAGAACCGTGTGCACATCTTTGCTGGGTTTTAAGAGTGTTCATGCAAATCCTCTATTGAGAAGCATGTATGTGTTTGTGTGTGTGCCCAGACACCCTCACACATGTGTTGTTTTGTAAGCCGTTTAAACCATTTTAATTGTGAAAGCGTTGTTCCGTGTTTCCTCCTGTGCACTGAAGTTTCAAGATGTTCCAAAGTGTACGCTGTAGAGAGCGCACAGACTGTTACACGAGCCTTAGATATGCAACTTTCCAGTGAGAAAAGAGTGGAGGCACTAATCAAAGCTGACCAAGCCTGGCTAAAAGGCTCACGAGTTCACAAAAGGAATTGACTAAGCCCGCGTTCTCCCCATAAGCATTATGGTTTCTCCAGGTGTTATGCCATTGCACATAGCAGCTTCTTCTCTGATTCTGCTATGAATGATGACGTAAAGTCACAACAATCTAGGAATTACAAAGGTTCACTTATCAGAGCTCTTCCAATAAGGAAGTGCGCTGATCAGATCAGAAGGATCAGGTGAGTGGCCTAGACTACCTTTGGCTTTCTGTGGCATCAAACCACTTATTTTGTATTTTCCCCCCCAAGTAGCACGCTCTTGATGACAGCTGGGATGTAGAGTATGGTTGAGTGAAACAATGAACAACAGTGGTTGTATTTTAAAGCACAGATGCACATTTCTGATGTGTATAATGACCTAACTAAAAGGCCCAGCTTGTCTGCTGTGCAACTAGCTGCATTATAGGTATAGGCAAATCTTCTTTTAAACATGGGTCTAAGTGCATTTCCATATATTGCTATTTGCCTGGGGTAACTGCCAACTTGTTCAGCAAGTGCTTCAGAAAATCCTTGTGGGTTGAACCTGACCTTGACCAAGTATTGTTGCACTGCATCATGGGAACTCTAGTGATCCTTGCTCCTTGATCGCTGGAATGTGTGAGCCTTGTTTGAAGGGAGGGAGATAAAAATGATGCAAGGAGTCCCAACCTCACACTGCTCCTTTTCAGAACAATACAGATGGCCCCATGGCCTGCTTCCTTTTCCAATAAAGCCAGTGAGGGTGGAGATAAGCCTTAAGAGGACTGCAGCCTGTTCCAAAACACTTCACTTAGGGCAGGGGTGTCCAAACATTTTGGCAGGAGGGCCACATCATTTCTCTGACACTGTGTCGGGCTGGGGAAAAAATGAATTAATTTACATCTCTCTATCCCCTGGGGCCTGGGGATAAGAATAGGCCCTCAGTTTGGCTGTACTTGTCGTAAGAGGTGACTAAACAGCCACCGGGTAGATGGGACTCTTAGCCTGGGAAGGCAGCTCATCTGAGAGAAGGAAAACTCTGATCCCAAACCTCCATTGCCTTGTGACTACATCCAGTTATGGAAAAGGCTTCAGGAGTCAACCTCGAGGCAAAATCTGGAGCTGGAGTCCCTGAGGCAGTTCATGGCTGAACACAGTCATGTTCTGGCAACTCCTGCGACACTGCTAGAACCAACTGTATTGGCTTCTGCCTTTCCATTGGATCATTTCAGCGACGTGGAGAGGGGGGATTTGCTGCATGGGTAACAGCCTATCCTCCATACCTACTTTACCCAGGCTTCGTGCACTGGAGAGGACACTCTGTTCCAGAACCACTATTCAGAGCACTATACCATTGTCTTCCAAGACTGAAGGGTGCCAACACACATCTCTCTTGTTAAGCACTGCTTGTTAACCCCCACAGTTTGTCTTGAAGGGTTCCTATTCCTATCATTGGTTTACAGTGAGAAAGGCACCTGCAGAAGAATGGCAGTAGACAAATGGGAGAGTGTAAGCTATCTTACTTAAGCTTGAATTTCAAACAGTGCTCTCACTAGCAATTGACCTCAAGGAGACACACCAGACTGGACTGGGTGCACTCCATGTTTGTGTCAAGGGTACTTCTCCCTACCCCTCACCCTGACATTCACATGTTCCCTTGGATGTTGCGTGTACTTACCAGAATAGAAGCACTCAATACCAGTCCTGCATCTTACAGTGACTGGGTGTTCTGTACCATCACATTACGGATGGGTAACCATGCTCTGATTGGCAAACATTGAGTTGTGAGCCCTTTGAATGAAACACACTAGATTTGCCCAATTTTTAAACAGCTGATTGACTCCTCATTGAGTAAAGTCTTAGCATCCTTTAATTTTATTCTAACTGCATGGAAGTGATGAAGAGTTGTTAATATTGAGCTCTCTCTTTAACACCACTTGAAAGGATTTCCCCGTATGCACTCACTTGCACACATACACGTATGCACAAAGCCATCTGTTGTTAGCTAGCTAGCAAATGCAGAGAGAGGCACCTGTGTGCCAAATACGCACCAGCTGTGTGTTCTAATCCCTCACTAGAGCAAAACACATGTCAGCCGATTGGCAAATGGAAGAGTCTAGTTAAACCCACAAAGCACAATTTTGTTTTCTTTCTCATGTGCCTGCTCCATTTCTGTCCATTGTTTCTTGAGGCATGTTTCCCAGTTTCCCTTTGCATCCCTCTGTGATCACATGCATGCTTAACACTGCATTTCTAAACACATCCACTTGCTAGGAAGTCCCAACGAGATCAGCAGGCTTTTGAATGAAGCTTCAGCACCTCCAGGTTCTAACTTAAGAGCTTTTCTCTACATAACATGATGGTGAGTTTTCCAACTCACAGTGGAACATGTTGTGTGAGGTAGGGCACTGTTGCTCAAACTGTGGGTCGGGGCACACATATATTTTTAGTATATTAGACTTCATGCCAACATATGTAACTGCATTTGGATAGATCTGTACTTTTATCAGGCTACATTGTATATGCTTTTAACAATGATCGTCAATGGGGCTTACACCTGGGTAAGTGTGGATCAGATTGCAGCCTAGGATTGTTAAAAATTTTTCCTGCTTGATGATGTCACTTCTGGCTGTGACATCACCTTCAGGTTAATGACATCACTTCCTGTGGGTCCCAATAGATTATCCTTCTAAAAAGTGGGTCTTGGGCTAAAAAGTTTGAGAACCACTGAGGTAGGGCCATCATATAATCAGTTTCCCAATTGCCACTGAGGCAACCATTGAGTAAGGGGCTGGGTAAGAAACTTCACTAAGGGATGGCCCTGCTGAAGTTTGCTTCAGAGTAAACCTGAAGAGTGAGAAAGTCACAGTTGCAATACCAATCCTGGTGGATTAAACTAAAGTAAAGACAAGTTCTAAAATATGATACAGGCCAAGCCAGTGCATGTTGGAAGATGCACTGCTTAATCCCTATGAATTGATTTGCAAGTACTTAGGCAAGCAACTTCAAATATACATTGTGTGGACAGCATCATATTGTAGGACTTGTCTTCACTGTCTTCACATTACCTTTGGCTTCTTGATTGACATCTCCATGATAGGTAATTATATTTTTTTGAATACATCTATCACTGGTCAAACAACCACATGATGCCATTACCTACCATTAAGCAGCATGGGAAGTTGCAGATCTATTTGGGCCTACCCAACTTGTCACAAGGGCAACAGTTTTTCATTCAAAATCCAGCCATCTGCCCCAATCCCTGGTCTGTAGGTGCCAAAGAGTGACATGATTGACTCACATGGCTAGGTATCACTGTGTGGTGTGAGTTGTGCACATCACCCTTACTCCACTTATTGTCTCTTTGGGGGAGTCATTGGGAAGGGCTTCATGCACAATGATTTTGCTGTAGCTCATTGAGACCTTTGATACTCATGTACCACTGCAAAGAACTTTAGTTCCTTTAGTCGGGAGGACCCATGGCCTGGTGCAGGCTGTAGCTTGCATGAAACTTGGTTCTTCCTAGCTTTCACTCTCCAACCAATAAGTAATGGGAAGTATGCAGCCCAGATACCCAGCACATATGATTCTTGGTGTGCTTGGAGATAATGGGAGAATCTGTTGTGTGGTGGAACTCGGGGTGTGCACCAAATTTCTCTACCTACAGGATCCCTAAATTATGTACATTTTCCTAGCTACTCTTATGAGCTTTTCCCTGGATTTAAAAAAAAAAAAAACAACTGCAAGTTTTTTGTTTTTTTTTATTTTTAAATCATGAGTAAGGTCATAAGAACATAAGAAGAGCCCTGCTGGATCAGGCCCAGGGTCCATCAAGTCCAGCTTCCTGTATCTCACACCAGATACCTCAGGGAACAATATACTTGCATCTCTGGCATTCTGTTTACCCTCGCAAACCCAATGAAGACACCAGACTGCGGCTTGGGCTTAACTTGGGCCACTTTATTAAACAAGTAACCAATTTTGGAAACATTAAGGTACAAATCCTAACCCACTTTCCAGCACTGGCATAGCTGTGCCAATGGGACGTGTGTTGCATCCTGCAGTTTGGGGGCAGTCACAGAGACTTCCTCGAAGTAAGGAAATGTTTATGCTCTTATGTCGGTGCTGGAAAGTGGGTTAGGATTGTGCCCTAAACCTACTTAACACATCACCCGGGCTTCCCCAAGAGGGGAGAGGCACGTTGAAAGGGTGCCCGTTTGATATCGTCCAAGAAGGGCAGGGTGGCATGGCTTACCAACAAGCCCTGAACATGTGGGCTGTAATCAATGCCTTTTATTGCCAACAGATGAACCCACATGGCTGCCTGGTCCCACAGTTGCATCCAACCCTTCTTCCTTGCTTCTGAGGCAGGGCACCGATGCCTCAGTCTGTGCTGGATGGGAACCTCTTGTCCTGCTTTGCTGGGTCTGGGTTGTGAGGCAGGGCACCAACGCCTCTCTGGGGGTCTGTCTTGGTCACGGCTGTGTCAGGTGCATCCTTAGAATAAGAAGGGGCTGGGAAACGGGCAATCCATTGGGCTCTCTCCCCAACCTGTCTTCCACAGCAGGACCAGGGGTGGTCCTGGAGGCAAAGGAAGGGAGGCCCCAGTTGGAACCCACAATCAGGAGTCTGGCGGTCTGCACCCTCCTGCAGCAGTTGGACATGCCCCCTTCTCTTGCACATGGAGGGGGTGGGAAGAGGTCCTCCTCTGTGCTCTACTGCCCCCTTCGCTCACTGGGGCCACCCCTTAAATTACTCAAGGCCCTCCGCTACAGAGGTGGGGCCTCCATTGGGATGGGGACCCCTCCGCTTTGGACAGACTACTGCCTTAAAGTGTTCCCTGCATGCATCTCCCCAGGAAGTGACTGTGGCCAGAGAACCTCACATGACACCATCCCTTCCTCTCCAGTCTGGGTGAGGAGGCTGGAGGAGTTGTAGGTCTTCTATCCTCTAGAACAGTGGTTACCAATGTTTTTCACTTGCATAACCCTTGGCAGCCCATTTCCAATTGTACCCCTCATATTAGCAAAATGTTTGCAATTAATATAGTTGCTGATATTTCCAATTTATGTTTTCAACTACTGAGCTATATCTGATAATATACAATTTGATGACCAAAACTAGCAGTTAGTGGGGCTTTTACAGCCAGCTCGCCGCCTTCCTTCCTGTCTTGCCAGCCCTACAAGGCATTCTAATGCAGACCTGCCTTTTTCCACCATCTTTTTCGAGTACCCCTAAAGGTCCTGGTAAGTACCCCTGGGGGTACACGTACCCCAAGTTGGGAACCACTGCTCTAGAATGTGTTAAGTAGAAAATTAAGGGTTAAGAGCAAAGTGAAAAGATTTTGCTTGTCTTTAGTATCTGTCATAGACATCAAACAGCACCAAGTTTCTGGAAGGTGATGCTCGTACATATTGAATGGTGATCCATTGTAGGTCACTGCATACGCTTCCTCTAAAAAAAGGGGGCTCTCTTTTTGCCACCTCAGGTGTACTTCTGCCTTTAAGAAAATGCTTTCTGTGGAGAAAGTGCTCTGTAAATGTTTCAACAGCCTGAAGATGCCTTTGGCCAGCCGAGTCAATAAAATGCCCTGAGTGAAGTTTGCGCACAGGTCTGTTGCATTCAACTTTTATGCATTCCTGAATAAAAATGATTAAGTTTTTAAAAGTTTGGAGGGCTTGACTCTAAGTGCTGTTGACAGCTCCAAGAATGGTTGGGCAGGCTGACATAATGCTTCTCTTGATGATAGAGCTGTCAGCGTGGATCATGGATGAGGAGCAGGAAGTAAAATGCAGCGACATGGGTTTGATGGCACGGACTTGTGCCACAAAACCTGTGCTAATAATGAGTGTTTTGCAGTCAAAGCCCCAGTGTGCCATACCCAGAGATTCTGGAATCTGTGCCCTCTGGTATGTCTTGAATTACAATTATGTCAGCTCATGTTTGGACATGTGATATCAGTCCTGAGTGACAGATCTGTCCAGTGTGTTCCTTAAGGTAATGATAGAGCATAGAAACTCCCTGAACATCAAATTGATTATGGTAAGAGATGTTTGTAGTAAAAAATACATGAAAGCAGGAGACCCTGCAAACCTACCTCTTGGTTGTACTCTTTTGCTTGACCACTCAGTCCTGCTGCTTTTGCTTCTTTAGGACCACCACTTGGCCTGACTTTGGATGTACAGTTCTTTACCTAATGCCATCACAATGCCCAGTGATCTAGGGGCCAAAGGCAGCATGCTTGAGAGAAAACGTGTCCTGAATCTGTCAATCCTAAATTTCACCTGAATGTACTGCATGACTTCAGACTGCTTCACGATCTGGTGGCTCTTCTCCATAAAATCCACAACATGTGCATTCCTGGCAGGAGCCACCAGGGCTACACCAAAGAACTCTCAGGTGTCTGTGCTACTGCTCCATGTGGTCAGCCATGAGGAAGGGAGACATGATGAGCCTTAGGCTCCAGGACCACTCTGCCCACTCAGGGCTCAATCCAGAGTACTTTGTGCTGGCTCATTGCCAGCATGCACTGTCGCAAATATACCATAAGGCACATATGTGACTGTTACTGCTGGCCCAGTGCCGGAGCTGGCCCAGTGAGAGCTCGCACTGGGCCAGCACTAGTAGGAGGCGAGCAGTCCACTGCCCAACGAGTGGCAGGTGTTCAAGAGGTGAGTGGGGGTGTGGGGGGAGGCGTTCTGGGTGGGGGAATGGTGGGAAGAAGGGGTGATGGGGAGGGAGCAGGGCGTCATGGGGCAAAGCCAGCAGAGCTAAGCTTTTCTGGATCCACAGCCCCATATTGGGCCTCACTGCTGGCTAAATAGCCTATGCAGGGGTGAGAAGTTCCACTGTGGGGCCACCTCCCTTACCCGGAAGAAGGGAACAAATGTCCCCTTCTCCAGAGGAGCCGCCGCCGCCAGCTGCCCGGTGTTCTCAGGATGCCGTGGCAGCGATTTTGGTGCTGTGGCGGCCCTGCACACTGTTCAGCTCAAGATTGGGCTGCCTGGGAGCCCATTGGTTCCCTGTGACCTGGAAGGGTTTCTTGCCTGGCTGGGACTTGGCCTCAGCAAGTGCAGTCTCTGCTGTGCCTGCCCCTTTCTTCACCTGTGGATGCCCAAGAACCCCAGCTTGGCAGTTGCTGAACATATCTGCCTCATTTGATTTGTTATTGGAGCAGTTCTCTTGTGTGATGTGCATTTCTAAGTTTTAGTAATAAATTAACAGCCCAATCCTATCCAGAGCGGGATTGGAACCAGGTGTGGTTCAGCCAGGGGCAAGGGGAATTCCTTCCTTTTACCCTGGGTAAAGCTGCAAGAGCCCCAATGGGGCTACTTGGATCTGTGCCACCTGGTGAAATCCAAGCAGCCCGGAGCTGCTCCAGGCCACCTGGGAGCAGGGTTGGGATCCGACACAACTGTCGAATTCTGGCCCCATCCGCGCTCAACCTCTGTCTGCCCATGGGCCTGCCCACCCTTCCCCACCCCGGAATGCGTCCTTCCTGCCTTCCCCCACCCCTCAGACCCCCACATCAGCCTGATGTGTGGGCTTACCTTATTGGCACCTTATTGGCACGTGTGGGCTTACCTTATCCATTGGCCCCGCAGGGCTTGGGCTGGCCTCCTTCCTTGGATGGTGGTGTGAAAGTGCTTTACAGCATTTTCACAACACTGTTGGGACTTGTTCCAGCCCAAGCCATTTCCTGGATTGCACCCTAAAAAGAACATAAACAATTTTAAAGATGCTGTTTTGTTAACATTTTTGTTGAAAAGCACTCATAAGAACATAAGAACAGCCCCACTGGATCAGGCCAGAGGCCCATCTAGTCCAGCTTCCTGTATCTCACAGCGGCCCACCAAATGCCACCAGATAACAAGAGACCTGCATCCTGGTGCCCTCCCTTGCATCTGACATAGCCCATTTCTAAAATCAGGAGGTTGCACATACACATCATGGCTTGTAACCTGTAATAGATTTTCCTCCAGAAACTTGGATAGAGAAACACTCTATACTTTTATATTTTTTTAAAAAATAAGTGGGAGCATTGGTTCATGTAGGCCAATACAGACAACTTTGATAGGTAGTGGCTCACCAAGGTCTTAGGCATCAGCCTTTCTAGAGTTCCATCCTTGCTACTTTACTCCTTGCAACTCAGGGATTTAAATGACCATGCAAAGCAAGTGTGGTGTCACTGTGTTACAGTCCAATTCCCAAATAATTGAGTAGTGTTGCCAAAACTTACCCTATTTCTAGTATTTGACCATATTACAAATGGAGCACAACTCCTCTCAAAAGTTGTCCAGCCTGGATTGCAATCTGAACCATGGCACCTCTAGGTACTTTCAGGACTTAGAATGTTACCACCAGCACAAGGTAGATTTGGGGGATGGCAGCAGAGTTCAAGGCATCCAGGCCACCACATTCAGATTTGGGACTAGAAAAAAAAATACGAGCTATTTTTCAATTGGGGGGGGGGTGCAGAATATCTTGGCTAACTGGTTTCCCTTTGGGCTGAGAAGTGGTTACCCATCAATGATGATAGTTCCAACACAAGAAATGCAAAACCTATTTAAAGAGTCTGTATGTAAATCACCTTAGTGTTTCAGGGCTAAATACATCTTTTCCATTTCTACCTAAGAAATTGTCAGATGGCAGTTCTCATTTCCTTTTACTTACTGTCTCTTTTATACACTTATCACCACACCATTTTAAATTATGCCTGTAGCATAAGTATCTCAGTGGGCACCTGTTGGCACAAGAAGAAAGAAAGAGATAATATTTTTCTTATTCAAGATATCATGGTATATCAAGAATGTGATACCTCCCTCCCCCTATTCCCACATACACAGTGCAGGGCTGCATCTACAATGGCTGGGGAGTTTTTTGTAGGAAAACACAGTGAAAGATTTCAGGTCACAACTGTAATTGACCACCCAAAGATTGATTCTAAACATACTGTAGTTTTTGTGTGCGTGTTGCTCTTTAGGGATATATATCACTTTGTGGTCCAATTGTTCTAGACATTTTGTCCATCAAACTAAGAGCCTATACACAGAGCGGTAAAATAACAGCACGTCCCCTTGGATCTCAAACAAACAAACCCAAATGACTTTTGATCTTTCAAGCCTTTCCATATCTATAAATACATAGGAAGCTGGAGCTGTTTTATTGATCAAACTCAGTGGATCCATTGATGCATTTGACCAAAAATTAGCATATATCAAAAAATGAGCATGTGTTCTATTGCACTGTACCTTAGGAAAGTACCTCTAGCTACAGGTGGGAAAATTGAGATGGTTTCTGCCATTCCTCTAAGCATGTAGATTGGAGAGTTAACAAGGAATGACTTTTTGGACTCGATGGGCTTAACAAAAAGGCAAATCCCTGAAAGGCAGACGTTTGAGCCAGAGCTTTCTGAAAAGAGCCCAGAGCTTTCTACAAATGATGGCCATGGATAGAACAGTTGGCTTTGTACAGTGCTTCCTTCAGGGGACAATCCATTGCATCTGACACTTGACTGACAGCACTTTCCCTAACACCATATAGAGAAGGGTTTGCAAAAGGGAGAACAGGAGCAGCGGCACATCTTAAGGCTCCATGTTTTTGAATGCCAACATTAGCATTGTAAGGATGCCAGAGAGCAAAAATGATGAGGGCACAATCCTAAATGGTTAGTGGAAGGATTGGCTTAAGGCACAATCCTCTATTCAGTTTGCATGCTAGCCAGTACCCAGGCTGGAAGGTCAGGTTCTTTCTCCCCCATCTAAATCTCCCTCTCCACATTCCAGCTAGGAAGAGGGGTGTAGTCAGGAGGAGGCCAAACTTCAGGACATCTCCTGCAGCAGGAATGGTGATGTCATCAGTAGGAGTGACCAAGTGCTGCTTTTCCTTGGCTGAGAAGAAGCATTAGGATCAGCAGAAGACAAATGGTGACGTTGCCTAGAGGCATTTGTTAATGTTTAGAACATCTTTCCCTTGGGAGGAAGTTCCCACTGAACACATGGGACAAACTTCTGAGTAAACCTGCATATGCTGGCATTCTAATACACCTTGTATATTTAGCTGGGATGTTCATTATACCATTTTTCATTGTGCATTTTCTTTAACTTTTTGTAACCCACTTCAAGAGTTTGGACTTGTCGGGTTGCAAAATGGGATATAGGATTAGACAAAAATTACTGTCTCTGGATCCATCCTTTCCTGCCCTTCAACACGTCCCCCAGTTCCTCCATCTCTCTACTGACTTGCTCCCCCTACTCTCTGCCTTCCCGCCCATGACCTCCCTGTACCAATCTGCCTGCCCTGGTGCTGTCCAGGATCTGAGGTGACAGGGATCCACCTCTGCAGTTGCCTTGTGACAGCCACTTCAAATGGCCCAGCAGAAGTGCAGTCAGATTTATCAGGACTTTTACTCCATCAGGATGCTAGCCCCACTGTTGTAAAAGACCCATAGGATTGAACTGTAGGTTTCACATTTTTCAAACAATTTGCATGATATTTTCAGGGTTTGTATTACTCCCGTTGGGCATCATTAATAAGAGGAACATATTTTATAATCAATTTAAACATGCGCTCAGTATATGTTTTTCTTTCATTTTACATGTGTTCAGTGGAAACCCAGTCTGTTTTTTAATGCTTGTAACTTTGGTGTTTTATGCCCAAATTGTATGAAATTCCAGAGATTGTACTACTCCATTACGACATCATACCTGACATTTTTCATAGGGTCTGGATACAAGAAGCCAGTTCTATGAGCTATTAAAAAGGCCCGCATTTTGTAAAATATCAGATGTTTTTATAAACAAGAAGAAAAATAAAATGGCCATCATTATTTATGAGCATCAGGACATTTCTCCTTCTCTTCAAAGGGGTACAGGGCTATACATTCAGAGATGGACTTCATCTGAACGTGAAGGTTTCATTCTGAACTATCATGGTTAATAGTTGCTGTTAGACCTGCCCACCATAAATGTTTATAATGCTTTATAAAGAACATAGTCAATTCATAGTCCTCTGAAGATTCATGCTTCCTTAAATCATCATCCTTAACCCTAGTCTGCATCTTGGGACCCACCTTCAAAAGTCCATCCTTTTGGACTTTTGGGCAAGAGGAAGAGAAAGTGGGCAGAACCATTTCATCTCCTTTTCCAACCCAATGACCAGCCTCTGCTATCCCTAGTGGTGCTGTGGCCTGGAACCCAGCTGATGCT
Source organism: Tiliqua scincoides (assembly GCF_035046505.1). NCBI lineage: Eukaryota > Metazoa > Chordata > Lepidosauria > Squamata > Scincidae > Tiliqua > Tiliqua scincoides. The sequence continues at coordinate 36,228,990 of NC_089827.1, read as the reverse complement.
ACCTCCCACCTGCTGGCTCTGTACAGTAAATTAATAATAATAATAATAATAATAATAATAATAATAATAATAATAATAATAATAATAAAGCTGTTTATTGCATTCCTTACATGGTTTTTTCTGTTGTAGAAGTGCAGGACTTCTGGTTTGATTGAAAGGGAAAGCACTAATGAAGGAACTTTTTCACTGGTGTGGTTTCTGTAAATCAAACCAAAATCCTGCACTTTATTGCTCAAAGAAACCACACCTGGAGCAAGGTAAGGAGGTGAGTGATCTGCTTTCCTCTCACTTTTAGTGGGTGGAAAGAGGATGAGTGCAGATTGCATCTGTGGCAGGCTGGAGGGAGGCAGTGGCAGTGGCAAACTTGGGGTGGAAGGCACCCTGAATCTGCCACCCTCTAACCCTCTGCAATCTGCCACTGATGTAGCACATATCACCTGCCTAATGGATGGAGCACCCCTGGCTACCCCCTCTTTCCTTCCATGCCAATTGGAAGGAAAGGAGAAGAAGAGAGTATTGTTATGACATTCAGTTTTGAATGGTGTAGGGAGAGTGTCATCTCCCCTCAGTCCTCCTCCTTTGAGGGCAACTCTACCTCCAGGGTTTTCAGCATGTAATTGTGATGGAGAGGGAGAGACACAGCATCCAGCCTCACGCTTATGCTACCAAACCCACCCTTTCCCTCTTTCAGATCCTTTCTTACCTCCCCATTTTTTTCTTGACCCCTTTTTGCTCTCATTTGTTTTATCTGAGGAACAATTTGTGTGTGTGTGTGTGTGTGTGTGCGTGCGTGCGTGCGTGCGTGAGTGTGTGTGTGTGTGCGTGCGTGCATGCATGTGCGTGCGCCTTTGTTTATATTTAGAAAACAGAAGCAGCTGCTTAGGGTGGCAAAGCTACTGGGGGCTGTGCAGGAAGGAAGAGTACAGCGGGGAGATCATTGAGCCGGGTCCTCAGAGGTATCTAGGAGGAATACATTGTGTGTTGACTTACTGAGATGAAGCTGTCATTATGGCAGTTTGGAACCCCGTCTGATCTGACAGTATTTACCTTCCTGGCAGTTTCACTTGAGAAAGAGCTCTGTACCAAGGGAGTAAATGTACTACTGTCTTCGCTTGGGCCTGGTGCACTTAAAACAAATGGGTTATTTCCAAGATGGATATTGAAATGGCTGCTCCTGTCATAAAAGAAAACAAGTTCTTCACTAATTCCAGATCATTTCCTCTAGGGGGTTTTGGGCTCTGGCCATGCGGCAAATCACATCCACTTGCTGTCTGAAAACAGTTGACAATTTCATCCTGTCTCTTAGCTTATTCACCAATCTGTGAGGTCTTTTAATCCAGGCTTGTTCACTGTTAGTGGAATCCTTCTGATGCCTGTGGATAATCTTAATTAAAAAAAGTAAGATCATGGGGGGGGGGGGAATATAATGTTCAGGATAGACTGAGCACCTTAACAATAAAGTCTTCTCTGAATCAACCTTTCTTGCTTGCTTCCAAATTTCTGGACTATCTTGATGGATGCCAGTGAGGCCCATAGAAACCTCTGTTAATCCAATGGCAATACTGGCCATCAGTCAACAAAAATTCCTCTATATCCTTTCTGTGCATATGTGTTTTTTCCCAATGCACTGACAATGAGACATGTGTAGCAATGCGTCGGTGATCTACCACTTATACGTCTCATTCATGCCAATAATTTGAGGCAGCAATCCTATCCACATTTGCTTGGGAGTAAGTCCTATTGATTATAATACAGATGGGCAGCCCACTCCTGAGCTACCTGTTGTGTAGGGCTGCCACAGTGCCAAAATAGCTACTGTGGTATCCAGTGTGCAACCAGGTAGCCACAGCGATAGGGAGATGCTCTTTACACTCTCACATAACACCAAAACCAGGGGACATCCACTAAAATTGAGTGTTGGGAGAGTTAGGACAGACAAAAGAAAATATTCCTTTACTCAGCGTGTGGTTGGTCTGTGGAACTCCTTGCCACAGGATGTGGTAACGACATCTGGCCTGGATGCCTTTAAAAGGGAATTGGGCAAGTTTCTGGAGGAAAAATCCATTACGGGTTACAAGCCATGATGTGTATGTGCAACCTCCTGATTTTAGAAATGGGCTATGTCAGAATGCCAATGCAAGGGAGGGCACCAGGATGCAGGTCTCTTGTTACCTGATGTGCTCCCTGGGGCATTTGGTGGGCCGCTGTGAGATACAGGAAGCTGGACTAGATGGGCCTCTGGCCTGATCCAGTGGGGCTGTTCTTATGTTCTTATGTCCCTACCACCAGGAAAGAGAAGTAGCACTGCAGTGGGGCTACTCAGTTCTGCAGTCCTGCCCTCCTCCTGCTCCACTCCCTCCCCCAATATGCCTCCATCCTGACCTCTCCCTGCCCTCTCCCACCTCCTCTCGCTCCAGAACACCTCATCCCCATCTCCCTCTACATCCTCACTACCTCTTTGCCTCCCAGTGGTCTAGGCGAACATGGACCCAGAGCCAGAACTGCCCAGCGCGGGCTTGTGCTGGGCTAGCTCTGGCACTGGGCTAGCAGTAAGGGTTCACAAACGTACCTTATGGCACATTTGCAACAGTGCGTGCCAGTGGTAAGCTGGTGTGCATTGTTCAGGATTGGGCCCTTACTAGTCTAAATTGGTCTCTAAGTGTTATTATTTGAGCATACTGCATGGCCTCGGATTGTGTGTCTAATACATGATTCTTCTTCTTCATCATACAGAATGTGTGTGGCTGTTTCAGTTCTATTTTCTAACCCCTAACCAACATTTTCAAGAGAAGAATTCTATGTATCCTTGAATAATGTTATTTTAGGGGCAAACTAGACACTGTTACAGATGTATCATTATATTGTCCCATGGCTGGCCTACCTATGAGTTTAACTGAAGCGGCTTGCAGGGGTAAGGAGATGACAGGTTTGGAGGAGCCTTCACCCCAACTTTGCCCCTGCCTCCCTCCAGCCTGCCTTGGATGTAAACCACACGGATTCACTCCCTACTCATTTGAGCAGGAAGTGAACCATCTGCTTTCTCATTGTGCAAACCTAGAAAGGCAGAACTTCCAGTTTTATTTACAGGGACCATGAGAGCAAAGGAGCCCCTTTGTCTTGTGGACCCTTAAAATAAAACTGGAAGCCCTTTACTTCCAAGTTTGTGAAAGCTGCAGGATGGAGCACTGTAAGGGTTCTTTTCTTCTTCGTTGCATAGTAGCTGAGGCAGTAGCAGTGGCCCCAGAATGGCATTGGGTAGGTCACAGTTACATTTTTTCAGTGTTCTGAGGTGTGGGGAGCCCTGCAGAGGGGTCCACAGGGCTCCCCACACCCCCAGAGGCTGGCGCAGACTGTAGTAAGTAAAGTGAAAGACCCTCTGTCCCCAGTAGTAGCACAATCCTGGCATTCACACCACTGCCATATACCACTTACCATCCTTAAGGAGTCAGAGACAGGGCTTCTCAGGCTGGTGGGTCATGACCCACTAATTTGAGAACCACTGATCTAGTAGAAAAGGGAGACTGAGAGTGGCTCCAGACTTATTTTAGACTCCCCAAGGGGCTGGAGCGAACTAACACCAAAGTTGCAGGGAAATGTAGTGGGTACACGTGCATATCTAATGGCCTTGGAGATTACAAGTGTGTGCGCAAACCCATATGAAAAGATATGCCCTTCTAACCTTTAAAACAACAGTTCAGGAGTAGAGACTATCTGTTATCACTCTGTCTGAACAATTCCTTTGCGTTCTGTTTGCATCGGAGAAAAAGAAGAGCGCTGATCAATTGACTGTCTTTACCCTCACTTATTTTGTTCACCCTTTCCTCTTGATAAAGAGCCTGTAAGAATGCATTGGGAGCAGCAGCACTCACATGCCGAGTAAATCAATACCCAGAGTCTTGGCTGTTTGGAAGTACATGTAATCATCCATTTTTAATAAGAATTCCGAGATTAGCAACCTGCAACAAGAGCTTCATTTAAGCTGCTGTAAGAATTAGTGGCACTATAAGCTTGCCTGGCCTGCATTCAATTGTCATCTAGAGTTACTGAGCGAACTGTGTGTGCCTTGCCTTGTGGCGTAGAGAAAATCTGCCTTGAAGTATTAGATGTCTTGAGCATGTGGAACATGCTCTACACTTGTAGGGAAGAGTGTTCACAACTCTTATATGCAACAAGTGGAATGTAATCTCTCCATTCCCCCGCTTTGATCCAAAGTCCTACTAATTTGCCTTCTCTATTCTTCTATAGTACCTCTGAGAAGCAGTTTTTTGGGACGCTGCTCAAGTGCTTAAAAAGTACAACTGTATATAAAGAACCAAGATTGTCCTTCTGAGACCTGGGACAGATCTGAGTCTTAATACCAACCTGCAATTGTGCCAGGGATTGGCAGCAGGGACAGTGTCATGGCATTGGGGCAGCCGGCAAGGAGAAAGAACTGCTGGCCTAAATTCTGAAGCACTACTGCCTCCTCAGATGAGATGAACTGGATCCCACTCAGCAAGGGTCGCTTGACCTGAGATGGCAGTGCAATACCAACTGACCTTATATAACTGCTGTCTTGCAGCTGGTTCTTTAGCTCGGTGGCCCAACTCGACATTACATGCAGTTGCAAGTAACTTTAGCTGGATGCCTCCCACCCTCCCTAAACGGCTTGGGACCAACGTATTTGAGAGACCCCCTTCTTCCATATAGTCTGACCATTCTCTGAGGTCATCAGAGGGGGCCCTGTTGGTTGTGCCGCCATTAAGAGAGGTGAGGGGGATGGCGGCCAGAAACAGAGCCTTCTCGGTGGTGGCACCTGCACTGTGGAACTCTCTTCCCTTTGAATTGAGGACAGCCTCCTCGCTATTAACTTTCCAGTGGGGCATGAAGACTTTTTTATTTAGGAAAGCCTTTGAGACTTTATAAAAGCTGCTTTTATTAATCCATTTTTTTACTGTACGTTTTTATTGCTGACTGTGGTGTATTTTATATTTTTTGTTCTTTATTGTTTTTATAATGTTTTTATTTGTATTTTGTATTGTATTTTAATGTATTGATTGTTAGCCGCCTTGGGTGCCCTTCGGGGAGAAAGGCCGAGTATAAATCAGATAAAGAAATGAATAAATAATAAATGGGTTCCAAATGAAAAGCAGCCTTAGGAAGCTGCTGTCAGGAAGATCAAAGGGATAGAAGACGTGCTTAGGGTGCAATCCTGACCCCTTATGTCAGTGCTTTCCAGCACTGGCATAGTGGTGCCAATGGGACATGTGCTGCATCCTGCAGTTGGGTGTCACTCACTGAGGCCTCAAAGTAACGGAATGTTTGTTCCCTTACCTCAGAGCTGCATTGCCCTTATGTCAGTGCTGGAAAGCATTGACATAAGGGGTTAGGATTGTGCTCTTAGTCTTGTTCCTACCTCAAAATCCTCTCAAGCTGAATTTATGGGAGAAAAGATATTATATCTTTCCTCCATGGGGGGAAGACTCACATCTTAAACTCCATGAGGGAGTAGCTGGAACAAAAAAGACCCCAAAGCTGGTAGAAATTGGCCTTCATCTAGGCCAGTGATTCTCAAACTTTTTAGAAACCTGGAAGTTGCTGCTTGGTTCGTAAATTCCAAGGGATGTGACTGTAATTGGGCAGCAGTGCTTCCTAGCAGCTTATTTAACCCTTGCTGCACATAGCTTAATCTGCCCTGTCCGTTTTGTGAACCCCCAAACATTGGGTCATGACTCACTGGTGGGTCCCAAACCCACAGTTTGAGAACTGTTGACTAGGCCATTTCTGACTACAGATATCTAGTCAGGAATTCCATCGTCTCTCTAGGATTTGAAGGAAAGAGAAGATATGGCAACGTGCCATCAGTATGTTCTTCAAGTCCTTGCACGCCACTGCCAAAAGCTTAATGTGTCTACACTAAACAGCATGGAGGACAAGACGGTTTCTTGTGGCCCTCTACAAGGTCACTTCTGTAGGATGGAGCAGCAGTCTCTTAGACCTGGTTTCTGAAACCTGCCTGATAGGTAGCAGTGGGCCCTCTTCAAAGCAGTGCCCTCAACTCTTCACCTGTTAGTTGGTTCAGAAGGATATAATGGTCATTAAAGGTTACCAAGAGGTGTAAGAGAATCAGCAGGGATAGGTTTCCCTTTTTATTACTTTTATTACTTGACAAATAACTTTTTTATTAATGTTATTACTCGACAAAGATTTTTATCCAGTACGACTGAGGCAGTTCGGTCCCAAAACTAAACCTGGAGCCTGATTTAAGTGTATCTACTGTGGATGTATCACATCCAAGAGAACATGGTGTTAAGTGGCTACAACTCTCTTTGTCACTCTTTGTGCTCAAAGTAGGCAAATTGGACACTGGATTTAAGGGTCCAAGGAAGGTTTCTTGAGGCACAGTCACACGAGGACATGTGGGACAGATGCTTCATACTAATTCAGCTCAGCACTAGATTCAGTTTTAACTTCTGATCATCGTATCGTAGACAACACAGTACATAGGGAGGTTTTGTGTTTCTGTCACAGACACACCTGCAGAGTTCAGGGCTTAACTTTGTATAATGTCTGTCTAGGAATTTTCAGTGATAGGTTGAAACTTCAAAGAAGAAAATGTATACCTCAATAATGGATGCTACAAAGCAGGCAAATTACTTCAAATCCTTCTCCAAAACCACTTTTCATTTTAATCTTTTGGCACTATTCCTAGAAACTCTGCTTTACTACAACTAAGTCAAACAGTCCAATCCTAATGACCCCTCCCCATGTAGCCACAGCACCGCACTGCAACCTGGGGCGGGGGCAGTCCCCAAGGTCTCCTCTGGGTAAGGGAGGGATAATTAGTTCCTTTGCCTGGGGGTAAGCCTTCACCACTTGAACTGGTCTACAGGGACCTGTGCCAGCAATTTTGCCTGAGCACATAGACCTGGGAAGGCGGATCAAGGCTGGGAAGAGGGATAGAATTACACACTGTTATGTATACCACTCCCTTCCTTGCTTCGATCTGCCTCCTTCACACCGGTCTCCACCCCATTCCGCCCACCCACCGGGGTGTTCGCAAGGTCACTGGAACACTAGTTCTGACTGCACAAGGTCCCAAGTGTCCTGCTCATAACCAATACCAGTTTTGGACATTCACCTAAAGTAGCAGTACCCATTTCAGGCACAAAGTGGTCGTTGCTGTATCTGACTATATGTTCTTGTCTGGTAGGTGCAGCTGCCTCCCCCTGTCATTAGTGTTGTATTGACCGGGAGTTTTTCTGGAAACTGGATGCTCACCAGATGAGCTGCAGGCTGAACCAACCCTGTTGCCGTACCTCCTTGAGAAGTTTCTTTTTTCCCCCCATGCAACCAGCTGGTTCTCCTGAGCACCCCACATATTTCTTAATCTTCCTTTAAAAAAAAAAAAAAGTATTCATTTTCTTAGTGCATTGCATGTTCTGAAAATCTTTAGCACCCAACAGAATCCTCTCCAGTCTGTATTTGAATCCTTCTCAAAACAGATTTGTAAAAAGAATGAAAGGCTACGGAGCTCATAATAACAGTAGTGGTATAGATTTATTGTGTTTTTTTCTTTTTTTTTCTTTTTCAAAAAAAAATGCAGTTTATCTGCTTTCAAGGATTAATAAATTCTTTTTCCACATAATTGCTTCAAACAGCAGAGCTGCATCTCTCATGCTATAATCCAAACTTTTTAAAGAAGCTATATGGATAAAACCGTATTAATACAGTTGAGTCTATAGAAGTCGAAGCTCTTCAGTGGTATTAATAGCAAGTGAGCAAGATAGGGCCCCCCTCCCTCAAACATGCAATAATAGTTTTCATGAACTGGAGAAAGCATCCTTCTGCAGTATAATTGATAAAGAAAGTACTGACGAAGATCCAAAGAACCATGCAAGTCATTCTCCCAGGCTGGAACTAGACAGGATGGGAGGTGCCTGGACTCTACCTGAAATGTCAGCCTCATATATGCAGCCCTCCTCTGAGTAGGCTGGTTACTAGAACAAAAAGTTATAGATGTTCTTAGTCTAAATGCATACCATGGCAGAGTTTCCCGACTCTGTGAGTTTCCCACTCTGCCTCCACAGCCTGGGCTGCTGATTCTAGGAGGACAGGGATGTTGCTGAGTGAGAGCAGAACTTTGGGACTTCTACAGCAGGAGTGATGGTGTCATCAGTAGAAGTGTTTGGGGGCTGCTTTTGAAAAAAAAAATTTTTTTTCAAAGAGTCCTGTCTAAGAAAAAGCATCAGGCTCAGCAAGAGGCAAATTGAGAAATTTGCATAGGGACATATGCTAATATAATGCCCATTTTAACCCGAAAAGCCCTGTATGGCTTTGGCCCCAGGACGTTGAAGGACTACCTTCTCCCATATGAACTGCCCAGTTATTAAGGCATCTGGAGATATTTTCTGTGTGCCTACAGGCATGTCATAACCTGGGAAAGACCATTCAAGCTGTGAGGCCCCATTTGCGGAATACCCCCCCCCCAGACTCATCAGGTAACAAACTTAATGACCTTTGAGTATAGGAAGAAGTCATTATTATTTGCCCAAGTATTTTAAAAATACTTGTATGTATGCAGTGGTGGTGCATGCCCCTACACCACCTGAATCCACCCAAAATGCTGCTCCTACATATGTTCATGCACGTGCTCACATGGATAAAGGGGGAGTGGGCAAGCAAGTGAGTCATTGGCAGGGATGAGCCACAGCAGTTCTCCCCTTCTTCTTCTAGTAACACTGGAGCACGAAGGGGGGGGGGAGCCGCTGTGGCTACAGATCACTTTCCCCTGCATATTTGGTGCTTTGTAAGTAAATAAGTTGATGGGGGAAAGTGATTTGGAGCCAATGGTGTTCTTGGCCACTGCCCTACCTGGGGCACACTCCCATGGGTGTCACACCCACCTGGAGGTGCTACCACCTGTGCCCTCTGCCTCCCCCCCGGGTGTTCTGGCTGCCAAGGAGGCTGCATGCAGACTCCCCAGCTCTCAGAAGGTCTTCCTGGAGGCTGAAAATTGTCACTTCAAATTTTCAGTCAAAAACAGGAAGTGTCAATATTTTGCCTCCTAAAGACCTCACAGGGCCTAAGAGCCAGGGAGGCTGCGTGCGGTTTCCCTGGCCCTCAGAACACCTCTGGGGGGCGGCTCTCAGGGTGCAACCCTCAGCTTGGTGTGCCAACAGGGTGCCGAGGGGGGCGCTGCCAGGGGGTTGAACAGTCTGGATCGCGGCGCAACACTGCCCTCCAAGCCTGGTGCCTGGGGCATTTGCACCTCTTGCCCCCCCCAAGTATGCCACTGTTTGGAGCCATGGTCGTGATCCTCTTCCAAGTTGGAAGGGGACCAGAGCCTCCAGAGAAGCAGCAAACAAAAGACAGACCAGGAACAAGTCTGTTCACTGCCCCTCCAAGGGTCCCACTCCATGTAACCACTTCAGATTTGTTCATGACATGTCAAGGCCAGCTCTCTGTTTATATTTTGTGTGTTCTGCTTCTTTAAAAAGCTGTTTTAGCTGTTGATTTGATCTGCACTGCTGTTTTAATTTCATTTCATAGATTTATAAAAACAAGAAGTTTATTTTTAAGGATCTGTAAGGCACCTTGGAAGCTTTTGAACTAAAAGGCAGAATAGAAATGTTTTAAATAAATAAATGCACTTAAGATTTTGATTTAGGGCCAATTTTCAGTAGCGTCTCTAGATGAGATACAAATTTGGCAGATACGTTAGGGGCCTGGACCTCAGTGTTGTACTAGTGATAGTGTTGCCATATTCCAGGCTGGAGGTTTCTGGTTCTGGCCATTCTGATAGCAAAGCTGCCCACCAGGAGGCTGAGAGACATTTGCTGTAGGTCCAAGCTGAGTGGCAGATGACAGTGTTGCAGTACTGAGGATGCTTTAGATTTTGCTGCTTGGTTATGGTTATTTTTTATGCGATTAGGTAAATTATTGACTCTGCTGCCAGTGAATCTCAATCCTCCACTTGCTCAGGAGATTTGGCCTTTCTTTGGCATGCTGTCGCTAATGACTTTTACACAGCCTTAAGTAATAACAAAAGGAAAATGCATCAACAAAGAGTGAGAATAAGAAAGAAATGGAACTTTTGAAATAATCAGAAATAGGCAAAGTCTGCCACAGATAAAGGAGAATCCATCCAAAATTTTTGATTTTAACTACCATCTTTGGCAAACAGGCAAGATGTTTCAGACCAGGCATGAAGTGGGATGCATACATGAAATTATTTTGCATTGGGTTGGGGCATATTACAGTGAACTCTTGATTTAACAGGCTTAGGAAGTAACAGACACTATTCACTTCTTTAAAAACTAGTTTGTGTGCATTGTTATAAATGCATTTAGATTTAACAGACTTTCTGTATTAACAAACACTCCCCATTAGTCTGTTAAATTGAGCATTCACTGCATAAACTTGCCACTTCTTCACATTATAAGAATTATCTGATGAGATGCAGTGTGGCCTGTCAATTAGTGTAATGGCCCAATCCTATCTAGGATTGGGCTGGTGCACTGAAGGGTTTACGACAGTGGAACATGGTTCTGTAAAATGGTTTCTGGTGGCTTGTGCATTGTGCCGCCAGCAGTCATTTTAAGAGTGCTCCGCAGATTGTGGCAGTGCAGGAGGACCACTGCTGGACCCAGATCAACAAGTCAGATAGGGCCCAATCCTATCTAACTTTCCAGCACCGGTGCAGCCGCAATACAGCCCTGAGGTAAGGGAACAAACGTTCCCATACCTTGAGGAGGCTTCTGTGACTGCCTCTCCATCATAGGATGCAATGCATGCCCCATTGGCACAGCTGCACTGCCACTGGAAAATTGGATAGGATTGGGCCCATAGTGGTGGGGCAGAGAAGAGTCTGGAATGGATAGTAGATTGCAGGGAGTGGTGGATCAGGGCCAGGATGGGGGTGGTATTAGTGGCAGTGGTGCAGCCGTTATCCTATTCCCCTTCCTGGCCTCAATCAGCCTTCCTAGGTCCACTCGGACTTGAGCCAACTACTTTGTGGAGTCAGCGACTTTTCCAGCTACTAGACCCAATGCAGGTGGTGAATGCTCACCCCCCCCCACACACACACACAAGGGAAGATATGTTCCTTTGCTGAGAGGAGGCGTCCAGAGCTTGAAATTTCCCCACAGGATGCAGTGTTGGCCCTGTTGGCTCAGCTGCAACCATGCAGAGGGAGTTAGGTAGGATTGGGCTGTAAGTAATATTGCCACCAAATTTTGCCCAAAGTTAAATTTTCAGTTGAATTTGAGGGTTCCTGGATAGACAAAACATCCAAGGAATTTTGTGGAAAAAAATAAAGAGAATAAAAGAATTTTGACATGAAATATTTGAAATAACTCATGAAATGACAGTTTTTCATAATGTATGGTCCCAAAATTGTGTTTCCTCGCCATTTGAAAAAATGCAGTTGTTAAATAAGACATGGAATTTATGTCAATTATTTAGTAAAACATGTATTGCTGCAAATGGTAAACAGTCTTGGTTCTGCCAAGTTGTTCAAAAGAATTTGATCATTGTCTTTTTTTTTTTCAAAATTATCATACTTTTTTAGAGCCTGTCATGGTAACTATTGTATTCACTGACTGTAAAAAGATGGATCTTTTTACGAGTAGAGTCTGTGTCAAGACAATTTTCAGCCCTATATCTTTGTTTATTATTGCGAGGGATGTACTTTCTTTGAATAAATGTTAATTAAAAAGAGTTTGGTAACACCAACAAAATTCCTCAGGGCCCTTCTGCACACAGAGGGATGTCTATGGGCCAGAATCAGGAGGCACACTCATGCAGGTGTAGTTCCTATTTATTTATCCACCACAGGCTGTACTTTCCACCTCACCAAAACCTCAGACTCCTCCAAGTTCAAAAATCAGTTTGGCAAGGGGATTTATCATCTTGTCTTGGAGGCCTTCCTATGGAAGCAGATGTTGCTTTCTCCTGGGGGGTAAGACCCCATTTACTCCTCTCTTTTTACCAACCTCCTCATCTAGCTTTGAAATGTCCAAGTATTGTTAAAGCTTTAGTCGTGCTGCCTGTACATGTTGTATGCTCACTTCTACACTTCCCAATGTTTTCAAAGTAAGAACAGACTACTCAAAAACCTTAGTCTAGAGCAGGGGTGCCCAAACCCCGGCCCGGGGGCCATTTGCGGCCCTCGAGGACCCCCAATGTGGCCTGCGGGGAGCCCCCAATCTCCAATGAGCCTCTGGCCCTCCAGAGATTTGCTGGAGCCTGCACTAGCCTTATGTGACTACTCTCAGCGCAAAGGCCAACTGTTTGACTCTTGCATGAGCTGTGGGCTAAGGGCTCCATCCACTGCTTTTTTACATCTCTTTTACAAAAGGGCTCTTTTACATCTGTGAAGTAGCAGTGGCAGCAAGGGAAAGGCCTGCCTTGCTTTGCGCAAGGCCTTTTGTAGGCCTTGACCTATCATAAGACCTTCATTCATTCATATAAGTTTCATCTCTATTAATTGATGTAAATTTATTCAAATTTTAAATGTAAATTAATTATTTTTTTCCGACCCCCAACACAGTGTCAGAGAGATCATGTGACCTTCCTGCCAAAATGTTTGGACACCCCTGGTCTAGAGCAAAGCACGAGTAAACGCCTGCCTCCAGCAGACAGTGCACAACCCCATTCTGAGGACTCCATCTGCAAGTGGTTTGACTTTGACTATCCCCTAAGGATTTGGTGGAAGAGCTATTCAAAAAGGTTTCCCAAATTTCCAATTTGGCAAAGCTCTGATGCTAGTAATTTGCTCTGATGCCTATTATGCTATTATTTGGACTTTGGGAGTTTAAAGAAACTCTGTTTAAAAAAATTATGTATGTTTTCAGGACCTGCATGCAGAAACTTCAAGATTCTGTGTAACTGCAACTCCTCTTATGGCACCTCTTTATGGGTTTCAGACCATGACAATGTTCTTCAAGCTCGCCTATCTTGCTGCTCAATAAACTGTTATAAACCAGGGGTGGCCAAACTTTCAACTTTAGGGCTACTGGACCTTTAACAATTGTCATCTCACAGATGACAAACTGCACCTGCTGAATTTCTCTCTTCTGCACAATTGTTAAAGATTCAGGAGCCCTAAAGTAGAGAAGTTCTTGACCTCTGTTATAAACTAAGACATGAACCTTACCAATTTATACATACCAAACCCACTAATCCCTTTGGGAATGGGTGGAGAGGTTGATAAAAGGTAACTGTTGATAACATCAGTTGATAACACTGATGTAACTATTGTAAGACACAGAAAAGGAACCACAACAACTTCTCTTAACATACCTTGCTTTTTTGCCATTTAATTTTGAATGTACAGGTGTGTGCCCATATCCGCGGATCCTCTATTAGTGGATTCACTTATCCATGGATCAGGTCTGTGGGGCCCCTCTGTGTGGGCCCTCTCTGGAGGTGAGGGGAGTTCTGCTCCCCTCACCTCCAGAGGATCCTCTGAGCCCAACAGTAAGAAAATGCTACTTCTGGTTTTTCCATGGAAATAATGCCTTATTCGGTGTTAAAAAGTCACCTCCAGTTTCATGGAGAAACCAGAAGTAGCATTTTTAAAATTGCTTGGCTCAGAGGACACTCCAGAAGTGGGGGGCATTCACTGGAATCCGGAACGGAAGCCCCGTGGACATTGGGCTTGACTGTATCTCAGAATGGACCTGTCAATATTGTTGAGAACCTTGCCCCTTTCCCCTAAATATCTTCTCTGCCTTTCACTGGAATCTGAAATGGTGTCCTGTCATGTTGTCGCTCACAAGCAGTCCATTCTCTTTTCTTTGCTGCCAGACTGTGTGAGCAAGGTCATCTTGTAAATGAGCAGCACTTTTGTAAAATGGTAGACTACCTTCATAAACCTCAAACACTGAAGCACCATTTTTATTTTGCTTACATTTCACGTACTCCAAGAACTGTCCCCTGAGGGAAAATACAGGAATTGATATAAATATTCTCAGTGCAACTAAAAAGAGCCAAAAAAAAAAAAAGTCAAACACCAAGAGTTAAGAGTTGTCAAAACTAAGTGAGTTCCTCCAGGTTTTCCATCTGCCCAAATAATTTGCTACTTTAAACAGCAAGACAAAATTAAATCTGACAAACCCTGTAGACCTCGATCCTCCACACCAAAGTCATCACACTGTGATGCTGGATGATTCCAGCATTAATGGGTGGTGGACTACAGCCCAAATCCATTGAGAACATTTGGTCTTTTTCGGCCAAGAGCCTTTTTCTAGAGTCACCCGCTGACACATTATCCTTCCTGCAAAGTCTGTCAATGGCTGTGAGCCATGGCTGGCTGAATGGAAGTTCCACCTGTGCCAGTGAATACCAGCTACTGGGGAGCAACAGCTGAAGAGGGCAGTTGCTCTCAGGCTCTTCTTGGGGGCTTCCCAGCAACAAGTAGCTGACCACTGGTGGAAACAGGGTGTTGGGTTAGATAGTCCTTCAGTCTGATTTTGAGGGCTTGTCTTTTTATTCATATTTTGTACAGTGAAATGCCTGTTGTTATGATGGGTGGTTGGGGAGGATGTGTACATTACCCATCAGTGTCAGTTGCATGCCTGCCATAGATGGGGATGGGGCAAAAGCCCCAGGCGCCAGCCACTGGGACCCCATGGAAACCTCTCTGAGGCTCCCGACGGGGGCGGAAACTGTACTTCCAGTTTGCAGGAAGCACAGTTTATAGCACCGAGGAACCTCACAGAGGTTTCCCCAGTGTGGGAGGAGGTCACGTGAGGCTCCATGAGCCTCTGGTGAGTGGGGGGGGGGCGGATTTCTGCCTGGGGGCAGCAAAAGCCTGTAGGGGGCGCCATCGCGGAGCTTTGCCTCGGGCACGGGGCTGCGGAGGTCTGCGGCTGATCACTGTTAAGGGTGATGACCAGCTTTGGCCTATGCCGGTGATTTTCAACCTTCTTCATCTCGCGGCTCACACCCCCAATGGCCCTATTGATAAATGACCCTCTCCCAAATTCCTGCATCATACCTGGAGAATACCACGGCACAGTGGTTGAAAATGGCTGGCCTATGCTATAATGGTGTAAGGCAGTGTTTTACTTTTTCCCACAGTAGTGAATGGGAGAAAGCAAAATGCACACTCAATGACATCTAAATCTGTCCCCTTCCTCTAGTTTCTGAGAAAGAACAGATTTAACTTTCTCTCTCCTGTGCTGAGGTGAAGTCTGTGTACTTTTTTCATAGAATGCAATGGCAACTCCCAAAATTACAGCCTGCTGCTATCTGCATATCTTCTATTCCACCACCTTCATATCCCCATCTGTAATTCCTTACCTGCTGATATTTCACCTGCCTGAAAAATCTCCTGGTCGCAATAACAGCATAGCCTTTTTGGTTCTGTTTTCCCCATTGTGTTATTCTAATTGTTGGTTAAAAAAAGAAATTCTGATATTTGACCTTTCACTTTCTTCCTGCAATAAGATCCCATTACCTCCTGTCCTATCACCAGTCTTCATGGAGAACAATTGGTTTCTGTCTTCTTCATAACAGCATTTTATGAATGTAGGTGCAATGAATCAAATCTCTCCAGAACAAGCATTCTCTTTCTGCTACGCAATGCACAATTATGTGTTCACGCTGGCTCCCATTTATCATACAATCAGCATTTTTACTGCCATTTTAGATTTCATGAGGAGTGAACAAAAACGCCAAATCTAATTTCAACAAATAATTCTTCTTCTATACATAACTTGCAATATGAGCATTAGTAATACCGCAAACACCTTAGAATTAAGATGCTCAGAGTAAGATCCAACCAAAGTTAAGTAGGTTGAAATCCTGTTAATTTCAATGGAAATGTATACTTCACCTGCTTAATTCTTTCCACTGAAATCAATTGGATTTATTTAAAAATTCGAACTTGGCTAGATCCTGCTAATGTCATTTTGCACATGCTCATACCTAGAAATACCACCTTCTGCAGTGAAATATTCGAATCTGAACCACACTAAGTACTCTGTTTCAGTTTTTATGCCAAAAATAGGAGTTTCAGGATGAGTAGAAATATTTAATGAAAAATGCTTTGATTAAGAATATTTATTTCCCTCCCCTCACACCTGTTCAGTTTAGCTTTCCCTATGTGCTGCTACATCAGCAATTTTTTTACTTACTGTTATTTCTTTCTCAATCAGGAGAATCCCAGTGAATCAGATACCATATAGTGAATGGGAAACTGTCAATAGTGTCACAACATCATGTATGCAAACTGATTTACCTGCATGATGTTTTGCAGAAGGTGAATGAAGGGAGGCATCTTCACATAGTGGGAGAACCACCTCTCCAATCCCACCTCTCTTTTCAGAAGCTTCTAAAAAGTGGCTCCTAAGGGTCAGGCACCATTGGCAGCCACATGGCATACAGTCTGAGGGAAGGAACTGGGGGAGGGAGAAAATTGGAAGCAGAAAGGACAACTGTGAATGTGTCAACTCATAAAAATTTCCAATTATTCTTCTCTCCTTCCATAGCCTTCCTGATACTGAAACTCTCAGCAATGGCTTTTGAGGGGCTTTGGAAAGGAGAGATAGGGTGGTGAAGTGGTTTCCACTCTTTCAATTGTGTGAATATAAGTCAGCATGCTACCCAGAGTTAGGAAACTGAGGGTGCAATCCTAACCTTGTGTTAGACTTGCACAAGTCCCTTGCACCAGCCTAGGAGGGTTGCAAGCGTGCCATAAAGCACGTTTGTGCCTCCTTGGGAGCAAGCTGTGCCAGTGCATGGACATGCGCTGGAGCACAGAGACTGCATCCAGAATCCATGGTGGCTTGCAATAGGAAGGCTGCATTGGCTGATGCAGGGGTCTGGGGAGGGCAGGGAGGAGGCAGGAGGGAGGCATTCTGGGGTGGGGAGAGGGCAGGGGGAGGGCAGGAGATTCCAGAGGGCAGGCGACCTCTTGGCCTGCCTGTTCCAGTGTAAAATAGAATTGCACTGTGAGAGTCCAATTCAACCCCCCAATCATCTTCTGCCATGCATCTGTGCTAATGGAGCACATGCTGCATGCCATGGTTGGGGGGAGGGAGACCCGACATCCTGGGAGAAGTAAGTAAAAATGTTCCTTACCTCCTGGTAAGCTGCCTTGTAGTCAGTGGGTCTTCTTGGACCCACGCCAGCTATTTTGCTGGCATAGGTACAAGGAGAGGCAGGTGGCATGTCTAGCTAGAAAAATAGGGCTAGCATTTGCGCATGCTGCTGCTGGCGCATGCTGCTGCTGCTACTGGAATCCACCTCCTCCAGCCCCCAAACCATCCCAGCCCTCCCTCAAACTGCCCACGACTCCCCCAAGACTCCCCCAGCGAGCACCTTATTTGCTGTGATGCAGGCTGGGTCCATGTGTGGTAAGTGCATAGAGCCTCCATCCATTTCCATTAGTGAGTCTGATGCGCACAAGGGTGGTGGCCTTACCTTTTGAGGCAAGTGATCCACTGACATAGACCCTTTATAGGATTGAGCGGTGCGCGTGAAGGTAATACTTCCCAGATTAGCCACATGTGTTATCCTAGCCAATCAGGGATTACCTGTGAATGAGATGATACTATGCTATGTAACCGCAATGAATTGGCTTTGTGCTGACACTACTCTGCAAGAACGGTAAATATTTTTGAATAGCTACGGAACTAGTGAAAGAAGGAGCGTTCTTCAGTAGTGCCAAAAATGTTCCCACAAACAGTGAGTAGTTTCTGCTTAGCCCTAATTAGCATAGAAATAGCAAGTACTGTAATGGCATAGTTTAAGTTATCAATTGCCATAAAGTCTGGAATTTAATTTTTAAAATTATTGAGTCTATTAAAAGAAATCAACACATTGCATAACACTTTTCTTTACCAGTTCTCTTGTTTTTGCTTTCTTTGTGGTTCAGTTTCCTTAGCACCACATAAACACCTTGCATTTATGTATTTCAAAAAGCGTAAATCAGTTGTATTACTAAAAAATAACATTTCAACTTGACACGCGTACTAAATTCCCATTAATGAAAATGACAGCTCAGCATGCCATTTCCAGGAAAGAAAAAAAAAGTTCCTAAATATACCTTCCAAATTGTATCATAGCCAACTGTTTGCAGGCTTCCAAACTGGATCCTTGCTGTTCACAAGAAATCCCTAAGAGAAAATATGTCAGATGTACCCCAGTTTCACTCTTATTATGTAGCCTTAAAGAAGGAAGGAAGGAAAGAAAGATGTTGACTTGAAAATAAACTATGGCTGATTTAAATGTAGAAAAGGAAATGTGTTTATACAGACTTCTATTTTCCAAGTGAGCATTCCATGGAACAGCTTACATTTCTTCTGACATTTCTCTATTACAGGTTACCAGTGGATGCAACAAGACCTTGCAAAGCCTTTCCTCTCCAATGCTTATTTCTGTGCAGAATGGGCCTCCATGACCCTGCACTGAAATACAATTGACCACACGTTTGGAGAGAACTTTTAAATCTGCTTTAAACGTTTCCTCAAAAATTCATGTACCCCCCACACACAAAACTTTTCAACATGTCCTCCTTTTGTTGGCATTAGTTTAGTTATCTTGAAATTCAGGCAGGTGTTGTGCTTCAAATTTGGTTCCCTTCCTTCCTAGTTCCTTTCTTCCAGTGTCCAAGCACAAGTTCTCTGGGCCCAAACAAACTTGTTGAATGGACACACACCCCAGCCCCTCTCCTTTTTGTCTGGAAACAGTGAGGATTGATTGCTGGACTTCAGCTTGTTTAGGCCCCTTGAAACACTTTACATTTTTGGTTGCCTTTGTATTTGTATGTATTTTTTTTTTTTAAAGTATTTGTACTCTGCTTTTTTGCTGGCAAGGCTCTCAGAGTGGCTTATGTTATCTCAAACAATGGGAAATTACAATAGTAAAAGGTGGTGGAGAGAATATGCATCCTTTGCTTCTTTACATCAGGGGTCTCCAAACCCCAGCCCGGGGGCCAGATGCAGCCCGCAGCAAGCCTCTTTCCGGCCCGCGGCCAACCTCTTGTCCCCTGAAAGCCTCTGGCCCACTCAACTGAACATGATCAGAACTGTGCTCTGATTGTGTCTGAAGGGTGCTCTGAGGGCCAGAGAGTTGGAATGAATGAGCCCATTCATTCATTTATTCACTCATCTAAGTTCCATCTCTAATTTATTTATTTAAATTTTATATTTAAATTTTTTTTCCAGCCCTCCACACCACACCAGATACATATTTGATGCGGCCCTCTGGCCAAAAAGTTTGGAGACCTCTGCTTTATATCATCAGAGGATGATGTGAAGAAAATGTGAGGGTGTCAGTTGTGCTTCTGTGCCCACTGTGAAGAGGAGATGGGCACAGGCCAAGTTTAAATAGTTATAGCCAAACATTGCATTATGGTATCCATGCATATGGATGATACACATGACAAGTGTGCTTTAGAGACTACTTCCTCTCCCTGAGACCTGGGATCTGTGGGCTTCAGGGTCTTTGAATTCTATTAGCACCACTGGCTCCTGCTGTTCCTAGGGTCTCAATGACCTTGATTGTTATGGTGCTTGTCCCTCACTCCCTTTTGACTCCTCCAGTCTGCACATAGGAAATGCCAGGAGCTGCTAAGGAGCTCTAAGATTTGTAGTCTCAAAAACAACAAGAATTATGTTATCAACTACAGCCAGTTCTCTTTGTATGCAAATTCACTATCTGCAAGGGGCTGAATTGGTACCTTCTCTTGTTATCCATGCCTCTGTTCTTGTTATCTGCTTCCAGTGGAAGCAGGGACCTTCAGAATAGCATCTGTGGCCAATGTAAACCCCAATGTAATGAATAGCATCTGTGACCAATGCAAACTGTGACCAATGTAAACTTAACAATGTAATGTTAAGGGGGGTCTATGCTGGTTACAGGTGCCATTCTGGAGGTTTCTGCAGTGTCTGGAAGGTCTCTGTAGCATTCAGGTATATTTTGGTACTTCCTGCTGCATTCTGCTGGTTTCCTGAGGGTCTCTGCTGGATTCTTCTGATGGCAGAGAGAATACCCCTTCCCCCCTATTGTACTCCTTGAACTTAATCCCATTGATCCCATAGGATCCCATTAAGCCCATTGAACCATAGAATAAGTGGTTTGTTATGTGCAAATTTGCTATCCACAAGGGTTTCCAGAAAACTAAACATCCTCAAGCATGATCTTCAGATGAGCCTTGTGGTAATGGGGTTGCAACCTAGGGCCTCTGGTAAAGTGTCTCCCTTTTACCTATATTCTTGAACCTTCCTTTTGTTTTATAAAGACTTTTTAATGCATGTTCCCCATCTTTATGAAATGTACATCCAACTGCTCAACCCACCAGAGGGCCTGAAAAATTTTGGAGTAACAAGTAAAGTATGAATTTATTAGCACCTTTTTTGACTAACTAATTAAAAAACAAACAAAAAAAGTAGAAGCTTTCATAGGTTGCAACTGACTTCTTTGTATACAGAAGTGAAATAGCTGGCAGCAAGCTGTGCCTTTGCATTAGCAAATATTATGTCCTGGGATGTTCACAAGCAGGGATGATTGGTGAGCCAGTTTTCCTGGGTGAGACTGCCAGCAATCATGGTGTGGCAATGGGAGGAGAGGAACTCCTGTCTTTGCTTTTAAATGCAGGAAGGTGGTGGTGGGAGCAGGGGTGCCTATAGTTTGGAAGTGCACTATTGCTACTCAGATAGTCACTCCTGATGCTTGCCTTCCAGTCAAAATTGCCCCACCGGCCCACCTCCCCCCCAAAAAAAATTACATTAGCTCTGCTGGGGGAAAAACTTTTTTTCCCAGCAAGGCAATTTCAATCAGGAAGGTAGCATGTGGGGAAGAGATAAACACCCTTCGTCGCAACAATGCTGCCTTGAGTCATTTCAGCCTACCCATCCCATAGCCACTTTTAAGCTTTAAGGAAGGTATCCAGATTGCCATTGTCACTGACCATTGATGGAATTTGGCCCTTGATTGCCAACAGAAGCAGGTTCTTTGGCCTTGATTCAGCTGTACATTTGAGCAGCAGTGGATGCTGTGAGCACATATCCCAGTCAAACAATTGGGAATCAGACTGAGCTGATTTACTGAAGAGATTGGAAAATTCAGTCCTGCCCTGCCTATCCTAGGAATAGCTGTTTGAAGCTATCACATATTTTCTGATACCTATGGTCTGAAAGCAGCTCTGTTAGCTAGCTCAAGAGAGGAACCCCACACATTGCACCAGTTTTTATGGCTTCTCATTTAGCTAGGAATGTGCATGCAGAAATGAGCCCCCCAGTGGATTAGAGTATTTATATTTAGCATTCCAAATAATACAAATAAGGGCCACTGAATACCAAAGTTACAGCACCCTCATTCCTCTTAAAATAGCACCATTAAGTCACTGCCTGCATGTTTGCCTTGATGTGTAGCAAGAGACATATGCAGTCAGAGAAGCAGGTTTCTGCTTGTGGGTGTACCTTGCCACAGGCACCAAATGGTCCTGCAGGGGTCGGGGCAGAATACAGCAGCCTGGGTGCTTGGGTAGTCTCTTGAACCACGTATGCAGTTGATAAGTACTTTTATCTCTGACAATGCTGTTCGGCTGTTGAGGGAAGGAGGGAGGAATGGTGGATTTTGCTGGGTGTTCTCCCACTCAACAGAGAAGTGTTGTCAGCACTCATTGTCAGCTCTCAATATCAGCACTCTTGAATTTCTCCCTCCACCAGAGTAGTAGTGATTGCACAGCTGTTTCCAGTGCTCAGACACCCCTGGATCAGGGCCATTAACAATAACCTATAACTAACTTGAAATGAATGAATGCACACCCGTTGCAGGTTTCCATCTGTCCATCTACGTTTAGTGATAAATAATATCTGAGTGGTATATTTGAGAAACTTTGAGAATCATTAAAAAAAATTAAAAACAACAACAAAACAAACAACAACAACAACAAAAAACTGGAGGAAAAGTTCATTATGGGTTACAAGTCATAGTAGGTATGTGCAAGCTCTTGGATTCAGAGGCAGGGTGCCTCTGATTGCCAGATGCAGGGGAGGGCACCAGGCCGCAGGTTGTCTCTGTTGTCTTGTGTGCTCCCTGAAGCATTTGGTGGGCCACTGTGAGATACAGGAAGCTGGACTAGATGGGCCTTTGGCCTGATCTAGCAGGGCTCTTTTTACGTTCTTATGTTAGTGACTAAGGTGCAGAATGCAAACTCTTGTTCTGGCAAATTAACAAACTATGATTTATTCATTCATGAGCACAACCTGGTCCCAGGTATTCCCTCCATCTCCACCTGCTCCCATCAGCATTGTGGTTTGTTCCATGACTGGCCCAAATCCAGAACTGTGCTTTATCTCTGGTTTACAAACCATGTTTAAGGTAGCATCTCAAACCAAGATTGAACTCTGGGTTCAAATGTTAATCATGGTTTGTAGATTAAAGCACAGTTCCAGATTTGGATCAGTCATAGTAGTTGTCAACCAAACCACAATATCAATGTTGAGATTCAGTAGCAAAGCAGAGGGAGTAAAAGGGGGTATTATGTGAGCTTGGGTCATGTCCATGACCAAATAAATCATGGTTTATTTAAAAATCCTATGAGTTTTATAAATGAGCAAAATGCAGATCTAAATTCCTCAACAAATGCATTAGTATATTTGTATGCAGGTGTTGTTCTTAGGTTGAGGTAGAGTGAAGGTCTGGCAGGATAGTCACTGGCTTATAAAGTATGTGTGCTTCAATACCATATGGAACAGAGAGTTTAGGAATCTAAAATTATAATCCTTTGGGAGTTCCCCTCATTCTCTGCTCCCTAGTGACTTCTTCTATCTATGTCTTGCTACAAACATGTTCTGACAGCTTTCAAGTTACGAG
The DNA here is from genome assembly GCF_035046505.1 of Tiliqua scincoides. NCBI lineage: Eukaryota > Metazoa > Chordata > Lepidosauria > Squamata > Scincidae > Tiliqua > Tiliqua scincoides. Next base: position 36,206,178 of record NC_089827.1, on the reverse strand, counting down.
TCCTTAACACTGCAGCAAAGTGACTTTAAGAGCAGGGCTTAGTATGAGCAAGGGTTCATCAGATTGCAGCCTCAGAACTTGCTCTGCAACCCCAAATTTCAGGCTTGGAACTACAGTTGCCATCTCTGACTAAGGGCACAATCCTAACCTGTGCTGGAACAGGCAAGCCAGGGGGCTTGCGCTTTATCCAGTGCAGGATTGTGGCCAGAAGCAGCTCAGCCAGAGGTAAGGTGAAACTTTTCCCTTTACCCCTGGGTAAGGGCTGCTGGCCACAATGGGTCTCCTCGGGCACCTCTGGAGGTGGCACAAGTCCGAAGAGAGCTTAGCGACTTGAAGCCGCTCCGTTCTCCCCGGGAACTGGGGGTGGGATCAAGCATAACTGCTGGATTCCAGTCCTGTCTCCTGCTCCCTGCCCGCCCACCTGCTCCCAGGGCCACCCATCGCCTGCCCTTCCCCTGCCCAGGAACGCCTCCCTTCCTCCTCCTCCCTGCCCCCTCATGCCTACCTCTTCTGCTTGTGTCTGTGCAGACGGGCCAACACAAGTGGCTGAAGGGAAGCCGGTGTGGAGGCTTATGTTAGCCTACGCGGGCCGGCGCTTCTCGGAGCGCTGGCCTGGCTTCCCCTCAAGGAGGCGCAAACGTGCTTTAAGGCATGTTTGCGACCCTCCTAGATAAGCCCAAGCAACTTGGGCCGGCATAGGGCGCAGTTTGGATTGCGCCCTAAGGCTGCAATCCTAACCATACTTTCCTGAGAGTAAGCGCTGGTTAGGATTGTGCCCTAAAGCTATTCCTGGAGATTTTTTTCCCAGCATGATGAAATGTTGGAAATTCCTGAACACCCTGCAATAATCTTCAGGATTGCTTCTGTTAGTCACCTGGAAACTGATGTGGATTCCTGGAGGTTCCAAATCAATCTTGGAGAGTTGGAATCTCTGCTTGGAGTATATCAGGTGCAAGAGTTCCTATATGGATACAGACTGCCTCTCAGAGTGGGCCTGTGTGGTTACAGCAGCCATCTACCACAAGTCTGGGAATAGGAGGCACACCTTCCCAGGTCAGAGTGCAAGTATATGTATACATATATGTTCTATCGATCGATCGATCGATCGATCGACTGATATATACCTCCCCCCACTTTTCTTCCACTACCGTTTACGGTTTACTTGGGTAAACTAACCAAGGTGGTTTCCATAAAAACTATCAACATAAAAACAATGCAACAATAAAACAGCAAAAAAGCCATAGGCAGCAGGACAGAAAGTCATAAAATCATCAGTAATACATGCCAAAAATAAATTTAAAAGCATAAAAGCTGGTGGCAGCTGCAAAGTGCAAGACCTTTTTTAGTGGTGGCTCTCATTCTTGGGCATTCTCTTCTTAGGAACACCCACCAGGGCCCTTTGCTGCTGGCATTAAACCATTTTTGACCAGCTCACAGGTGTACACATTTGATCCCTGTTGCGTATATGCAATATTGGGCAAAAATGGTAGAAGGTGCATGGCTAAAACAGACCTGTATGGAAGGTATTTTGTCTGTGGATCATTTTGAGGCCATTGGCTTCCAATGTTTGTTTTGATTTTTGACTTTGTTTTATGATTGCTTTTTTAAAAAAAATAGTGGTATTAGTATTTATGTGATCATTATTTTAAGTTTCAGGGAAGAACCACAAGTCCTGTGTAGTTCTGTGGTTCAGAGGACTCTCTTCTAAACAGCTGTGGGAGTTTTCAAGCCGATGAGGGAGGGAAAGGGCTGTTTAACTGTCTTTCCAGCCTCTACCAGGGATGGGAACTCAAGTCGAGTCATGAAAATCCAGTGTCTCATGGAGACTCTAGCCACCCGTGGCAATGACTTGGCAAAACATTCAAGTTAGGGGCTTCTGACTTATGAGTTGCCATGGGCTTGGTTGACTTGAGCTGCCCACAAATGGCTACAGGTTGTGCTGCCTCCATCTTGCATTGATCCGGAAGCCAGGCTTTGCATGCACGAGCAGCAACAGCAATAGCATATTTTATGTTCAGAGACAGGCTGGGGGAGGTGTGAAGTGAATTGGTTATCTTTTTGTGTGTGGTCTTAAACCTTGCAGGGTCTGATGATGCAGAACTTGTAACAACTTTTGCTAAGTATCCATTTTAGCTGGCTTAGCTGGCTAGGTAATCCATGCGAGGGTCCTGCATGTGTACAGAACCTGGGAGGCTCTTCTTCTCCCCCGGACCATCCATTGGATGGAGGATGTGCCTCCAGGAGAAGGAGGGGGCAGCAGCAACCGTGCCCTCCCATCTTGTCGAGGTGGGATGTGACCTCCCTCCCTCCCTGCTGTGCTCATGATATGAAGGGGGCTGGGTTTTCTTCATCGTAGTTGGGGTGGGATTGTGCGGGGGAAGGGAATGGATTGGCGCATTCCGCACTTCTGCCTTAGATGGGATGGGCAAGGACAGTAGGAGAATGTTTAAAGGGGCTCTGAAACACACACACAGCCTGGCAGCAGCCCTGTTTTTTTTCCTCGGAGCTGCTGTGGGCTTTTTAGAGGGAACAACTGATACTCGAGTCTTTTCAAATCGCAAAGATGCTCTGGGTGACTTGCCCATCACTGGCCACCACCCAGCTACTTTTCTCTTCAAGAGGTTGAAGATCCAGGTCATCTGTTTCTGGTTCTTCGGAAGAAAAGCAACTGGGCAGTGATTGCGAATGGGAAAATGACTGTGAAGGAAAGAGTTCGTTCTCTTTTTTCCAACCCCTAGCCAGTCTTCCTCGAGAGCTCTCAGGGAAAAGAATAACAGAACACCATTTGATGTTTAATTTCTTCCTAAGCCGTTTTATCAGTCTACCCAACTGCAAAAGGTGTGATAAATCAGAGTGAATAAAATACAATACACATTTGTCTAGTGTGAGCTTTGGCCCCTCTTCTTCCAAAAAACTTTGATGCTCTCCCCTACCTTGGCCTCCAACCTCCTGCTCTTCTTGTTGCAGGGTTGGGTCAACACTACTGCCTTTTGTGTCCTTACATGACCTTATAGGGCAGAGGCAGTTGTGCACAATGTTAACTCATTTCCCCTCTGTACTTCCCCCAAGCTGCTAATTTGACAGATAGTGTCTCTCCCATTCTTCTCATTGCAGAGGCAACTGAACCTAACATTGCTGCCATTTACCTCTGGGCCGGGCTACACATAGGGATGGGGAGGAAGGAAGTCCTGTTGCCTTCCTCCACTCAGTCCACTGGGTCAAAAGAGGGAGGAGGGTCTGGTTCTCATAGAGAAGGTGGAGGGCAGTTGTACTGCCTCAAGTGCAGGTGGGAGTGATTGAATGTGCCTCCCTACAGATAATTTCCCTGCATGTAGAAAATAAACAGGTTAGAGGAAACTGGTTCTTGTCCAACCCTCTTCCTGATGCATCAGATTTCTATGTTTGTGGAATTTTGAGTGTATGGAGAAATAGTTAATCGTTTGAGTCCATACCTGTGGTTTGAAGCAGTACAGCCCAGATGGCCATAGTAATAACTAGTGCTGGCGAAAGAGGACATGCTTTCTCCTTAATGCAGTTCAGTCTCTTTGCTGAAACCATCATCGAGGGCATGGAAGAGAGCACAGTCCTTTGCATGGTGCAGCCCACTATGTTCATCTCTGGGGGAGATCAAAGGAAGCCGAATACTTGGTCCTGGCAGTGTTCCCAGGGATTTGGGGTATGTGTCTGTGTCTGTCTGTCTGTCTGTCTCTCTTAGGACTGTCACTCAATTGAAGAAATCCTCATCAATCACATTTGCTTAAGACTAAAAAGCAATAGTTGATATGAAAACCATTGTTTCTTTCTGGGACATTGTTTTAGGACCGTATGCTAACCAAATTTCCGGCTGTTCCATTGGGGTGTGTGCTGTGTTCTGCTGTAGGGGCACAGCCATGGAGCCATGGAGGTCTCCTCAAAATAAGGGTATGTTTGTTTACTTACCTTGGGGCTGTACTGAGGCTGCATCAGCGCAGGAAAGTTGTTAGGACTGGGCCCTCAGTCAATCAAACGTTTTTAATTTATTAATCTAAATTAGTTAACTGACTAAACAACATTGCAGCTCTAACATGCATACGTGTGGTCCATGCTCTTGTTCTATATAGAAAAGTACATACCAGAGGAAGAGTGAGACTAAGAGATGGAGGACACAATGCATTTCTGTATGCAGAATGTGCTGAGCAGCCCAATTCTATCTAATACTCCCCTCCCTGCCGATGCCGCCATGCCACCAGAGCACATGCTGCATCTTGGGGGGGGGGCAGTCCTGGTGGTTTCCTCTGGGTAGGGAAACTTTTGCTCCCTCACCCAGAGGTAAGCCTCCTTTGCAGCTCTGACCACATTTGCTACCCAAAAGCAGTGACATTTTGGCTTGTTCCCTTTGGTTCTGTTTCCTCTCTCTAAGGCCACTCTACAGAAATCTGAGTGAAGCTGATAGTGCGAGATGACCAAAGTTTGTGACTATACTTTTGTAGACTCCCTGTGGGAGATGTATGAGAATGGCTGCCTTTTGTTTCATACTTCTTGTTGGCCTGTGGAACTGAACTTGTGAAAAAACACTACAGAACAAGGTAGCACCATGACAGAACATAAAAACATCCTTGCTGGGTCCAGCCAAAGGCCAATCTAGCCCATCATCCTTTTATGCACAGTAGTCACCAGGTGCTCTAGGAGGCTCACAAACAGGACATGAAAGCAAGAGCACTCTCCCACAATACTGCTAAAAGAATGTGATGCCAGTAAAGATCTAGGTGTACCAGGATAATTCATATAAATTTCTCTCTTCCTTCCTTTCGTCCCACTTCCCAGCTGTTGCTCATGGTCCGTGTTCAACCTTCCTCAATAATAAGGTTATGTTTCCAGTCTCCTTACTCCCTTCTGGTCCTTCTGGTGGATAACCATGTTCTGTAATATACTCAGTGAGACAGCAGGAAGCAGAACTGAAGAGTATTTACAAGAAAGGGGGAAATTGTGCCCTCTGCTTCACACGTCTGTTGTGAGGCTGGAATGGACAATGATCAACTGTGAACTAGCTAAATGCCCATCATTACACTGTGATGAGATGGAGCAGGGGTCCTACATATTTCAGGACATTCTCGAGGGAGGGGGCAATGCTGTACTCGACCATTAACTGTTTTGCCTGCTTCTAGCTGTATAAGCCTACAATGGAATAGTAACGATGATAGTGAGGGTGTGCAGAGGCTCCGAAGTTTCAGAAACGAGTCCAACCCCGTTCAGTTATTCTGTACATAAACTTGAATGTATGGAAGTAGATGAAGTAGGACTGTAACACAGTGGTAGAGCACCTCCTTTGCATGCAAAAGGGCTGCATCCAGGTTCAGTCCTTGACAGCTCCAGGTAGGGCAGAGAAAGATGCCTGTCTGAAATCTTGGGGAGCCACTGCCACTCAGTGTGGACAGTACTGACCCAGAGGGGCCCAGCTCCTCAAGTTCAGCTTTGTATGTTCACATGACTTTGCACACAGACCATGCCCTCTGACCTTCGCACATTCAGCTGAATGCATAAAAAGAGTCCCAGGCACACTTTCAGTTACTAGAGGTGTGACTGGTGAGTGTGGCCCCACTCCCCCTGTATGCATTCTGTGGAAGGAAAATGACTGAATAGGATATTGTGATTGGCATGGGAAGAGAGACTCATTGGGCAGAAATAAAGAACAATGGCAAATTATATTATTTAAGGAGTATATGAAAAATTGTGTTTGCTGTGGTGTTGTTGAATTGACTAAAGTATGGAAAGTACTGGAATTTTGGACTGCCTGCAAGAATGATATCAGGTGTTGCCCAATTCAGGCATCAGCCAAGGGCTCACACCCCATAGAATGTCAACCTGGCAGTGTTGACCCCTGAACACTTAGTATTGCTGACAGTGCACTCAAAGCACTACCGGGAGCATGTAGAACATCACGGGGGCAATGTGAGCCCTTTGCCTCAGGGCTCCCAACAACTTGGTATCAGCGCTGGCTTATATATGGGAGGGGGGAGGCATGAAGGCCAATGCTTTCCTGCGCATACCAGCAGTCTTAGGGATGCCTGTTGGACCAGGTAAATCTGGTGCAGGTGTGGAAGTGGAATGGATTGGGCCCAGAAGGGGGATGGGATCAGTGGCCCCAGTGCATGCCATATTTTATCCTCCTTTCTGGACCTGATCTGCCTGCATGGATCAACGATATAACTGGTTCAGGTCCGAGTTGACCCATAGCAGCTCCTGGGGTTTACCCAGGGGCAAGATGCCAAATGTCCCCTTACCCTAAGGAGCCCTCCAGCAGCCAAAATACCCCTGCGGGATATAGTATACAGCCAGAATACCCCTGCGGGATCCCACCAGCACTGCTACGTGGGAATTTACTTCGGATTGGGCTATTAGCCATTGTTTAAGGTGATCATCAACAAGCTGAGAAGAGGTGTGGACTCATGGACTCTGTCCTTCTATTCTTTTACTCCCCGAGGTGGATATTAGGTGTTTGGGAGTCATGAATCATTATTGTGGGGAGGATTGCACATCTTTCCATGCTCCTGGTTGCCATGTAGTAATCTCGTGATCTGAATAGAGTATCTGCTTGTATGAACAGGGGCCTTAATCCCACATAGAGAGTACTACAGTAAGGATGCAATCCTATCCTGCACTGGAACAGGCAAGCCAAGAGGCTTGTGCTGTATCCAGCGCAGGATAGGGGCCAGAATTGGCTCAGCCAGAGACAAGGGGAAACTTTTTCCCTTACCCCTGGGCAAGGCACCTTGGACCCTATAGGTCTCCTTTGACCTGTGCCTGAGGAGGCACAAGTCCTGTGCCTCCTGAGGTGGCACAAGTTCGAGGAGAGCAGAGCAGCTTCAAGCCACTCCGAGCTCCCGGGAATGGGGGTTGGGATCCAGCATAACTGCCAGATCCCAGCCCGCCTCTCGCTCCCCACCTGCCCACCCTCCCCCTCCCCAGAACGTCTCCCTCCCACCTCTTCCCCACTTCCTCCCTGCCCACCCCAGATGCCGATGCTAGGATCACCCCACATGCCACCACAGAGGCTGGAATCAGCCTCCGTGTGCTGGTGCACCTGTGTGTGCTGACGTGGCTTGCTCGGGTGGAGGCGCAAACGTGCTTTGCGGCACGTTTGCAACCCTCCTGGGCCAGCGCAAGGGACTTGGGACTTAGGGACTTAGTAGCTTAGGATTGTGCTTCACTAGTCTCTATTCAAACCTTTGGATCAATGTGTAGAGGTCAGGAGTGGGGACAGTCGCCACATCCCCACAGCCTCCTCCGCACTTTGATGATCCACAGTTAAACATACAGATCTGTCCCTACTCTCCAACTCACAGGTATTTCCTGGAAAGTTTGAATGGCTTTTGCATTTTCAGTGTTGCATTTTTTCACACATATTCTGGCATAAAAGAAGAACATGTTGTTGGGATTGGACCTGCATGGCCTGTATTTACAAGAATCAACTTCGAATGTGTGAAAGGATACATTTCTACAATGCTGACTAGTGTTGCTGAATTTTAAGTAGTCTGCGTACAATGTGACATGCCAAAGTTTAGCATTCCAAAAATGTTACTTTCTGTGTATGACTGTGAGTTTGCCTGTACTTGATATAAGCGTGCTGTCTGCTTGTCACCAAGGCTGTGCTAGCGTGTGCACGTGCAAGCATGGATCTGATCCAACTATTGTCTGATCAAAATGTTAGAGCCTTTCCTGTCTGTGGTCCAGCTTCAGAGAAGAAGGAAAAAGAGGAAAGGAGGAAATAAAATGGGCAAAAAAAGGGCTAGGTAAATTCCTGGTCAGGAGAAGAAAGGGTGAAAACAAAAGCACAAAGATTACGAAGTGTATGTGTGGAAAGAGAATCCCAGACTCCATAGAACCCAGTTTGTTTCTGTTTGTATGTTGTGGAGCGAGTTCTGTTCCAGCCAGGCAGTAGTAAAACCATTGTATTCTCCATTTCCAGAATACCAAGCCCCCATGGAAGCACTTTGTCTTTGAAGGGGGAATTTCCTCCTGGAATTGTCCCCAGCAAATCTAATCAAGCACCCTGTCCTGATCACAACAGCAAGCTTCTCCCCCCTCCCACCCAGTTTCCTCCCCTCTTTCTTTGCTGCTGAGGCTGGATCCTGGGAGTGTGCACAGGCATTGCTTAACCCTCCCAGTAGCTGTGGGTAAGCTGGGAGCTCTCCTTTTGAGTGCCTTGGTTATGTTTGTGTGCGAGTGATGTGGTAAAATATAGCCCAACTTATTCTCTGGTGCATGTCTGTATGTACTGGGGCCACTGCACTGTCTGTGGCCTCTTGATAGCCCCTTTCCATTAGGTCGTGGGACTTGTTGTCCTGGCTTTGTGTGAATGTGTGTGTGATCCCTGGCATCTCATGTCAAGAGCCATTACCTGATGATCTTTCTAGACTGACTGTTATCTGTATAATTGCAGGTGGCTATGGAGGTCAGGATGTGCCAGGTACCATCAGAACTAGCAGTCCTTGGATTTATCCACTTTGTTATGCTAGCCTGTGCCGGCTGGGCAGAGGGTATGAAAGAGATCCATAACCTGGTGAAAGAAAGACAGAGATAGGAACACTCCACAGTGCCAGGACAACGTGGTGTGTGTGTGTGTGTGTGTGTGTGTGTGTGTGTGTGTGTGTTTGTGTGTGTGTGTGTGTGTGTGTGTGTGTGTGTGTGAGAGAGAGAGAGAGAGAGAAAGAGAGAGAGAGAGACTGGCTTGATGTATATATTTCTGAGTGGCTTCCTTCCACTTCCGCTCATTCCACACAATCCACCTCTTTGATAGAGTTTGGAACTAAGGACACTTTTTAGGGATCTGGGTAGAATGGGTGGGTGGCGGGGTGCTAAGGTTTTGTTTTTTTCCCCTGTTGTTTGTGGCAGTGGTGCTGTTGCCAGGCCGCTTCATAGCACTTTGTGGGCAACGCAGTGAAACCGACAGAGTGAGTGACAAGTTGTTTACAGGTTTCCTTGAAGGGGCCTCTGGTATATTTCAATCTGTCAAAGTTGCTTTTCTTTCCTCAGAACAATGCTTGATTGTTGTGTAGGTTTCCCCCCCCCCCTTCCCCCTGCACCGAGTGAGAATTTTTTTTAAAAAATGAAGAAGAGGTGAGATGGGGAGAGTAATACATACATACATATATATATTTAAATATATAGTAAATGCAGATAGTTTACAACTCTTGGAATACAAATGTTTGTAGAAAACATTGTTTTTAGCAGCCTTGCCTTCTCTCTAACTCCTTTGAATGAATTGCTGAGCGCTTTCTGTTTTAATCAGGCAGTCCTTGTTTAAGTTCCTTTGGCCACTGATCTCCCCCCCTCTGTGCCCCCCCCTCAGTTCTTCACCTATACAAAGGGTAAAGTGATGGGTGTGTGGCTTGCTTGGTCAAAGATCCTGGTTAACATAAACGGATATAGAATATTCTTTTTTTTTTTTTATGGCGTGAATGCAAGCCTGCATGTTTACACCCTGCTTGTGATCTAGATCTATTAGACCACAAGTACGTTAAATCAATTAAATACATACAAATCTAAAAACCAAAGGCGCTGTACCAAAAAATGTTGGGGTGAATGGCTGGTGCTGGAAAGAGTTGGCAAACCATTTTAAGATGAATGATGCATGTCATGTAAAGTGTATGACTTTGTGTAAACTCTGTGCCTTTGCTCTTCTTTTTCTCTCTAACAAACAAACACACACACACCTTTTGTGAATATTTCCCTCTCCCCTATCCCAGTTATGAAGCCCAGGTTTATCCTGATTTAGAATTTGGAGTATTTCTCAATAAAGTGTATGTAATTTTTTTTAATAGCACGTGTGTGTCTATTTGTGGTGTAATAAATAGCATCCTAAAGGTGTTCATGTTCCATCAGTGGCTCCATCATCTTTTGCCCTCCCCCCCCCAGTCCTGAACATGTTGGGGACAGTGAGGGGATGAGCCCGGATTGGGGTTGCTGAGCAGAAATCTCAGTGGGGGTTTCAAAACTGTCACTTGCCAGTGTTGAGCCCCTTGCAGGGGTGGTGGTGATGATGAGGACGAGTGGGGGTGGGGAGGAGAGCATGAAAGGAGGCGGCTGGGCAGGGCTGGCGTGGTGAGTGGGAGAAGGGGGCCGCGGAGGCGAGGAGGGCAGGTACCCCGGGGTGGCGGCTGCCTGGCAGACCACAGCCATGCGGCGCAGCGGTGGGGGGAGCTTGCTCAGCGCTGTCTACTCCAGCTAAAGTGTGCTACCCCTTTAAGAGACTGGTCAAGTAGTCCTAGCTCAGAGAGGGAGAGAGCGAGCGAGCAGAGAGAGAGAGAGAGAAATCAATCGGTGGAGGAGGTTTGGATTCACTTGACAGGTTCACTTGGAGGCGCCCAGAGGTGGCTACTGTGACAAAGGGAGCCCCGGTGCTGTTTTTCCAGCATGCTCACTGACCCTGATTTACCTCCGGAGTTCGAAAGGTGAGTGCCTCCCCCAGTGCGGGTCTGTGCAGCGTGTGTGCCTGCGGTCGCCTGTGCGTGGTGTGCCGGTGGGGGCTCTGGACGGCGTGCGGGGCTTCCCCTCCCGAGGTGGGTCCCGAAGTTGCAACTTTCCTTCTCTGCGTGTCTGCGGCGTGGGTTGTGTTTTTCCAACCCCCCCCCCCCCATTCAAGCTCTGCGAACTGGGGACTTGATCTCTCCCTTCGCCTCCCTGCGCACTGCAACGCCTGCTCGCCTCTGATCCCTGCTCCTCGGGGTGGGTCGCCTCTGATCCCCGCTCCTTGCGGTGGGTCGCCTCTGATCCCTGCTCCTTGGGAGTGGGTCCCCCCCCTCTCCTCCCCTGAACTGGACTGAAAGGGATCACCCCAAGTCCTGCCACCGACTTCAGCAGAGATGCCTCTCGGATGGGGTTTGGCTCCCTGATCATCTTCATCGCGACTGTATCTCTTTCCACCAGCGGCCCCCCCCCCCGCGCATCCCTTTCTCTCTCCTGCTCCTTTCTCTCCCCTGCCTTCCCCCGGCGTCTTCGAATTAATCTCCTCGGTAATGAGAGAGGCAACAATGTCTTAAGACAGATTTTCTCTTAATTCTCCCCTCTCTCTCTCTCCCCCCCCCCCTTAAATAAGAGCTGCTGCTGCTCTCTTTGCAAGAGAGCGTTTCCTGCGATGAATGGGAAAGAGTTGGGCTCTCCACTTTCAGTTTCATCCTCCTGTAAAAAAGTTTCTGGGGAGCACATTACTGGAGGGTTAGGGGCTGGGGAGCAGAGCCCCTGCAGTGGGTCTAAAAAGGGGGGAAGGAGAGAGAGGGGGGGTCCATTAGGCTAGAAAAGTGGAACTCTGCCTTCTGGGCTTACCACCAGCACCTCTGTGGCCATGTGTCAAAAGGGCCATTCGGATTTGGGGCTGGTTTGGTGGACCATCTCCCCCCCCCCACTTCCATCACAGGCGTACACTTGCTGAAGTTTAGGGTCCTTGACAGCCCAGGCAGTTAGGGAGGACTGGGATTCTGATCTCTTCCCATGTACCATGCAGTTCACGTTATCTGACTTTTTCTAAACAGGTTTGAAGCTTCCTCTTAGCCCTTTGTACTCAGTTTCCTTTTGAGAGCCACCTAAGTTTTCTTTTAAGTTTTCTGTATTTAATTCTTGTAAGAAACCCTTGTAGGCTCTAAGGAGGAAGTCAAACTTTCTTTCTTTCTTTCTTTCTTTCTTTCTTTCTTTCTTTCTTTCTTTCTTTCTTTCTTTCTTTCTTTCTTTCTTTCTTTCTTTCCATGAAGCTTTAAAACTGCCAGGGTGTATTATTATCTCAGCGTTCCCTCCCCAAGTTTCCTGAAAGCTACCTTCTGCATAAACATTTGGTTGCATCTGACTCTGTAATGCAAGCTAGGTGATAGACCAGCTGGTAAAAAATATGCTAAGTCAAGCTGTTCAGCCTTCAGACTGCTGAATTTGATAGTAAAAGGCACGGGGGGGGGGAATATGCCCCCCAAACATCTTAAGAAGGCAGAGGGGGGTGCGTGAATATAGTCAAAAAAAGGTTTAGATTAATATAATGGGGGAACAAAGTGGCCAAGAGCATGCATGTTGTGTGCATGTGCATACAGCCACATATATGTAGCTGTATACTTAGAGATAAACATAAGTGTGTGTGTGTGTGTGTGTGTGTGTGTGTGAGAGAGAGAGAGAGAGAGAGAGAGAGAGAGAGAGAGACAGAGAGAGAGAGAGACAGAGACAGAGAGAGAGAGAGAGAGAGATGTTAGGCACCTGAAACAAGCAAGAGTACTTTTTAAAACTCCTGCTGTATTTGGTAACTTACAATTCTACTTTGATAGAAAGCGTCTTGGACAGGAACATCTGAACTCCTTCCAAGGTTTTATTTGATCCAATTAATTTCCCTGCTTTGTTTAAAATCACTGACATTTCCCCTTTCTCCTAATACTGTGATATGAATGTACCTGGAAGATTGTAACTGTTTATCTTAATAAGACCTGAGTTAACTTGGCACTAACCAGCTTCTTCTTGAAGAAGCACAGAGAAGTTTATAAGTATTCAGTCTACAACAGCAAAGCATATGGACAAATGTATAAATGAGCCAGTAATGTGTGGATTTGATGTTGTTGGTTTTTCTTTTTTCTTTTTTGTATTTTTTTTGCTTCTATTCAGCTCATAGGAATACAAAGTGTAAATGGCACTTTCTGTTATATCACTGAATTGTTTGTGCATGCCTTGTTTTAAAGATCTCAGTTTCATTTTCATTTTGAAAACCTTTGAGTTGGTAAACGGTCTAGATTTGTCCTTATTTTTGTCTCCCCCCCCCCACGTGAGGTTTATGTTCTTTTTTTAAAGTACTGCCTTAATAATAACTCACCTTAACAGACATCTGGCTGTTAAGGTGTATCAACAGAGGTGATTAAAAGCAAAATTAAAAAAGAACCCTTGCCATGTAATTCTTTTTATTTACCGTTTTCCATCTGTGGTTTTAGCTGGTAATACAAACCAATACCCCTGTTAATCATTACCATTTGTTTACATTCTGTGTGTTTGACTGTAGTTACACACTCGTAGAGAACTGTCCAGGTTGTGCATTTTATTTACAACAGAACATGTACAGTTCACATGGAAATCCATGTTGCATAGATTGATAAAGGATGTTGCAACTCCCACCCAGAATGTTGTATATTTTGAGCATTTTGCAGAAATTACAGCAGTACCACCTGTCAGACCTCAAACTAAAATGTTACTAATATGTGTACAAGGCCCATCTAAGATAGGCTGCTTAATTGACTTCGAGAAGACATAAATTCATTCCTAGGAATGTTGGTGGTGGTTCATTTCTTAGTTTACGGTGTTCCCATATTTTGATAAAAGAACAAGTTGTGTTTTTTTTTTCCCCTTTTAAAACACTTGGACTTATCTGAAAACTTTCCGGACTTCACCTTAACTTCATCAGAAAGTGAATGGCTTTCATAGGAATGGATCTTGCTTTTGTTTTGATCTGTCCCTGCCCCTCGCTCTTAACTTTGGTAATACAGAAGTCTGGAATGAAAACTGTCCACAGCATCCGGTGGAAAAGCAGGAATGAATTGGTCACCATATTACTGTCTGAGGCTCTGTGAATTAGCATGTACACTCCGTGTATCCAAACTCAGGAAGGTTTAGCATAGCCACATAAGTTATTCATCCTCCTTTTTGTTGTTGTTTTCAAAGCATGATGCGTTCTGTCAGATAATCAAAATAAGCTCTAAACAGCTCAAATGTTAAGTATGAGATTTTAAAATTAAACAATACTGAGAGTTTTTAACTAGAACAAGCCTCCTATTCCTTGGGAATTATTGATTGGCTTAGTGATTGTCAGATTTCATGCTGGGGTACTTTAAAAAAAAAAAAAGACGCATTTTTTTTCTTTTGCAAAATAGAAGTATGCCCTGTATTAGGTACTTATGGCAGGTGAAAGTTGAAGTCTGACTTTCGGAAGAAATAGCTGGGAAAGACCTGTAAGTTCTGCATTGCAAACTTTGCCATGGAATTTACAAGAACAGTTAAGAGCTCCGCAATGCACAACATAGATTTGAACATTTTCATAAATTCGTACAAATGAAAATTAGATGACAGTAGGTTTTTAATAATGTTCCTGGGATATGCGATATTCTTCAATCTGAAGTAGCTGGTTCCTGCTGATATTTATCCACATAATAGATGCTTGTAGGCATCAGAACATGTTCACATGCCTTAAAGGTGAGGGGTGGATTGTTTTCTTAATATAGGAAGGAGTGAGGAAAGGAATGGCTGCTTTCTATAGAACCAAGTTAATAATTTGATTCACTTGTCATATAAATTATGAGAGAATCATAGATCAGCTGTTGACAAGCCATGCACAGGGTGTTAAAAAAAAAGTCTTCTTTGGGACAGGAACAATATTTAGAATTGTGCCACCCTTGTCATCTTGTCCGCTGCATTTATTTTGGGATTCTTCCAGCACCACCAAATGACAAAAGTTTTTTTTTTTCCTATAGTACAGATTTGTCTTGTTGGCTAAAGTTCTCAGGGGGAAAAAAAATCATTCTACATCCCCCACCTTGTATTTTTGACTATGGAAAAATGTGCACCTTCTGTCATTGGGCCTGGTCAGAAAGGTAATCTGCGTCGCTCTTCTAAAATGAATGTAATATAGTTTTTTCCTTGAAAAGCCCAAGTACAGACATATGGTATATGTCATTTAATCTCCGCATTACTGCAACTCCTGTATTTTCCTGTTTTCTGAGTGGGTGCCTGATTTGTACCCATGACCTGAGAAGAGTTGCAAACATACATTTTGGCTAAACAAATTTGATCTCTTGATATGTCTCATTACGTTAAGGTAGAAAGAAAAATGCATTTTCAGGGTATTCATTTGTTGCTCTTTTGAAGTGATTTAGCATGTTTCTTTTCTTCAAATCTCTAGGAAACATGTTGGCTCTAACTTGCATGCTTGTTTTTCAGTTTATAGTCTGTAGATCTGAATGAATCTTTAAGTAAATTTGTCTGTTTCTAGCACTGCTTAGTAGGGCTGAAACAACTCTGAGAGAGCTGAGAGTGATTTGTTTGATGGAAAGGAGCTTTGTGGCGCTTGAGCCAAACAAGGAATTTAACACGGCCAGATTTCGGGTGGCTAGCATGTCATTGGCACTCAAGGGGTTAATTTGAGAAGTGCCAGGGACCCCCCCTTCAGACAGCACCCCCCCTTCAAGCCCTGCAAATTTAAAATGTTTGCTTGTGAGTACTGTATATATGCTTTCTCCTTTATGAGCCAAAAGGGCTTGTTTCCCTTTTTTCTTGTTGTCCAGAAACATTAAGCATAATGAATGCAAGAGGTATTTACAGCTTCTTAGGGAGCTTTTAACTAGCAGCTATATCTGTGTCAGAGTCTTATTAAAAATGTGACAACCTGTCTTGTTGTTTTAGCCATGGTGCTTTTTGATAGGGATTGAATAAGTTTCTATGGGCTTCCTAGGAAATCTATCTTGTGTTTTTGATCAGGTGGTACTGATTTAGCTAAAAAATATGTGCAAATTGATACCCGAAGATGACAAAGTGAGTAATTGACAAAAAGTACTGTCTTGAGTGATTTTCACATTAATTATTTTAAAATGTATTTCATGCCCCTCCCTTGAAAAAAAAGGCACATTGTTGAAGTGATAGTTACTGATGTTGGCTTGTTCTTTCCCACTTATGCTTTTTTCCATAATAACCTCAATCTTATTGTAAGGCGCAGGAGGGATTTCTGCTTCACATACAGGTCACAGCAACACAGGGTACCTCTTGATGACATGATAGCTGTAGGAGAGTCTTTCCGCTAATGGTAATATTTCTGCAGTCTTGGGACGAATTTTGTTAAGGAGATTGTTGAGAAGGGGATTAGAACATTGATCAATTTATGATAGTCAAGATAAGGACAAAGTGGTCTGTTTTATTACATTGCAAAGGTGAATAAAATTAACTGGGAGCAATTCCTAGATTAGAAAACTTGGTGAAACTTCCTTCCCCACTCCTCTCTCTGCAAATGTGCTCTTTAATTCATGTGGGCTAAATTAGCTGCTTCCTAACACTCTGGATTAAGTGGGTTGTGGATTCGGCTGTAGAAAAGTAATGCATCTAGCTGTGCTAATTTTTTTGTGTGCTTCTGCTAGTTATTTTAATAACATGGCTGTGGTTGAAAGCCAGACATTTTTTGAGAGCCCTTCTGAGCGATTCAAGATTCTTCTTGAATACATGAGATTTCTTGGCGGGGGGGGGGGGGGTAGTTCAGTTCTGAGTTCTGTCAGTTCAATTTTTATCTGTTTCTCCTTCAACTCTGCCTGTTCCAAAACCTGTGTTCTGTGTCTTGCTTCTCTTCTGAAGATCGTACAATAACTAATCCAAGCCAACCACTAGGGGGTTATTTAAGAGTAGAGTATGCAGCACCTTCCAGTCCATCTCACCTCTCCAGTATTCTATTCCTAACCTTTGCCAGGTTGATAACTGTTGTCACTCTTGTTTCCAAATGGGCATGTCATTGTTGCACGATAGATCGGTCTGCAGTCAATGAGAAAGGAGGCATGATTTCACAGCTTTCCAAAGCTCATTACAAAGGACATGTTAAAATGAAAGTCTAAAATGAGTGAATTGTGGCTTTAACAAGGGGGAGTTGCACGGAAGTGTGCTCTTCCATGGGGGGTCAGTAGATTAAACGGTAATGAAATGAAACAAGCTTGGATTGAGATGAGCATCGAAATTTAATCTCTTGGGAGTATGAAGCAAAACTTGACAGTTTTTGTTACTTGTTTTCTAGAGGACTTTACATTTCTGGCTTCCACATCCTTTGGCCACTGCACTTGCTAATTCTTTATTGGAATGAGCATAACAATTATATGCACACAAAATATGGTGCAAATGCACTGATAAACAGGCTAATTTTACACCTTGTAAATCACCGTTGCACCTGCTTGAGGAAATGACATCTCAATCTGATAGATATGTATAGCTGTGATAGTGTAAGTATGGAGTAGCTTGTTCTGACACTAGCAGACTGCACAAGGTGAGGGGATCAAGTCTATTTTGCTATGCCATCAGTTGCAACTCATTTTTTTAAAAAATGTGTTGACTAATCATTATATACGGTGGCCCAACTCAAATATATTACAAAGTAACATAGCACTGGATTGTGAGATCAGATATAAGCAATAGAAGCAGTATATAAGTTTTTGTAATAATAATAGTAATCATTATAATAATAATTATGAAGGAGACAATCTAACCATAATTAAAGTCCCATTAACTTGGATGAGAGAGTTAAATCTTTTCTTGTTTAAATTGATAGGTGTGAAAAGTGCATAATTTTGGCTGGATTGCTCCTCATATTTTAGTGAAGTACTTATCCCCTTCCTAATCTCTGTATAAACCATATTCAGAAAGAAAATATCACCTTGTTGATTTTAGTTTTTCATGATTTAATGGTGTAATAAAGGCCTCTGATTGCTCTTGCGGTAGTCTATTAAAGGTCATCATTGATCTTTTATAGACTGGTATCTTAAATCCATATGGGTATTTTATCATGTTTATTACACTTTTTTTTAAAAGAGTCATTCTTTCTCAGTCGGAATCATTGACAATTTCAAACATCTGGCAAACACTAACCTGGCAGTTACTAGATCACGGCATACGCTTTGTTTAAGGAACTAGAGCTTTCACATAATTAAAGAGGAAGGTCAAAGGAGTAAGTGACAGTCTTAGACCCAATATTTCCTCAGTTATGTTAACAAGCGTACCCCAAAGGCTCTGTGCCAACACAGATGTATGAAATCCCATTATTTCCACATATTAGATATATTGATATGTGTTCTAGTACAGATGTCCTTATAGTGGACAAAAATGCCTCTAGGATGCATCATCCCTGGGTAATCTTAGTCCCAGCCATATCAGTCCTGATTCTATGCTTTAGGGCAAAGCCTTTGCACCTGGAGATAGAAACTGCTCTTTTTGGCAAAGTAGTAACACTGATGTTGTACTAATATGAAGTCCTCGGTTGGCTTCCATCACCCATGTTGTGCATGCAAAACAGTCATTGCATCCTGTTAATTTGGTGGGACCTTATTTCATAGAATCTGGTTCACTGTCACAGATTTGCAGTCATGAGAAATCTCACATAAAATGCCAAAGGCTGATATTTGTTTATTGTAATGGATGTAGGAATCCTCCTTGATTTTCCATTCCTGTTTATTTTTTTCCCCACGGCAAGTACCAAATGTATATGCCTTCATCATCCTTTCATTGGGGGTGTCTTACATTTTCAAATTCATGTGATACATTCTTTTATATTTACATTTCTTGAAAATATCCACATAAATTTTACTTACGTGCTGTAAATATTCTTGCTCTCTGGTGTTTGTTAGGGGGGGTGTATTAAATGCCATCTTAAAATATTATATCTTTAACATAAATCCTCTAATTCTGTCTTGCAAAGCATCTTGAACATGATTGTTCTATCCTCATATTGAGTATTGTAGTGTGCGTGCACAGTGCATATTGGACAGTTAAGTTTATGCATTCGGTTGCATGATGGATAGCCTGATCTGCAGCCCAAATGAGTGGTTGTACTTCAGAACTAGTGTAGCTTACTGGATAGCCTGTTTGGTTTAGCACTGGTAGCTGGGTTGAAATCCCTTCTGCAGACTCATTTTGTGCTCTTGGCCAAATTACTCCTTGTCAGGTTTAAGTAAAGAGACAATGCTTGTGAAATTGGCTGCTACCAGATGTGGTGATGATCACCAGCTTAGGTTGCTTTTGCAAAGAATCAGGCAAATTCATGAAAGATACAGGGCTATCCACAACTAGCAACAAATATTGGGGGAAAGCTGCTGGCAATATGCCCTTTGGAGGGAGAATCCGGCTGACCACTGCTTGCAACAAATACTGAACTATATCGAACCTCGGTCAGATCCGGTAGAGCTCTTCTTATGTTCTTATTGTAAAGTACTTTGCACATCTAAAGTGCAAGTTGAAATGCTAGATAATCTTACTGAGAAGTAAGCTGATGTCAGTTTCAAGCTGTTGATTTCAGTGGGACTCCATCCAAGTCGTTTGACATAACGAGGCTTTAGAAGGATTTTCTAGGCTGTACAATCATCACCTTTATCTAATATAATTGTTGAACATTTTGTATCTTTAGCTAAAAGTTAAACTTACAAGTGTAACACTGAATATATTAGAGGGCTTTTTTTGTCTTCCCTGTAACCAATTCAGTAGCGTGGTTCCAAGTATCAGTTTTTCAGTGGATTGGAAAATAGGAAAACGATAGCATATTTTGTACCATACTGCCATTGTAAACTAGTGGTTGTTGGCTTAGTACCATAGGGCACTGATAGTGTGGCTATTGGCAAATTGGGACCAGTTGTCAGTGCCACAGTAGGAAAACTGCTCCGAAACATTCTTGGCTTTATATCAGTGACGCGGTATGCAAGAAGCATGCTTTTCCAGTGACTCTATGGAAATCTTAGACTGATGTGTCTTGCTTCTTAACTGATCTTGAAAGATTCCCCCCGCCCCACTTCTTCCATTCCAAGGCATCAGAGATCAAGGCAGCACAAGATGGGAGGTCATGAAGGCTGGATTTATGCTAAAGGCTTAAAACAAATTATTGGCATTTTGTAACATAATCAGGATTTCTTGTGGTTCAATAAAAGCTGCACTCCGAATTTAGTTTGGTTAGGAATCCTGGACCTTTCTGCATTTGTATGAATGCTGATAGTTCATGTTTACCTTTTGTATATGGCCTGGCTCAATAGACTGAGCCATCTGGAATGCTGAAATAAACTGTTTCTGATGGTAACTCCATTTGCATTCTGCAGGGTCACTGATCCACGAGCACCCAACATGATCCTGAGCATGGACATTGGGCCTATATTTGCACATGAGCTTAGCCTTGAGTGGATCTCAAGGTGAGGGGTTTTGTGCATCTGTGGGGCAGCTATCAAATACACCTCTCTTAGAACCATTGCTGTTCAGGCTTATACGATCAAAGAGGCAAACTTCAGGGTTGGGAAGAAGCATTAACTCAAGTTGTCAGCTTCTGTTTCTGCTTATGGCACATTTTAAGCTGGAATATTTAAACTGGAATATTTTAAAAATAATGCATTTTTTTTTTAGAAGGGTTAATGCAGCTATTTTCAACCACTGTGCCATGGCATATTGGTGTGCTGCAAATGGTCCCCAGGTGTGCCGCAGGAATTTGGGAGAGGGTCATTTATTAGTAGGGCCATTGGGGGATGTGAGTCCCCCCCATTGGCCGCTCACAGTGCCTTGTCAATTGTCCAAAAACCGCTAGTGTGCCTTGACCATTCTAGTGCCTTGCCAGTGTGCCGTGAGATGGAAAATTTTGAAAATCTCTGGGTTAATGTATGGAATATATAGCCCTAGAGCAGGGGATTGGATTAATTGGCAACTATTGTCTGTTCAGTTCCAGCTCTGGTAGCCTGAAAAAGGGGCAAAAGAATAAATGGACTGGGAAGCTAAAAGTGCTCTTTCTCTCTTAAAACACTTTGTTTCTCTCCATCCTTTACATAGCGTGGAAAAGTGATTCGGCGGGGAAGTTCGCCTTGGAACTGTGTCACCCGTTGTGTATTTCCTATGCAAGAGAATAGAACGATTCTGTTTTCCAAGTTGTTGAGCAAAAGGGTCATAAAAGTGCATTTTTGAAAGAACTGACCTAATGGTTTCCTTTCCTCCCCTACCCTGAATAAGAACATAAGAACAATCCCACTGGATCAGGCCATAGGCCCATCTAGTCCAGCTTCCTGTATCTCACAGCAGCCCACCAAACGCCCCAGGGAGCACACCAGATAACAAGAGACCTCATCCTGGTACCCTCCCTTGCATCTGACATAGCCCATTTCTACAATCAGGAGGTTGCACATACACATCGTGGCTTGTAACCCATAATGGATTTTTCCTCCAGAAACTTGTCCAATCCCCTTTTAAAGACGTCCAGGCCAGATGCCATCACCACATCCTGTGACAAGGAGTTCCACAGGCCAACCACACGCTGAGTAAAGAAATAAACTCTCTAGTTGTAAAGTTTTTCTTAAAGTTTCTGGATTGCTTTGTGATCTAAAAAGGGGAGAAGTTTCAGTTCAGTAGTTTTACTCTAGAGTTGGCAACTGGAAAATTGCTATTTTAACTTATTCATCATTAGTGAAATCAAATCAGTGAACTCTTGTCCATAGGTCTCATGCCAGACTTAAGCACTTTCTGTGAACAGGAGTGTGTTGGGCTTCTTTATCTCAAAACTGTGTGTTTTATTATTAGACATCATAAGGTTTTTTACATTACAGGTTGAGACTCATTATTTGCGTGGGTTCCGTTCCAAGCACTCACGTGGATGACAAAAAACGCATTATAGCAAATCAATTTTAAAAACAAAGTTTCTTTGCTCCAGTGATTTAAAAACAGCCTTGCTGACCTTTGTGATGTAAGATAAGAGTCATTAAGAAGATAAACCATCAATCAGTCCTCCTCCAAGCGCTGACAAAGGCACTTCACTCAGTCCCTCCCTTCACCAATGCAAAGTGATTGCACCTTTGTGCACCTTTCTTTCACGTGCTCAGGGGGAAGGGAGGGGTCTGCTGGAGAGAGAAGGATTAATGGATTGTCAGCCAGCTGCCCCCCCCCTCTGTCTCTCTCATTAAGGAGGCTATTGTTAAAGGGCTGTTCAGTTTTTTAAACTGATTTTAAAGGGGTGCATTTTTCCCCTTCTCCAGGGATCAGCACATTCCTTCTCATTTGCAGGGGCCATTTGTGTTGAGTCAAATCCGTGTATAAAAAATCAGTGTATAAATAGGCTGGACCTGTATAAGGTTTTGTCTGCTTGGTAGTTTGAATTTCTGATCTCTCTGCACATTCATTTACTTCAGGAGAGCATTGAGAGGCCAATCCTGAGCTCGACGCGCTGGCTTACTGCCAGCGTGCAGTGTTGCAAATGTGCCATTAGGCACGTTTGCAAGCCCTAATGCTAGGTGAGCGCTGGTACTAGCCTAGTGCTGGGCTAGCGCCAGGCGGGCACCCGGCCTCCGCCACTTGGCAGTCTCACTGACCGCCGAGCAGTGAAGAGGTAAGTCCCCTTCTCCCGGGGTGCCACCGGCAGCTGCCTTGGGCATGCAGGATGCAGCAGCAGCCATTTTCAGTGTTGCCACAGCTGCGCACCCCAGGCAGCTCAGGATTGGG
Source organism: Tiliqua scincoides (assembly GCF_035046505.1). Lineage (NCBI taxonomy): Eukaryota > Metazoa > Chordata > Lepidosauria > Squamata > Scincidae > Tiliqua > Tiliqua scincoides. The sequence goes on along the minus strand of NC_089827.1, from coordinate 36,183,999 downwards.
CTCTGATACAGAAAGATAATTCATAATAGAGAAAGAGAAAATGCAAACATATTAACCAGTATTGGTACTAATTCAATTTGTTTCCCAGTCAGTCAATAGTCTCCTTGATCACAGAGGATGCCTTACAACCATTCAAGTTTTAAAAAATATCCTAATCATAGCATTGAGGTGAATCTAGAAGAAATACAAGAACTTTTCCCAAATAGATATGGATCATATATCCCAAAAGACACCCTTAGTCAAAATCATGCCTGTTTCCATTGCCCAGAGCCTGTTACTCCATTATGCAGAGAATGGGGGTCTAGTGTGCTTATATATAGCTCCAGAAATGGGTCCAATTTGGCCCCAGGTGTTTCTGTGTCTATACACCTTCTTTCTTCTGTTTTTACATTATTATGTAATTGTAAACATATTGCATAATTTTGTACAGTATTAAAAGATATGTGGGTGTGAGATGCTATGCACAACAGTGAGGGCAAAGCTCAGCACTTATTGTGAGGCTTCCATGCATAACATGAACTTGTTTTATTTGGGCAATGATTGTAATTATTGTGAATCTTCAGGTTTGGGCTCTGAATTGATTTTTTGTGTTAGCGCAAACATGTGGTGGTAGAGCAAGCATACGTTTTGTGGTTCCAGTTTCCAATACCGGCAATTAGATTCCAAGTGACTCAAATATTTCTGAATATTAATTTTTATCAAACTTCTTTTTTAAAGAGAGATAAAATTGGTATTTAATTTATCAGCCAAAATTTCACCAGTTGACCAGTACAGAACATTTTAGAAGCTCAGTTTGTGTTTCTGGGGGTTAAAGGAAGTAACACTACTTTGTGCAGGGAAACTGAGGAATAAACCAAGAGCTAGTATGGTTTAGTGGTTGAAGCAGGAATGAAACCAATGAGAACCAGACTCAAAACCCCATTCAGCAACGAAGCTCACTGGATGCCCTTGGGTCAGTCGCTCTCAGGCTAACAAATCTTGCAGGGTAGTTGTGAGAATACTGAGGATACCACTTGGAGCAGTAGGCCAGTGCATCACCCCCATGACTGACCACCTCCCATGCAGTGGGTGGGGCAATGCCTGGGTGGTGGGCGTGGTGATGCACCATTGCCCCACCCACTGGTTTTTTGGCTGTAACATTTGATAGAATAGAAATATTTCAACACGGTTTGTTTCAATGCATTCTGCATAAAATTATGCATCAGATGATATATAACATGATTGTATTATTCGAAAATACCAAGATTTAAAAATTTTTGCCCAGTAGTGATGTCACCCACCCCCATTCTCGTCACCCGGTGTTGGCCCGCACCCCCTAGTAACGCCACTGGAGGATACAATGTGGGGAAAGAAGCTTGCACACTACTCTGATACATTTGGATAAAGGATGGGGTTGAAATGTAATAAACTGTTCAAAGTTTGTAGCTGGGAACGACAATTGCATCTCCTGGCATCCAGGTCTCTATCTTTTATTCTGTAGACCGCCCTTTGCCATTTCTCCCATTTTAAGTTCTGAGGAACTGCAAATTACAGATTTCTAGCAGTCCAATTATAATCTCTAAAGGTCTAGCTCTGGCAGGATGAAATATAATACTTAAATTACTTAAATATGTAAAGTAGGGGGCACTGGAATATCATTAATAATGATAGGTTCAGGGATATTTACAGCTTTGATACTTCTTTTTTTCCCCCGCTGCCTTGATGGAGGTGAAAATATAGCCTCCACTCTTGCCTATGATTTGAGCACGTGACAAACACATTTGGACTCCAGGCCACTGGGAAGTTAGTTTTAAGCTGTATTCTTGTCGTTGCTGCCTGTGTTTTGAGGTGGTGACAGTAATGCTCCTCAAGGCAGTACAGTAGGAACTGCCATTTTCTCCTCAGAATGACACAACTTGATAAAATAGAATTGCTTAAAGGGGCATTCTTGGAGGAAAATGGCAGTCCTGTCTGGTAAGTAGGAGTACCACACTGCTAGCACTGCATTTGTTCTCCCTTCCCAAAGAAAATGGCCCTTGAATGGGGTAGCAAAATGTGAGGGAGGGAGGGATTTTGAGTGAAATTTGCTCAAAATCGGAGTTGAAGACAGGTGAACCAAATAAAGGAATAAGTTTCTGAACAATTATTATAGAACTGTGGGAAAAGGAGGAGAGGAAGCCCAGTTAATTTGTGCAATTATTTATATTTCACAGAGTGAGGAAGGCTGCACAGTGGAGAACCTGGGGATGATGTGCTTACAGTAGTGGCTGACTGGGCCAACTTGTATCTGCATTGTCTTTCTGGATGGAAGCAAATGGAAGAGGTGGTGACAATGCTGACTGAGAAAGCGAGCTGTTCCCTGTTAGGTGGGTCATTGCAGAGTAAGATTTCACCCAGGAGGAAGAAATGCTGAGGGTGTCTGTGAGAGAGTGTGAAAACTGCTGAAGGGAAGTGTTCCAGAAATATCAATGGCCTTTTCTTTCTGACAGAGCCTATTCCTTACAGAGAGACTTGTTGGCTGCATGCCCTTTTACCCCGCAAGAAGCGCATGAGACAGGGTTATGGATTATAACTGGGCCACATTTATTCAAGCCGTGCCTATCAAAAGGTACTGTCAAAACCCTGCAGCAGGTCATATCTCCCAATTTCCCCCATTTAGTGAGAGCACCTAACCTGGAGGAGACAGCAAGCAACCATGGATTTGAGCAGTCCCACCTTGACTCAAGGCTGGGCACCGTCTGTTGATGATCCTTGATTCTCAACTCCAACTCCCAAAGGGGTCAAGGCAGCTGAATTGTGCTGCTTACCTCAGGCCAGAAAGGTCAGCTTTGCAATCCGGGTCCAAAGGGTTACCAGCCAGCATATCCAGCCTCTAGAGTAGCCATTTTCAACCACTGGTGTGCTGCAAATGATCTGTAGGAGTTGGGGGAGGGTCATTTATTAATAGGGCTACTGGAGTGTGTGAGCTCCCCATTAACAAACAGCATGGTGTACCTTGTCAATCGTAAAAAAACTGATGGTGTGCCATGTCTATTATGCCGTGAGACAAAAAATGTTGAAAATCACTGCTCTAGAGAATGGTCCTGGCTCTGCCCCCAGACTCTTGCTTACCTCAGGGCACATACCAAAAATGCCCTACTTTTACACCGTGTCCCACTCTACACCTGCCAGCTGTGATCACCACCACACTTTAGCAACTATCTAGGGTAGGCAAAAAAAAAAAAAATGCTCACCACATGCCAATCAGATGAATAGCAAAAATTTCCTACCTGGCCCTGAGTTAGCCTCAAACTATTCATTTGGTGGCTGGAAGAGGGTGGCAAGATGAAAGAAGAGAGGACACATAACCCTTGTCTTCCTAGCACTCCCTCCATCCTGCCACAGATGGTGGTGCTCCAGTTTGCACTCTGATCCCCTTCCTATTTGCTCAAAGTGGGTCGTTAGTGGTCCTGGATCATGGTGCCCCTTCTTCCTCTTGGACGAAGGGGGGAACCCAGCCACGACTGCATCTCCATCTTCTTGCCTTCTTAAGAAAACAGTCAAGTGGACCAAGGGATGGATAAGTGGAGTCTCCCTCCCCTCTCTCTTTCCTATCACTTGAGCTGCTCTGGTCACGGCCTCCTCACTCGCTGGGGTCAGGTTTAAAATGACCTGAAAGAACAGAGCATTCCCAGCATGCTCTACTACCTGGGTCAATTTAAACAGTATTTGGGCACATGAGGAGGCTAAGTTCAGGGCAGCCCAAATTGTAGGTAAGAGAAAGAACGTACGCCACACAGCTCTGCTTGGCTGGCTTTCTCCCTCCTGCTACCTGCAGGCAGTCAGTTCCCACTGGGCTCAGTTCCTTGTCTCCTTTCTTTAGTCAGCCATGGGCAAGCACAACTAAGTGTGCACTGATTCATGCACAAGGATTTTTCTTTTGGTGGTGGTGACAGCGCTGGGGGGGTGGGGTGTGTGCTGGGCTTGTCCCCCTCCATCTTCCCTTCAGTGACTTGTGGGTGGGAATGCATATTAGCATGCACAAAATTATTATTATTTTTAATTGTGAGGAAGGGGGCAATAATGGAGGGTACATGTGGGGCTTGTGCTGAGGGGTAGGATTACACGTGACTGGCTCAGGGGGCACCGGAGCTCTGGCTGGGCCTGTACATATGTATTATTACCAGGCAACTAAGGAGAGTTATCCCTTGGTGACCAACTCGCCACACCTTGCTAAACCATCAGGACGACTCCCATCATTCCTCAAGCCTTTTAATCTGCTGAGGTTCTAGACAACAGTGATCAGTCTTGGGTCACATCATATTTGAACTGAGTTGCTGCCTCAGTTGCTTAGGGGAACAGTCACCTTTGAAAGCACAACTTTTTATACTCAGATAGCTCCATCACCCGCAGGTCCAGCCACACAGTATATGTCATTGAATGCAAACATCCTGGATTCTCTATGCTGTATGCTAGTAAAACAACAGACCTTTGTGTGCATTTTTGAAGTCACAAAACAGCAATAGCAACAAAGAAGGCTTTCGCAAAATTTTGGTAGCTGCAGCCTCCCTGATATAGGGAGATTGAAATCCTGGGATGTTGGAAAATGTCTGAACAAAATAACGTACCATCCTATGGTCTCCATCTGGAGGACAACATTTAGTGCATGCCTGTCTCTTTAATTCTCTTGCATGTGTCACTCTGCTAAGAATTCCATTACCATCAGCATTCTCCAAATTGTCACCACCTTGGCTTGAATTAACTCAAAACTGCGTTGCTGAAGAAGTTGGAAGCCAAAATGTTTCACTCAGTGGTTCTCAGATGTTTAGCACTGCGATCCACTTTTTTAGAATGAGAATCTGTCAGAACCCACCAGAAGTGACATCATCAAGCAGGAAAATTTTTAACAATCCTAAGCTACAATTCTACCCACACTTACCCAGGAGTAAGTTCCATTGACTCTCATGGTTAAAAGCATATACATAGTAACCTTTTAAAAGTACAGAGCTGTAACATTTCCCTAGATGCCGTTACGTACGATGGGAGCATCGAGTCTAATATAATAAAAATGAAATATTTAAATGAATGGGGACCCACCTAAAATGGGCTCGTGACCCACCTAGTGGGTCCCAACCCACAGTTTGAGAAACACTGGTTTAACTTAAACATTCTAAATCTTCTCTGTTTTGTCAACTACTTAGTTATAGAATATTAATGTTCAGTGTCTGAAGTTTCCTCCAAGAATCCAGAGCCTGCTTCTCTACAGCACTGTTTGGCTGCTTTAAAAAAATTATGCCTAACACTTTAAGTTCTTAGCTTCCTCTTTTAGTGGCTTTAGAAGGCTTTATGTGTTTGATATTTTATTTTATTTTAATTGACATTTCATATTAGATTTAATTACTATTTATCTTGGGTTGTAAGTAATTGTGAGCACTTGGTACAAGTAGAAAGCAACAGATCAGTCCATATGTGTACAAATAAAAGGACATGTTTCTCATAATGGGTATAAAGATCTATAAGGGAAAAAAAGCCCTGCAACAATGGGAAAGTCAACCTCAGGAACACTTGAAAGCCTAATTTATTGAATTACTTTTATACAGAGGATAGGCCATGTAGAAGGTTTGTTTTGTTTTGATATGTATGTAGTTTTTTTGCACTCCATAAGGTTTCAGTGCCCAGAAGAAAAGTTTTCTTGAAAGGCATAGACCTTTTCAGTAAATTACAGTATAACAGTGTGCAAGGCCTGAGCTGCCTATTTATTTTTTAAGTATTTCTAACCTGCATTTTTAGTTTGACCCTTCACCCACTGAAGGAAGCTAAAGGCCTAGGTAGACATTATATTAGACATGTCATTGGCCCTGATGTGTTTAACTTTTGTTTACTAAATAGTACTGTGTGGTGGTGGTGGTGGGGATACTATGGCAGGGACAAAGAGTTACATTATCCCTGGCCCTGCCTGTTCCAGGTACCACCCCAGACATGCCGATAGGACAGGAAGTCCAGATCCCAGCTCAAACATAGTCCCGGGAGTCAGGCTTTTCAGTATTTTACAGGGGAGATAGAACACGTAGGAAATCAGAACTACGGATAGTGCCGTGGCTAGGCCACACAGCAAGCAAGGCAGGCTTGTTCCTGCAGAGGTGTAAAGCAGAGAGAAGGTTTAAATACCTGTTGAGGACTGCAAGATTGTTCTCTCTGGCCAGTCCCCTGAAACGCCGACTGTAGGTTAAAGCACCCTTTTCTGGTTCTGCATCTGTGGAATCCAGAAGTGTGGGGGAATGTGGTTCCCTTGCATGCTTCTCAGGAGATTCATCAGAAGGGGAAGACTGAACTGTGTCCTCTGGCAATGGAAGGGGATAATGAGCTCAACTTCAGCTGTACCTCTTGCCTAGGAGATTTTGAAGTAGAGGCTTTGAGGTTCGTGTCCACAGAGTTCTCACCCCAAATCCACCTCCTCAGATTCATCTGTTTCATTCCCCAAGTGCAGGAGTTCCAGTCCCATGACAACAGCACTGTTCCTATCAAGACTGGGTTACTCGAGGCTGCTATTTATATTTATTTTTTTAAAGAAACACATGAAAAGAAACATACTTTTAAAATGAATCTGATTTTAATTGGTGATCCACTGGAGTGCCGCCCTGGGTCCCTTTCAGGGAGAAGGGCAGGATACAAATAAAGTTTATTATTATTATTGGAGTCTGATTTGTTTTATTGTTTAATTATTTTAGGTTTTAATGTTTTAATATTGTTTTAATCTTCTATTGTATTGTGGTGTTCCTTTTTACGCCTTGGGTGCGCGATTGGTTGGTAGAAAGGTGGGGTAAAAATTCATTTAATAACAACCACCACCACCCCAGTCATACAATCTGTTTATCATCTAGTTTAGCACTAAGAGACGTCAAAGGCAAGGAACGGCAAATGCTCTTCAATGAGCATTTGACTTTGTTAGCCAAGGTGCCCACTAATCAGACAACATTGTTAGGGTTCTTCTACCATTCATCTTTGAGATTGTGTACCACTGGCATGGCATTTGGAAGTGAAAATCTAGGAATTGGGGAGAAGGGCTTTTTTTCCCTACTAAAAATGGCCTCCCCAGTGTTAATGTTAGTGGGTTAAAGACACAAGTGGTTGTATCTTTTTCCATATTAAATAAAAGCAACCAGGGAAAATGGTTTTCAGCAGAAAAGTAGCACAAGGGGGGAAAGGGCAAAAAGTTCTCTGACAGTTATAATCCCTGTGTGTACGCACACTCAGGCATACACTTGAAACAGTCCCCTCAAAGAATCATGAAACTACATGTACAATATTACAGTATTTCTATCTTGGTATTATTAATGTGATTGAACTCATTTTGACAGTTAAAAAATTACACCACGTAAAACTGAACAACAGATATCTTTATAAAGCAATAAATGTATAGTTTTGTTTGCACAAAATTGTAGAGAAGAATTATTTGTTGATTTAAACAATGTATGTCTCACCCTTCAGATAAAATTCTCGTGGAGAGCTTATAGGCATATATATACAACAATAAAACAGTAACATTCAAATGATTTAAGGTTGAACACCAAAATATAGCAAGCAAAATAACAGTTAGAGGCAGCACAAATAGGTGTGTGACCATAAAACCTCTTTAAAACTCTGGGAAAAATAAATGGCTTTGCCTGCCCAGAAAAGAGTAAACACTTGCTGAGAATCCTCTAGGAAGTACATTTCACAAATGGGGTGCCATCACTAAGAAGCCCCCCTCTCTACATAGCCCATTCACCATTTTCAGTGTACACCTGAAATACAAATGTGACATAGAAGTGCATGAAAATGCACACATCATTTCATTACACTAATCAGAGAGCTGGGTTTGTCTTTCAGTCCCTGATAATTGTACACTTAGTGGCAAACCCAAGTTTCTTTCTGTGTAATGTGTGAACTGTGTAACGTGTGAACTCTTTTCTGTAGCGCAGTTCACAATGTGAAGTGGTCCTTTTTTGTGCCTGAATTATACATCTGGGAGAGATTAAGGGACTGCTTTGAGGGGAGGGAGCTGTGAATACCTTCATCATTTAGTTTCAGAAGCTGCTAATGACTGCTTCAATGTTGGTGTTTGGAAATGTAGGCCCCTTTGTATGAATACAAGACGCCTGTTTGCAATGCACGCACACATCGTCTCACAATTTATACTAACTAGATTCCATCCATTTTCTCAGTGCGTTGCTTGAGCAGCTCATAGAGGCTCTATGTATATGAAAGGGAGCACTGTCCAAGTTTATGAATGGTATCACTTTTGTTGGTACCTTTAGGAGGGGGGGAAAAACCACAGGGCTCTGTGTGTGTGTGTATGTATGTGTGTGTTTTATTGAAACCTTGGATAGGCGATGGTTTTTCTTCAATTGAATAATGAAAACAACTGCCATGGCCAAGAATTCTATTCCTCCTTCGATGGCGGTCTCCTTCCACCAGCCAAAAAAATGGGAATTTTTTTTTCCTCTGCAATGAAGAAAAGTTTCTTAGTTCTCTGTCACAAAATGGCCAAGTGTATTAAGCTACTTCAGGCAAGTGGCCCTTACCACCCCAGATGGTTTATGGAAACAAAACACTGTTTGCTTAGGGATAGGCTATATAGCGGGGGTTGTTGCACGAGCACTGTGGAGTGTGTTAAATCAGGATGGAAGTTAATGGACCAAAGACAAGCTGAGATTTAACACTTTCCCATTTAAGCTAAATATATCGCTTTAAATCAGGGCAGTTTTTACTGACAGAATGAGGGGAACAAAGAATTGAAGGTATATATACAGCAGACACAAATGACAATCATTTTCACTGAGAGCTGCTTTATGCGACAACCATATGTGCTGTACCTATAATGTTTTTCTCCTCAATAAACCTATAAGGTGAGAAGATCAAGTCTGTGATCCTAGAAACTCTGCAGTATCAAAACATATGAAACAGCCTTGCCCTGACTACTGGTCTATCTAGGAGAGTATCATCTACTGACTGGCTATGCTTCTCCAGGGCCAGCACTCTGTACATGTTTACTGCGAGTAACACTGTTGTCACTATAGCAAACATCAGTATCACAGGAAATGCGGAGCAACTCTTAATCTGTTTTGAGGGCCAATGATAGGGATATTTAATTTAATTTTGAAACAACTTTGAAACAACTTTAATTTTGAAACAACAAATTGTCCATTTTTTATAACCTTGGGGCAATCTAAACAGAATGGAGTTCCCAGTAGCTTGAAACTCCCAATAAGTTTTTCAGGCAGTAGCCGTGGGGCCCTGAACAGGGTCTAACTCTTTTCCTTTCCCACACCATGGAGCTCTGGATGAATGGTACTGTCTTTGAACCCACCTATATTTTCTGGATGTTTAAACAAATATTGGGTCAGTTTCAATGATGCTGCATCCATCATCCATGCCCATGATGCAGTGAGAAGTGTGAGGCACATGTCCTGCTGCCATTCCAGGGATGCCATTCCTCTGTGCATAATTAGGACTGTCTGAATTGCTCCTCACTACACAATTTAAAATGCTTGCTTGTCAACCTTCAGTCTCGAAAGACTATGGTATAAGCCTACAGCACCTGGTATTCCCAGGTGGTCTCCCATCCAAATACTAACCAGCCCTGATGCTGCTTAGCTTCTGAGATCAGACAAGATCACACATGTGCAGGGTAACACAGTTTCCACACACAATTTAAATACCATTGTAAAATAATATGTCCGTTGCATTGTGGGTACAAATGGTAGATGGCATTGTTGAAACAAATTTCTTTAAAAAAATGAAAAGGACCACAACAGATATGTCACAGAAGATCATTGACTGAGGGCACTATCCTAACCCCTTATGTCAGTGCTTTCCAGCACTGGCATAGCGGTGCCAGTGGGACGTGTGCTGCATCCTGCAGTTGGGTGTCACTCAGGCCTCCTCAAAGTAAGGGAATGTTTGTTCCCTTACCTCAGATCTGCATTGCCCTTATGTCAGTGCTGTAAGGCACTGACATAAGGGGTTAGGATTGCACCCTGAATCATTAAAAAAATAAAATAAAACAGCTGCGGGGACACATTGAATTTCAGTGGAACATTGGCTCTGGGGCAGAGTGTATTTAACCCTTTCCATCTAGGCTGTTTTCTTGATCTAAATAACTCCTCCCCTGCAGCAGCTGGAGCATGTAGTCTCGGAGGTTTGAATTTTTGTTGACATTCTTGCACTGATCTGGTTGGTACTTCCTTAGTTCCTCTATTTGTATGGGATTAGGTGCTCAAAGCCGCTCAATAGACTGGCCATGGTTATCCATTCACTGGCAATCTCCAGGTTGGACTACTACATTTGTATTGCGTTGTACGTATCTTTGAAGACAGTGTGGAAACTGCAGGACAGTTCTGTTCTATTAGGACAGTAACAGAAACTGGTCATTGGGATTGCCAAAGCTCCACCAGTGGCCACCCCATTTCTGAATTCAGTTCAATCCCTTCCATGGTTTGAGATCTAGATAGCTGAAGAAATGCCCATTTACACATGAAATTGCCCATGCACTCCAATAATCTTCAAAGGCTTTTCTGTGGGTGCCTCTCTGTGTGGGGACATGAAAGGTGACTGAGGATCCTCTTGACAATAGCATCCTGTCTATCCCAAGAATTCCACTCCCAAGGAAGCAAGCCTGATGCCTTCACTGTCAGCTGTTGGCCCAAGCAAAAATATGTTTACAGCACAATCCTATGCGTGTCTACTCAAAAGTAAGCCCATTTGTTTTCCATTGGTCTTACTCTCAGGTAAGAGTGTATAGGATTGTAACCTTATTTTCCCAGGCTTTTTAAGACAAGAGTTAGCATCTGATTTCTTTCATAGCTTCTTTTATTACAGAGTTTTATTGTTATATAGATTTTCTGCTAGTTGTGTGATTTCTTTTGCTCGTAAACCACCTTAAAAATAACGGTATGGATTCAGAGAACTGTGAATATTATTTCACTTATGGAATGTCACTTTCCTGCCTCTTCTTCCATGCAACACCCCCCTCTGCTTATTCTGTTGGTCAGAGAACTTCAGGACTGCTCTGAATTATGGCACAGGGGGCTGCCAATAGAGGGGGGAGATGGCACAATATTCATCAACATTTCTCTGGATCCAACTGTATGTGATTGAAAGGTGGTGTATAGATTACAAAATAAAAGGCGGCAGCAGCAGCAGCAGCAAGAAACTGACCTTGATTATATCCCTGAATTCTTATGCCTTTTTACCTGCAAGTAAGCTTCTCTAGGCATTGAAGGACTTACTTCTGAGTATACATGCATAAAGGTTGAGCCTATTTATCTGCAGATTTTCGATCCATGGATCCGGAATAGGGCTTCCCTGGACTTCAGAATGCCTTATAAGGGCCAAAAAGTCACTTTTTGTTTCTCTAGGAAACTGGGAGTCACTTTTTTGTGCTCTGGGACCATTCTGAAGCTCACAGAGGCTGTGGACAGATGCATGTGGTCTCTGCGGGCTTCAGAAAACCTTCCAGAGCTGACTGAAGCATAACTCTAGAAAAATTATGTGAAAATAATTTCTGCTTGGTTGGAATGGCCAGTGGTATTGATATCAGATTTAGTGACCTGAATTACAAATATTTTGATGTAGGATAAACTGTGATCCTAATGGGGAGGTTTGTGGGGGTGGGGGTGGATGCAACAGAGAGCCAGAAATTCTGGTTTATTCATTCAGGGCCTCCCAATGCCTTCCCACAACAACTGAGCTGATATTAGTTAACTGCATAGTTTATTGGCAGAACCATTCTTCATGTTCCATACTACAGAGTCTCTTCACGAGCAGGAAATAACAGCTTATCTGCCCACCCATAAAATAAATGAATAGGTATCAGCAGGTCTAGCAATGAGCAATCTGGGGAGGTTATAATCCAGCTTCTTTAAAGAGCAAAGCTGAATGAATCGGACTATAATGTTCTTGGAAACTTTGAAAGGACAATGACCTTGATCAGAGTCAACATTTTGCATTTTTGTAAAAAAAAAATTATAGGTAACATTATTTGTACACTTTCTTTGTAAAGTCCTCCAGGCCACTGTGGTTTGAATGGGATTTCAAAGTATGCACAAGGCAGGTTAAATGGGAGAAGAAGATTGGTGGCGTCAGTGTGGGGAGCAGTGGTGGTCGGATGAAGGGAAAAATGGAATCGTAGAGCAAAACAGTTTAGAGCTGAAACAACTTGCCAATTGTACCCTGCCTTTAAAAAAAAAAATTATTAAAAGCTTAAAGTTCTTGCCAGATCCTTGGGCTATTTGATTTGATTTATTCTGCTGAGTCTTAGTTGCCTAACACCATTGATGAAGTGGGAACAAGCAACCATCTCTCCTTCATGCTGTGTGCACACATACCTCAAAAGGTCTAAATGCATCCTCTTTCTGAAACAGGCTGCCCCATTGTGTTTTCCAAACTCTGTTCAAAGTTGGCTTGTGAGAGTTACAAAGAATACTCTGAGAGGTCAGAAGAGAGGAGGAAAGTGAGGTAGGTACCAGGCCAGCCCTATCAGGAAGCAGGGTGAAGTGGGCAGCTTTTGATAGTGTACCAGTTCTCAAGCGTAACATGGTAGCCCACCAAGTGTCCACCTCATGGATGACTTCCTGAGGAAAGGAAAATGGCGCTGTGTTGCTGTCCCTCTTCCTTTCCTGACAGAAAGAGACGAAAGGAAGGAGCGTTAGCTTTCTTCCTGGCCCGATCATTTTCTTTATGCAATTATTTTTGTGTGTGTAATTGAGTCTCCCCAGTAGTCTAGGAACATATGAAGCTGCCACATAAGTCTTCCATTGTCTATCAAACTCAGTATTGCCTACACTGACTAATAGCAGCTCTCTGGAGTTTCAAACAGGGAGACTTTTCCAGCCCTTCTTGGAGATGCCAGTGATTGAACTTGGGACTTTCTACATGCAAAGCAGATGTTTTACCACTGAGCTGTGGCTACTCCCTAAAATGAAGCTGCCTTATATGGAGTCAGACTACTGGCCTTCACACTTACAGCCCAATTCTAACAAAAGTCTCTCACTGCGATGCAGCGGCACAGGTGCAGTGTCTGCTGCATCCAGTTCAGGAATAGAGGCTGCTGGAGGTCTCCCTTACAGAATTTGTCCCCTTCTTGCCAGAGTAAGTCCCAGGAGCCACTGTGGGGCTACTTGAGCTTGCGCTATCAAAATCACTGGTGCAAGTTCAAGAAGCCCCATGTCAAGAAATAAGATCCAGGAAGGGGGATAAGATATAGCGTTAGCTACTGCCGCTGCCTCTGCCCCCTCCTGGGCCTGATCTGCTTCTCCACACCCTCCCCATTACACTCCTCCTTGCCTCTGTTCCACCCTCCCCTTGCCCCTCCACCAGCCCACGGAGACCTTGCCATCTTTGGTGGGCGCAGGCCTTCAGCTGGCGCTGGCAGGCTGGCACAGCCTTGGTACCAATGCTACAAGCCTCTGCAATGCCCCAGCATACCTTATGGCATGTTTGTGACAGTGTGTGTGCTTGTCATGCTGGTGGTAGGCAGGATAGGTTTGCGCCATTAGTCTTGTCCATGCAGAGTAGCTCTCTTCAATTTCAAGTAGAAGTCTTATTAGGGATTGAAACCTGGGATTTTCTGCATGCGAAGCGTATTGTTCCACTGAACTGTGGTCTCTTCTCTATGCGTGAAGTGGTACTATCAGGAGTGCACAGTCAGGAGGAAGTGCAGCTCCAGGACTTCTCCTACAGCTGGAGTGGTAACAGCAAGAGGAGAACTGAGGTTTGCTTTTGAAATGTTTTTCAAAGAACTTGTGCTAAAAAGAAGCATCAGGATAGACAAGAGGAAAACTGAGAAATGTGCCTTGGAGCATCTTTTACAAGTGCTGCCCAAGACATAATTTGTAGTTCATATTATCTGAAGGATATGATCCTGTACATACTTATCCGGGGTAAGCCCCACTGAACTCAGTGAATCTTAATGAAGCATCACTACTTAGAGGGGTGGCATGATTCGTTCTTGCACTTTAAAATATATCACTAAACCACTGGGGGTAATCTAGACACAGGTTTATCTCATCTGTTGTTTGTGAAAACTAGGTTTGTAATATTGCTTGGGAGATCTCAGGTACCCACTACAAGATGTCCCATGATGAGGCAATGACACCCCTACCTGTCCCCAAGATCATTTGCTGTGAATTCATATAAGGGACTAGATCAGTGTTTCTCAAACGGTGGGTCGGAACCCACTAGGTGGGTCGCGAGCCAATTTCAGGTGGGTCCCCATTCATTTCAATATTTTATTTTAATTTATTAGACTTGATGCAACCGTGGTATGAGACTGCATATGGGGAAATGTTCCGGACCTGTACTTTTAATAGGCTACTATGTATATTCTTTTAACAATGATAGTAAATGTGACTTACTCCTGGGTAAGTGTGGGCAGGATTGCAGCCTAGGATTGTTAAAAAATTTCCTGCTTGATGTCACTTCTGGTCATAAGATCACTTCCGGTGGGTCCTGGCAGATTCTCATTCTTAAAAAGTGGGTCCTGGTGCTAAACATCTGAGAACCACTGGACTAGATGATGCTTAGTTTGTTTGTGTGAGTCTCGGGTGAGGCAAATGTACTAGATTGGTCATCTGATATTTAAATAGATGCATGGAAATTGGTAAGGCCCAAAACAAGCATATATCATGCAGTATATGTTGAATACATCAGCCCAAGGCTGTCCTGGAGAATTAAATTCTTCTCTAGAGACATAACTCATGTGACCAGCTTTAGTTTCTGCTCTTATTCTTCTGGTTTTGCATTCATGCACAGAAAGGTTGTTTTCCATGACCAGAGACAGTATGAAATTGTTTCAGTTTCAGCACTTCTCTGCCTGATAACTTTACTATTAACAGGCAGTGGACCCCTGCATTGAATCTGGGAATTCATGTAGGTAGGGTGTTTGAAAGCAGTATTATTTATTTTACTCAGAAGCAAGCCCATTGTGTTCAGTAAGACTTAGAACCCAATCCTGGGCTTGACGCACCAGTTACCACCGGTGCACACTGTTGCAAATGTGCCATAAGGCCAGCGCTGGGCTAGCGCTGGGAGGGCGCCTGGCCTCTGCCGTTTGCACAGCGAGCGGTCGCGCAGACCAGCAGACTGCGGAGAGGAAAGTGGGGGCAAGGGAGAGGCGTTCCAGGGAGGGGGGTGGCGGGAGGAGGGTGGGCAGAGGGTGGAGAGGGGCATGACGGGGAGGCAGGAAGAGGGTGGGGAGATATGTGACGGGGGGAGGGAGTGGAGTGGGAGGGAGGTAGAACTAGTGGAGCTCTGTTTCACCGGATCCTGAGCATTTGTGTGGGGCTCACCACCCAACACACTTCCAAAAGGTCAGTGGTGAATCGAGTAGCCCCATTGCAGGGCTACTTCCCTTACCCAGGGGAAGGGGATGATCCTTCTCCCGAGGTGCTGCCCGCAGCTGCCTGAGGTGTGCAGGATGTGGCAGTAGCCATTTTCGATGCCACCGCAGCAGTGCACCATGGGAGCTCAGGATTGAGCTGTTAGACTATAATCCTGTTTCACACACCGGAAACAAACACCTCTAGATATAGGTGATGGAATTGCACCAGTTTAAACATGGAGCTAATTTCACTACCTATTCAGATGTTAGAAAGGGCCAAACTACATGGTATGAAGAATGTGTGAGTTTTGCCCTTGCTTCTGAATTTTTCTTTTAATTAGCGCACTATTTATAGTTTAAAGATTAAATTTGTAGGGTGGCATCCTGATGAGCATGTCTGCTGTTGGGAGCTCCCTTCTTCCATTCATATGGGATGCCACCCATAGTTGAGAGAGAGAGAGAGAGAGCTCCCTGAAGCATTTGGTGGGCTACTGTGAGATCACAGTGAGCCACAGGAAGCTGGACTAGAGGGACCTTTGGCCTGATCCAATGGGGCTCTTCTTATGTTCTTAGAAAGAGAGAGGGGAGAGGGTCAGAATAATGGCAGGGACTGAAAGCTAAAGGCCCTCCACCCTACTCCAGTTTCAGGCCTTTGCTCCCCTTTGCTGATTAAAAGAAAAGAAATAAAAATCAAGGGCTCATCTCATGTATTCTTCTCAACATGTAGTGTGACCCTCAGGTGTCTTATCTGGGGAGTGACCAGGAACGTGTTTCCTCTGCAGATTTTAAATATATATTACTTTTGCTACAAGTATTCATATAAGCTGCAAATGGTAAGCACTGACTGGGAAGGAGGCACCTCTTTCTCTCGTGTAGGAAGGAATGCCTGAGATGATACCTGCAGCTACACAATATCTAAAAACAAAAACAGTACTCTTATTAATACACTGACTGTGGATCCTGCTGTTTTTATTGTTTTTATCGGCAATTCTGGTTTGTTTTAATGTGTTGTATTTGAATTGTGATTTTGTATGAAATCAGTAGCTTCCTTGAGGCTTTAGAAGGTGACAGGGTATACATTTCTAAGTCAAATCAAAATATTGCTTCAGAACTATGGTTTTTATCCAAGTACATATTTAATTGATAGGTTGAAGGCTGACAAAAATTCCTATGTTTGATTGACAAAGAGTTCTTTAATTGGAAGACAGTCCTGACAAAAATCTACATGGATCAGTAAGTCCAGATATTGGGTGCCGTAGCTGTTACTTGTATGCAGAAACCTCCTGCTTTATTTCCTGCTTCTTCTGCCTCCAAGGGAGTGATCTGTGGCTTTATTTTCTCATTTGTACTTTGTGTGATTGCACAACCCCAGATTTTTGCTAGAGACGTCTTCATGACGAAAGAGAAGAAAATGCAGAAAAGCAGGTGCAATCGTGAATTATCACTATAACAAGTAAATGAATTGAAAACCCCATACCAAGAAAGACATTTATTTTTGCTCTGGAATGAGTTTCACTTTTCCCACCCAGCCTTAAGGCAAACGTTGATCCCACATTTCAGTTTTACGTTTGTAACTGTGGCAGTTTGGGAGACTGGAAAGTTGAGTTGTCCTCAATTTTCATTGGCCAATCCAGAACTATGATAAAGTTGTGAATACTGGCAAGCCTACAGCTGTTAAAAAGTGATATTTATAAAAAGCAGAAGTTATCCAAATGAGACATATGGAGGACTTGAAGTGTGATCTTGTGAGACTTGATTTAAAAAAAAAATTTTTTTCCCTGGATAGCAGTTTTAGAGCCCAATCCTACTGTGGCCCAGCGCTGGCGCTGAGTGCTGGTGCTGGGTGCCATAAATGTGCCATAAAGCATTTTTATGGCACCCTTGGAGTAGGGAGTGCTGGTGCTAGGCTTGCGGCAGTCAGTTGCCAGGCCCAGCGCCAGCAGAAGGAGGATGTGCCACCACCAGGGGTAAGTGTGACCGCTGGGCAGTGGTGTGGTCTCTGGAGGGCAGAGGGAGGGCAGAACAAGGGCAGCATGGGGGGAGGAACCAGTCTGGGATCAGCAGAGCTCTGCTCCACCGTTATCCTGAACTCCATTATCCTTCTGCCCTGACATTGAGTCTCTTAAGTCTGTGCCAGCAAGATAGCCAGCACAGTCTTGAGAAGCCCCATTGCGGGCCTTGAGGCTTTCCCTGGGTGAATGGGATGAGAGTCACCTTCCTCCGAGGAGACTTCTGGCTGATTCCTAGTTCATGCTGGATACAGCGGTAGGCACTTTGGATCTGTTGCTCTAGCAGACACTGGGAAGCTAAGGATTGGGCTGTTAGTTGCAAAATGCATATCATGTCCCTTGTGATTTAGAATACCACATGTGAGTGTTGGCCAACACTAAACTGAAGAGAGATATTTCAGAGTCTGTGACTATCTGACCTGGATATCTGGCAATTACTCCTAAAAACATACAGACCAGCTTACTATATATATAACAGACTGCTTAACGTTCTTTGCATAGTCACAATCAGAATGTTTAAAGAGTGGCAACTAAATTGGATTTTCCTAGTCTTTTGATGCATATGCCCACCTGGAATAGGTATCCCAAGACTACAAACTAATGCTTAGTTTCCTAAGAGTAAATTCCACTGAAAGCTGAGGAGACATGCATAGGGTTGTGTATAACATTTATTTTATTCTTCTTCTGATTTTTATTTCATTTTCCTCCAAGAAGAAAAGGTTGGTAAGTTGTTGTTCAAAAAAACTTGTCTGCTAATATTGATCTTCTCATTAAGGAATTTTCTCATTAAGCCCTGATAAGCTTCTAAGGAACTCCAGGGCTTCCTGGCAAACAGTTTTCGTCGGAGTTCTGAATCATGTAAACATATTAAGAACTGGTGGTGGTGGTGATTACTGATTAATCTGAAACGCAAGGGTACTATCTTATACATGTGGTCCAGTGCTAAATACCTGATACTGTGATTCTCTGTGGTGGCGTAGATGGAGGGGCGGCGAAGCAGCCAGCCTGGCAGGGAGCCTCAGCGTGGCGGACAAGCGGCCCCTCCCTTCAGAGCCATTCCCGGCGGGGGGGGGTGGCAAAATGGAGCCGGAGTCTGCCTTCCTCTGAGTGCTCCACCCCCCTCCAGCTATGCCACCAATTTTCTGTTGTCATTGTAATTGGGCCAAACGTGACAGAAGAGAAAAACGAGTTGTTTGGCAAAGGAGAAACATAGTCTCAAACACTCTTGTAAATAGCTTGGAAAGTTGTTTCCACGGTTTATGCTGTAATTGTGTGAACAAGTGTGTGACGTAATAGCTGAGGCTTGCTGAGGCATTTGAAAAACATTTTCTTCCATGTTGGTTGCAGCAAAATAGCAATCCAAATATATCATTGTGTTGCTTGTGATATTTTATTAGATTGAATCAGTAAAGCGTGCACTGCGAAACAAACTTCTCTAGAGGCTGAACTCATACGTTTGGAATTAGCTAAGAAATCTAGATGGAACTCTGTAAGATCAAATAATATGTATGTTATGATCCCTTCTAACAAATGAAAAGGAGAGGTATATTCAAAGCATATGGGGGAATCCTACTGATGTCACTGGGGCTTATTTCGATAGAGCACTTGAAAGTCTGAAGCTTTCATCTGTCATCATAGGAATAGGCAGTAGTCTGCATTTGCAAATGGATTTAATTCAAATCAAACACTGTTCATTTTCAGCTGAGCAGCTACCTCAGTTTCCAACCATCTGTGTGTGATGAATGGGAGAGACCTAGGATTAGAGGGTTTTCTGAGCCCTTCGAGGGTCAGCAAGCAGTTAAGGTGAGACAAGGTCTGAGTCATGATTGAGGTGGTAGACCCATGCCTGGGGCAACAGTGGCACTATAAAACATATGGAGAGCATAGAAGGAGCAAATTGCTTTAGAAAAACAGACTTAGTCCTACTTGTTAAATTGCTAAAAGAAAAAAAATTAATGTTCCCTTCCCCGTTGCTGTTTATTTACTGTCCACTGATGATAATAAAAAGAGTTCTCAGAGTGTGTGAAAAAGTGCCTTTTTAAGTTACCACAGAGTTCCAGCAGTGGAGTGCTCTTGCCTCCTATGATGCCACCTTATAACTGGGGTGTGGCAAACTTTGATTTCAGGAGGAAGCGCATAAATTTTGGGGGGGGGGAATCTCCCTATAGAAAACTAGATATTAAAGAGAAAGGCTCTAGCCCAGGTTTTCCCTGACATACTAGCTTTCTGCCTGGAGGGATATTTTGGAAAAATGAGAATTCGATCACAGGAACCCCTGCTGCTGGCTGAAGTTGTATAGCTAAAACATAGATTGGTCACCTCAGTGAGAAGCAAGATACAATTGTGCTAGAAGGCAAAGGAAGCGTTTGTAGCATGGCAAGGAGGGTGGTAACGACAGAGAAGTCAGGGTTCAAAGCAAGGGTGATGTCAGCCAAGGTCTCACCTAACTGGACCACCCCAGGAACCCTTAATACTGGTTCCTGAGCAGCACTCAGTGTGCCATCAAGAGGCATGTGGTGGGGGGTCCCATGGGGGATCCAGTCCATAGCTTTCCCCCAGGGCCACCAGCAACATAACATTGATCCAAAGAAGCTACTAATTTTAAATTCATTGATCTTAACAGTGATACTTTGGGGAAACCATACAGAATTTTATATCGGATCTATGAGTGATACTTTCTGTTGCTGTGTGGTTGTCCTTGGTCTGCAGACTGTGAAGAGGAGACCAGAAGGTGTTGGGGGACCTCCTGTGGCTGAAGCTACCTTTCTAAGTATGGTGCCAGGCTGAATTCAGAGTTAATACCAGCTCACTATTTATTTGCTTGCTTGCTTGCTTACAAATTTATACCCTACATTATCTCCCTAAAAGGTATTCAAAGCAACTTACAAAAAACATAAAAATGTAAACATTATAGAAATATAAAATATAAAAAATATAAATGGTAAGATCTTCTAAACCAAAAATCTCATTGAAAACCAAGAGCAAGAAAAAGCAAAAAAAAAAAAAAAAAAAAAAAAAAGCCCATAAAATGAACCAGCATAAAAACCCAAAATATCCATATTAAAAAGCCCAAAAGTCAGAAAGCTAGTTTAAAAAGAAACCTCTTTAGGCCCTGCTGGAAACCTCTAAAGAGGGAGCAGTTTGTAAACTGAGGGAGGGAATTCCATTATATTTGATGCCACTACTGAGAAGACTCTACTCCACAATTTTTACTGTCATGTGTTTATTTCCATAACCAGAAGATCCCCAATGGAAACAAATTATATATAAAATTATTTTAAAAATTATATGTAAAATTGTATAAATGAATGAATGAAAAATCACTGCTAGTGAAACCTGCATTGTCCACTCAGATTGAAATTATCTATCTACTTACCATTTTTATATACTGTCTCCTTGCCAATGCATTCAAGGTAGTTCATGAATACAATTGGCTAAACCAGGGATGTCAAACGTGTTTCATACTGAGGGCCGAATAGCATTCACGATGCCTGCTGAAGGCTGGAAGTGATGTCATTAGGCAGGAATTGATGTCATTAAACAGGTTGTAATAAAAAAATAAGCACTTTTTCTTACTTATTAGCTCATTAGCTTATTAATTTATTACTTATTAACTCATTAGCTGCAAACAACAGAAGAGAAAATACACAAATCTTGATCGTATTTCAAGATATGAGAGAGCCCAATTTTCACGTGGGCTGCCCTTTCAGCAGTAACACTACAGCATTGCTCAGCAGATGAGAGCCTGAGGGCCAGATAAAAAGCTTCTGAGGGCCGCATCTGGCCCCTGGGCCTTATGTTTGACACGCCTGGGCTAAACCATGGCCAACCTTATACTTTACACAGTTTAAGATGAAGTGACTTTCCATTTTATATTTGAGGAATGCCAATTGGAGATTGAACAGTCTGACAGTGAATCATCTATCAGCAAGTTTTTTAAGAAGAGCAAATTGGCTAGCATGTAGATGGGAAGCACAATAGTGGGTTCGTCTCCTTGCTCTTACTGTAGTTCATTGGTAGTTGATAGCAGCAAGTTGGCTTTCCTTTTTGTTTTGGTTTTACCTTTTCTCTCCATTTCAGACTGGGTGTTTGATTTGCTACAAGACAGGAGAAGGACAATTGGAAAAGGGGCAAGGAAATAAAGACAGGGAAAGAGGAAGGGGAAAGTCTTAGCAAATATCACTTTAATCTTTTGAAAGGCTGCCCAATATAAAGTACATTGTAGGAACAGAAGAGAAGGCAGGCCAAAAGGAGTTGTGCATTTAATTCTGGCCCTCCCTTAGCTTGTTCAATCATAATTGTCTTTAAGCTGGTTGCATTGCGCAGCATAATTTCTTTTCCATGTAAGTGTAATTGAGACGGTGGCGGCGGCTGGCAGTTTGGAGTGTTACCCTCATTAGTAAAGTAAAAGACCTGCAGAAATGAGAAGATGGAAGACTGTAGAACTTCCTAGTTCTTCCTAGAATTCCTACAGTTTTCTTGATTTGTTTGGAGTGATGGGCACTTCCTTCCATTATAAAGCAAAGCACGACTTTGTTTGAAGAATCATGAGGAAAAAAGACCAAAAAACCCACAATGCTTCCACATTAGCTCAAAGATTCTCACCTTTCAAGGTTCCTCATCCTCTCTAATCTTCCCTTATGATGGCCTTCATTCCCTTCCCTCTTACAAACTCATCAGCTATCAGCTGTCTTCTTTCATTTTCACAGCACTGTCAAGCCAATTATCAAGGCTCTTTTATCACTTTTGATTATGTCTGTGGGTTTTTTTTTTAAACTTAAATAACTCCACTCATTCTAATAAATAAAGTTAGATTTTTTTAAAAAAGTCATTTTTAATTGTCTTCATTTTTGTTTTTGTCTCATTTTTAATTCATTATTTTTTGAACTATTTGTTTATTTTAATTTGGTTTATCATCCAGTTTCTTTTTCAATTTACTTTTGTAAAAATTTGGGCACATTTTCTTATAATGGCAGGAGTGCCACCGTATAGCCATTTGCTTGTGGCAGCCATTTTAACTGCCCATATGTCCTGGACAGTCTCCTCAGGCCAGTGTGGATAAAAATAATGGTCACTGCCATTTTGTTGTAGCCATGTTGCCTTGCATTAGTACTGCATCCCAAACAGCTGCATACCTGACCGGCATGCCACCCCAGGATTTGCCTGACACCCCTCCACCCTGGAAGTAATTGCAGTGACGTGATGCGCTCAGAATAATGAGAATCCAAGCAACCACACCAAGACTGGCTGTGGTTGCTGCAACCAGTCTTGAAGCGCTCGCACACCTCTCTCTGCTGCACGCAAGGAGGGCAGAATTGCAGCAATCGGCAAGGGTGGCACTGCTGCCCCCCAAAGAATGCCACCCAGGATTCTGTGACCCCTGTGACACCCCCTCAGCTATGCAACTGATCCTAGAGTATATGGGTAATTAAAACTGCCACCACAAGGATTGTGCTCTGTCAATCAGGCGCTATGGTTACAAGTAGAACATATACTTTACTTAAAAAAAAGAAATTGTTGCAATGAATGGGGTTTCTAAAACAGTTTATTTCAGTTATTCCAGCTTACCTTCAAAACAATCCTGTGAGTGTGATTTAAGTAGAGTTAGGGCACAATCCTCAAATGATGATAGGCTGGCAGAACTCCCTTGTGCCAGCTCGCCAGTGTCACAAAAGTGCCATAAAGCACTTTTGCACCACTGGGAGAGCAAGGAGGCCAGCGCCTGGACCTGTGCCAGCTTCTGGAGGCTGACCAAGCCCCATAGCAAGCACAAGGAGTAAGCCTGCGCAGGCCAAGTCAGGCTGGGGACAGGTGGGGTATGGAGACGGTGGGGATGAGGCATTTCGGTGCTGGGGGGTGGTGGGCAGATCTGTGGGTGGGTGGCTGTTGAACAGGGGATGGGGCCAGAACCCGACACTCATGCTGGATCCTATCCCCTCTCCCAGGCAGCCTGGAGCAGCTCTGGGTTGCTTGGATCTGCACGGCCAATTAAGGTGGTGCAGATCCAACTAGCCCCATTGGGGCTGCTGTGGCTTTACCCAGGATAAGGAGAAGTGATTCCCTTGCCCTGGGCTGAGCTGCTTTCAGCCCCAACCCCACACTGGATACGGGGCAGGCCAGCTGGCCTCCCTGTACCAGTGCAGGTTAGGATTGGGCTGCCTGTGACTTGCTAACCAAAATACTTGAGTACTTGGCCAAATCAGGCACTGCCTGAGGAACCAGGACTATAAGAAGGTCCACAGCCGAGTGGTCTACGGTGACTTACTTGACTGAGAACCTGGCAACGATTTAGAACCTGCCCTGGGATGCCTTGAGGTGTCTAAACTGGCTTCTGCCACCTTTAAAAAAAAGACATAAAAAATCATAGCACAGTGTGCTCATCCCATCATTGTCTGACTGTAATGCACTGATGGGGCAATTCCACTGTAATTTTTAAAAAGGTGGCGGCGGCCACCATTAAGCATCTCTGTGGCCCAGGTACACCACCCCAAATTCTTTGAGGGGATCACCTGGGTGATCTAGAGTACTTGATAGCACCAATGCAGCTATTGTGAAATATCCCATACTGCCCTGCCCCTGCTGCCCAACCACTGGGGCCTGGGAGGCTCAGCGCACCATCCAGGGGAGGTGGGGACCAGCACAGGGCTTTGCTTTCAGGCCCCTCATTGCCCAATACCAGCTCCATACGCTAGTCTATGTCCAATCCAAAAGGCTTCTGGGTGTGAGTCTTCATCTTTTTTTTTTTGGAGGGGAAGGCAATTTATAGCCCAGTATGTGTAACTGTTTGTTTTTACTCATAGACATTAAAAGCCAGCATGTTTTGAAGGAAACAGTTCTATTACATGGATGAAACAATTTTCCGAGTCTTGATATTTTGAGGCTGTCAGCTTGACGAAAGTCATGTTTACTTTTTGAGATGAATTTAACGTCTTTAGAAAGGGCAGGGACTAGTGTGACTGGTGTGGTTGTAAGTAACAGTCTGTTGAATCTACCACCTTACTATGAGGATGGACAAAGTAGAGTTGGTTTCTGGAGTGAAATTTCAGGTGAGAGGGAAAGGACAGGGATACCACTGTTGGACTTTCCCTTCTGTGTTACACATAAATGAGTTAGCTTATGTATAATCTAGATCTGTGGTTCTCAAACTGGTGGGTCATGACCCACAAGCCTAAGAACCCTTTCCCTTTAAGGGGCAGGGGCAGGGGGAAAGCAGCAACATGATCCCCAGGTTTGCACCACTGTGGGCGAATGGGGGCTGTTTTTAACCAAATGTACCTTCTGCTGGGGTGCGGGGAGTCCCATGGAGCCTTCTGCGGGGCTCCCCCTGGCTTCTAGAAAGTAAAAAAAAGATTGTCACCCACTTCTGGGTTGCAATCACAAAACTGGAAGTGGGTTGTGATTGTCTTTTTTACTTTCTAGAAGCCTCACTGGCTCTGCGGGGCTCCCCGTAACCCCTGGACACCAGCAGCAGGTACGTTTGGTTAAAAATGGCCCCCCTTCCCCCACAGTTGTGCGATCCTGGGGAACACATTGCGGCTTTCCACCTTGCCCCTGCAGAGACTTACTCTGGATCTCAAATGCCTGGAGATCTAGATCTATTATCTGTTATATTTCATATGGCTTATTTAACCCTTGGAAAGCTTCATATATAGCAGGGGTGCCCAAACCCCGGCCCTGGGGCCACTTGTGGCCCTCAAGGACTCCCAATCTGGCCCTCAGGGAGCTCCCAGTCTCCAATGAACCTCTGGCCCTCTGGAGACTTGCTGGAGCCTGTGCTGGTTTCATGCAACTGCTCTCAGTGTGACAGCCAACTGTTTGACCTCTTGCATGAGCTGTGGGTCGAGGGCTCCCTCCACCTGCTGTTGCTTGCTGTTTCACATCGGTGATGTAGCAGTGGCAGCAAAGGCCAGCCTTGCTTTGTGCAAGGCCTTTTATAGGCCTTGAGCTATTGCAAGGCTTTCATTCATTCATATAAGTTCCATCTCTAATATATTCATTTATGTAAATTTATTCAAAATTTGAAATGTAAATTAATTCTTTTTTTTCCTGGCCCCCAACACAGTGTCAGAGGGATGATGTGGCCCTCCTGCGAAAAAGTTTGGACACCCCTGATATATAGTGACAGTCAGAAGTTGTGTGATCTAGAAGCATGTGATCTAGAAACATGTGGCTCAGACTTGGGAACGCTTAGTTGCAAGTTCCACAAACACACAGCACCATCTCCCACTTTCATTAGTCACACGGACAAATCACAGTACATCCACCTCATGCCCTGTGTGTGAGCTTCCAGAAGCAGATGTTTTGCCAGCCACTGTTCAAATGCTGATTTTTTGTCTCATTCAGCAATGTGCTTCTTATATTGGTAATATGACATACACATAAATGAATAGCAATACAATGACAATATTTCTTTTAGTATTTCTATATAAATATTAATATTGAAAAAGTGGTTGTTAAATCTTGACTTTGCCAAACAGAGCTGTTTATCTTGCATGTCAGTGTAGTTTCAGGATCATTTGTTTTAGACCCAATCCTATCTCCCACCATCAGTGCCGATGCAGCCGTGCCGGCGGAGTGTGTTCTTTATCCAATGGCGGGGAGGGGGGATCAGGAGGCCTTCCAGAGGTCTCTGTGGCCTATGAGTCTCCTCAGTCCTATGCCAGCTATATAGATGGTGGAAGTCCGAGAAGAGAAAAGGGGTGGGGTAGGTTCAAAAAGATGGGATAGGATCCTCATGCATGCTGATGCCACTGGGATCCACCCCTCCCCATGCCCCCATCCCCATCCCCATCCCCAAAACATGTCTTTTCCTACACCTCTCAGCCCACAGCATGCCCCCAATGCTAACTTACCTACAGCAGCGGAGCCTCCAGGAGCCACTGGTGCACCTAGGTCCTTTTCACTGGAGATGAAAAGGATTGAACTTAGGACCTTCTGAGCACACAGCATACACTCAGCCATTGAGCTGTGGTCCCTTCTGACAAGTGTATTTCTTTCATGGGTTAGGAACTGAAAGCACAGTGTATTGTGATTAAACATAGTATTTCCAGGGTCCAACATTTTCTCCCCAGTACTTGTGGATGTCTATTTCTGCCTGAAGAAAGGGAGACTCCAGTGTAATGAAAGGAAGCATGAAATAGCAGGACTCATTTTTATATCCAAGCAAGATACCATAAGAAATATTGGTTGCTACCAGAAATAACGCCAGTTCTCATTATATGTCACTGCTATTGCTCCTACCATGTTATTACTGTGTCCCTAAAGGCAAGATTGACATGCGCTTTACCCAGAATCATGAAGGTTTACCGTACCTGTGCTTAGTCCTGGTGTCACTCCTGGTTTGTCAGAACGGCTGATTTTCTTGTCTCTGAATATGATTTATTACATAAACCATTACTGTTTCTGCTGCTGAGCAGATGTCTGAGTAAGGGAAGCCATGAAAGTAACTCTGTAAAACTGGTGATTTGGGGTTACTCTTTATGGGGAGGGGGGGCAGGTTTGAATCTGCTACTCTGCTCAGGACCACTCAAAAAGTACAGCACCATGTGTTGTGCCACAGCTCCTCCCCACTGGGTATCGTGCCCGCTTAAGGCTGGTTAGTTTCCTTGTTTAACTCACCAGTGCAGCAAGCAAAGGTCAGAGTCCAGTTCCAGTCCACAGATTCCATGTAAACCAGTCCAATCAATGAGAGTTGCCAAATCAGAGTCCAGAACCAATAAGCCAAGTTACAGTCCAAGGTCAGGTTCCAGGTAAGTCAGTCAAGGTATCTAAGCCAGAGTCAATACACCAAGTCACAGTCCGAGGTCAGATTCCAACATCAATAAACTCAGTCAGCCTCCTCTCCAACCTACACTCCTTCTACAACCCACACCCCCTAGTTCCTCCAGGTGCTGTTTATGTGCTCCCAGGTTCACTTTAGCCTCTAGTGGCTGGAGCTGTGCAGCACATCGCCAGCTACCACCTGGGCTTTAACCCTGCATTTACTTAGAGCAAGGGGCACTGTGGACACCACATTCTACCTCCTCACCAGATCTTCTGCTATTCCACTACACCATGCTTGATGAGATTCAGCAGCACAGTGATTTGTACTCAAATGTCTAGCATGCCTCATCTTCTTTAAAAGATTTGAGTCAAGTATCAATAATGGGGTTTTTATGTGTGGAGGGGGGTTGTTTTTAGAGTTGCTGCTGAAGTGAAACTGAAAGCAAAAATTGAAGGTTTCTCCACATGTGAGATTTCTGAGGAAACTTGAAGGAAGCCAAAAGTACAGGGAGTCCTTGATTTAAGGGCCTCAATTTCACATACTTCAGAAATAACAGTCTGCTTCTTTAAAAACTAGTCATATATGTTTTGCACATGCACGAGTGCATTGCCATAAATGCATTTGGATTTAACAGATTTTCAGCATTAACAGACACCCCTTCCCCCCATTAGTCCGTTAAATCCTGGGTTCACTGTAGTAAAGACGAGAAGCACTTTGCTTAATTAGGCAGTCAATTACAGCTTTTGAAAAGGCAGGTTTGCAAACTCGTCACACAGAATCCACACACCATCACTGTGGCTGATTTACAGCTCAGGATGGCAGTGCTGACAAGAGTTGGCTTGGTATGGAATAAATTAAACTCACACTGTCATGAGGAATGGCAAAGAATCCTGTGGCACCTTAAAAACAAACAAATTTATTGTGGCATAAGCTCTCATGGGCCAAAGCCCACTACATCAGATGCATCTGGCCTACAAAACTTATGCTTCAATAAATCTATTAGTGTTTAAGGTGTCAGTTTCTTTTGCTGCAGCAAACTAGTGTAGGTATCTCTCTCTGAAAAGTGTACCTATGGGAGACTGCCATTCATGGAAGTGCTCAAAAATATCTGTGATACTGTAGGATCAGGACTGTTGTGTATCACCCTAAAAGTAGGGTTACCAGATACAAAGTGGAACAGAGAGCCTGTACCTTTAACCATTGTATAGAAGGGGGAGTTTTGGCAGGTCCATCCTTCCGTGCTGAACTGCACCTACCGAAATTACCTCTTCTATACAGTGGTTAAAGGTGTAGTCACTCTGTCCCACTTTGTATCTGGTAACCCTTCTAAAAATGCCTTGCTAAGATTTTAGAACTTTTTTGGGAGGAGGGAGGGATACTCTGGGTTTTAAATGACCTCCCTGATGCTTTGGTTTTTGTTTGAACTGGTTGAATTAAAGCCAAAGTGTTTTGCTGAACTCCAAAGTGCACTTTTCAGACTGTCTTAATGTCAAACAACACGTGATACTCAAGCCATGTAAATGTTTTCTCTGACTTTTGTCTTTACCTGAAGTAGCAGTAGAAAGCTGCAACCTGGAGTAGACGCATGTGTAGGGAGGTGAAGAGGTGAGTATCTCTTTCAGGTAGGGCAATTTTTAGTAATAAGATACAAATAAATGAAGTTGCCATGGATCTGAGCTGCTGGAGAAGTTCTTATAAGGCAGGAGAACTTTGCCTCAATGGAGAGGCAAATTCTTCAAGCCCCTGAATTCTACTCTAGCTCAGATAAAGCCTTAGAAGAATCCCTGGCTTTTCTCAGCCAATGTCCATCAGCCCCCCCCCCCCAGCACTCCAAATACCCACTTTCACAAAGTAGCCAAGAAATATATTCCAAGAAAAGTGGAATATAAATTCATAAATAAATATGCATATCAATGTAAAATATGTCAACATAATAACAGATTGTTATCTTTTTAATGTTTGTTGGGTTGCATGGCCCAGGGGAGCTTGGGGAAATGTAGTTCTCTTGAAGGCTACCTCAAAACAACCAACCTCCCTCTTGTGTGTGTGTGTGTGTGTGTGTGTGTGTGTGTGTGTGTGTGTGTTGTGTTTTTCTCCAACTAGTGCCACCCATTGCCAGGTAACAGAAACAAAGGGAGTTATTTTAGGGACCTGGTAGCAAGAGTTGTCATTTTTCTGAGATTCCCATTAGTTTGGGAAGGGGGATGAATGGGATAAGTTTCCACATTACCCCAAGGCGAGTGCCCACAATCCACCTAACTAAGTCAGACCACTAGTCTTGCTCAGTTGTGTTTGCATAACTAGCAGAAGCTTCCCCTCAAATCTTTCCCAGCCTTACCTAGAGATGCCCAGGAACAATTCTGGGACCAGCTGCATGAACTTCTGGCCCTTTTCTGCATTAACTTCCACTCAGACTGTAGCTTATTTTCGTGACCTAAGGCCAGTGGTTCTCACACATTTAGCACTGGGACCCACTTTTTGGAATGAGAATCTGTCAGGACCCATTGGAAGTGATGTCATGACCGGAAGTGACATAATAACATAAGAACAGCCCCACTGGATCAGGCCATAGGCCCATCTAGTCCAGCTTCCTGTATCTAACAGTGGCCCACCAGATGCCCCAGGGAGCACACCAGATAACAAGAGACCTCATCCTGGTACCCTCCCTTGCATCTGGCATTCTGACATAACCCATTTCTAAAATCAGGAGGTTGCACATACACATCATGGCTTGTACCCCGTAATGGATTTTTCCTCCAGAAACTTGTCCAATCCCCTTTTAAAGGCATCCAGGCCAGATACCGTCACCACATCCTGTGGCACGGAGTTCCACAGACCAACCACACGCTGAGTAAAGGAATATTTTCTTTTGTCTGTCCTAACTCTCCCAATACTCAATTTTAGTGGATGCCCCCTGGTTCTGGTGTTATGTGAGAGTGTAAAGAGCATCTCTCTATCCACTTTATCCTTCCCATGCATAATTTTATATGTCTCAATCATGTCCCCCCTCAGGCGTCTCTTTTCTAGGCTGAAGAGGTCCAAACGCTGTAGCCTTTCCTCATAAGGAAGGTGCCCCAGCCCAGCAATCGTCTTAGTTGCCCTCTTTTGCACCTTTTCCATTTCCACTATATCCTTTTTGAGATGCAGGCATCATCAAGCAGGAACATTTTTAACAAACCTAGGCTGCAATCCTATCCACATTTACCCAGGAGTAAGTCCCATTGACTATCATTGTTAAAAGAATATACATAGTAGCTTGTTAAAAGTACAGGTCTGTAACATTTTCCCCAAATGCAGTCACATCCCATGGTAGCATGAAGTCTAACATATTAAAAATAAAATATTGAAATGAATGGAAACCCACCTGAAATTGGCTCACGACCCACCTAGTGGATCCTGACCTACAGTTTGAGAAACACTGTCTTAGGTAAAAACAAAAATCCTCAGAGATGGCCTTGTGACTGGATGTTGTCAGACCCTCCGTAAAGCATCTAGTGCTTTAAAAAACAACATGAAAGTGAGCAAGCAAGCAGGTGATACTCAAATCAAACCTTCATGTCACTTCCTGGTAGAGTTTTTGTTTGTTTTGCTGTGAGGTTGCATAACATTTGCGCTGCAATGACTTGTGTATACTTATGCAGCTTAAATCTTGCCACAGTCATTGAGATTGAACTGGAGCAACCAATCTGGGCAGAGGACCACTGTCTTGATCACCAAACTGTTGGGGGAAAAACATACAAATTGATCCAGATGGTTTAAAAAAAAACACAAACCACTGGAAAGGTATGTATGTGGGAGCATTAAGAGAACATATGGTGCATTGTGATTGCTGCTTCCTGTCTTGTCCTGTCTCTGAAAATAGAGTTTAGGGCAATGGTGGCATGTTGATGTGGTGGTGAAAGGGCTCTTGGAGTCCATCATTGCTTGCACTGTGGTAGATGTTGCTCATGAAGCCTACAAGTATAGGTTGCAAGTACCAAATAGCAAAATTAGAAAGCCTTAGAAGTCGTAAGCTGATCGTCCCATGGGAACAAGGGACGGCGTTGTGAGGATAAACTCTTAAATTGTTAGCTAGAGAGCCTAGTTTCCGGACTTTCTCATTCTTTGGGAGCTGGCCCAAATCATCTCTTCCTACCGTTTTGCCCATCTCACAATGTGTTTGCTGTTCCGAAGATGATTTTGGGAAGATGGGGGTGATGCAAATGAGTTGTCAGGGAAATAACATGAAGTTATCAGAAAAGAATAATTTTGTGCCTTGGCCAAAGCATGTGGTAAAGAAAGGAAAGAGGACTATGGTAAACTCTGGCTATTGAACTGCTTTCCAGCTCTTCTTTTGACTCTCTCCAGACACAAAACACACCTTCTGTTTTTACATAGAGTCTCTTTAATAGAAAGATTCCTATAACCCTGAAGCTGTCATCCGAAAGTGGTCTGCAGGGACCCCCCAGCTATAAATCTCTGTATTTCTCTCTGCCTTGTGGATAGATTTACCACTGGTATCATCGGCCAGCACTGAAAGCCCTCTGCAAGGGAATCCTCCTAAATATTGAAGACTTTAGATTAGCGTTTAAATTTAGGTGAGACAATCTGTACAGTTCCAGAATTCCTTGTGTTCATATGATGGGGAAAAAATGCAGAAGGGGAAAAAAGTGTTTCTGTGTGTCTTTGGTGGACTTAAGCACTTTGGAATGGGCGGTTGTGAACCTCAAGAGGTAGCATTTTCAATGAAATGTGTTGTCTCTCTCCTTTTTTTAAAATCCAGACCAGAGGCCACTGCTTTAACTATCCACCAGAGTCAATGGTAACTGAGGTGGGTTTGAGATCAGTACATAATAGCCTTCTTTCACACTGTCAGATTAGTTTCCCAAAGAAAGGTTGTGGCAGGGAGCTGTTTTCCATTCCAACTTTCCGTCACTTTCTTCAATACTGCATTTCACTGGCTCCAGTGTTTCTCTAACTGGTAGGTAAGGCTGTTGGACAAAGACAGGATTTTGACAGAGGTGCAGCAAAGAAGGAAGGACAGATGGTCCCCTCTTACTGCTTGCCTCCAAACCCTTTCCATGACTCTTACTTCAGTTTGCACTGATAACTATTAAAAAGGTAATAATCTGAACACTCAAAAAAGTTTCTACTTTCTGGTCCAGCCCTGAGAAAGAGAATCACTACTGGTGAGCTGTGACCTTTAATCTGATCGATAGACTCCAGAGTAGAAGGGACTCAACAAATAAAATGAGCCAGTCCTGCCCCAAAATCAGCAAATGGTGAATCTAAACCATCCATGACACACAGAGAGCCGTGATAAACTATGTTTTTGGAAACTTCCAAGGATGTACACTAGAACTGTTCATAAAGTCCTCCCTCCTAATTTTTGGACAAAAAACCCATTACACTAGGGTACTACTTGCTATCAGATTAAGGGCGCAATCCTAACCCCTTATGTCAGAGCTTTCCAGAACTGGCATTGCTGTGCCAATGGAACGTGTACTGCATCCTGGAGTTGGGCGTCACTCATGGAGGCCTCCTCAAAGTAAGGGAATGTTTGTTCCCTTACCTCAGAGCTGCATTGCCCTTATGTTGGTGCTGGAAAGCACTATAAGGAGTTAGGATTGTGCCCTTACTATTTAATTTTAGGCCATTTTACAAAATGTATGTTTAAATTTTTAAATGTATGTTTTGCCTTTCCGGCCTGAATGAGGGCCCAATCCTATCCAGCTTTACAGTTTCGGTGCAGCCGCAATGCAGCCTCGAAGTAAGCGAACAAATGCTCCCATATCTTGAGGAGGTCTATGTGACTCCCCCCCCCCCCCGCAGGATGCAGCAAACGCCACATTGATATAGCTGCACCGGTCCTGGAAAATTGAATAGAGTATTGAGCTCTGAGTCCTCACTGCCTACTTAGGTATCATACCTAATTCAGCCCCCAAGGAATGAGTTAGGGTCACTTCCCTGCCTCCATTAAGCAAACTGTCTCCATATGGAACCTTGCATTTATTGCTATGATATGATAATAGCAACTTTCTGTATGAAATATACAAACCTTTTCTTTTGGTTTAGTCCTGGATTGGATCATCAGCCAGCCATTCTCTGTCTTTAAAACTAAAAATTGGAGAAGTTGCATTTCTAACTTATGCTTTGAATTTAGGTATGGCCAATATGTAATGAAAAGACATAGAAGAGAAGATATCATAGATATCATGAGAAGTAAATAAATAGAACACATCTGTCAAAAACTAGACTAGAACTTTGTAGTCCTCCTTGTGCAAAATGTGAAGCACAGGAAGATTTGTTTCTTCATAAAGTGTTTTGCCAACCAAGAATCACTCAGCAAATCCCAGTGGCTCGCATGAGCAGGGTAATGTGGGAGCCACAAACTCCCACAAAATTATGACTCTGCTTCAGTTATAAGACTCCCCTCTCCTCACCCACATTTTTTTTTCCTTTTGGTGGATGGTGAATTGCCATCTTGCATGAGTTTATATTTTTCACACACGTAGTCTGTTCATGTGACCAGTTTTTGTAGCACAAGCTAGCATTCAGCCCCAGTATATCATCAGAAGCAATTCTTTGACAAATGCTTGAGAACCTTAGGATTGGTTCCCGTGTTCAGTTTATGTGACAGCCATTATATTATGCTTGACATTCAACCTATGATAGGCATGTCATCTCCCAGCTTGGCTCCTATTTTATGGATAATTGCCTGAAGTGACAAGAAGCAGTGATCTGTGATGGTTCATCACATGTTGTGACTGAGAGAAGTGGTTTCACACAATCAGGTTATGGGAATAATGGCAGCCGTCATGGCATGAATAGTAGAATGCGTGAATTCACTCAGTGCACATCCAAAATTATTTTCATTGTTGTTTGTTCTTCTCACTACATTTGGAGTTTGCAGCCTTGTGACAATAGCAAGTTTGCATGAATATGGTGACAACTAATCGGTTTCATCCCCATTATAACTTTTATGTATATATTCTTGAAACTTAAACCAGGCTTTTCAGTTGTAGATATGTGAAAGCCCCATCCCAGGGAATGTTTGGTAGTCCTTTCAAAACTCGTTAGACTTACCTTGAAATTCCATAGAGGTTTCTTTTCTTTTTTTATTAACTTCTTTTTAATTTTTCCAAAAACAAAAATAACAAAGTATTTCTTCTCCTTTCTGGTCTGGTGACTTTTGAGTCTTTATCTTCCAAGTTATCTCCATTAACATTGCCTCTTCCAATTGTTTGTTTTGTCCTGTCTCCAGTGTTTTGGATTTATCTTTCATTTCTTTGTTCTTTTGATGATCCTCTCCTGTTTGTTGCGTATTAGACTCATTTATCTCTTGAATTAAGATTTCCAGGCTAATTTGGATTTGTAAGTATCAATTTGCTTGTTGCTTTCCCATTTCCAATACTTTTTCCATAATTCTTTGTTTTTTCTCATGTGATTCGGATATAACATCTTTGAGTTGCACACTAAGATCATTTAGTTGTGCAGTTAACACATCCAAACTAGCTTGAACTCGCAGATATTGATTTGTTTGTTGCTGTCCCATCACCACTAACTTCTCTATATTGCCTGCTTCCATTCTTTCTCTTTCGGTTCCTCTTGTGTTAGTTTTCCCAAGCTGGATTCCGGGGCAGAAGAGCTCCTAACTTTCGCTCCTTTTCCTGTCATCCTTTTTCTTCCTTCTTATATCTTCTTTCTTCTTACTTCACTTGTCAAGTCCTGTTCTTGTCCTTGTAGTATCTTTTTTAGTCCACGAGATGTCCCTGATGTTCTTATTTCTGTTGTTTATATCTTATTTCTGTTATATATATTTGTTTCTATGTCAACTGCATTCCTTTCCAGGAGATAATCAAAGAAATGTAAACCACTTTTGTAAAAAAAAAACACGCAGGTCTCTAGCCGCTCTCCACAGGCACTCCACAAGCTCGCCACAGGAAAACGAAACTGAAAACTCCACAACAATAATTGTATTCCAAGACGGTTAAATTGTAATCCAACAAATTCTAGATTTATAAAGTTAGAGTTATGCACTCATATTTCTATAACAAGCTCGGCAGATCTCCACCAAAGCTTCTTCTCACATCAACAAACAAATACGCAGAGAAAGCCTCCCCCTCCTTCCTCTTCTTCCAGGAGGGGGAATGCCTGCCCCTCTTTCTCCTTCTCTCAGGCAAAAGCTTAATCAGGCAGTCAATTAGTCAATTAATGCCAGACACACACAACGGAACAACACTCACTTGCTTCTTTCAGCTTCCTTCCCTGCTTGGAGCCTTTGGCTTTATTGAATCTTCACCATCACCGACATCGATGGCTGGGTTCCCTTGGAGAAAAAACAGTCCCTGGCTGGACTGTTCTTCTCAGAAACCGTACACCATCTGTAGGCTCAAGGCCTCTCCTGGCCACCGATCCTCAGATCTCATCAGACCCGCGATTCTGGGAAGAAATAGCGTGTTTTCCAAGAGCTTTCCAGGAGCTCAGAAAAACACAGCTACTCAGCCACCTCAGGCCCCGCCCCCTCGAAATTCCATAGAGGTTTTAAAGTAACCTGTTGCTCACTTTGAATGTTGTTTTACGTGAATTTGGGTAACTCTTCAGTTACTTGTAGCATCTGGGAAAC
The DNA here is from genome assembly GCF_035046505.1 of Tiliqua scincoides. NCBI lineage: Eukaryota > Metazoa > Chordata > Lepidosauria > Squamata > Scincidae > Tiliqua > Tiliqua scincoides. The sequence goes on along the minus strand of NC_089827.1, from coordinate 36,148,303 downwards.
ATTGCAGATTGTACATCAGAATAGGCAACAAAGGACTAGATGATTCATTTACAGATGACTAGGTTGAGTTGAACTTGGGTTGGTCAGTATGGGGAAAGTTGATGTGTGCAGAATAGCCTTCAGCAAGTTCTTGGGCTCTCATTTGTCTCCAAGTTTCTGAGATTTCAACAGGCACTGCCAAAATTTTTGTGGGAATGAAGAAAAAAAGAGCAGCATCCACACAGCAGGAAAAGAAAAGGAGATTAACATCGGCAAGGTGCAGAATGTTATGTGGGATTGATTTATTTATGTGGGATGAAATTGTAATTTCTATATACCCAGTGCATTTCAGTGATGTAGAATCGGGAAAACATGGCAGATTGTACATCAGAATAAGCAACCAAGGAGGAAGTTATTCAGGACCTTACCAAGATCTTCTTCTGATGGCACAAGTTTAAGGATTCACACCAATTTATGGGAACTTGCGTCACATAAGACATTTTTATGTTCCTCAAAAGATATATAACTGAAACACGTTGGACAGTTATAGATTATATTTTCATAATATATCTGATATATAGTTTTGCACCTTGTTAGGGTCTGCCTCCACTTTTCCCATTTACCCACATTTTTAGTTAATTGTTTTTAGTCTTAAGGGTGAAACTTGGTTTATTAAACAGGGAACAAAAGACATGCTGACATTCTTGCAGTCTCTTCCCAAAACCAATTTCATTTGCATGATATAGTTATGGAACTGAAGACTACGCACAGCCCTTGGGTTGGATAAGGACGCCGGGCACTAAGGTGCAAAGCTAGATTTTTCTCTTTCTGCAGCTTGCCCTTCTTGTGGACACTTATTTGACTGTTATTCCTCAGGGTTGGAGAGGGAACTAGCCCTTTGATTATTTTGGAATTCACTTTGTATCCCAGCCAAGTCACCTCTATTGCAATCAGTCACATTGGAACTGGACACACCACTAAGAGTCAATGTAAAAATTATTTTTCTTCAATGCTGCCCTGCTGTGTGTATGTTTGGTTTTCTGTGACAGATGGATAGCTAAAAAAAAGAGTGTAACACCTCTTCATGATGTTCTCCAGCTATATGTTCCTATATCTGCTTGTGTTTTAAAAATTAATTGTGATTTTCCTCTTGTTATTAATAATAATCTATAGAGCGCTGTTGAAGCAGCTAAGTACTTTTCAGTCCTCGACTTGATTGTCTCCACACAACCCTGTGTGGAGAGGTCACTATTATTACAGTTTCATAGGGCCTGAGGCCGAGATACTGCAGATACTGTGATTTGTCAAAAGCCAAATTGTATTTCTAGAAGTCAACAGGAACTGAATACAGAGGGCCCTGTATCCATGGATCCCATATCTGTGGATATGGGAAGCCCCCCGCACCTCCCTGCCCTCCGGAAGTGAGGGGAGCACAGCTCACTTCCAGAGGGTCTTCTGAGCCCCACAGAGGCCATGTCCACTCATGGCCTTTGCGGGCCTTAGAATGACTGTTTAAACAAAACAACGTGATGTCTGGTTTTCTCACAATGACAAAAAAAACAAAACAGGAAGTCACTTTTTCGGTAAAACAGTCATTCTGAGGCCTGCAGAGGCCACGGGCGGACATGCATGGACTCTGTGGGGCTCAGAAGACCCAGCAGAGGTGAGGGGAGCACAGCTCCCCTTGCCTCCAGAAGGTGGAGTGGACATCCCCAGTATCTGCAATTTCGCATAACTGCAGGGGGTTCTGGAATGGAATTCCCCCAGGTACCAGGGCATGCCTGTATATGGAACTGCCTTATACCAAATGAGATCATTGGTCTGTTGACCAATCAAGTGACTCAGATCAAGTGGCTCTCCAGGTTCTTACTCAGCCCAACCTGGAGATGTCAGGGATTGAACCATTCAGGTCACGAGGTCCATATCAACAATTCCCACCTCTGTATCACACGATGGTGGGTCAAAATATCACTGTCATCCCACCCCCAGTATTCCCTGTTTTGTGCTATCAAGTGGCCAGCTCTCTTCTGCCTGTGCCTATTTAGGGTGCAATCCTATCCTGCGCAGGAACAGGCAATCCAGCGCAGGATAGGAGCCCAAGGCGGCTCAGCCAGAGGCAAGGGAAACCTTTCCCCCTTAGCCCTGGGTAAAGTGCCTTTGGCCCAATGGTTCTCCCAACAAGGGTTGGGATCCAGCATAACTGCCGGATCCCAGCCCCACCTCCTGCTCCCCACCTGACCGCCCCCAGGGCCGCCTATTGCCTGCCCTCCCCCTGCCCAGGAACGCCTCCCTCCTGCCAACCCCAGAGCCTTGCGTCGGTCCAGTTGGGCTGACACAAGACTTGCAGAGGAAGCCGGCGCTGAGGCTTGTTTCAGCCTCTGCAGGCTGGTGCTCCTCTGAGTGCTGGCCCGGCTTCCTCCTGGCTTCCTCCACAAATGTGCCTTATGGGCTGAGAAGGGCTGGATTGCGCCCTTGCTTATTTAGGGTTTGGATCAGAACCGATTCTCATTATTGCCCAGCAACAAGGCAGCCAGTGCTTGCAGTGACTTCAGATTGCCAATGGGTTCTGCAGATGCCAGGTTCCTGCTTGCAACCAAATTCATGGGCATCACAAGTAGGTAGAAGTCGGTGTGAGAAGCCCCTGCTTCCATTGTAGTTGAGGCTGAGATCTAGCACTTGCACGGTCCTGAAAAGCTGCCAAAATATGTATTTTTGCTGTCTGTGAGAAAAGCTACATTACCTTGTGATTACTTCACTATGCCACCAAATCCAGATTCTTCCATATCTGTTGTCCATGTGTCGAGTTGCCACCATCTATCAGGAATTGCTGATTGCTGTCATGGCATATGTGTTTGAAACTCTGATCCCGTTCAAACAGGTTGTGACTCTTCACTGGACACAGACTGTGACTGCTGTGCTCTGTTAGAGACTTGCTCTCTTGGCCCCCTGCATTGGGGAAAGATAATGATCCAGAGGGACATCATGCAGCCAACTTGTGCAAGCTAAGCACCTCTGGGTCTGGTCGTTGCTTGGGTGGAAGCTTTTCTGGGAATTCCATGTATGCTCCCTGAGCTCCAAGTCAGAAAAAAGGCAGTGTGTACTTGTCGTAAAATAACAAATAAAAGAATAAAGTCTATCTGTGGCAGGCCTGATGAACTAACCCAGTCATGGCTGCATTGAATCCATTCAGACTATCTGTTAATGCACAATGAAAAGAGGATATAAATCTGTTAAATAAAAATAAATATTTTTCCACTTGTTTATCCATAATTGAGAACTGATTCATACATGCATGCTTATCATGAATGACAGCCACATCAGGTGACCACTTTATGTGTGAATGGCCTATCAGAGCTGTAGTATCGGAGATAGACTTTTCATGTCACCTTCAGCGCAGTGTTGTCAAAGAAGTGAGTTCATATGTACAGCTGCCAGCCATCAAGTGTCGAAAAACCCAGCAATGCGCATGCATGAATGGACGAGGTCTCCATGAATGCAGTGGTTTCCTCTCGGTGGGGAAAACAGTGGTGGTCTGATCTGACCCTGACACTCATGATTTGTCTCCTCTCTGCTGGTTTTGAAATGGAAAGTGTTTTGGATTTCAAAAGGCGGACAGTGTGATGCTGTGAAAGGTGCCAAGTGGTTATTTTAAGACATGTTATGGATCTCTCTCTAACACTGCCAGTGTTAAGAAACAGAAGGGTGCAGACACTTTTTAGATCACAAAGGTCTCTCAGTAGGGAGAGGCTGATGAGTGGGGGTGGGGGCGGCGTCTGGGGAGGAGAGAAGCTAACAAGCAAAAGGGGAAAAAAGTTTCCAGGCTGTGGTAGAAGAGTTAAAATAAACAAACAGCAATGGGTGATTATTTCGTTCCATCAAGGCTCCTTTATCCTAGTGTGCTCAGTTAGTGGTCAACATGTTAGACACCCCTCCCTGTTTTATCCATCTCTCCTTTGACAGCCTCGGTTTATACAGCTGGGTCTTTGTGGAACTTTATGGGAATTGCTGTAGAACAACAGACAGGAAGGTAGACAAAATACCTATGTAGTGAGGGCTGGCAGGCTTGCCTCATGTTTCCTTGAAGTGAGAAATAGATGTGGTCACCTCCCCCTCCCCCACACCTCTTTCCTCTATGCCCTCTGATTTTCAAGGGACTCAGTTTCCTTACAACATGTTCCTCCACATTTTGGTGCATGAGGGAGAGAATTTCACGGTTGGCTTGAAGAAAGCGGGAAGGAGTATAGAAGCATATAGATACATACACATGTTTCATGTGAGATTAATATGATAAGCAACTTGACAGTCTGTGGTTTATAAGAAATTACTGTTTCTAGATTTTAGTGTTCCTTTCCTTTTAAAAAAAAAAATTAAGGATTAAATTTGTCCAGTTTTTGTTTGCTTGTTTGTTCTTTCTTATGCACATTTACACATACATTTGGTGCTGAGTTGCTGCCCTGCACTAATGCTTCCATGGCATCCTCCCACCTTCTGATAGCCCATTGGGTGCTCCCACTCTACCAGTACTGAGGGTTCGGGGATACACCAGAGGGTCTGGTGGTCCCTCTGATGAGGGGGGAGGGGGATCCTTGGCCAGCATATGACTTGAGCGATCCCTGGTGCCCTTCAACCCATTCCCTCTCTTTCTCTCTCAAACACACACACTCTCTCTCTCTCCCCAGATCCCAGATACATGAATAATGTTTCTGGGGAGTACATATTAGTGTTTCATGGGTCTTCATAGTTTGGAAGTAAAATGCACAGCAGTCTGACAAAAAGCATGTAAGTGAGGAGACAACACATAAGAACATAAGAACAGCCCCGCTGGATCAGGCCATAGGCCCATCTAGTCCAGCTTCCTGTATCTCACAGCGGCCCACCAAATGCTCCAGGGAGCACACCAGATAACAGGAGACCTCATCCTGGTGCCCTCCCTTGCATCTGGCATTCTGACATAGCCCATTTCTAAAATCAGGAAATTGCGCATACACATCATGGCTTGTACCCCGTAATGGATTTTTCCTCCAGAAACTTGTCCAATCCCCTTTTAAAGGCGTCTAGGCTAGACGCCAGCACCACATCCTGTGGCAAGGAGTTCCACAGACCGACCACATGCTGAGTAAAGAAATATTTCCTTTTGTCTGTCCTAACCCGCCCAACACTCAATTTTAATGAATGTCCCCTGGTTCTGGTATTATGTGAGAGTGTAAAGAGCATCTCCCTATCCACTCTGTCCATCCCCAGCATACAAAAGTGGAAGATGCAAATAGGCTGTGAAAGGGGCAATGCTTGAGTTACAGGAAGAAAGACAGGGGGCACTTTATGAAATGCACAAGCCTCATGCTTTGATTTTCTCCTGTTTTAAGCTATTTATGCCCAATGCATATACGCAACAGGGAGCAAATGTGGGCAGGTGGGTTATGGGTTAACAAAATGGGTTAACAAAAGCTCCCCCCTCTTGCATAGGAAGCATCCATTAAATACTTCATTATGCACAACTACCAAATGTTAACAAAAATAACATATAAGATAACCCCTGCTAATTGGGTAAGAGCACTTTTTCAAGTGGGTGCTCTCTCTTTTTTTTTTTTTTTAGCAGTGGGAGAGTAACTGGCCCATCTCACCCCAGCAGTGTCTGTTCTAGTGGCTGTCTGCTGGTATTCTTTTGCATCTTTTTAGATTGTGAGCCCTTTTGGGACAGGGAGCCATTTAGTTATTTGATTTTTCTCTGTAAACCGCTTTGTGAACTTTTAGTTGAAAAGCGATATATAAATACTGTTAATAATAAGAACCAAAGTTAAAATGTCATATTTACCCATTTTGTCTACAAAAATGTGTATAGATACTATTATTTTAAAACACCTGAAATGTAGCATGAAGATAACCATCACTATTGATTGGGAAGGAAAAGCCTCCTTCAAAAGGAATAGTATAGTTAAAAACAAGCAATTTTAAGTTTCATTGATTCCAATGGGAAAGGTAAACACAGCTCCCATTGTGTATTTAATTTGACTGGGTCCTAGTCCGCTTTTAAATTCTTGCATCACAAAGGATAAATTTTGGGTGAAGTGCAAGCCAGTGTGATTTGCCACAAGACAAAAGTGAAGCTGGAAAATGGCTAATATCATCGCTGAGGCTCTTTTTTACACATGCACATCTTTGGAAGTTGGGGAGAAAGGGCTTTGTGCCCCTTGTGCCCAGCATATAGAACACTTTCTCCAGGGAGGCTCACGTAGTACTGAATGCAGGGCTGGCCCAAGACCTCCTGATGCTTGCGGTGGTACGCCAAGTGCTGCCCCTTTTCTTGATGAGGTGCCAGTCTTGGCTCTTCCCACTCTCCAACGTTCTAGCTCAGAACTCACCTCCTCTCTGCAATTCCGTTTTGTCCCCCTCTTCTTTTTCCAGTCCAGGGAGTCCAAGGATAAGGAGGATTAATGGAGGCAAATAGGCAGACAGAGATGAGCACTCTGCACCAACCTGCTGACTGGGGCAACTGCTTCAGTTAGCCTCATGGGTATGCTGGCTGTGACTAAATCTCATGTCTTTTCAGTGCCAGGTGAAAACCTTCATTAAATTACCTAGAACTATTAGTCGCATTATTACTTTAATCCTGAGGTTCTCAAACTGGGGCATTGCGACGCCCCAGTCTGAGAAGCTCTGTCTTTGTCCCATTAAGGGGTGGGGAGGGGGAATGCAGCAACATGATCTCCAGGATCACGTCACTGTCAGGGGTCACAGGGGCTTCATTTCACCCACCAGCTGCAGCAGCAGCCTCCCACAGGTGTGAGGAGCCCTGCGGAAGCCTCTGCAGGGCTCCCCAAGACTCAGAAAATATAAAAATAAAAATTGCCACCCACTTACGGTTTTGCAATTGAAAAACTGGAAGTGGGTCACGAACTTTATTTTTAGATTTTCCAAGGCTGGGGGAGCCGTGAGGTAGGTCCTTGCACCCCGAGAGGCTGCTGTTGGTGGTGGTGAATAAAATGAAGCCCCTGTTGCCCACGGCAGCAGTTCAATCCTGGGGATTGCATTGCTGTATTCACCCATCCCCTGCAAAGACTTACTGCGGCTCCCAAACTCCTGGAGAGTTTGGGAACTGCTACTTTAATCAAATCCTGCTGTTTTGCTTTGGTTTTCTGCTGTTTTAATCATATCTTTAGTTAGCTAGTATTATTTTTGTTTTATTATGCAAATACTTACATAATAAAAATACAAGAACTCCCCAAAATACACAACATTACAAAAGTGAGAAGGTGTGTGGCTAAATAAGATCGTGAACATTTTCATTTTCATTTATCTTTGGACAGTTTTAATTTTGTTTGTTTGCTTTAAACGTGGCTTCTAAATATTTGCTAAACTTAGGGGTGGGGTATTAATCAAAGAAGCTTAAATAATTAAATGGGGTGGGATGTTTGAAGATGGGTGCAGACTGCAAATGCTGCATTCTTAACTGCTTTATTTTATTACTTATTTATTTTGAAGTTGATATCTGACCATACATGGTCCCTTGGGACCTTCGGGATTCTTTACCAGAGAGGTAGCTGTGCTAATTGGTTGCATCAGGAACAGTCAAGGTCCTTGTAACACCTTAAACACTTTACAGATCTAGGGCACGATCCTAACCAACTTTCCAGCACTGGCATAGCTGTGCCAGTGGAGCATATGCTGCATCCTGCAGTTGGGGGGCAGTCACAGATGCCTCTTCAAGGCATAGCAATGTTTGTTCCCTTATCTTGAAGTTGCATTGCCCTTATGTCAGTGTGGGGAAAGTGGGTTGGATTGCTCCCTTACGGTGCAAACCTATGCACATTTTCTTGGGAGTCAGCTCCATTGAACATAATGGGGCTTGCTTCCGAGTAGGCATAAATAGGATTGCATTGTTACTGTTGCATGAGTATTCATGGGCCAGTTCTGATTTTATGGCGCCACAGGGCTCCACAGGGCGCCACAGGGCTCTTTGTCATGTATGTTAATAATACTGTTCATACTCCTGGGAAAGAAATCAAGTTATTGGCAAGATCCTAAGTATGTTTACACAGAGCTCAGGGGGACATATTTCCTAGTGAACACCCACCAGGCTCAGGCCACACAAGCCAGTTCATTGTCTTAATCAGGGTTGTGGCTCAATCTGAATATTGGTCTTTCAGTATTCCAAGGACTTCAACCTTTCTCGGGTACTTGTATTTTATGTACTCTGTGTAAATAATCTTAACCCTAGGCAATGTCAGCAAAGAAAGGCTGTTTTACATTCCAAAATGCAAGTACAAGAAAATGGTTTTGAACAAATATTAAAACAATTACCATTTTTATTCTGTTTTCCCTGACTTTAGAATTGTGCTAATAAGGCTTACAAAGTGCATTTGCCAGGTATATTGAGTCATTCTTGGGATTTTGCATTGAAGTGCAAATAGTCCAATTTTTTTCCCTTTCTGATTTTCTTCTAATTACTTTGCTTAAGAAGAATGACAATTTATATACGTAGTTCCTTTTCTTTGTTTAACATGCTTCACATACATGGTCTCAAAAATATGTATAACATAGGAAGGTAGGACATATCCGCATATTGCCAGTGGAACAGATAGTGGTTTTCTGAAGACCACCTACTACTTCATGGAAGAGACAAGATTTGGACAGGGGATTTCTGGGTCACAGGTCAGCCTTTCTAAAAACAGACAGCTCAATCCTAACTTGTGATGGAATAGGAAGGCCAACTGGAATATTTTACCCCTTATCCTGAGCAACATCCCTGCCAGCTCTATGGGGCTACTAAGATCTGCACCAGCGTTTTTGCTAGTGCAAATCCAAGCAGCCTGTGTAAGGCGGACTGTGCCAGGGATGGGGTTTAGGATTTGGCCTCAGTTGCCACAGCCAATCCTGTCCCCTCTCTAGCCCGATATGCCTCCTGGTCCGCCCTCCCCCACCCATAAACGCACCCTCCCTGCCTCCATTTCACCCTACCACCACCCTTTCTCACCCACTGCACTGGCCTACCTTGGCCAGTACTTACTTAGCCCCTCTGCATCAGGATCTAGCATAGGGAGGTCACAATATGTCCTCATGCCGGCATAGCCCACTCAAGACTAATCATGAACGTGCTTAACAGTTCATTTGTGACACACTTGGGGTGGTGCAGAAGCCAATGCCTTTGCCCAATTGGGCAAAACAGATGCCATTTTTTGATTCAGCACCTCATATACACCCAAGTGTAGGCTAAACCTTTACAACAACAAAATGTGTACAGGCCTATGATAGATAGGTAGGTAGGTAGGGATACGGGCGAACACCTGTCCCCGCACTCTGGGGGGATGCCCCCCCTCCGGATTCCCCGGGGGGGTTCTGGGCTCAACAGAGGTATCTATGGTGTTCCTATTGTGTCAGTGGTCTCACTGATGTAGTTGACTAAGTGGAATCTGCAGCATCCACCAACATGTATGATGTGACAATTCAGCACATCTCTTCAATTGCTTCTCTTAGATCAGTGATTTTCAACCTTTTTCGTCTCATGACACACTGACAAGGTACTAAAATTGTCAAAACACAGCATCATTTCTGGGACAATTGACAAGGCACACCATGCTGTTGGTGGTGGCTGATATCCCCCAATGGTCCTATTAATAAATGACCCTCCATCAAAGTCTCATGGCATACCTGATGACCATTCATGGCACACCAGTGTGCCACGACACAGTGGTTGAAAATGGCTGCCTTAGATTTTCAAATGGTTGGTTGGCAGCCTTCAGTCTCGAAAGACTATGGTATAAGCCTACAGCACCCGGTATTCCCAGGTGGTCTCCCTAGATTTTCAAATGTTGCAGGTTTTCTGCAAAGAAGAATGTATGAATTATAGCTCATTTAAAATGTATTTTTGGAGGGAACACCGTCTGTGTGTGTGTGTGTGTGTGTGTGTGTGTGTGTGTGTGTGTGTGTGTGTGTGTGTAAAATCTAACAAGACTGTAACTTTTAACTGATTAGTCATTTAAAATTAGATTAGATATAAAACAGGTTATATTAGTTTAACAGCACAGTCCTATGCATTTGCACCAGAGTAAGCCCCATTAATTTCAATGGAACTTACTCCCAGATAAATATGTGTAAGATTGCAGCCTAATTGCTTTTTAAAACTTTTAATCAATTAAAAAGGTTAATTAAAAATTAACAGGGCTGTGTGTGTGTGTGTGTGTGTGTGTGTGTGTACAGACACATGAAAACAGTAAATCAAGTCGTCACACAAACTACAAGAAGATTCTTTACAGACATTCTCCCACAAGGTACTGTCTCTTCTGAGATAATACTTTAGGTTGTATGCAAATCTTATTAATCAATTCACAGTGTAATCCTATGCACATCTACTCATAAATATGTCCCATTGAACTGAGGTGTGCATAGGATTACTGTCTAACATTCATGCCTGTAATTGATTAGGATATCTTTAATCAAATGACTATTCATCAATAAGCACATAGACCCCCAAAGACAATGAGTGATTACAACAGAATTAAATATTTTCTCTTGAATTTAAAGATTGATACTTTTTTGAGTTGATGTTTCCCTGTCTATATTTATTTCTTAAATAGTTTCATGTAAATGCATGCACAAATGTTGTCCTTAAGGCATATGTAGAGATGTACACATTACTAAAATATGCACTAAAATATGTCACTCTACTCTATTTCTTGAAAATCAGCATGCTGACACCTTTAGAAAGTGCCTAAATGTTAAACAGTGTTGTGTAATAGAGAATCGGATTTTAGGATGAAATTTGTGTATGTTGTTAGATGTTCATGTTGATCATCATCATACATATACTAAATACACAAGCACACATTTTAGTGGAGTTGTTTATTCTGAACTTGAATGTCATGCAATTTCACATAGACATGGATTTGTGGGAGGGCCGAAAACTTCAGTGCTTTTTCAGGATATTTAAATTTACCAATTGTTTTTATTTCTGCCTACAGAAAACCTTTGCTAGGAGAGAAAAGAAATGGCTTTCAAAATAACAACAGTAGAAAAAGCCCTGCTGTGTACTTTTTTCCAGGAGGGAAAAAAGAAAAGGGGGTGGAATCAATGCCGAGGAACTGTTTTTGGTAGAATGGATTGTATTAAATGATGGATTCCTGTGTGTGAATACACAGAGCGGTGAGGGAGCTGCCCATTCTAGCTGGCTGGCATTTGGGGTAGGGGGAAAAAAAGGCTTGTTGCACCAGAATCAAAGCTTCTGTTTGGAAAGAATTATTGGCATCAGTGTTAACAGGAACTGAAATTATTACTCTACTTAATGCTGCATTTGCAGAGGAGTTAGTTGTAAGAAGAACAGAGTGGAGTGAGTGGAGGGGAAAACAAAGATTCATAGTAAAAAGTTTTAACTGCAAGTTGGCTACAATTCAGTTTTGCTGCAATTTACAGTTCTAAGGATGCTGTTGTTAATTTGGGTAATCACATCTACAGCTCATATTAGCTAGGATGTTGGAGGGAGGGGTGGAATAAATTGTCCTTGTATTTCAAGGTTAATTTATTTTCTCCACGTCAAAAGTTTTTCAAATGTTCCATTTTCTTCTTTTAAATAAGAAACATGCATGTGTTCATGCTCAGTATAACACATCCCAGTTATCCTTTTCTGGTTTAGAAAAGGATTCAATGGTGCAGTGTAGAACATTTCTTTCAACTGAGAAAAGAGCAGATTAGCACAAAAAGGGATGATCTCAAATGCATCCTCAACCCTACAAGGACAACAGTGTACCGCTGGTGGGTGTAGCCCCTTCCCGATATCTTTCCCCCAGCTTTGAGCCTGATGCATTTCAGAATAATGTGGTGGTAGTTAGAGTTGCCAGATGTCCTGTACTTTAAAGAATGGTCACACATAGTACAATGTGGCAGCCTTCTACCAGCCCAGTCCTGAGCTGTCAGGCACCCAGAGGAGCAGCAGTGCCACAGTGGCTGCCACTGTGTCCAGTGTTTGCTGGGCAGCCTCAGTGACTCCTTGGGGGAAGAGGAAATTTGTCCCTTTCCCCCACGGGTAAGGGAGTAGGCCCTGCAGTGGGTCTACTCAGGTCTGCAGACGCAGAGTTGAGAGGCTCCATATCAGGCCGGGAGGCTCGACTTGGGGTTCTGGATCTGGCAGAGCACAGAGCTTTCTCCGCCCTGCCTTCCCCCACCATGGAACGCCTCCCCCTGCCCCCACTCACATCTCCAGCTGCCCAGAGCTTTGGGCGGCGTGCGATGGGCTTCAGCATGGGCTGGTGCTGAGCCGGCACCAGACCGACCCACCACTGAGCATCACTGACGTTCTTTATGGAAGGTTTCTGATGGTCAGCACTGGTGGAAGGCTGGCACTGGCTGTTCTGGATTGGGCACTAAGACATATTAGATGTCCCATATTTTCAGATGCCTTGGCTAGAGGTGTTTGATTCTGGTGAATAAGGTAGGATTATAGCTTAAGTCAGTGGTTCTCATCCCTTTAAGAGGTGGGGAAGAGGATAGGCAGGGGAGCGATCCTCAGGGTTGTGTCCCTAAGGGGGGTGAAGGAGGGGTGCTTTCGTTTACTTGGACTTAGCGAGGGCTGCTGGAGGCTACAGGAGATGGGAGCCCAGCGCAGCCCTCCACAGGGTTCAGTGTTCAAACAGAGTGATTGCAAAGCACTTCCTGTTTGCAGGAGGTGCATTGCAATCGCTACATTTCAAGATTCCAAGCCTCAGGGAACCCTGCGGAGGGCTGCGCTGGGCTCCCTGCCCTCCTGCAGCCTCCAGCAGCCTTCACTGAGACAAGTAAGTGAAAGCGCCCCCCTTCGCCACCCAGGGCTTACCAGGTGGTATGGTTCCTAAGGGGGGGCGAAGGGGGATGCTTTCACTTACTTGTCTCAGGTATAAATGTGTTATACTTACCTCTCATTAGCCCTCAGTTTGACCAGCCTCAGAGGACTTGGATGCAGCATGCGTGATTTTTGGTGTAGCTCCATCTGTGGGGGGGGGGGAGGCAGAATAGGATTGGGCCCTTAATAGCTTAGAATTAGGTGAGATTTTGAGGTCCAGTGAGTGAACTACATCCACCACCCATGTTCAGATTAAAATGTTACAGTTGGACTTGTATGGACACTGCTGAAGAGGTAACAGGACTTAAACCTGGCTGATAGTCATGTCACCTACCCTGAACCATGGCTCCTGAAACCCTGGAAAGCCACCGACAGTGCAAAACTGGATGGATCAATAGGAGTATGGAGTTTACTGTCATGATGCTGCTCCACGTATGTTAATTGTACACGATGGTAATATGTGAAAAGGGCTCAAGTGTTACATGTATGAGAATGGAATCTGTGGTCAAAGTATAGGTAGAGACCAAAGGGTTTCTCCTGTATGAGTTACTGTATGTTTGGAGGCTCTTTTTGAAGAACCTTCACCTTCAGAAGTTAGGCAGGCAGTGACTTGAAATACCGGCTTCTTGGATGTGGTGTACCCTATTTCCAGGGTGCCAAGACTATTCACCAAAACCATTGTCCTTTTGGTGCCAGGTGAAGATCTTTCTGATGTGGCCAATTTTAATGATTTAAAACCCCCCCAATATGTTAATTGGCTGATATTAATTGTGGAGCCTTTCTGCCTTTAAGCATTTTATTTCAGCTTTTCTAATTTCTGTTGTGTTTACTGTTTTATTTTTTATTGTTTTATGCTTTGTTTTAAGGTTGCATTTTATTGCAATTGTTAGCTACTCTGGCAGCTCTCTAGCAGAAGAAAGGTGTGCGCATTCCGAGCATGAATAAATCAGGACAGTAGTAAGTGTATATTGGCCAGGTTTTGAGAACAGAAATGCTACAGAAATTGAGGAGAAAATGAGGAAATAATTATTCCTAAGTTTTAGATATGGCTTACAGTATTCCATTATTATAGCACAAGCTTCCTGTTGTCCCAGAATGTTCAGTGCAGTTCTTTTCAAATATGTTCTTGGTAGATATTACTGTTTCCCTAACCTTATGGGGGGGGGGGAGATAAATGAAACAAACTCCTTGTATATAATTGCTGTGAAGACTTCTCATGTGGATGAAACCTTTGTAAACTACTAAAGAATAGAATTGCTTTATAGAGTAGTTATAGCAGGATACTTAACAGTGAGATAAAAATTGGAAAGGGACTAACTTAAGTTTTGAACAAATAAATGAGCTTGCAGTTTTAATTCATGCCCAGCCAAGCAAAGACCTTTTGCATGAGAGAAGTCACTGATGAGGCTCAGCTTCCTTGAAACATCAACAATGGCTGTGCCCTGCTGTTTCCAAATTTGTGCTGATAGATACCCATTGTGTTTGACATGGCCTCCTTATGCTGCAATGTTCCCTGGGGCTGCCCCTTCAGTTGTATGTGTTGGTCTCTTCTCTTGCTGCTAGGTTTTTAAATGGGAGAATAGAGATGGGTAACTTTTTAGCCTGCAGGCCATGTTGGGAAAACATTGCACATGGGAATCCTTTCTTAATTTCTGGCACTAAAGTGCTTGGCCAAAGTAGTATGACAAATACCAAACACCCATCAGTGAACATGTCAAGCCTCTTGTACAGCTCTTCCCCCTTTGAAATGATGGCTTGATAGGTTGGCCAACAGACTGCATACTGAGGGTGCCTTGCTTCTAGAACGGACATAAATACTTGAAGTACACCTTGTTACCAGCAGTGCTTTTAAAAAACACATCTAACATGTGCACATGGGAGAAAGAAGTTCAGGTGCAGGGATCCTGTGTAGTGGCCAATGGCACAGCTATGTGATTCAGTGGAAGGAGGAGGTGTGGATGAAAGGTGCAGCAAAAGGATTTATTCTTGTGGCTTCAAAAAGGAATCAAAAATAGTGCCTAACAAAATTTGCCCACTCACTATATTTGGACAAGGAAAGTGTATATCTGACCATTCACTCACAACACAGCCCTAGGCATAGGCTGTTGTTAAGAAGAGAAAGAGAGATGAGGAAGGAGGAGAAAGCCCTTAGAAGGATAAAGAGGGCAGAGCAAAAAGGAGGAAAAGAAAGGGGAGAAGGGATGTAGGTAGATTAGGTGGGTTTCCCTAAAATACCTGGGGTTGAGGAAATGAGGATTTTGGGGTGTAGGGAAGGAAGGAAGATGGAGAAGAAAAAAGGGTAGATCAGTAGAAAAGAAAGGGTTCCAAAAACAGTCTGAATTAACTCATACACACACCACACTGATGGAAAAGAAAACTGAGTGCCAAACACTAAGCATGTCAACAATTTGATTAGGCATGAAAGAGATAGAGGGGAATTGGGGGATCTTTGACAAGGATGTGTCATGGAGTGATGTTACTGATCCATTTGTGTGAGGCTCGAGTGCATTGTGTTGCAGGGGCCAAGGCCAAGCAACTTACCTCCTGAGTAAAGCAGGGTTTAATAGACAGAAAGAGGCCTATGACATCAGCATGACATCAGGCAGTAGCCTTCTTCAAAGAGGGAAGAAGGACTACAGAGCCCCAGTGCTTTCCCAGAGGAAAGGAGTGCATTGCAAGGCTGCTTGCAAAGGTCGGCTGACCAACCTGCACTGGCTCAGTGGCTTTGGTTGTGCTCAGGGGGAGAAAGGTTGGAAAGGTGGAGGAGCAGGCTGTTCCTGGTTGCAGACTGGCACAGTGCAGCACTTGCAGGTTAACATTCCACAAGCAGATAGCAAGCAGGAACAATGAACATAGTGAAGCACAGAATACAGAGTTCTAGTGCTCAGGGTTTCCTAGACTTTCTCCAGTGGGATCTCCATGTCCGGGTCATTCCTAGATGGGTAGCTCTTCCCTCTCAGGATAGGCAGGCCAGATGAAATCAACTTCTTGAGGGGAGGGGCTGCCTCAACTTCCCCCAGTCTGGTCTAGCCTCTCAGCCAAGCAGGACCAGCGTTGGGTCAGCTCCTGCTGGCCCCCCCCCCCACTGGAGAATACAGGGTACCTTCCCTGTGCTGGTCTCCAGCCTCAAGCTGCAGCCGCCATGCCTGCCTTCTCCATCCTGCAAAGGCACGTGCTGCTGCCTTCTACAGGCTGCCTGCCTGCTCCACAAGGCAGCCCTCCCTTTGACTTTCGCGCGCCTTATGCCCGCGCTCATGGCTGGGGCGCTGCAGGAGGGCCCGCGAGCTCTCTGGATGCCTCAACCCTCCGGAGTTGCATTCCCCATCCAAGCGGGGCGCGGCGTCAGAACCTCCTGCCCAGCCCGGACCTCCAGCTTCCTCCTCACGGTTGTGGCCGCCATCTTGCATTAGCGCACAGCGCATGCAAAGAATCGGCCCTTCCCCTGCTGGACTTTCTAATAAGCCATTAGTTATTGATTTTTCTCTCTAAACTGCTTTGTGTACTTTTTGGTTGAAAAGCGGTACAGAAATACTGTTTTTATTATTATTATTATTATTATTATTATTATTATTATTATTATTACAATCTCTGCGCATGAACTGGAGGTTGTCCATGACTTTGTGTACCTTGGCTCAATGATCTCTGACACTCTTTCTCTCGATACCGAACTAAACGCACGCATCGATAAAGCAGCTACCACGTTTTCCAGACTCACAAAGAGAGTCTGGTCCAACAAGAAGCTGACGGAACATACCAAGATCCAGGTCTACAGAGCTTGCGTCCTGAGTACACTTCTGTACTGCAGCGAGTCATGGACTCTTTGCTCACAACAGGAGAGGAAACTGAACGCTTTCCACATGCGCTGCCTCCAACGCATTCTCGGCATCACCTGGCAGGACAAAGTTCCTAACAACACAGTCCTGGAACGTGCTGGAATCCCTAGCATGTATGCACTGCTGAAACAGAGACGCCTGCGTTGGCTCGGTCATGTCGTGAGAATGGATGATGGCTGGATCCCAAAGGATCTCCTCTATGGAGAAATCGTGCAAGGAAAGCGCCCTACAGGTAGACCACAGCTGCGATACAAGGACATCTGCAAGAGGGATCTGAAGGCCTTAGGAGTGGACTTCAACAAGTGGGAAACCCTGGCCTCTGAGCGGCCCGCTTGGAGGCAGGCTGTGCAGCATGGCCTTTTCCCAGTTTGAAGAGACACTTGGCCAACAGTCTGAGGCTAAGAGGCAAAGAAGGAAGGCCCATAGCCAGGGAGACAGACCAGGGACAGACTGCACTTGCTCCCGTTGTGGAAGGGATTGTCACTCCCGAATTGGCCTTTTCAGCCACACTAGACGATGTTCCAAAACCACCTTTCAGAGCGCGATACCATAGCCTCTCGAGACTGAAGGTTGCCAACAACAACAACAACAACAACAACAACAACAACAACAACTATTATTATTATTATTATTATTATTATTATTATTATTATTATTATTATTTCTCACCCAGTTGAGGGTGTGATGGCTAGTTTGGAAGTCCATTGGCTGGTAAATCAATTGGCTCCTTGATTGAATTCTAATAGTGAGATTGGCAAGGACCAAGGATGGGAACTTGAGTCACGTGACTTGACTCTGAGTCGCAAAAATCTGTGTTTTTTGCTGACTTGTGAAGATTCGAGTCACCTGCGCCGATGACTCGGGCATTGAGGAGAGAGGCCACTTAACAGGGAAGCTGGCGGGGGGGGGGAGGCAGTTCGTAGACATCATGCTTTCCATGCTCCTCATGATTCTGTTGTTACTTGGGAGGAGGAAGCTTAATTGAATGACCAGTGCAAATGCGGCTACTTCTGAGTAAAGCTGCAAAGGATTGGATCATTCTGGTAAGCCTCGCAACTGCTGCGGGTGACCCTCCTTCCTCTTCCCACTTCTGTCCCCACTTTCTCGCAGTCTGTCCCACTCTCTCCTGCCTTGTTTACAGAAGTGATGGGAACATCGGGAGTGTTTAAAGAGAACTCTGACACACACACACACACACACACACACACACACACACACACACACCCCCCAGCAGCAGTCCCACTTTTTTTTTTCCATGGCTGGCTTTTTAAAGGGAACAACTCAAGTCTTTTTGAGTCACAAAAATGCTCTGGACGACTCAGAAAGTGCCACCATTATGACTCATTTTCAAGTTGAATTGTGGGAGGTGGAAACTCATGACTCGAGTCAAGTCATGCCTGACTTGCCCATCCCTGGCAAGGACAATTGGGAGTCAGGGATCCTTCTTTTGCTTTTAACCTTATTTTTACCAAAGGCAGGAGTTCTAAGGCAGAGGCGGTAGTTGACAGATTGAAATCTGCTGTTATAGCAGGACATATGAATGTTGTAGCTGGTAAGGGTTGTGTGTGTGTGTGTCTGTGTGTGTGTGTGTGTGTGTGTGTGTGAGAGAGAGAGAGAGAGAGAGAGAGAGAGATTACTTAGGTATCAAAAGTGTAGTCCTTCTTCTGGC
The DNA here is from genome assembly GCF_035046505.1 of Tiliqua scincoides. NCBI lineage: Eukaryota > Metazoa > Chordata > Lepidosauria > Squamata > Scincidae > Tiliqua > Tiliqua scincoides. Next base: position 36,130,017 of record NC_089827.1, on the reverse strand, counting down.
CTGTGCTCTCTTGGTCTCTTGCCATCAGTCTAGTCAGGTCTGGTCTGAGTTTTCCTAGCAGGCACCCAGCACCAAGTATATGTATATAAATGCATGCCCCTTGCACACCTTGACATAAAAAGAAATCAAAAAGTGACCACGTAATCTAGATTTCCAATTTCACCACTCAGTGTCAGAATTGGGATTTTGCATTCAAAATTCAACTGTACGTTTTGAATGTGAAATTTTCCTCAAAACTTGCCATGCATGTATTTTGAACGTAATGGCACGTCTTGATTCTTTCAGCATGCCAGAGCATCAGCTGCAAAATACTAAATTTGGAGATGGAGATGGGCTGTGGCTCATTGGCATCCTCATATGTTCAGATACCATTTCACGTCATTTACCAAATACTGTCAAACATCAAGAGTCAGCATATCAAATACTGAAATAAAATGTCATAAGTCTGTCAAATTTTGATAGCAAATATTTGGTGAATGTTCAGCAAATAATTTGAGTATACTTTCGATATCTGGAGAATATTCAGCATCAAACTTTGTCATGGAGAATTTCTGGGGGGGGGGGGAGAATTGTTTCCACTGTCATTGCTGACTTTTACATAACATTGAGGAGAAAATGGATCTTCCTTTCTCTGTGAAATTATTAATTTAATTACCTTCCAATGCTGGAAAAAAATTGATATTCTCTTTTCTGGCCAATATATAGTTAAATAATGTTTACTTAGAGGCCACTTCTTACCATTTAGCTAACACTGACTACAAAACTAGCATTCCTATTATGCCGTACAGTATTTTTCTCATTTAGTTTAATAATAGTGTGCTTGCTTAAAGATTGGAGCAGAGATAAATATCCATCATAAAATGCCTAGCAGATAGTGGTCTACCTTGGCTGACCTTTCTGTGTTGTAGATGACTCCCAAACCAATCTTCTGATCAGATGGGAATTGTAGGCTGCAATCTTATTTCCCGCTTTCCTTACTTACTTCTAAGTAGACATGCATAGGAATGGGCTATTATATCATCCTTCCCTTTCTGTTTTCAGTCAAGCTCCCATACTTGTGGTGGCCACAGAGAGGAAGCTAGGACTGCTTCCCACTTAGGGTGCGATCCAAACCCGTGTAGCGTGCTTTGTAGCGAGCAGCGGCTCAGCCACGGGCAAGGGGAAGCTCTTCCCCTTACCCGTGGGTAAGGGCTGCGCACCCCTATGGGTCTCCTTGGACCTGTGCCACCTCTGGAGGTGCCACCTCTGGAGGTGGCACAAGTCTGAGGAGAGTGGAGCGGCTTCAAGCCGCTCCGCTCGCCCTGGGGATGGGGGTTGGGATCTGGCATAACCGCTGGGTCCCATCCCTGCCCCCGGCTCCCCATACGCCCGCCCCCGGGCCTGCCCTCCCCCCGCCCTCCCCTGCCCAGTAACGCCCCCTCCCACCCCCTCCCCACACCCCCCACGCCTACCTTTGCTGCTTGTGTCGGTGCGCTTGCGCCAACACAAGTGGTGGCGCGGGAGCCGCGACAGAGGTTTCTGCCTCTGTCTGCGCATCAATGCATCAGAATGCGCCGACATGGCTCCCACTCACAGAGGCACAAATGTACTTTATGGCATGTTTGCGACCCTCCAGGGCCACCTATGCTGGCATAACTGCTGGTTAGGATTTCACCCTTACTTTGTCTTCCCCCATCCCTGTCCTCTTCTCAGTGCCCTTTCTCTTCCTGCCCAGACTATCCTCCGACCTATATTGATTTCTTTGCAGTCAAAGGCCCACTCTGTATGAAACGTTGATTAAAGCCCGTACTATTTGCAGTCAGGAATTCTGAGGTTTGAATCAAGAACATCAAAACCTCGGGCTTTGTAGCCTACTTAAGGCACAGAAGGAATCAGCCGCTGTGGTGAGAAGGCAGGATGAAACCTCTAGATTGCCCAGGCCTTGCAGAAATACTAGGAGCCTGGGCCCCAACCTTAGCCTGGTCAGCAGAGCAGTCTTCTGTATCTTGGCACTTTTACCATAAGAGTCCAGTTTCCCTTCCTTCCAGTTCCTGTTCAAGCCCTATCAAGTTCTAGAATGCCTAGAGTTACCAGGCCTGATGTATTCAGGAATCAGTGTCAGTCTCCAGGTGACAACTGAAAGGAATCCTGGGGATTTTAACAGGGTCTCCAAGATTTCCACGTTGCATCAAACTGGGGGGAAAAATATCTAGGAACAGTCTCAGTTAAAGTTAGCAACTCTATGGATACAACGGCTGAGCTCAGTGAATCTAGGCTAGAGAATCTAGGCACTTATCCTCCCATCCTAGATTTGGGTACAACTGCCCATTGACCAGGCCTGACACATATTGTATCTGAAAAGAAACTGCATAGAACGGTCTATTGTTAGATGCTGCATGGCTAAGAGCTTAATTACTCAAAATGTGTTAACCACTCAATTCTTTCTTTCTTTCTTTCTTTCTTTCTTTCTTTCTTTCTTTCTTTCTTTCTTTCTTTCTTTCTTTCTTTCTTTCTTTCTTTCTTTCTTTCTTTCTTTCTTTCTTTCTTTCTTTCTTTCTTTCTTATAACGTACATGCATATGAAAAAGGTGGGTAATTGATGTGTTCCTAGAAACGAATAATTAACTGATTATTATGTTCCAGAATGATTGACAGCTGAGACACAATTTTTATTTATTTAGTCTCATGATTTTGTTTTAATGATTAGCAAACAAGAATCTGCCTTTTTTGTTTCTCTTTTAACAAAAGAAACACATTATAGAAAAACTATGTGGCAGAAAAAGTTCACCCTGGGAAAGCAGTGACTGATTCTTATTGTTCTTTAGAAGTCTGCATAATTCATTTGTCCAGAGATTGTGGGGTGAGAGTTTGCTTACAAATGTCCCTAAGTGCACCATTCTTGGTCTTCCACTCATCACCTTTCATTATGTTCTCTGACTAATCAAAGTCATTTTTATGGCCACTGTCATCATCTGACAACTCCCAAATCTACCTTTCTGACTCTGATCTCTCACTTTCTGTCCAATTAAATGCTTCTTTGGACTGCTTCACACACCCATGTATGTTACGTGAACATGCAGAAGTAGCTAACATGTATGCAGAAGTAGCCAATGTAGATAAGATGCTCCAGCAGCATGCTACTTCAGAGTGTCTTTTGCAGCAGTTACGAGGAAGGCAGCGCTGGTGAAACTCTAGTTCCACCTGCACTACAAGCTCATAGGATTGGGCTGTCAATCACATACCCCCTCAGATGCCTTGTTTCTAGGCTGAAGAGCCCCAGACATTGTAGTTTCCTTGTAAATGAAGTTCCCCAGCCTGCTAATATGATTCAGGTTGCCTTTGGAACTTTAAATCTTTTTTTTTGTTTAGCAGAGAAAAATGAACAAAAGGAGAGGATTTGACCCTCTTTGTTGGGCTCATGCCACACTTTCTCTCCCCCAGGGTACCTGGCAGGTGTTATGTGGAAGCCCTCTGCCTGTAGTAGAGTAGGGCTTTCAGGGGTATCTCATGTTCCAGGTGACTTGCTAGCTCACTCTGGTCCCTAGGTCCCACCCAGGGATAGATGGTGGGTTGCTGAGGATCCTGCTCTAGCAAGTTCTTGGTGGAGCTGAGTCTTGGGCAGCTGTGACTTCCACTGCCCTAGCTATCTGCCAGACCACTGCAGCAGGCTTCCTTTCCCCCGCATCCTCTCCAGTCTCTTCCCCATCCCACAGGTCTGTGCTGGTCTTCCTGACCCATGCTCCTGCTCCTGCTTCTCCACTCCTTCTCCATGCCAGAGGTTTCCCTCTTTCCTTCTCTATCATCTATGCAATCCTCTGTTTCTGCTTTTCTTTCTTTTTCACCTCCTCTCTGTGCTCCTGCCTCCTCCACCTCTTTCCTGTGTTGTGCGGAGCTTTTGAAAGACTGGAACCAGACCCAGCCCTCCATCTCCAGCAGCTGCTCATCAGCTGGGAAAGCTGTAAAGCAGGTGATGACTGATGATGTCACCATTGCCCCACTGCCCAACTGATTGATAAGTCTCTGCTTCCCATCACTGGGTAGCCATGCCTGTCTGGGGCTTACACTCAAACTTTGAAGTAATCTATGATTTATCTTTAAACTTGTCCTACAAGTGCTTGTCAAATTCTGCTACCTCTTCCTTTTCCGCTTCTGTGACCTATATCTCATTCCATTCTCCACGTGCCTGCTCAATCATTTCTAAAGCAATCCAATAGTGCTGTGGTTTTCAAACTCCCAGGAAGTTTAAAAGCCACAGTAAGTTCTTGCAGGGGCGGGGGGAGGAAACGCGGGTGGGGGAAGGCAGCAGCGCGATCCCCAGGATCACGCCACTTAGGGGGACTGCACGGGCTTGGGAACACTTACCAGAGCCTCCTGCAGCCTCCCAGGGGTGCAGGGAGCCCTGCGCAGCTGTCCACAGGGCTAAAAGTGTAAGTGGATTGATAGCGCTCCACTTCCAGTTTAGCGCTTCACTTTCACTTTCAGGAGGCTCTGATAAGTGTACCCAAGCCCCTGCAGCCCCCCTGAGCATCGCGATCCTGGGGATCGTGCCACTGCTGCCTCCTGGCTGCCCCTTGCTCCTTAAGGGGAAACAGACCAGGGCCCACAGGCTGGAAAGCCTTGCAGTAGTGCAATCCTATGCATGTCCACTCAGAAGGAAGTCATACTGAATTCAGTGGGTTCATCCACTCCCAGATATGTGTGGGTAGGATTTGGGGCTAAGCTACCCATCATCTGGTGACCGTGAATTCCATAAGTCAATTAGGCATAGCATTGAGAAGTGCAGCCATTTGCCCTGAATCTACTGCCAATGAATGTCATTGCGTAACTCTACATTCTAGTATTAAGAGGAAGAGAGGGCTGATTCCCTCTCTCCACATATTGCATGTTTGGTATTCCTTGTGCATAACTGATACATGGATGTTGACTCATGAAAAATATTGTACTTCAAATATCTGGTGGAACTCCAAAGGTGACAACCTGATTTTGAAGTTGGTTGGTTGTCTGTGGTCCTGTCTCATAATGATGGACAAGAAACGTGTTTTGCCGATACAAGAGAATAGGGAAACGGTCTTGAGTAGGTTTAATTTAAAAAAAATGTTTTGGTTAAGACATTAAACCATTTTGTTATATCTTGTGGACTTGGAGCTGTCAAAGAGGCAAAGCCAGCATTTGAATGAAAATGCTTTCTATTTCGGTTGGGATTTTTCTCCTCCAAAGTGTACCAACTATAATTATCCGTAACTATGCAGGCCTGTTTTTAATGCTGTTTTATAATTACAGGTCTTAATGCTAGATTATACAAAGTCATTTATAAATAGTCAGAAGAGAAGGACTTTGGGAGTTGTGAACCTGTGGATTGCTGTAAGGTTGTGGCAGTTGATGGGATTTCAGCTTTATATACATATAGATGTGGTGTTAGCTGTGTAATGATTGATGAATCCCTTAATTAATTCCCCAACAAGTTACGATTTATAGCCCCATATCTTTTTCTCCTGACACATCGGTGTTTCTCACTTTTAAAGACAGGGATAAGCCATTTTTTTTTACTTGCAAGTGCCTTTGTGGATTTCTTGAAATATTTCTGGAGCATTTTGCTGAATGTAACAAGATTAGAGTTTCATAATTTTATGGTATAAGCAGTTGAGTTGGGATTGAGGTTTACTATGGATGAGATGACAACACCCTTCTGAATACGGGACGCTTTGAGCATAACTGAGGATGAGAAGTTGAAGATTAGATCACGCCAACATGAGTGAGCCAAGTGAAAAGCAGCAGGGGGTTCTCAAATGGAATTTTGTTTTAACGGCACAAAGATTTAAAAAGGCTGCAATCCACCAGAAAGTTATACTGTGTAAGTCCCACTGAAGCAGTGAAACAACTTAGTAGTTCCCATTCATTTCAGTGCAACTTTCTTAGAAAAATGTACTGGTAGATTTTATATATCAAGTTGCACAGCTTGCGATTCACCAAGTCAACATCAGCTTGCCAGTCATGTTTTGTGAGCTGTCATATGTTTGACAATATCCCCAGTTTTGCAGACCCAAATGAACAGCAAGATCAAGAGGTTTATCAGACATTCCGTGGGATGTCCAGCCTAGCTGTTTTCCACTGAGCAGGTCACAAGATGAGGATGATACTGTAACTCAGTCATAAAGCATACACCTCCCATGCAGAAAATTCCAGGTTCAGTAGCTGGCATATTCACGGAGGAATGAGAAAGACCCTTGTCCAAAACCCTGGAGAGTCACTACCAATAGTGTAGAAAATGAGGCAGATGTACCAGTGGTCTTACTCAGGATAAGACAGCTTCATATGAAAAAAATTAGTTTGCTGATTAATCGTTTGTCTTGATCATTTACAGTGCAATCCTATGCACGTTTTCCTGGGAGTAAGCCCTAGTGAACATTTCTGAGTCATCATGCATATAGTCGCACCGTTAAAATTTAAATAAACATGCATGTTATCAAAACCTAAATATATGTTCTAGCACCTATCTTGAAGTGCAAGATAGTTTTCTTTTATTAAATTGTAAATGATCATGCCTTATTACAAGGAAAGGCCTTCCTTATTTCGCCAACTCATCAGAATAAAAATTGTTTCCCAAAATAAATTCCTCTGAAGTTTCAGTTTTGGCAGTTAAAATATGCCCTCAGCAATTAAAATTGTTCCCTGCTAAAACTTTGACTGATTTATTGCTTAGAAGTTATAAACCTTGCAACACTAGATCAAATAGAAAGGAACATCGAAACAATGGAAATATCACAATAATGCAGCTATTGTGAGGATATGTTGTGCTTCTTCACATAAGCACATATCACTTTAAAGTAATTTGCTAAGATTGTACGTCATTTCTGAGGGCCTTCCAGAATTTTTATCTGAGAATCTGAAAGTAAGAACATAAGAACAGCCCCACTGGATCAGGCCATAGGCCCATCTAGTCCAGCTTCCTGTATCTCACAGCGGCCCGCCAAATGCCCCAGGGAGCACACCAGATAACAAGAGACCTCATCTTGGTGCCCTCCCTTGCATCTGGCATTCTGACATAATGCAAAAGTAACAGAACCCTGATGTTCATCCTGAATCATGCTTTTCCCCCTAAATTTTGGTAACATGTAATGTACAACCACTAAATAATGAACTTTCATGTAACCATCTAATGTTTTACCCCAGCAGCTGCAGGGGGGTGGGGGAGGATATGGAAAAATATATGTTTGCCCATCTCCCTTTCTGTCCCTTGCTGGGGCTCCTTTCCAGAATGCATATGTGGGAGGGATTTTCCTTTTAAATGCTTTCTCAAAATTCATCCGTTCTGTGAAGGGTTGTACTTAACTGTTTGGATCTCACCCTAGGTCTAAATACATAGAACTGCATTTTTTTAAAAAAATCCCTTGTTCCCTCAATTTGCTCCTTCTCTTCGTTTTGCTGTTTCCCTGACTATGAAATTTTAGGACTGCGAACCCTTTGGTATAAGGACATGTATAAATAAAAAACAACAACTCCTTCATTTAAAAAAAACAAAAACCCTACAAGCATGACACTGTAGTAAATCTAACAACACCTCTGTCTTCTTTCTTTCCATCAAAATAAAAAAATAAATAAATTGCAGTGAACTTAGCTATTGATCTTCAGGCAATTTTCTCCCTGTAAAGTAGTAAAAGGCAGATGTGTGCCTGAGTGCGTGTGTTTCTCTACTTTCCTCATATAGAATAACTTAGGTAAGAGTTGCTTCAGATCAGATCATTAGGAATGAAATAAGCCTTTACAAAGGGCTGTTAAAAGGTGCTATTTGTTTCTGCACCCAGTCAGTTGCTATTTAATGCTCAATATGCAGAATGGTACAGATATGCTCCAGTCTCAGCATCTTCCTTTGTCCTCCCCACTCCATCCCCACGTTGCATGGTTTAAGAGGATGGTGGGTTCTTGAGCTTTTAAACTGCTTTGTGGAAAATCAAAGTTCTAGTAATTAGAGTTTTGCGCATGCTAGATTTTCTGTTCTTTTTCTTCTTTCCTTGTGAAGCTTTTCCCTTTCTGAGCTGCCTTATATCCAGTCTTTGTTTTCAGAAGTGGCTGTTTGGTGGCCGGCAAGTCATTTGCTCCAAACCTACGTCATGAAAACTAGTTAATTTAAGCAGTGTTGGTGATCAAGGCTTGTAGCTCAATATCTGCCAGTCTTCAAGGAGCATAGTGTGGCATTTAAACTGTTTGTTTTTACCAAAAAGCACCTGAAAGAAGAGCCAATGTAGTGAAGCTCTCAGTTGATGGGTAGGTTCATGTAAGAGAAGTCATCGTATTTGCTGGGCATCCTTATCCTTCAGATGCCTAACTTAGGGCACAATCCTATCTAATTTTCCAGAACTGATACAGCCACAATGCAGCCCAGAAATAAAGGAACTAATCCTTTACTTCCCTTATCTTGAAGAGGCCTCCATGACTGCCCCTTCCACTACACATGCCCCGTTGGCATGGCTGCATCAGCACTGGAAAGTTGGATAGGACTGGGCCCTAAGTTGATCCTGTTTGCACGAACGTCTTAATGACGATATTGATGTCCCTTGAGCCACTTTCTACCTATTTGTGTGGTTTTTGGTTGTGTTCTTTAGGCCCAAATCCTAACCAACTTTGCAGCCCCTGGCATAGTTGTGCCAGTGGGGCATGTGCTGTATCCTGCAGTTGGGTGGCACTCACAGAGGCCCCTCAAAGTAAGGGAATGTTTGTCCCCTTCCCCCGGAGCTGCATTGCCCTTATGTCAGTGCTGGAAAGTGGGTTAGGATTGCACCCTTAGTTTGCTAGGTTATTTCATTTGTTCTATTTACTGGTTGTGCTGCCCAGGATATTGGGGGGGGGGATACCTTTACAGTCAGTTGGTGTGGGCTCCTGAATATGTGTTTGGCCCCTGCTTTGCCCTAGCACAGGGGTGCCCAAACCCCGGCCCTGGGGCCACTTGTGGCCCTCGAGGCCTCTCAATGAGGCCCTCAGAGAGCCCCCAGTCTCCAATGAGCCTCTGGCCCTCCAGAGATTTGTTGGAGCCCACATCGGCCCGACGCAGCGTGAGGGCAACTGTTTGACCTCTCGCATGAGCTGTGGGATGAGGGCTCCCTCCACTGCTTGTTGTTTCACATCTGTGATGCAGTAGCAGCAGCAAAGGAAAGGCCAGCCTTGCTTTGTTCAAGGCCTTGTATAGGCCTTGAGCTATTGCAAGACCTTCATTCATTCATTCATATAAATTCATCTTGAATATATTCATTTATGTAAACCTATGTACATTTATTCAAATTTTAAATGTAAATTAATTCTTTTTTCCCCTGGCCCCCGGCACAGTGTCAGAGAGACAATGTGGCCCTCCTGCCAAAAACTTTGGACACGCCTGCCCTAGCACATCACTTCTTAATGGTCTCCCTTTCCTTAGAGTGGGTTTTTTCACCACACCATGTCCTGGCAGGAGAGAGTGTTATGTGGAAGCCCTCTGCCTGCAGTAGACTCTTGAATAGGGCTTTCAGGGGAATCTCAAATTCCAGGTGACTCGCTAGCTCACTCTAGTCCTTAGGTTCCACCCAGGGATAGGTGGTGGGTTGCTGAGGATTCTGCTCCTAGCAGGTCCTTGCGTCTTGGGCAGCTATGACTTTCCACTGCCCTGGCTATCTGCCAGGCTGCCACAGCAGGCTTCCTTTCCCCCACATCCTCTCCAAACTCTTCCCCATCTCACAGATCTGTGCTGGTCCTCCTTACCCATGTTCCTGCTTCTCCACTCCTCCTCCATGCCAGGGGTTTTCCTCTTTCTTCCTCTATCATCCTTTCTCATGCCATCCCAGTGGTGGACCTCCTCAGCCCTGCGGCAAAGGTCTGCGATGGTGCCCCCACTGGATGCCGCCATCCACCGTGTGCCAATCTGCCCTCCCCCCCACTCACCAAAACATTGCAGAGCCTCATGCGACTCCAGGACAGATCAGGGAAACCACCTGAGGCTTCCCCAGCATCTTAAACTGTGCTTCTGGCAAACTGGAAGCACAGTTTCTGACCACCTCGGGGAGCCTCAGTGAGGCTTCCAGACGGTTCTAGAGGCACACAAGGCTCTGCACCCAGGGCATTTGCCCCGTTCACTGACTGGCAGGTCTGCCACTGTACCATCCTCAGGCTTCCAGTTTCTGGCTGCAAGGATCCTCTACACCATCCCACCCACAGTGTGAAGCATCTCTTAGTCGTGTCCCAGGTCATGGTGTCCTGAAGGTGTGTGAGGAGGCACCTGGTTCATGGGTGTGCTATAATCTTATAGTGAGAGGTTTTTATTTCTGGAGAATAGAATAGGATTACAGCCTAAATCTTAGTAAACTAAATGGACTTACTTCTGAGTAAAATAAATACCGCAGACACCCGAATACAAGTCGATCTCACAGGTAAGTTAAGGGCAGGTGTTGAGCCCCAAACCATGGAATTTCCTTTGACCCCTGAATAAGTCAGGGGTTAAAGTTAGGGGGGTGTCTGACTGTAATATTGTCTGATTTTACCCGAGGCCAGATTCTGAAAAATAACCTAACAGTAATAGTTACCTAAGAACTGTAGAGCTTTGAATTTGTTAAAAATATAGTAAAAAATCACAAGATACGTTTTTATTCATTAACTTATTAAATTCTGGTCTTCCCAACCGTTCTGTAAACACTATCAGAGTAAGCGCACTGTAAACAACATATCAGTAGAACCATTAATCAAATCCTTCTTTAAGGTGCCTGATGTATTAAGCCAGAGGCTCTACATATACAACTTATAACACATAACTGGAAGTGTACAATTCAGTTCACAGCAGAGAGATCAGCAAAAAGGAATTAGTAAGTGCAGCTCCACACAGTTGCAACCCAGTATACTCAGAAGTAGACCCATTGCTTTCCATGGGTGTTATTCTTAAGTAATGGTGCACTGAATTGTAACCTAGGAGTTTGTTGCAGATGGAAATGAGAATTATATCGTGGTGTTTTAAAACCAGACCTCTGACAAACATTTACAGAATGGAAGGAGGGTGCAGACGGGTCTGTTGTGATCCTGCCAAAGAGAATGAGGTTTGCTTGATTTAAATCAGGGGTGCCCAAACCCCTGCCCCAGGGCCACTTGCGGCCCCCAATCTCCCAATCTGGCCCCCAGTCTCCAATGAGTCTCTGGCCCCCTGGAGACTTGCTAGAGCCCATGCTGGCCCAATGCAACTGCTCTAAGCGTGAGGGCGACTGTGTGCAGGGTGGAGGGCACAATGCTGACTGGGGCCTCCTGCCCTGGCCAAAAGTTTCTGACACTTGGCAATTATATCATAACCAAGCAGCTAAGGATGGGTTGGGATGCATACCACCTGCCAGCACTCCCTGCGGCAGAGGGGTGCTGTGGCCTGGCCAATCCTCTCATTGGTATGTTAAACTTCCAGTGGACTTTTGAAAAGCCACCTTGACAGGTTAAATAGAAGACATGCAGGACAGGGATACTTTCAATAAAGGAATCTAGGTGTCATGCCTACTCTGTTTAGCCACTTGCAGACAGGTCACAGAGTCCATACGGGCAACCACTGTATTGCACATTTTGCTGTGCCTCTGCACCCATGGTCTCTTTGGGCCTTGAGCTGTGGTACTGATATTAAAGTTGGCACTAGCATTTTGTGGTTGCGGTCTTGCATCAATACAAAGAGGATCTTTGGCCTTGTTGAACATCAGCGTGTTTGTGGCTGGATCATCACTTGCGTACTAAACTTCCTTATGGACTTTCAACTGAATGTACTAATTTATTCACTTGAAAATTATTGTCTTTAAGTTGACATTGGTTGCTATATAAGGTTTGTTTCCATTAGCTGATTAAGGGCCCAATCCTATCCAACTTTCCAGGACTGGGGCAGCCATGCCAATGGGGTGTGTGCCGCATCCTTTGGTGGGGAGGCAGTCACAGAGGCCTTCTCAGTGTTAGGGAAAATTTGTTCCCTTACCTCCAGGCTGCATTGCGGCTGCACTGGTGCTGGAAAGTTGGATAGGATTGGGCTCGCATGCAAGACATTGCTCAGTGCTGCAGTCAATGGACAACAAGCATTCATATGTGATGCGGCCGTATTGTTGTCTTTGAAATCTATGAGACTTCAATGACTTTATGATATGGGCATAGAAATGCAGCCAGTACTGCTACTAACTTTCACAAAGTTTTGAGGTTCACAGGTTTGTGTTTTTATCGCACATGAGCACTGAAAATGGACTATTTTCTCAAGGAAAAAAAAAAGGAGCCAACAATAGTGTTCATTGGATGGGGGTTCTGTCTTTTGCAAGCTCTTGCAAAGTGTTAAAAAAAATAACCCAGTATTTTTCCCCCTGGGAAAAAATGGAATTGCATTTCATTATGTCGTGCTCTTAGATTTTTTTTCCATGAATGTGTTTAAGAAGCCGGAATACAAGAGAGTGCTATATTAGCGTATTATTCTCACAACAAACAGGCACTGTTCTGTTGCTACCTGCTTGGCCATTGTTCCTGATTGTGTATGCTTTGCAGTGGTATTTGGATGGTTTCCTGCTCTCCGCCAGCACAAAAAAAGCATTTCTGTTACAATGGCCCCTAACCACACAATGACGGCATTAAGGATTTATGTGGAGGTTTCATTATTTTCTCCTCTTTTGTTCCTTCCAGGATGTCTTCCAAGCGACCAGCCTCTCCGTATGGGGAAGCAGATGGAGAGGTAGCCATGGTGACAGGCAGACAGAAAGTGGAAGAAGAGGAGAGTGACGGGCTCCAAGCCTTTCACCTTCCTTTGCATGTGAGTTTTCCCAACAAGCCTCATTCTGAGGAATTTCAGCCAGTTTCCCTGCTGACGCAAGAGTCTTGCGGCCATAGGACTCCCACCTCTCAGCAAAACACAATGGTAGGTCTCCTCCAGGCTCTATTGTGCTTTCTCTTTTGCCTCCACAATAGCTTGGCATCTAAAGACCTCTCCTTTGTACAGTGTGCCGTTTTGTCATCGCATGTACGGAACACATCACAATAATGGGAAAACTTTGACCTAACCGGACTGCTTTCCTTCTGGCTCCTCTTCCTCCAACAGCAAATCATTCCATCTAGAACCAAACGCACGCTTGTCAGGCCTCCAATTTTATCTTCCATTTTCAGAATCCTACTGAGTTGGAAAGCAGGTTATAAATAAATAAAAGAAAGAACAGCAACTTTTTTCTGGGTGACAAAATGACTCGCATCACTACGTACCTGCCAAAACACAAGTAATGGGTGAATCAAGAGCACATACATTTCAGCCACAGGCAGGTCCGAAAGAAGCCTGGTAGCACACATTTTTGATGTGATTTGTATGTTAGCATCTTGTATGTTAGATTTTTCTGCAGGTATGCAGAGATGCAACCAATGTTTGCATCCTCAAAAAAGCAGTATCCAAGTTGACTGCTTTGAAAAACTCTCCCCAGTCTCCCGTGTCTACTATGAATCTAGATCAGTTGACTAACAATTCAAGACACTAATAAATATCTGAGCCCGCCATACATTCTCCATGTCTAGCTATTCTAGGACATCCCAGGCATTGGGATAAATCACTGATGGTCCAATCATATCCTTGCAGTTTATGGAGCACTGCTGACTGTGCAAAGACCAGAAGGCATTAGGACACCAGCATGCCATGCAGACCAGCTGCTGACAGCATTCTGCTGGCGGAGGAGCTGGTATGGGGTGGGATCAGGAGAGGGATGGGGGCATATCATTGCAGCACCGTTGTCCGCCATATCTGAAATGCCCCCACAAGTTTTCTCAGATCAACTCCAGCAAAAGAGCTGGCATAGTTTTGAGGAATCCCATAAGAGACCAGGCAGCAGCTAAGGAGGTGAAATTTTTCTTTACTTACCCCTCCTGGCTAGCCTGGTGTCCTGCTAGCATGTGGGATGCAGCGAATGCACTGTGTGTGCCAGCCCTGGATAGGATTGGACTGTGATTCATCTTGCTATGCTTAGCCTAAGGTGCACCATGAGGCACATGATGTGCCAACCTTGCTGGAGCTAAGCAACACTAAGTCTGGGTGGAGCCTGGATGTGCAGCTGCCTGGGAACTCAGGTACACTGCCTTGAGTTCCATGGTTGAAGAAAGGTGGGTTATAATGCATCCTTCCAAGGTGATGTCTGCATTGATGATGATGTTCGTCCATCGTTTTTGAAGAAGACCTTGACATCTAAGGGGTTGTGGACTTCCACGGTGTGTCCGCAGGTGACTAATAAGGCCGATATGAGCATGGAATGTTCTGCCACATGTCAGGCAGACATGTGTAGGCACCACTGTTGCAGCATTTGCAGCTCTGGCTTTACGGAGTGCTCACTTCTTTTGTGCTATGGTTGTCCTTCTGGCTTCAGATGTCTGCCAGCTTTGGTGGATCAGCGTGCGCCATGTCGATTGGTCTTGTGCCAGGATTTCCCAGGAGGTGGTGTCAATATCCAGGGACTTGAGAGAGGCTTTCAGCATGTCTTTGTATCGCTTCTTTTGTCCCCCGTGCGATCGCTTTCCTTGAGACAGCTCACCATAGAAGAGCTTTTTAGGGATGTGGTGGTCTGGCATCCTTACAACATGACCTGCCCAGCGTGTCTGGGCTTTCATCAGCAGGGTGTGAACTGACAGCAGTCCTGCTCTGGAGAGGACTTCTGTATCTGGCACCCTGTCCTGCCGCCGGATCCTCAGAAGTCTGCGGAGGCATGTCGTGTGGAAGTGGTTCAGTTGCTTAGCATGCCTCCTGTATACAGTCCAAGTCTCACTGGCATACAGCAGAGCAGTTAGCACAACTGCTCGGTAGACTTTAAGCTTTGTAGCAAGGTTTATTTCATGGCGATTCCACACATTGGTCCTCACTCTGCCAAATGCAGAACTTGCCTTGACAATTCTGCAGTTGACCTCGATGTCAATTGTCACTGCGCGGGAGAGGGTGCTGCCAAGGTATGCAAATTGGTCCACTGCTTGCAGCTTTTGTCCCTTCACAGTGATGGTGGCTCTTGGTCTTGGGCCTTCGGAGCTGGCTGGTGCATCACTTCAGTTTTCTTTGTGTTGATGAGGAAACCGAAGTTGTCACATGCTGCTTCGAATTTGTCCATGCTGGCTTGCATTTCCTGTTCTGATCCAGCATTCAGGGCACAGTCGTCAGCAAAAAGGTCTTATAGCACAGTCTCCTTTATCTTGGTGACAGCCTGGAGTCTACGCAGGTTAATCAGTTTCCCATCGGTCCTGTATCTCAGGCTGACTCCCAAGTAACTCTTCTGAAAGGCGTCTGACAGCATGGCTGAAAACATTATACTGAACAGGGGCGGTGTCAGCACGCACCCTTGCTTGATGCCGGTTGTGACAGGAAAGGCCTCTGAAGCTTCTCCATCATCCAGAACACGAGCCATCATGCCGTCATGGAACTAACGCACCACATCAGGATGAATTCATCAGGGCACCCAAACGTCGACATGATGCGCCACAGACCTTCGTGACTGATAGTGTCAAAAGCCTTGGTGAGATCCGCGAAGGTGGTGTACAGTTCACGATTCTGCTCTTGACACTTCTCTTGGAGCTGTCAGGCTGCGGAGATCATGTCCACTGTGCCACGCCCTTTGCAGAAGCCGCACTGTGTCTCAGGTAGTAGACCCTGTTCCAGGTGGTCAGTTAGGTGATTCAGCAACACTGGTGCAAGGATCTTGCCTGCGATGGAGAGCAGTGATGTCTACATTATATATACTTTGACTGGTTGACTCCCCGGACTGCTGGAACTCCTAGTTCTGCAGTGGTGAGGATCTTGAGAAGAACATTTCCTGCATCTTGGCAAACTAAAATAATTAACTTTTTGGGGGGAAAACCATGTTTGTTAAAGTGCTATAAAATTTAGGCTACAATCCTGACCACACTTTCCTGGAAGTAAGTGCCATTGAACACAATGGGACTTCCTTCTGAGTAGACATGCAGAGGTTTGTGCTGTAAGATAGGTTTGTTGGATAGGCATGGCTTGATTGACCTGTTTTCTAGAAGTTTTCTAGTATCCCCCTTGCTGACGAGGTTCAGACATCTGTGTCCATCCTTGCCACTACTGTTGCTGCTATGCTTTAAAGCCATCCTTTGTGGAGGTGAGCCATATTCAGGGAGTAAGATTAAACCCTGCAGCACCACATGTCAAACAGGGTTGTGGGCAAAGCTTATGTTTTTGTATCCTGGGACTCGGGTGAGGACACCTAAATTCAGTCTCCCAGCCAGAACTTAAAGTACCTTTTGAAAATTAGTATAAGATAAGAGACTTTGTGCCATTAACAGATGCATAGTGGGCAGAAATTCAAAAGCTAGCACTTTTTCTGATGGTGGGAGCCAGACCTGATGGATTTCTGCCTTCTGGGTATCTGTCAGTGGTGCAGAATGTCCTGCCAGGATAAAAGGCAAGAACTTTGATTGAAAGGGAGGCAACAACTCATGATCGAAAGGGAGACTCCAAGCCCAGAAGTCCTTTTGTCTTTCTATAAGAACATTTCTGCACATACTAAAAGCACTTTTGAGGTGTCCCCTCACTGTTCAAATGCTTATGCAAATGTGCTAAATATGGAGGCAGAAAATGCAAGGTGGCCATTTTTAAAACTACATTTAAACTATATTTCCAGCTTATGTAAGTTTGACATTGTATTCCAGATGTGTGCCGGTTCAAACATCCATTGAAGGGCCAACACAGACATGGCGATCTGATCTCACTTTTTTTTTTAAACTCTAAAGCAGCCACTGCTGGAGGAGGAGAGGGGTATGATTTCAGTTGGGACTGTGGAGGTGGTGGCAAAGTTTATTTTTTCTCCCTTACTCCATTCTCTCACCTAAATTGCCTTCCTAAAGCTGCTTTTAGCCCCAGTGGGGAGAAAAGATACAGGTCGCTCTATCTTTTTCCCCAGCAGGGATGGGGGATAACATCTTTGGGGGTAGAGGGTTTGGGAAAATGGCATAAAGGAAAGAGTTAAACACCCTAACCTCAGCGTCACTGCTCTGCTTCAACAGAGACCCCTCCCCCCCGAAAAATACTTGAAAAATAATCACAAATGAAGAAGTTGGGAGATTCAGTCGCAGGATCTCCTTTGTCGATCTGTTTCAACCTCAACTTGATATGTAAGGATCCACATATATTACAAAAATGTGTATTAATCCATTTCAGGTCATGATTTTAAGTCACCTAAGCCATTTGTTGTGATAGAGATGTCACAGGAAAAAAAATATTAAATTGTTGCACAATATGGACCTCTCCCTCCCCATCATCTTCTGTGTACATAACAGAAAGTTAAATCATGTT
Source organism: Tiliqua scincoides (assembly GCF_035046505.1). Lineage (NCBI taxonomy): Eukaryota > Metazoa > Chordata > Lepidosauria > Squamata > Scincidae > Tiliqua > Tiliqua scincoides. The sequence continues at coordinate 36,112,761 of NC_089827.1, read as the reverse complement.
GTTTGCCACTTCAGAGCAATATGTAGTGCCTATAATCTTCTTTCCTGAGTGAAGTACCTTTTGAGAAGAATAACCTGCCAGGTGGCTAAGGGTATGTGCAAGAGAGTACATGCGTGTTTTATCCTATAATGAAAAGAGGATAGGTGGAAGCAAAGAGAATGAAAGAGAATGCACAGGCGCACTAGCTCAGCATGTCCTTTCTAAGTAAATTCAGCAGATATTCTGTGAGTTTGTTTGATGCTGCTGGAAATGCACCCCCCCCGGCAGAGCATGATGTATTAACTCATAAACTACTGTTTCGACTGCCTAGCTAATGTGAAAATATCCTTTACCATTTAAGGGTAAACTAGGTATCCCGTTTGGAGGGAGAACTGCATCACTGTTTTGTGTTCAGACATTCATATTATACAAGGATGTAGGGGGGGAGGCGGTCTTGGTACAACAATTTGATAGGATCGTTTAGGGGGGAAAATAGCAGCTTCTGGAGCAAATTTTCTGCCCAAAAATAGCAGAGAAAAAAGTGTTAGTTCCCTGCACTGCAGGCCATACTCTTGCTCAGAATCAGCCCCAACTACTGTGGGGGAGGGAGTTGTAAAGCAACCACTTCCTGCTTTAAGCTTGTCTGTTAATCATGAGTTTGGGGTAACATGTAGTTTTGCCCATTATTTCCTTATGTTCAGGGACCTCTTCCCAGTCCTTGACTATCCTGTGTGAGGTTTCTAGGCACCCACCCCAGCACGGGCAATCAGTATCAGCAGTTTCACTGCCACAAGTGCAATGCAAGCAATACTTCAAATTTTTTAAGTAGAACAATATTGGAAACAGGTCGGACACACTCCCCAAATTGTGGCTTCCTCCACATAGTCATGTAGTAAACCTCCGTCCTCATTGTTCCCCCGCCGGTCTTTGGCTATGAGAGATCCACAAGTAGGTTTCATGTACATTCAGTGTTACTCAGACTGCACACAGAAGTCTGTCTTTGCTCATGGATCTCTTCCTTACTAAATAAATGTATTTGTCTTTAAAGGTTCATTTATTGAGAGGTGGGAGCAGAGCAGAATATCTGTAAATCTATTTTTGTGTGAGCATTTCTTAAATTCCACACACAGTTTTTTTTAGATTGCATAGTCAAAATTGCAGAACCTCTAGCTTTTGAGTATTCAAAGCACTTCACGTACATTCTCTTGGCGAAATCCTTACAACAACCTTATAAGGTAGGTCAGTATTATTATCCCCATATTGTAGATGTTAGGCTGGGGCTTGCATTAGCCCTACCTGCAAACATATGCTGGGGTGAGATTCGAACCTGGGGAGGGGAACTTCACAGTTCATACTTCATTATTTTAGCCACTCTGCTGCACCCGCTCTCTGCATGCATAATGGGACTTTTCAATAGAGAGCAGTTGTGGGGGAGGACTGTAGATTTCCAGCATACCTTTTGTGCATCTAGCTTAGGATAGGCCTTTTTTTAAATTGTGATGGGACAATGCAGGGTGTTGTGAACACCAGTGTAGTTATTGTGCCAGCTCTAATAATGAGAATTTTCATTGTGCACTCTAGACAAAAGTGTAATTACTTTTGAACGATGTGGAATGTGCTCTGCTTAAATAGCACGGCAAATAGATTTGCAAAGATTCAGATATAGCTTGCTTAGATGCCATATGTGCCGCACGGCAAAAAGCAATAGTTAGTACGCGGCATAATTATGCATTTCTGCGTACACACACGCACACACAATTTCACAGTTTAAGCTATAAGCTGTTGTTTCTGTAAGAGGCAGATGAGCTTTCCTGAGCAAGGCTAGTTCAGTTAAAATACGGGGGGAGGGGCAGAAATGGTGATAAAGTTTGCAATTGTCTTGTTTGAATGTCTTTTTTCCTGCTAAATTGATATTTATCTTATGATGGAATTGCGTTGTTGCAAACATTTGTGCACTAAATGCCATCACCAAAGCAGCACTTGAAAGCTGTTTCCATACATATAATTTCAGGCTTCAAAACGGGGGTTTGATATTTCTGTCTTTCTTTTCAGTCTGCACATTTGCTTTGTTTTACAAAATTACCCCCAAGACCTTCTGAACAAACAAGGCAGTCTGAGTATGTCAAGCATGCATGGAAATTATGTTGTACACCTTCACAATCTCTATTATGGAGATGATTGTATAGTGGAAGCTGTGTTATATTAGCCCAACCATTGGTCTGGGCAGCCCAGTATTATGGACCCCAAATGGCAGTGGTCTTCTCCTCAGGATCTGTGTGTGAGTAGAGGGTCTTTCCTAGCCCTCCCTCCTGAGTACCTTTTAACTTCAGATGCCAGAAACAGAATCTGAAGCCTTCCACATCCAGTGCAAACCAAAGCATGTGCTCTGTCACTGAGATATGGCCCTCCCCATAGCAGCATCCCCTTATTAAGCTGTCTTGTATGAATCCAGACAACCTATTAGCTCAGTGTCATCTCTTTAGACTGGCAACGGCTCTCCAAGGTTTCAGATGGGGCCTTCCTAGCCCTATCTGATGACTCGCAGTCTCTGTAGGCCGAACAGATGCCCTGCCACTGAGCAGTGGAGTCATCCTGTACTGTCGACTCTGATCCGCAGTGGTTCTCCAAGGTCTCAGGTACAGAAGATGGTACATCTTTAGAGGGGGCAATAGAAGCAAGTGCCCCAGAGCTGACACATAGGGGAAGCCACTTCAGCATTGACAAAAGGTGCACACCAATTCATAAAGAGGGAAGGGTGGGGCTGAAATGAGCATTTGGTCTGCAAACCACTTAGGGCCAAATCCTATTCAATTTTCCAGTGCCGGTGCAGCCATGCCAATGGGGCATGTGCTGCATCCTGTGGAGGGGGGAGCAATCAAGGGGGCCTCCTCCAGATAAGGGAACATTTGTTTCCTTTCCTCAAGGCTGCACCAGCACTGGAAAGTTGTAGAGGATTGGGCCCTCAGAAAGGCCCTGAAGAGAGGTGCAAGAACGTTTGCTGATGGTGGCTTTCCAGGAACTCAGGTAAGGTTTCTCTTATCTAGCCATGCTACCTGGTCCTTTTTTAATTGGAGATTCCAGGGACTGAAACTTGGTTCTTCTTCATATGGTAGAGCCTCCTGCCTCAAGTATGGGATCTTAAGGAATCTTCTGCCACTGTTATTAACGTTTACATTATTAGTATCTTAAGCATCGTTCTACGATCTACTTTCCCTTTTGTCTTGCTTTCTTTTCTCTCTCCTTCTCTGCAGCCTCAATAGTACTTTCCATGTGCAAAGTGCTTTTAGGTTATTCAAAGCGCTTCATAAAATTTTATCTTAGTAATCCTTACAAGGCGGATCAGCCATTATTAAAGAAAGCCATAAATTTGACAGGAGGAGAGCAATGTTCCCTATTCATCGCATCTGTTCCAGTGACTGTTGCTGGTATCTCCCTTGTACTTCTTTATTTTAAGATTGTGAGCCCCCTTGGGACTGGAGCCATCTTCTCATTCTTTTTGCTACACCAACCACTTTGAGACCTTTTCTGTTGAAAAATGATACATAAATATTCCAACTAGTAGTACTGTATCTCCCAATCACCTTCCCATTGTTACTTTGTCATAAAAAAAAAAAAAGCCAGGAGAGTATTGTGATGCAAGATATTTGACACAGGTTTGTGACAGCATCTGCATGCACAGGGACATCATGATCCACTTTAAACAATGCCATTCAGTGCCTTGGACTAGTCTTGACAAGCCCTTACAATGTCATGTTAAGGGAGTCATGTTAAGGGTGACTGAGAAGTCCAGAGTCCACAAGGCCAAATGCATTGGCCAAGAGGGTGGAGTTGGCTGGCTGGTAGCTAGTTGTTGAGGAGCAACTCTGTGTGAAGCCCTGGTTTCTTTTGAGAGTCTCATTTGAAATCAGCTAAGCAGAAAATAATCACCTGAAAAGCAAACACCTTGTTTTATAAATGTGCTGGGAACCATACGTTTTCCATTGTTTCCAGCCACACAGGCGCACACCTAGAGGGACAATCGAATGACTTCATACCAGAAAATATTTGTGTTGGAATCTCTTGTGTCAATACAAGACAAGCGCCTGGTTCGGTTGGGCAGCTGGAAAATTGTGTACAAACCAACAAGGTGGAAATGCGCACTTTGAAGTACATCAAGTCACTAAAATAATTGTATTTGGGGGTGCATCTTTATTTTGCTAACTGGTGAAAGATAACACAGAATATTTGGACATGAGCTACAGAGTGGAGATGGATTGTTCTGGCTTACTTTGTGGAAATGGCAATGTCCCTGTGTGACAATATGAGTCCGTGGGCAGATCTAGACATCATGTTCAGTGTGAGACTGCTGAAAATGGCAACCCTGTGTTTATCATCACATTGTGTGTTTCCTCATCCCTGCATCATGTCATTGGCTTCTGTAAGGAAGGAATCATTGGCATATTACTTAGGTTAATCTTACAGGGAAGTGGGTGGAACTTGACACATAAGAGTATTCTTCCTGGATCAGACCTAAGGTCCATCTAGTGCAGCTCCCTGCTTCCTATATTAGCTGACTGCATGCTTCTAGGAGCCCACAGGCAGAGCATAAAGGCAAACGGTCCTCCCCATTGCTGCTTCCCAACAACTAGTATTTAAAGATATATTGCCCTTAAATGTGGAGGTTTCATATAGCCACCATTAATATACTTGTCCTTCATAGCCACTGGGTACAATCCTAACTAGGTCTACTCAGAAGTAAATAGACCTTACTTCTGAATATTTTGCTCAATGGGGCTTAATCTCAGGAAAGTGTGGTTAGGATTGCAGAGTGATAGAGTTCTCCTACATGATATAGTTCTCTGAAATGAAGAATCCCCTTTCAAAGACCCCTAAGCTATTGACCATCTCACCATTTTCAACAGTGGCCTTGTGCCAAACATCACATCTAGTTTTGACTTGACATTGGTTCTTGCAGTATAATATATTTGGAGCAGTCTCGCTAAATGAGCTGAGCACATGCACAGCATGAAATTCCTTGTGGGCTTATCTGCTTCCGGAGTATGGATGTTAAATAGTGTTTGTGAGTATGAGCACGGACTGTGATAGTTATTTCCCATTCATTCCCGTGGACAAAGAGGGTGAGATCTCATCATCTTCATATTTGATATACCAGATTCTGCCCCACCCACCCCAAAAACTCATGCTGCAGTTACAGTGCTTTGGACCTTTATAACGTTTAGTTGACTGCCCTTTTCTGATGCTTAAGCTGAGAGCTTGGGGGTGGGGGTGGGTGGCAAACAGTTAGCTTCATACAACCAATTAAGAGATTTAAAAAAAAAACGGTTCTCCTTCCTTCCTTTCTCCATTGTGCATCAACATTGCTGTGAAGTTCCACGCTCTGCTCCCAGTTGCCAATGTAGTGTGGCTTACATGAGAGGAGATGAGGCATCCCCTCATGTTAAGTAAGGCGAACAACCTCAGTGAACTCTGTGAAGCTAACATCACAAGATAAAGCAATTGACTAGAGGTTGTGTCTAAATTAACTGGGGATGACTTTGCCACAGATCCCTAAACAATGCTATCATTATCTCTGGGAAGAGGGTTTTTGCTTCAACATCCCTTCCCTGCGCTTTGAAAAACTCAAGCTCGCCCTAAGGGGAAAAGAGCTCTGGAAACAGGATTATCAGTTTGCAAGCCTCAGATAGGATGTAGGCGAAAGTCAGAGTGAATTCTAGCCAATAATTTGGAACAAGGGCCAATTACGAAGCTTTGCATCTAATAATTGTTTTCGATTACTCTGGTGACACGATATCCTTTTGATTATTCAACATTATAAACCTGTTAATAATTAATCATATCTTTCGAAATAGAATGAATTTGTATTTTGTGCAACGAGGATGAAAGGGAGCCTTCTGGCAAGGGCCTGATCCAGAACTCAGGTAAATGGGGGTGTTGGACTGAAGCCAAGGCTTAGGATGAAACTTGTAGTTGGTGCTTCTTAGACCTGATTCAGATCTTTTGCCACCAAAAGAACAGGTGGAAAAGGCAGGAGAAAACCAATGTACGGTAATCTGTCATGCCCATTGTGCAACTCATACCACTCCTATGTTGTCCCTGTTAGCTATGGAATGGGTAAGCAAGTGTCAGTTCCTGGCACGTGTGGACTATGGAGATCAGACACACTGAATGAACTCATCCAAGGCTCGGTTGCATGGGATGTAATTCACCAACACTAAAATAAGTGAGAAATTCTCCATGGACTCCCCTAGCATGCAAGCTATGTCCACTGACTAAGGGCGCAATCCTAACCCCTTATGTCAGTGCTTTCCAGCACTGGCATAGCGGTGCCAATGGGGTATGTGCTGCATCCTAAAGGTGGGTGTCACTCACAGAGTCCTCCTCAAAGTAAGGGAATGTTTGTTCCCTTACCTCAGAGCTGCATTGCCCTTATTACCTGCTTTGCCCTTGTTACCATTACCTCAGAGCTGCATTGCTGGAAAGCACTGACATAAGGGGTTAGGATTGTGTCCTGAGGAGATGGTACTATACTTAACATTTACCTAGTAGTTATTTGACAGGCAAAGTGCTTCACATATGCATTATGTCAGTAGTGTTCACAACAGCCCTATAAGGTAGACTTTATTTTTTAAATCGTCTTTTCTCCTCTTGCCTTTTCATCAACCAGTTTCAAATGGTGGCTTGTGACATATAAAAAAGCAAAGCAAAAAAATCATTATCAGCCATTAAACCCACAATAAAGCAATGAGCTGCAAAGTTAGATAAACATCAGCAGCAGCAGATCAAAGAAAAAGAAGCAGAAAAGAATAATGAATTTATTAGTTTCATTAAAGAATTAAAGTAAAGGAGTGAAATGAAAACAATATCTCACGTGTATAAAAGGTTACAAATAGACGGCAAAATTATAGTTGCATTTCAGTAAAGAAAAGATGGGGCCAGGTCTTGCAGAAATGTTGTTCTCAACAACTTTTATGTAACCTCAACTTGTTCATAAACCTAATATTTCAAATTCTGCATTTCCAGATATTTAAAAGAGATAACTGATTGTTTCAATGCTTTCACTCAGGGATGGGCAGAATGTAATCTGTGAGTAGATCTTGCTAGAGTACCAGCCCCTCTTCTGGGCCTGGGCTTAGTTGTTCTCAGTATTAGCACAATATTCTGTGTACCTTGTATTCAGTTTTACAAAGTGAAGTTGCCCCTGTCACCTAAAGCCCAGTCCTATCAGTCCTTGCAGTCTGTCAGTGCAAGTCTCAGGCTGATAGTGGGAAAGTTGCTCTACTGTTCAGCAGGCTACAGCCATCAGGGCAAGTGGGTACAGGCAGTACGTGGGTAAGAGCAGCTCCCTGAACCTCATCTGTCCTATAGTTGCTGGTAAGTTGGCAGGAGGGGCCAACTGGGTCCAGGAAGGGGGCAGGTTCAGCAGCAGTGGCAGCCACTGAATTCTAGTTCCCTTCCCAGACCCAATACCTCAGCGCAGGTCCATACTTCTGCCAGCTATTTAGCTAGGACAGGTCTAAGTAGACATCCACCCATGTCATGGAGGCTTATGCCTGGGTAAGGGGAAGATTGTTCACTTACCAAGGGACTCCCCCCCCCCCAAGGATGCAGCAGTAGGCATTTGGTGGCATTGTATGGGGGGGAATAGAATTGGGCTCTTACAGCGCTGTCCTAACTTGCACTGGAATGGGGAGGCTGGCAGGCCTGTCCTGTATCCAATGCAAGTTTTGGGCTGCAAGCAGCTCAGCCTGGGGCAAGGGGAATCACTTCCCCTTACCCTGGGGAGAGCTGCTACAGCCACAATCAGTCTACTCAGATCTGCACCACCTAAAGAGTGGCACAGATTTGAGCAGTCCGGAGCTGGCTGGCCTGGGCTGTCCGAGAATGGGGTCAGGGTCTGGCATAACGGCTAGATCCTGGCCCCGCCTCCCACTTCCCCACTGCCTGCCCACAGGCCTGTCTGCCACCCATCCTCCCCTGCCCCCAAATGCCTCCCTCCCACCCTCCCCTGACTTCTGCGCCTGACTTCTGCGCCAACCTGGAAAAGCTGGCACATACTTACCTGCGGGGCCCAATTCAGCCTCCCTCCTCTTAAGTTAGCGCATGAGCCGGCACAAGGGACTTGCACCAGCTCAAGGTGACTTTTGGATTGCGCCCTTCATCTCATTGCTAGACTGCAACTAGCTGAGTTTCCTTGGAATTAAATGCATTTAATTTTTAAGGAACGGCTGGCTGTATGTCATGCACCTTTGAAATCTACACTAGTTATTTCTTTATCTGTGTACGTATGTCTGCACATCCATATATGATGTCTGCACATCCATATACGTACATATATACCAGCATGAACTCTAAATGAAACTGTTGCTCTTAAGTCATGGTCAGTACTCTTGCTTTCATTAGAGTTTGCTCCCTGATCTGTGTTTAATCGGAACATGCAGACTGTCTGTGTGTCTATCAGGCTTTACATCTTGGACCAGCACACTGTTCCAAAGGTTTGCCTTTTGGCTTGTTGCTCTGTATATTTTATCATCAGTCGTGGTGTGCAGAGAAAAGATGCAAATAAGAGGTGAAGCAGGCATAGTGTAAACTTGGCATAAACGTACAACAGTCTATCTTACTTGTCAGGTATTACATCGAGACCTGACCCACGTGTTAGAATATACAGCATGGCCTCCTTATACAGCATCAGACCATTGATACATCTAGCTCAAGCCTGTCAATTTTGATGGGCAGCATCTTTCCAGGGTCTCAAGAAAAAGTTTTTCCCCATCAACAACATACTTTGTTCCTGGAACATGCAAAACATGTGTCCTGTCACTGAACTCTGACTGTGAAAAGTAGCAGAGTTTGTCACATGGAGAAGTAGATGAATTTAGAGGGTGATCTGAGTCCCCAGTTCACGGTCTCTCATCTTTCAGCCTCACTTACAATGCTGGTGAATAATTCTAAGCTGCTTTATTGTGTTTTTGTAAGCCTCACTGAGGTTGAAATTATGCCTTATAAGAAAATAATGGGATTGTGACTGAAAGTGGCAGACCTAAGTATTTTTACAATTAGTTTTATTTATTACATTTATATCCCACCATTCTGCATGGTCAAGTGGACTCATGGGCAGCATCTTTTTGGGGTCTCAGGAAGAAGACTTTCCCATCACCAAAGACTTTATTCCTTAAAAAACAGCTATTACTACTACTATTATTACTGTTACAACATAAAGGATATACAGGAGATTTCCTTATGGACCTCCAGCCAGGGATTGATCAAATAGACCCAATGTCTTGACATCAATTGTTATACCTTCTCTGTAATGTATAGAATGATTTATCTCGTGCCCTGAGATCATAGTGCTAGGTGTTGCCATGCTATGGAACAGTGGCACCCAAAGTTGCAACTGCTGCATTCGGAAAATGCGGTCCCCGTTCAGACCGCAGCTTTCTGTTCTGCCTCTGTGTGACTGCTCTTCTGGATAGGTCTGGGCTCTGGGATGCTTTGGGTAGACGTATCTCTTGCCCAGTGTCCCAGAAGACTGTGCAACAGGATGCCTGGCAGACACAACTGCCCAGAGTGTCCTGCTGCCCAGATCTACCAGGAGGACAATCCACGTGGGAGCGAAACAAAAAGATCCACTCATAGGGTGGATGGATCCGGTCAAGCACTAACTCCGGCCCCTAGGCCTGGGTTTGCACAGTTCTGCTATAGAATATAAAACAGCCAGGAATATACAGCAGGAGTGGGAAAATACACACAGGTTGAATCACACTGCACAGTGGTTGCAGGATCAGTTCAACATAAGGTTGCCATATGGGGATTCTTCAAAAGTGCAATTGCATCCTGTGATGGCAGATGTGAACCACCTGAACTCACTATGGTTGCAATCCTCTGTGTGTTTAGCTGGGACCTCCATTGTCTCATTTAGCCCAGCATTGGCCGTTCTGACTGGCTGCAGCAGCAGTATCGCAGGGGGCTGCAGCACCCAGTGTAGAGCTCATGATGTGGTAGTGTCATTATGTCACTTCCAGGTTGCCATGCTGAAAGGGAGGGACCAGCAGCCTGGGTTTTGTAAAAGTTTTCAGTCTTGCCTGCAAAGGTGCTATGGTCTGGAGCTGGGTTTCACCTCAAGCACTCTGCAACCACCGCCCCAAACATATCCCAGGCAAGCCATGCTCCTTATCCAGAATCCCACAAGGTTTATGGTTGCTGCGTGACAACCAGCTTCACCTCTCAGCCTGGCAGTGTGAGTCTGGGGCACTCCCCACTGGGGCACCACAATTTAGTCAGGGCATCAGGAAGGAGAGTTTGGGGGAGGGAGGACACTTGTGTGGATGCATGCCAGCTCTGGCCACAGCAAGCACCACTGACTCTCCTGCCAGGCTGGTGTGGCTAGGTATCTGGGGCAGACTGCATCTCCTGCCCCCCAGTGCTATGCCACTGGGTTGCGTAGACTGCGTTAAGACAGGGTCCTTTCCCATCACCTGCTACTTGATTCTTTTAACTGGAGTTGCTGGAGATGGAGCTGGGACCCTCTGCATGTAAAACGTGCTCTGCCACTGAGCTGGGACCCCTTCCTTAAACTGGAATTTACTTCTGAATTTACAATTAGAGTTGTCACTTGATTAAAGAAATGTTAATTGGCCTCCGATCTTAACCAGCACCGATGCTGCCGCAATGCATTTCCTCTACCTTGAGGAGGTCTCTGTGGCTGCCTTCCCCCACCACAGGATGCATGCCCCATTAGCATGACTGCATTAGCGCTGAAAAGTTGGATAGGATTGGGGCCCTGGTAAATCAAATTAGTGTTAATGAAGTCTGCATAAATGTTCAAATGATTGGACAGAAAAAATGTGCTTTCTTTGTTCCCAGCTGATCTGCATATACGTTGCAGTAGGCACTGTCTGAGAAGAGGCATTCCCTCTTGCGTAAGAGTGGAGGGGGATGCTTCTTATAAGAGAGTGCCTGCCTTTCATTGTTTTTAGAAGTACTTATGTTAACATCAATTAACAGTTTTCAAAACAATGTGTTGCCCAACTAGTTGGGGTCCCTTTTTGTTGATTATAAAGATCTTTAATCTATTAATCTAAGTGATTAATTAATTAAAGGTTGCAGCCCTGTGAACACTGTTGAGGATTGCACTGCATGTATTATTATCTTTTGCTCTCTTGATGAGAATGCGATTTATTTTGTCCGGGATCTTAATGCGTATTTTCCCCTCTTCTGTGTACTCTCAGGCCCAGTTCTGTGTTTCTCTATTTTTTAATTAGGCAGAAATATTTTCATCCGTCCACATGGTTTAAGCTTCCCCCCCTTTTTCTTTTAACTTTACAGTGAAAAGACTATACAGCTGACAGGGTTTTTTTTTTGTTTTTTTTAAACCCACACACGCTCTGAATTCTATCCAGCTTTAAACTCTTATGTTTATAACCCTGAATATCTCTAAAATGTCTTTACCTAAAACACTTTACGGTTTTTATTACCAGGTTTATACCAGTAATAATATTCGCATCAGCTTTCTTAGGGATAATCTTTCAGCAGAACCCTCGCAAGAAAGGCTTTTGAAAACTATCGTTCCCGAGAACGCAAATCTCGAAACATGAAACATCGGTATAATCGCCCCTTCTGACAACTTAACATGACAGATTGAAAAATACAAGCCGATATGGAAGCGGGATCAATGGATTATCAAAGTCCTAAACATTTTCTCTGGAGGGGTGGGGGGCTCGGGGCCCATTGGCATGCGTGAGACAGCACGTTTGCATAGCTTAAAATGCCGATCTGCTACTGTCTGACTGGCAGTGAAGTTGAGAGGGAGAGAGCGGGAGAGATTTACATGAGAGAACTCAGGGGGCTTTGTCATGGCAATTGTATAAAGTGATATACAGTACAAATCGACTCGAGCATGTCCCTGGATAGCAGGCGGTTTACAGCCTCTTCGAGCAGAGATTACTGCTTTATCTTGTCATACTAAATTAACGTGGCAGCACACTGTTAAACAGTGGTGACCTCTTCATCTGTGGAAATTGCTGCCTAGAGGAAAGATAGTATTTAAGACTCTGAGTGTGTGTGTGTTTCTCTCTTCCTCATGTTTTTCTTCCCTCTTTTAGGGCCGGAGGGTTTTGGGGGCAGGTTTGTCATAGCACTCCAGGGGAGAAAAGGGAGGTGGACGAACAAGAGTGGTGGCAGGGAATGCTTTTAACATTGAGGCAGAAAAGAGCTATGCGCTAATTGGGTCTTTGTTTAATAACTGCAGTGGGGCAGAATGTTAAGCTTTTGTTTGGACAACTTTACGGAGATGATGTGCCCTGGATAACAGGAAGCAAGAATATAGAAATGGAACCTGGCTTTCTTTCTTTCAGTGTTTCCCCCCCTTAACTGTTTGCTCTGCAGTCTATCTACCAGATACAATTTTGCTTAATATTCCTCTCTCTCTTTAATTGCTGTGGATAATGGTCAGCTCCACAGAAAGGCTCAAAGCAGTTTAAGGTATCTTCTTTGTTTATTTTCATGGGGAAATAGACAGAAGTATGGATGTACATCCTAAACCTGTGTCCGTATATGTAGAAAAATGTATATCTCAATCCAGAATCTGGATATGCATCTTAATTTTGAATGGAAACGCAGATGTTGTACATGCAGAGTTGCTTCCTTCCTTGAAATGAATGGGAAACCTCTTGTGCTTGTATGTGTGTATAGCTGCAGTTCCCGAAGTCCTACTTGGGCCTGGGGCAAGAGGGTGTCCTCATGGCACTGCAGCGATTGCGGTGCTACAGGAACCCAGGGGCTTTCCCCCTTACCTGAAGGGTCCTGCTGGCTGTGGGGAGGGTCCAGAAGGCCTGTAGCCCCACCTGGGGGCCTACCTGATGCTGAAAATCACTCTGTTTGGGGATCAAAGTGCCTTTGCGGTTTTTGAGCAAAACTGGCACCATCAAAACCCATTATGGGCCACTCCCCTTAAGATTGCGACCCACCACTTTGGGAACCACTGGTGTATAGAGTTATCCATAGATGAATAAACATGACGTACACCAAGTCAAACGATTGTTTCACCCTCCTCAGATTTGTCAACAGATCTCAGGAAAGGGCCCGCTTCCCACTTTCATCACCTGAAATCCTTTAATTGGTGATTGAAACTAGGACCTTGGGGTATGTAAACCATGCACACTACCACTGAGTGATGCTGTCTCATACCTAGTTGATATACACGTGTGAGCATGAAGCCACAGACAACTTGGGCTGCTCTCCTTCTCAGTGCATCCGACCCCACAAATCAGAAGGCTGACCTGGCTGGAGAATAGTCCCTGAGAAATCTCTTCTGCATTTCACACATGGATGAGTCTATTGTGAAGCAAACTTTGGGGAATCAGAGACACGGTAGAATAAGTACAATATGTTGGTGGGCAAATCAATTATATGTAATTAAAATATGCTAATTACTTGTGACTCTCCCATTCTGTTTTCAAGGTCTCTTTAATGCTTTATTTTCTATTCACTTAAAAAAAACTTTCTCCTAATGAAGATTTTATTTATTCATAAACTTTTTTCCCAGAGATTTAGTGCGAAAAACATGATAGATGGATTCTCATATTGAAAATGAAAAAAAGAAAGAAAATTGGTGGCAAGAGAGGCTGTAACAAAAGAAGAAAAACGACTTAGGCTGGAAAAGAACTACCTGGTCCGTGACATATCAAAGTGCTGTAGTAAGAGGCTTGAGGACTGCAGCATTAATTGTCAGTTAGTGAAGTTGATTTGTTGGTGTGAAAGGTATTAAACGATGGGTTATATAGTGGTGACTGTTCTGCATCTTGAATGAGAGAGCAGTGAAAGCTTGTGGTGTCTCCGCAAGAACTGCTTTATTTACAAATGTACAAGTGGAGCATAGTGGAAGCACACAGGCTATTACAGTGGGGAGCACAGCACTAGTTCTGCCTCAAACATCGGGGCTTCTATTGGAGCAGTTCCAAAGTCTGCACATTGGCTTAGCCCAGGTAAAACTTTCACCTTTTTCTCATAGAATTCAAACTGAGTCCAAACTATTTCTCCAACTCTCCCATAGCTAGAGACTGCCACGTTCCAAAGATTGGAGAGCGATTCCCAGTGATCTGGAACTTTCATCCCTTTTCTAAAGTTATAGAACATGAAGGGTGGAGTGTTTTTTTAAATTTAATTTTAATTTAATTTAATTTTTTGGTTAACTTCCCTGAGGACAAAAAAAGATTCTATTGCAGACTGGTCTTAGGCTGTAACCCCGTATACACTGACTTAGGAGTAAGTCCCATTATGTTTAACTCAGTGGAACTTACATCTGAGTAGTTATGCATAGGATTGCGCTGTTAATTCTTTGCCTTTATAGTTTTGTGTTTAACTGGTTTTATATTACTCTATATGTTCCCCTTCCCCCCATAAGCCACTTTGAGGTCTTTTCAGTGCTATAGGGTAAGATACATACTTTAAAATAAACAGGTTTTATTCCTAGAGGTGCATTTACATACAAGAACAGATGCATGGCAAAAGAATTGCAGGATGGCTTGCCCTGATATTTTAGCAGTTCCTAGTCTTGATGATGGCATTTTATTTTCAGCACTGTATTTACTTTTTAATTGTCTTTAAAGAAATACATTTAAAAAAAAAAGATAAATGATATTTAAAATACCAAACCTTTGGCAAAGGAATTCCAGATGGTTTTTGAGAGTTTTTTTAAGTCAACAAGAATCTCTTTTTTAAAAAAAGGATTGTGTGAAGGAGGAGGAAAAAGAAATTATTTTTTTTAACCTTAAATGTTAACTTATCTTGTTCAAAATGAAGCAAGAATTGTCTGGGTTCCATAAACCATCTCTTCAAAAGAAGCAAATAATCCGACATTGCACATCAAAATATGTGGGAATATATAGATATATGAGTGTGTGTGTGTGTGTGTGTGTGTGTGTGTGTGTGTGTGTGTGTGTGTCCGTGTCCCAAAAAACTTAGCAGATCTCCATCTGGATTCTGCTTATCCGGTTTGGATTCTGTTATCGCTGTTGTGTTTTTCATTAGGATTGAGTCATTGCCATTCATTGGCTGGGTGCATTCCATATGCTTTTGGTTCTGCATATGATGACCCTTACTTATGGTTTTTACTGTCTTTTGGTACCCTGACCCTTTTGATCTTAGTTCGGCAACTGTACAGCTCCTGTGTCCTGGCAGCTTCTTCCAACACTATCCTTTCATACACTCCAGCTGTGCCCATTGACCAATGGGAAGTTCTCATTTTCTGAACCCTGGCTAAGCAAATCACTGTACAGGTACCTGTTTTGTTCATGTTTTAACCTTTGGAGAATATTATGTTAGCATTTCGTTAGAAAAGCACAGCATGACAGGCATAAGCACGTTAATTTCTGCAGTTGTCATTCTTTGGGTGTCAGCTCCTTTCCCCAGAGTCACTAGGAGTGGCTGAGTGTATTGTTTCTCTTATGTACATGTACGTCGATGCATGCACACAAGCATTAAAGCATCATTCATGTGCCTCTTGCTGGCTTCTGTACTATAGCTTTTGCTGACTACAAATTTTGCTGACTCACATTTGTAGTGAGCCAGAAATTTGTGGTTGCCAGAACCCCATTTCTTCCCTAAGGGGCAGAGGAGTTTTCTAGACCTTGCCATGTGCCTCCAACATGTACTGCACCATGGGCAACAATCCCTTGCTTCCCTCCCCAAGCTTGAAGCTGGGGAAGGAAGCAGAGGATAATTCCTGCAATTGTCCTGCACTTATGGGACTTTCACAGTGCCTTGGAAGCACCATGCAAAAACAAGCCCCAGCCACCTTCCTGAGGTTGCAGCCAGGGTGGAGGTGGCAAAGAGTTCCCACAGTTGTTTAGAAGTGCTGTTCAGCTGTTGGTACAATCAGCTACCCTTCTCCAGTTCCAAGTGTCAAGGGGAAGGCTTGTGCTTGTGCTTGTCTGCTTGTGATTTTTCAGCACTTGGGGCAACTTATGTGGGGATAAGATCTGTCCCTCGTAAGCTTTACAGTTGGGAGGGAGGTTGTGGCTTGTCATGCTCACCAAAGCAGGCTGGGGAACTTGCCATGGCAAGTGTGGTGAATGGAACTTGGAATACTATACCTGAAACTATATTTTGATCTGTTGCTAACCTATTGTAGGCCATTTATGTGTTTCTATTAGGAGATCTGTACAGGTGAAATTCCATTCATTGCATTGGAATGTTCCCACTCTCTATCGAGCCCTACATCACCCCAAAAATAAACTCTGGAGCATCAAGGAACCCCCTGGAATTGCTCACAAGGAGCTGCACTGAAACAGAGAATTGGCAGAAATTGGGGGTCCACCTGTGTGTGTCTTTTTGGTTGTGCTTGGCATCTTTGGATCCCATTCTGTATATTCTTCTGCCAAAAGAGCAAACAGCTTCCTGTATTTAATAATGGTGGAAGACTGACTATTGAAGAGTGAATGATTAGAGTGAAGCCTTTAGCATTCTGTAATAATGAGTAGGGAGAGGCAAATTCCCTACATGGCACCAGCTAAAAAACTCCTACTGCTACCAAACTGGAGGCTTCATGGGTCAGCCCAATCAGGTGGGTCCTTTCATCGGCATGGGTCTTTGGACAGGTCCATTCCTGGTCAACCCCTCACTTCCTATTGCTGCAATAGGTTGCCACTTGAGGCTGTAATTTTTCTTTTGCGGAAGCTACATATATAATTGCATTAATATATGCCTTTACAAGTTTTGGCAACAATCTAGGTCTGGTTCCTTATAGAATTATGGGCCCAATCCTATACAATATTCCAACACTAATGCAGCTGCAATGCAGCTCTGAGACAAGGGAACGAAATGCTACCTTGAGGAGATCTCTATGACTGCCTCCCTCCTGCACGATGCAGCACACGTCCATTGGTATTGCTGCATCAGTCCTGGAATGTTGGATAGGATTGGGCGCCATGTATTATAAATAGGAGCTTCACCAGGTGGATTTGCTCAGGGAAGCTGGCAAAGTGCTATGGAGGGCTATGTAGGG
The DNA here is from genome assembly GCF_035046505.1 of Tiliqua scincoides. Taxonomy (NCBI): domain Eukaryota; kingdom Metazoa; phylum Chordata; class Lepidosauria; order Squamata; family Scincidae; genus Tiliqua; species Tiliqua scincoides. The sequence continues at coordinate 36,095,783 of NC_089827.1, read as the reverse complement.
TGATGGAAGGTTGTAAGAAACTCTAATGCAACTGGAAGATGTGGGATAATTTAAGAGAATGCTGCTTATGGATAAGAATCTCTTTTATTATACCCACTTCAGATTTATCCCTTCCTTGTTGGGAATATTTTTATCTGTTTTGATAAATAACAGTAGTTGTAAAGGTTAATGGAATGTCAATCTCTTTATTTACTCTTCTGTCAGAAATGTGGACCTCATTCTTAAATGACCAGTTGACCTCAACACTTAATGGGTGGTTATTGTCAGAACAATTATGGCAAATATGCCATTATAGGGTCAGATCAAATATGCTCACATCAAAGAAAGATAACACAAATTCGTTTAATTGCATCTATTTGCAAACTTAACCCAGGATCTAAAAATTAAGCGGTGCCTCTCTCCCCTACCACTTACATAAGCACAACAAATAAATATATATTGGGGGTAGTAATCAATTAGTGACCAAACACACAATTCAAAAGTTCACTGAAAGACAAACTTGTGAGCAATGAATGGCGTTTGCTCTGTCGAACTCAATAGCATCTAATGAGAAGCAAGAATGCTTTATTTGCATGGCTCCTTGCTTCATTTGCATAGCTCTCCCCTGGGTTCTGTTTCTTTGTCAGTCCAGTGTGTGACAAAGAACCAGTTTGGACAGCCTTGGACAGCGATGCGACACGCAAAGAAGAGCAAGAATGTACCATCACTCAGCCTGGCATGTCATCTCCTCTTGATCATGGGCCTGAATGGATATTCAGTCATATTATTCAGTCACGATCATGCATGATTATTGCATGATATTTTGTTATGATTAAAATACATGAAAGCTGTCTTTCCATTACTGGTTCTCAAAGTGGTGGCAATAACAAAATTCAAGAACAGTTGCAGCCAGATCCTATTCAAGGCTACGGCAGTGGACATCATGACCTGCTGCTGTAAGTCCTGGTCTGGCACCACTAAAGCTGTGCTAATGTGGTGTGCTTTGTGGCCACCACCGCAAACAGCTGGAAGCCTTGAGTGCATGTCAGTGCATGATCAGGGAAAGTGGCTGCAGCGTTGGTACGGGGAAGGATCGGGGCAAGAAGCAGACCGAACTGGGGGTGGTTCAGGGGTGGGAAGGGGATCTCAGTAACAGCACATGCACAGATACAATCGCCCTTTTCTTGGCCGTGTCCCTGAACTCAGATTTACACCTGCTAAATAGCTGGCATAGATCTGACTCATTGGCAGCATGGGGCTTATATGCAGGCTAGTGGGGAATAGGACTGGGCTGCTTGTCATTAATAACAAAGCCAACAAAGAGACAATAACAATAGCCCACAATTTTATAGTAAAGCAACTCATTTAAGCAGAAAACTTTTTTTAAAATCTCCACTTCAAGCAGTTTGACAAAAGGCACCGAACAAGGTGGACAGACACCATACTTTCATGAAAGGGAGTGTTTTGCAGCATGGTGAAAAGGCCTTGTTGTGTTTCTCCACTAACCCTACTTCAGCGGGTGGGTGAGCAATCAAGAGGGCCTCATTTGGCAAGCAAACCAGCGGAGCTGGTTCTTAGGGACAGAGGCAGTCTTCAAGACTGCTCCCAGATTGCTATAAGGCTTTGCAGTGAAATCCTTGGCATGGTCCTTTAGAATTAAGCACCGCTATGTTCAGTGGGGCTTCCTACTAGTTGGGCTGGTTCTGCTGCCTCTGCATGAAGTCTGTCGGCATGAAGGTGATCTCAAGGATCAGCAGTGGGCCCTTCTGAGGATCTTGGGCCCTCTGAAGTGACCCAGCAGTGCAGACCCTGACTCCATCCCTTCCTTCTATGTAAGAGTGTATAGAAATATAGTCTGAAGAATTAAGACCAGCACTTTTGAATTGAGCCCAGGAGCAAACTGGCAGCCAGTATTGCTGAAACAGCAGCTGCAATATCTAATAGTACCTTTGTCTGCACATAACTTGGACAAGAGGACAGCCTAGTTAAAATATCATTTGCGGGGTAGTTTTACTGCTTTTCTGAATAATTAAATTGATTCAGGCAATTATTCAGGCAAGTCAGAAAAATATGGCATCTGACTTGGACACACCTTAGAAATGGTTAATGTTCTTTTAAGTCCACTTACACCTTCTCTTTACACATGCACTTAACATGTATGTTCAATGCATAGCCATTAAAAATGAAAGATGGGGAGAGGGTGAAGCTCTCTTACAAACCACCAAATCTGCCATAAAAAATAATTAAAAAGATGAAGTATGAATCTTGTAACCAAATACCCTGCCTTTGTGTTCACCCCCTATCTGTGCTCAAGGTCTCTAGGTGCTCTACAGGAGCTTTTTAATTATTTTTCTCTGTTTGATGTTGCTAAGTATAATGAATGGATTTCAGAAGGGTTTTTGTAGAACCCTTGATGCGTTTCAGTTCAGTACTGTTAGGCACAGCAATACCTGGTTGGATCATACCCTGAGATTTGTTCTTTATAGATCTGAAGACCAGAAACACCAGATTGTTTAAAGCCAGGCTCTATTAGTCAAATGATATGTTCCTGTCATAGCTACAGGCTTTCATTTTTTTTCTTCCTTTGGGGAAGTAAGTGGAGAAAATGATGCAAACTTTCCCAGGTTGGCTTAGATGGTCTGGCAGTTTTAGTCCAACATCTAGTTAGCATTGCACCAGTAGCAGTAGAGTAGTAGCAGCAGTGGCAGGTCAAAATCTTGGGGGACTTTAAAATCCAGACAGATAAAAAAATTGGAACTCAACATTCCAGATATAACTGTAGTTGCAAAGAAACAAGCTTTTGATGTGGCCATTCCAGGAGATAATCAAATTGAGGAGAAGCAATTGGAAAAGATCACAAAATACAAAGATCTGGAAACTGAAATACATCACCTTTGGGGAAAGAAAATAACCATCACCCCTATTGTTATGGGTACACTTGGCACAATCTTATGTTCTTATGTTATGTTCTTAATCCCCAAGACCCTTAAGAAATACCTGGCCAATATAGGCATTAACAAGATAACAGTTGAACATCTGCAATAAGCAGCGCTACTAGGAACATTGAACATTATACGGCGATATCTCACCAGTTCTTAAACTTGGGTAGTGTTCGAACTAGTGAGCATCCAAAAATCCCAGTCCGAGCATCAGGTGGGCTTTGACACAACTAATGATGAGGATGAGGACTTTGCCAAAGCAAACCCCCCACCCAAGATAAGGTCCAGGATAAGGGCAGAAGAAGAAAGAAGTGGGTAGAACAGCCGCATTGGAAGCATCTGTCTTTTTACCAGGTGGCTTGTAAAATAATACCTCATGAATAATAGACTGCTTGAAAGTAAGGCCCTACTCATGAGCAAAGTAAGGGGATAGGAAGCTGGCATGTTTGGAAAGCTGTGTGTAAAGGCAGAGGAAGGTGTTATCTGGTCTCTGATTAGTGAGAGAACAAGGAGCTACAAAGGGTAGGAACAGTATTTCTCTCCCTTGAGGCCCAAGGAGGCCAAAGTATTGCTCCACTCCCATTTCTCATATATTCTGCACTTGTACATAAGACATTCTCTAACATGAGCAAAGGAAGCCTGCCCACAGCCTGAGCTTTCTTTGAAGAGTGTCTCCTGCAATTGTTTTTATCCAAAGAAACTGAATGTTGACGTAGCTCTTCTGCAGTGGGCACTGGATGCAGGGGAAGTTCTCCAAGACAGTGAATGCAGTCTATGGGTCCCTGGTGCATCATTTGCATCTTTGAAATGTGAACCATGGAAGGAAAAGCGTGAGGAGGATGCGAGGGCAGAAAAGATAAAACTGAAAGATGCCATCCTTCAGTCTCGGAAGACTATGGTATCGTGCTCTGAAAAGTGGTTCTGGAACAGTGTCTATAGAGTGGCTGAAAAGGCCACTTCGGGAGTGACGATCCCTTTCACACTGGGAGCAAATGTAGTCTGTCCCTGGTCTGTCTCCCTGGCTATGGGCCTTCCTTCTTTGCCTCTTTGCCTTAGTCTGTTGGCCAAGCGTCTCTTCAAACTGGGAGAGGCCATGCTGCACAGCCTGCCTCCAAGCGGGATGCTCAGAAGCCAAGGTTTCCTACCTGTTGAGGTCCATTCCTAAGGCCTTCAGATCCCTCTTGCAGATGTCCTTGTATCGCAGCTGTGGTCTACCTGTAGGGCTCTTTCCCTGCATGAGTTCTCTATAGAGGAGATCCTTTGGGATCCGGCCATCGCCCATTGAAAGATGCACTGGAAATATATTTTATTTCTTACACTTTTGCCTTCCTGCCTTCCAGGGAGCTCACAATCAGGCGCATTCCTCCCCTTCTCCCTGCCCCACTTTTTTTCCTCACAATAGCATTGTGAGATGGTTGGGTGAAGAGATGGTGACTGGCTCAAAGTCGCTTTTCATGGCTGAGTGGGGAAATGATCTCTGGCCTTCCAGGTCCTAGTCTGACACCGCAACACTGCAATACCCCAGTTGTTTTGCTTAGCCCAGTGCATTTTGAGTTGGTGACCCTTCTTCAGGGACATTCTGAAAGAAAAAAAAAAAAGAAATGCATGCAGTCCATTAAATAGGTTAAAAACATGTCAATTAAACATGTCAGTTAAAAAAATTGTATTTTTTAAAAATACATTTCAATGTATATTTAAATCTTATATTTTTAAGAAGAATTTTTTTTTAAATTTTTTTGTTTGTTTAAGAAATGTCCAGGCTACCTCTGAGGTCTTCTCTCTTCATTTCTCTGTCTTTGAAATGTGGCCTCGATACTAATCTTTAATCTTGTAATTTCTAGGTACTATAATAATGTTTTATAGGCATATAGATTGTCTCATTCATAATAAGCAAATTTCTCCCAGGTTACATGGATGTAAATGTTCTTTAGGATCTCAGCACTGAACTACGCATTATTAAGTGAAAATCATTCTCTTTGCTGATGCAGTTGAAGGAGGAAGGAAATTTTTATTAAGGTGGAGTCGGGACTTTTTAAAAAAACGTATACTCTGGATGTTTTATGGGAGACGTTTGGTTTCCTTTTAGAAAGCAATGAACAAAAAAAGGATTAGTTACATTTTGAATTCAACACCCGTCAGAAGAGAGAAATAATAGGGAGAGAGGTTAAAAACATGTTATCAGTGGGAATTATGAAATGAGACTGTGCTTGTAAAATTACAGTTTAATGCAGATAGGAAAAAATAATGCAAAACACAGATAATCAAGGGGAGGAAAGCACTTGGAGAAGGAGTAATGGTGAAAAAGGTTTAGGTGTGACAAAGCAAATTAGATGTGAGCTTCCTTTGAGGCATGGAAGGGAGAAAAGGAGGTAACAAGGAAGTAATTGTCCTGCTCTTCATAGCTTCTGGTCAGATTACATGTAGAATATTGTGTTCAATCCCAGGCTCCTCAAAAGATGTCAACAAATTGGAGGGATTTCAGATGCGAGCAACAGAAATGATGAAAGGGCTGTAGGAACTCATTTGTAGAGGAAGATTGAAAGAGCTAAATATGTATACAGACAAGCTAAATGTGGTGGGAGAACTACCTTGAAGGATGTCAGACTTGCACAAACACCAAGGAGAGAGCCAGAGTGGTGGGTTTGGGTGCTGAAAGGAGATGTTAAGAGGAGTAACAGCATCAAATTAAGCAAAATTCAGCGCAAAGTAGAGAAAATGCCCCCCCCTTTTTTCTAAACTGTATAGCACCAGCCCTGGTAGTAATGGATGTGAGATGCTTCCCTAAACGTATGGAGCCAAACATCCCACACACCCCAAGAGTGCTGCAACCCTCCCCCAAAAGTTAAGAAGTTGTTTTGTGTCTTTTCTTGTCCCTTCTTTTTGTAGGTGAATTAGAACAGTGATTACCAAACTTTTTAGAGGCCCTTGGGGCTGCTGCCAAGAGGTGTGGCTAGAACAGTGATTGGGCAGCAGTTCTTCCCTCCCCAATTAGCAGCTTGTTTAACCCTTACTGCACATAGCCTAATCTGCCCTGTCAGTTTCATGACCCACCCAAAAATTGGGTCACAATGCACCCGTGGTTCCTGGACCCACAGTTTGGGAACCGCTGAATTGGACAATTTTATTATTATTCAGAATATTTTACAAAAGAGGGTCATATGGTATTGGGATTGAGTAGTCTATAGACTGCTGTTTTCTAAGAGCTGTTAACTTTCAGGATAGACTACTTCTCAGGCTTATGCTTGGGACCGCCTTTGAAGACTATTCAGAAGCTGCAATTAGTTCAAAATACAGCTGCTAAATTGCTGACTGGGACTGGCTGAACACACCTTGCCAGTTTTAAAATGGCTTCTTTGGGTTCTTGTCTATTTCTGGGCACAGTTTCAAGTATTGCTTCAATCCATTAAAACCTGGTATAAACTCAAACCTAGATACTTAAAAGAGCAACTGTTACTCCAGGAACATGTTCCTCTGTCAAAATTATCACAAGTCTGCTCCCGACCAAAAGGAGGTGGGTGGGGACTAGAGAAATACAGGTGGGACCTCAGTATTCACTGATTGAACATCGACTGATTTGACTCACCACTGATACTGGGTCCACCTTTAAATTCCTTGTAACAAAGAAAAAAAGCACCAAAATCAATTTCCTATCTTCACGCTGTTAAACCACACTGGTTGCAAGCTTCTTGAGGTTAAAGATAACTTTAAAACCCACTTCTATTTTTCTTGCTCCTCTGTTGTCATCCCTTGTTACCCCAGAACGCATCGATATAGGCACTGTACTGCATTCAGCCACTAGATGGGGTGAAGAATGGAATCTAATGGAATAATTTCATTATTCATGAAGGACAACAGAAGAGCAAGAAACCTGGAAACCTGGTGGCTATTTTTCCACTGATTTGCCATCCACTGATTTTTTTTTAATCCAATGGGTGTTCTGGAATGGAACCCATGACCTATATGGAGGCATGACCTATAGCCTTTTCAGTGGTGGCACACCAACTTCGGCATGCTTTCTCCCAGTCCCCCAGTCCCCCCCCCCCCCCGCAAAAAAAATGGTGCCACTGAGCTAATATATTTCATTAATTTTGAGGAGGGTACTGCTCAGTTTTAGGCATCTTTTGTACAAAAGACAAAGAAAGTGAAATTGACAAGTCTCTCCATTACTCAAGTTTTCAGTTACACCAGGGAAGCACTATTCTGAATCAGCCGGCTAGCCATCAAGTGATCACTTGTTTTCCTCAGCTAGCCAAGGAAAAAGGACTTTTTTATTGTTCAAAAGGAAATACACACTGGAATGTACGTTAATAATTAAATTGAAACAAAAAGTTTTTACAAACTCTGGAAATACACACCAGAAGAATGGCAAATAGCAATGCTTCAGTGTTCCTTCATGTTCAGGACAATGTGAACTGGAATGCCTAAATCAGGGGTAGGTATAGAGAGAGAGAATTTCTGAGGCATCCCCAGCTGCTATGCTTAGGTGCACAGTGTGCAGCTGCTATTCTGTACTAGCTGTATGGGAACATGTTTAGTAGCCTTGACCTTACTGTTTCACTAAGTCAGGAGTCTACAGCCTTTTCAAAACTGAGCATCAAGATGATAACTCCTTGGCTTATATAAGTGGGGTATTCTTTCTTTTCCCTTTCATTTTCTTCAGCTCTCTTAAAAAAAAAATAAAGAAAATGATCCGGATGCCACTAGGATAGCCTACTTGAATCAGAGAAAAATATACTTATAAATTCCAGTCTGCTGAAGATCAATAGACTAAGTGAAGAAGGAAGTCATAGTTTTTCATTGCTGGAAAATAGCAGCATTCACTAACCAACTAGTTCATGTCTGATCTGATGCTCAGTTTTCCTGGGGGGGTAGGAGCTCAAGATCTTCCCCCACCATGCTGTGGTAAGGTCATATATAAAGGTTCTATGTGCTGAGACTCGGGAACTGATTAGCCACGTCCACACTTCGTACAATAGGATTTAAAGCAGCCATCACACCATTGCTTGTGGTATGAACTGACCCAAAGAAAGGTAATTGAACAATGGATGGAACAGTTTGGGTTCAAAAATCAAAACAAATCATTAGACTCAACCTTGCTGGTCATCATAACTGGAAAATGCATTCTATGGTTTTTTCCCCTCTTAGAGACCTCCAAGACTGCATCCGCAACCTTGCTTATCCATTCATTACTGTCTTCTGATGGGCAGTTATGTTCACAGTTGTCTGGCTTGTAATTACCCAACTACAGGCGGCTGGATTAGCTCAGGTCAATGAACAATTTAAGGCTTCGTCTGTGGGAAGGTGATGGTGGGACAGCAAGGGGAAGAGAGCTAAAGCTTGTACTAATGTCAGTGGTGGCTCTCAAGCTATAATTTGTGGTCCATAATGTGTTTGCTGGTGGTCTCCTTGGAGGAAGTTAGCAGACTTCATTCATTTACTTGCCTTCAGCTTGCATCTAAATGTGCAACATTTTGATGTGGCAGGATGGAGTGTGGGGGGATTGCATTTCAGAGTTTTCCTGCATTTTTGCATATTGAACAACTTACCATCACAGTTTGCAATCTGGGGAGAAAAATATGAGAAGTGCAATCGTGTTAGACAATGTGCTTTGACTGTAGCTTTTGCTTTTTCAGTGAATTGAAGATGAGATGATAGCACTATTATTGTCTATGGGCTACACAGCCATGGCTTTTGTCTTATTTTCTCTCATCAAACAACTTCTGCAGATTTTCGAAACACCACAAAGCATGTTTGATCAGAGAAAATAATCAATGAGTCTAGTCTGGGAGACAAAAAGAAAGGAGTACAGAGAATGATGGCTCTATCATACCACCATCCGCTCTTAAAAACTAATCCGTCTCTAGTCTGTGTTGAAAAGTACAAAAATCACACACAACATGAGTAACAGCCAAGTGTTATACGATCTAATATTATTTTTTCCAAATAAACCATTACTGTGGTTGACATAAACTGGGAGGTGTGATGTGATCATAAACGGGAAAGGAAATGTCTATGAGACAATCTGTCTATTAAAGTCTACGGTTCTTGCCATGGAAATACAAACACTTGAGGCATCACCCATATTCAAAGACTGGACTGGGAGCCATATTTTGTGTTGATGTAAAACTGCAAAGCTTAATAAGCGTCAAAAGAACTTCACTGCTTTTGGCATTGTGGGAATTCAGAATGCATTATCATGACAATGTGTCTGCTGAAAAGACTCTGCTCCTAGTTGACATGTGCTGAACCTCATTTGAATTAAGCATCAGTATATGCTCACCTAGTAGTAAAGCTCTCAGTTTAAGAACCTACAGCAGTTTGTCTCAGTACTTTGCAGCAGGGCCTCCAAGAGGAATTTTATCAGGGGGTACAAAGTTTCTTTGGGGCCCCTTCCCAAAGGGGGAGAGAGGAGTGAAATAGAGCCGGGAAGGTGGCGATAGGTAGGCAGAACAGGGGTGGGAAGTGGACAAAACAGAGCAAGCAGAGGGTGACAACAGCTGGAAAGATTGTTCCCAATGTAGAGCCCGGGACTACGCAACCACACAGTGTTGGCAGCTAGATACAATAATATGTAAAACCAAACACACTCCTAAGTCTTTTTAAAATCTTTTAAATATAGAAAATAATGTCAGAAAATTAGCATCATATTTAGGCTCACACTAGAATGGAAAGTATCTTATGTATACAGAAACTTACTTCTGCAGCGGCTGTAGTCCTGCAATTGTGTCCCTATACACTCCTTCATGTTAAGCAGATCCACAAGTCAAAGAGCTACTGTAGCGGGTCAGTTTCCTCCCAGATTTGACACTGTGTTAAAAGAGTGTCTTGTATGCATTCCTTGGCCTGGCACATACGAGCAGCAGCAAGCCCGCTGTAGCATCCACTGTAGCACCCCCAGCATCTCATACAGGCAGTCCAGGTGAGACAGGAAAATGTAAGATCCCAGGAAATTTCTGGGGCTTATCCATTGACTCTTAGGCCCCCTTTTAGACTGTGTGCCCTGGTACAATTTAGCCGCTCTCATGAGCTCTGCTTTGGGCCCCTTACCTAGCAGGCTGTCCTAGTGATACTACTCTTTATCAACCAGAGATTTGGCCTGAAGCCCTTCTGGTTGAGCCAGGATAACAGCACAGTGAGACCCTCCACCAGTGGAAATGAACCACAGAGAACAATCTGTGTCTTGGTTAATGCTTTAGCTATATCTTAGCATGCCTATTTATATGTATGGTACTTTTTCGCATGACTTGATTTGTGGAATTCATTGCCATGTGATGATGACCACTAGCTTAAATGGCTTGAAAAGGGTCATAGACAAAGTAATGGAGGGTAAAGTTTGTCAATGGCTACTAGTCATTATCACTCTATGCAACCTCCAGGTTCAGAGGCCTCTGAATGCCTATCACCAGGGAACAATAGTGGGAGAGGATTATTTGCTTTTCATGCCTTGCTTGCAAGCTTCCTAAAGGTATCTGGTTGATCTGATATATTCTTATGTTTTATGTATAGTGTCCATCACCATCATACATGTGAAGTGCTTTGCACGCTCAGAAAGCACAATTCAAATGTTCATTTTGATAATGGTGCTCATATCTTACATTTGGGAGGCATGAAGTGGAAGTGAAGCTCCTAACACAGGAATTCCAAAGCTGTGTATCCAGGGACACACTCAGTTCACAGAAAATGTATTAGCTCAATGATTGTAAGACCCTGCAGAGCTAAAGTATCCACCCAGGTGGAGAGGCTGCCCACTGTGCATGATTTATTGTTCTGGATCCCTATTGTATAGAAAAGAGCACTATCTATGTAATATTGTGAAATAAATAAATATGGCAGTACCAACTGCAGTCTGACAATTGTACAATGTTAAATTGGTGATATTCCAAGCATCAAAACAAAAAATGATAGTCTAACATATATACATTGATCAGGCATAAGACTTTCGCATCAAGTTCAGAATCACCATCAAGTCAACCCTCACCAAGTTCTCATCTGCATCAAGTTCAGTAACACAGAGGAAGGCCAAAGGTAGGACCTGTGTACTTTGCACAGAGAAGGTCTCAGTTTCAACCACTGGCAGCATCTTTAGGTAGGACTAAGAAAGATGTATGAAACTGGGGAGGGCTGCTGTTGGTCCACACAGACAGTACTGAGCTTTGTGGACCAATGGCATGACTCCATATAAAGCTGCTTCATATGGTCCAGTAGTTCAGACCATTGGGCTACTTCATCTGAGAGATGCTATAGCTCAGTGGTAGAGCATCTGCTTTGCATACTGATGATCCCTGCCATCCCCAGTTAAAGGATCTCAAGCAGCAAGACTGGGTATTACTCCTGTGTGCCACTGATAGGAACATGCCTTAGAGCAAGTCAGACCGCTAGTCCATTTCAACCACCATTGTCTACTTGAACCAGTTCTTCAGGGACTCAAGCAGAACAAAATCTTTTCTCTTCTGCTAACAGCTTACTTTAACTGGAAATGGATTGAACCAGGGCTTGCCTGAATGCAAATCATCTTGATTCTTTTGAATCATCTGGATTCTCTACCACTGAGTTATGGCCATTGGTTTGAAGACATATTGGCTGTCCTGGTTGTGCATATCTCTAGGGGGTGCACATCTCTGCCTCAATTAAATATATGAATTTTTTTTGTATTTATTTTGACATTTTATCCATTGTTGCCATCTAGCTGAATTTGGGGCTTATAAAATAGAGTTACAGGATGATTGTCAATGTGAGTGATAAAATTTTCTAGGTTAAAAAAAATTACTGTAGAAATCTTGCTGAGTCATATCCATCGTGTTCCTGAGATATGATATTTTAGCATTTCTTCTTGAAACAGGGAGAAAAAAAGAAAATAATTTTCCAGCCAGAAATGTGGTAGATATTTTCTTTAAAAATATAACAGAAAGCAACAAACCAGTTGAACTACATAAAATCTGAAGTAGTGCAAAATGATTTCTCATTAGAAGAGAAGTGAGCATGCTGCCTAATCTTAAAAAGAAAAACTGTCCAGGGCGAGATGAAGTCCATTGTCCAGTGACATGACTTTACCTGTCAATCACGAAGGTGACAAGGGGGCTAGATTAAGCAAAGCTTCATCAAGATTAACAAAGGAAGATTATTGACCTCATCCCGAAAGGGCAGAAGCCTGTTTTATCATTAAACCTTGGAAGGGGGATGTTCCCATTGGTGGAAAACCTGTTTGGCAATTAGAATAGCCACTTCCTCTGTGATTAGCTCTGGATGGGCTTGAAATACTCAATTATTGGGTCAATCTCTTTTATTCTTAGTGTGGGGGGGGGGGAAGGAGGGGAAAAGGGAGGCATTGTTACTCCCTCAACAGGATCTAAGTGAATTTCCCTGCTTCCCTTTGAAGTGAGGAAACAAGAAATTGCATCAGGTATTGTGGTATGTACAATGTCAGTCTGCAAGACAAAAGAGGTTGTTGGGTTGTGGTTGTGTTGTGTTGTATGTGTGTTTTAAAGAAATTATTTCTTTGTTTGACTTTTATGTTGTCCTAGCACCCATTCCCATAGGATTTGTGAGGTAAATGAACAACCCTGTGTCCCCGTGCAGTGAAACAGCTGCTAACCTTGTAAACGTGTTAGAAAGATTAACACAGCCAGAGGCTGAAATGTAATCAAACTTGAACAGGTGAATGAATCTCTTGCAGAGTGCGAGAGCTGTCCTGAAAGCAGCAGGAAGAGAGAGAAGAGGGAACTGTTTGATTTGCCTAGTACTAGTGAATGGGCATTGCCAGGTTCCTGTAGTCTGTCGAACTTCTGAAAGTCCTCCCCTATCTATTCACTCATCATGTTCATTGATGCTCCTGTACAAGTACCTGTTTTAGTTTTGGGGGGTAGTCTTTCCTTTAAAAATCTGTCTTGCTTTTCTTTTAATACATTTTTGCTAGGGGAACTTGTGGCTTTGCAAAAAACTTCCTTTCTTGGATAGAGATATATGTCTCATTGGATAAATGTTAGAAAGCTTTAGAAGAAAATCTGATGAGGTGGGTGAACCACTGCACTTGATTTCTTGAGTTGTTAGTTGTAACTAACAATAAATGTCTCCTTAACTTTGGTTTTTAAAACTATTATTGTTATTAATTAGCCCCATCCGTGTACATGGCACTTTACAAAGAATGAGAGGGCAGGTCCCTGCCCCCAAAGGCTTACAATCTAGGAAGTACTACAAGATTGATGGCAGCGGAAGCAGAGGAAAATGTTGGTAGGAGTAAAGAGAGGAATAAAAATTAATTGCAGAGGGGACCTATCACCCTCATGGTTCCAGGCTTGCGGTCACAAACCTGAATTAGAATCCCCAAGTGCTCAGTGAAAGATTAGCTCTGTTTTGCGTTAACTACAGTGGTCGCAAATTCTAAAGCATGCTGAATCTAAACAAGAATAAATCATTAATTCATGCTTAAATAAACTTCATATATGCCCAGAAACTAGAAGAAACCAAAAGTTCATGCTGTTCCTTGTGCCACAATTTAGTCTTTGAATTCTCACACAGTTTGGTGTCTTTCCTTCTATCCGCTGTCGAACAGTTGTCAAAGAAATGTACAGTGGTGGTGCACCTCGTTTGTGGTGATGTAAGCACATAGAAAGTTTCAGGTCATTCCAAATCTTCAGGCAGTATAGCAAGATAGCTACGAGATGTCAAACAACCTGCTTAGATATATTGTGTGCTACGGCTCTTTCTGGCTTAAGAGTACAAGCGGAGCAGAATATTACATGCTTGAATGTTTTCTTGTGTGTATTTCTCTATCTTGCATCTGGAAAGTTAGCAAGGAGGGTGAGGATGCCAACCTCATCTTCCTCCTGACATGTTTGTTTTCTATGTGCAGTTTTTTACATTCAAGCACATGCTCCCGTCTGCGAGTTCTTAAATGCTGCGACTCAGTTAGAACTATGACTCATACTTTTTTCCTCTAGATGTGTAGTGCAGTTGTCTGGTCTGTGGTGCTGTATGTGGACTTTTCAGTTCACCTATGAAATTTTGCATACTAGTGCATAACCAGAAACTGGATAAATGAGTGAAATTGGCATTCTTGTTTTGATACACCCTGTCCTCTGCCAAAGAGTCTGCCAAACAAAGAAGCAACAGCTCCTTGCATCTTTGTCTTCCAGCAACTCAACACTGGATTCCATGGTATTCTGAAACTCTGGTAAGCTAGAAGTTTGCCAAGCTCAAACATCTGTTTTGTGGGTGCACAGTGGTGTCAGAGTATATGGAGCAGCACCCCTCACCCCCAATGAAGCCTGAGTGCTGATGTCTGCAGCATCCTCTCCTTCTCAGCCATCTCTCCCCTCCCCCCCCAAAGGAAGCTAGCAGAAAGATGTCTGGAATCTTATCCAGGGGCAGCCAGATGATTCCCTGACTTCACACAGCCTGCCCTTGGAAACAACAACGTGGACCTGAGGAGTCTGAAATGAAGCCAAAGGCTCCTGAGTTGAGTACTGGCCTCACCCAGCCAAAGGCAGGCCTCATGGGTGATGGTGCTCTCATTGTTAAAGCAGTTAGTACATAGCCCCATCTTCAGATAATGCTGAGATTTCTCAGCAAGCTGACCCCTCCTTACCAGAGGATGGGATCCCCTTGCAAGCTTGCACAGCTTGCCTTACTCTATTTCAGTGTTTCTCAGACTGTGGGTTGGGACCCACTGGGTGGGTTGCAAGCCAATTTCAAGTGGGTCATGTAGCTTGTAACTTAGCCACCATCGAAAACACAGAGCTGAAAATACAAGGTACAGAGCTGCTGGGTAGGGTGGGCTCCTGGTGGGAGAGAGGCATGGTGCTTTGCCCTGAACAGGTGGAAAGATGGGATGCTGGAAAAGAGAGAAGATGGTGTGGTTGGAGAAGGATCCAACTCATTGATCTGATTTGACTTCCAGGCTGGAATGTTTGAATTCTGAACTATGCAATATAACAGCATGAGTGCACTTTGTATTGGGACCTTTGGCTGATCGTGGCTTCAGCTTGAAGCCTAAATTGATGATATCACTCCTGTCCATGACATCACTTCCAGGTTAAAGACCCCTTCTGGTGGGTCCCAACAGATTTTAATTCTAAAAAGTGCTAAAAAATTTGAGTACCTCTGCTGTATTTGATCATGAAAGAGGAGAAGGATGACTGAGGAATGGATGTGGCAGCCGTTATATGTGCACATGGTGAGATGCAAGTCTTCTCCCAGTGGGCCATCACTTGATGGCCCCTTCCCTCTCCAGTCTGAGGCCACTGGGTGCTTAACTTTGAGCTCTTCTTGGGAAACCAAGGGAGGGTTCACAGATAAATGAGAAAGCTAGAGAGCTGGCAGGGTGAATATAAGATAGCTGATGAAGGGGGGAAAGAGAGTGGGGGAGGCAAGAGAAAAGAAATAGCAAATTGGGTAGGAGCCACCTAAGGAGGGAGCCAGCCCTCCATATCTAAGGAAAGCCTTCCATGTCAGCACAGATCCCCAGAACAGAGGCAAGGGAGGAAGCACCCATGCAGTAGGCCCCAGTTGTCTCCCAAACCCTAGACCTAAAAAGAGCAAAATTATTGAGTTCTCCCTGATTTCTCCCCCTTGGGATGCCTTAGGTCTTGTTTCTGTACAAGGCCCTACAGTCCATAGGATTTTCCTGCCTACCTAATCATGGTGAGAACATAATGGAATAGCATAGCACATCTTCACTGACATGGAGATAAGAGCATAATTTTCCAGGCTGCTTATCTGAAGGATGACAAGAAAAGCTGTGTGCCTGTAAATCCAGGGTGGGCAACTTCATGGTCAGTTGATTTTCTCAGCCAGTGCTATCATTCTGCAGTCCCTCACCTTCATCGTTTCGGGCTGCCTGAGAGACTGCTACTCCACTACTGCTGTTTTGCACGGGGAACACTCCTTGTCCCTCTCTGCCCCACCATCACATGAGGCAAAGGCAAGAAGATTCCTGTATCCAACTGTTGGCTCAGACAGAACTTGTGACCCTTTTTTGGCTGGTGTCAGTGTGTTTGGGATTCCTCACCTTCACCCTCCCTTCCATTGTGCTGTCTGAGATTAGCTGGTTGTCTCTGGAACCAGATAGGAATTTTTTGCTGTCTACCTGACTGGCCTTGGTTGGCATTTTTATTTTTATTTTTGGTCAATCCCAGGCTGTTGTAATTGGTCAGGTGGGTTTTTTCTACAGCCATAGTGCTCACGTCCGGCAGGTTTGTCATGGACCAAGGGACAGGAGTAGGGATTTTGGTATGCATCTTTTGATAAGAAGTCAGTGCGTGAGTCAGGCCCAATCTCTGGAGTCTGCCTAGCTTAGGGAGGCTGGCTGGTGATCCCCTTGGGCTTGGATTACAAAGTTGCCCTCAAAAGCTTTCCAGCCTGAGGGAGGTGGTACTGTGCAGTTCGGCTTCCTCAGCCCCTTGTGGCTGGTATAGAAAAGCTCGGGTGACCAATTGATGGTCTGTTGCTTGAGTCAGGATGGCAATGCCTGAAGGGTAGTAAGGGTAGTAGGCAATCACTGCCAGTTTATTCAAGTGGCAGATTGGCTTTCAATAAAATGTGGCCTAATTAAAAAAAAAAGTGATGTCATCCAAGCAACTTGTCTCTTGTTTATTGGGGGGGGGATACATGGGCAGTGCATAGTTTTCTCTTGCCCAGGGACAGAGTCTACGCTTGGATAGAATATGTGGATTTAGGATCACTAGTCCTGTACTCTAGAAACTGAAATTTCAACTAGAAATCTGTCTTGTGTGAATTTATATAGCCCATGTGGAGAATAAGCCCAAACACATCTTTGCGGCACCTTAAAAGACTTAACAAATTTATCCTGGCACAGCTTTCATAGGGAAGTGCCTTCTTCCTCTAATCCATATGGAGACCATCAAAACAATTATAGCCCAGCAGCGGGAGAGAGAGTTTAAGATACACAAACATCAAGATACTGAAAAAGGATTTCCAAAGGAGGAAAAAAAGCATATGGGGGCCAAATGATTGCTGGGGGGAGATGTTTGAAATATCAGAAGGTGTGAAGAATATTGGTTTCACAGGACAGACCAGAACATAGCTATTAAGAGTCAAATCCATTAAAATAGCTGAGAATATTCTTGGTGACTTTGATGAGAGCTGGATCTCACCTTTGTTGGAGGAAAGTGTACACTTGTGTCACTGGACCTACCATTTTTGAGCATCATTAGGATCACCTTTGTGCCAGGAGGCTTGTCTTTAAAAAGGTCTTTAAAAAAGAAAAAGAGAAAGAGAGGTGGAAGGGAATGAAAGAGAATAAATTAGAAATCTCTAAATGATTGCATCCACAGAGAAAACATAGCGACTTGAAATTTGAGTTGGGGGAGAGACACCATCTTGTGGTCTGGGTATTTACTGTCTGATAATTGTTTTGTTTCTAAGAGTAAGCATCCCTCCTGACATAAAGCACTCTGAAAAAGCAAAACAAAACAGGAAATTAATAGGTTTTTTTTGGGGGGGGGGAAGGGAAGACCCCAAAGGCTGAATATAAAAAGCTGTAAAGGCACAAAAATGAACCATATGATTGTCACTGGAAAGTATATGAATGTTAGCAGTTTCCATTTGGGGGGGGGAATATAATCTTCCTGTCCTGAATGCTAATCTTTTCTCACTTCAGCATCTAATCATAGCTGACCCTTGACAAAAGCCCTTTGTTCTTCATGTTTCTGAAGTCATATTTCTTCTTCTTCTGCCCCCCCCTTAAAGAAAGGTGTTGACAGAGAAGCAAATGGCAGTGAACATCCAACAATACAGAATTTTATGTTTTCTTTGAGTGTGCATGTGTTTTAAGAGGTGTTTCATCTGGTCTTGTTTCTCTTCCAGGAAGTTGATGGCAATAAAGTGATGTCTTCATTTGCCCCGCACAATTCATCTACCTCACCCTCAAAGGCAGAAGAAGGTGGGCGTCAGAGTGGAGAGTCATTCTCCAACATGGCTCTGGGAACCCCTGAAAGGCGCAAAGGCAGCTTAGCAGACGTTGTGGACACTCTAAAACAGAGAAAAATGGAGGAGCTGATCAAGAATGAACCGGAAGGTAAGGGTAGTAGGAAAAGGCTGGTTTTCCCCTTTTCTCAGTAACTGAGATTCTCCAACTTCAAGGCAGGCCAGTATGTTGTGAGCCTTGAAGTTCCCACCTCCCACCCCCATTTTCAGTTTCACTTTGTCTTCCAGAGACAGAAATGAACATATATACACCTGAATTCATCATTCAATACTCTCTCCTTTCCACATTACACTGTTTTGGATCATAAGACACATTCACATTGATTTCTTGTGTAGCTTGAAAAACAAACTTGCAGTTATTGTTTCAATAGGCTATGTCTAATCCTGCTATTTCTGGACTTTATAAAGATAGATTTTATTGGGGATTTGAAAGCAATTTTAATTTAAATGGAACTATATTGTTGATTTTTAACACCTTACCTTGTCTTAGATGCCTTTGGGCAGACAGGTGACTTTGTTATGAGTACCATGAATAAATGCATGTGGTACCCAGTTTTGAAACTAACTACAGCATAGCCCCTCATGGAAGCAATGAGGGTTACTTCCACAGAATGATAGTCATGACTCCCGTCCTATTTAAATTAACAGGTCTTAATGCTGGTCATGATTAACTTGCCTCATTGATTTTAATGGTATTGCATCATGACTGAATTTCTTTGGAAACAACCCAGACACCTTGGCTCCCCAGCATCAACCTTACTTCTAGTGTTATTCTCAACAGAGAAAATTATAAGGATGGATCCAGTCCTGCGCTGTGTTCCTCGTACTGGTTCAGTATAGCAGCAGCACCGCAGACAAATGTAAGTTCCAGAAGTCATTTCAATGTGACATCCAGCATGGAGGATTGACCCAGCTTCAGTTTAGCTGTCCTTCCCCTCCTCTCCCCTCCCCTTGTCTTCTCTCCACCTTTGTGCAGGACCTTGTGCAGGTGGAAGCAGGACTCTGGAAAACTATGGAAAGTTTCTCTTGTACAATAATTCATTGCCCTTCTGGTTATCTGGTTAACATTTCTAGCTGGTAAAAGTTGTTTTAATAACTTGCTGCCCCTCTGAGTACTATTTCTTAAATCTTTCACACTTATTTGGAATACAAAATTCTTCATACTTCAGTACATACTTCAGTACAACAGATGTACTGTTTCATACCTTGCGCTCTCAGTCACATGCCATTTTAAGAGATGAACTGTTTCCGATTCTGCAATGTTCAGGAATACAGCTACTTTCTGCTTATCATCTTTCTCAACATGGCCAGTTGCCTTCACGTATACGTTACAACTTTGAAGATTCTGCAGCTTTACTTGAGAGGTTCAGTTCTTTTAGCAGCCTTCGGATGCTCCATTACCACAACTTACTGTATTAATCACAATAATGTTTCCTTCAATCATTTTTTCTTTCTTTGAAAGCCCACTCTTTTAACCATGATATATTTTCCTAAAAGTAGATCAAGTTTAAAATGGAATCAGTCTTCAAATAAAACTTTTTGTTTGTTTCAAGTACAAGATAATGGGTGTACTCAGCCTTCTCTAAAGCTATCTAGAACTTTTGTTGCAAGAAATTGTCCTCCTTAAGGGGACAACTTTTTTTCCCCCCCAATTTTGACCAGACAGGGTTGGGGAATGCCATCCTGGAGGAGAGGGCACCCAGGAGCAGGTTGCAGGGAGCTGCTTAGATTCAAACGCTGCAGAATTTTGATAGCCCCCAGGGGCAGCAAGTGCTGATCTGATGACTGCCAGTTCCCGCCCCTGAAGAGAAACTGCAAGGAATTGAAAGGGCATGGTACTTTGGCCTAGAGACCAATGAATGGCCTCTGATGTTGCCAGTAGGGACTTGAGCATCCTCTCTGTGGTGCCATTTAGTACAGTAACTTAACCCCAGGGGTTAACAACTCCTGCTAACTGGGCAAGAGACACTTTCTTCAAGTGTGTGCGCCTCTTTTTAGCAAGGGGAGAGTAACTGGCCCGCCTCACTCCAGCAGTGTCTTTTCTAGTGGCTGTCTGCTGGTATTCTTTTGCATCTTTTTAGATTGTGAGCCCTTTTTGGGACAGGAAGACATTAGTTATTTGATTTTTCACTGTAAACTACTTTGTGAACTTTTGTGTTGAAACATGTTATATAAATACTGTTAATAATAATAATAAAAAATAATTTTTTTGCCATCCTCCCCTGGAAGGTCTGGAAGATGTTCATCTTTAGGCAGATTCAGTGTCTGTGAGACCTAGAGATCAACATAGCTCAGGGCCATTGACAAAGAGGTCATCATCTAAGAAGGCTCTGGGCTGTGCCACAACAGACTTGCTATGTACTTGAATCAGTCTTTAGAGGAGCCCTGTATAGACATTAGTCAATATGCAGGTAGCTGGGTATATTACCCACAAATGTTCACCCCAAAACTCCATTCCTATACTTACACATCCCTCACCCCAAGTTATATTTGTCACAGTTTTCACCCAAAGAGTCAGGAGCAAATTAGGGAAATTCTAAACCCTGGCAGGATGCAACCCGCACCCTCTTGTACCAGCCTATTCCACCTAACCCTCGAGGATAATGTAGTCTGCTTATAACACAAATGCCCAGGTTCTTTTGAAATACATTCCCTTGGTCAATAAAATGGATTACACTTAATCTTCACAATAGAAGAACTTTATTTACAAGAAAAAGATTAGTTCTTAAGGGGGACATTGTTGCTCCATAACCATTAATATCATGCATTTACATTAGCATATAAAAACTAGAACAAGTTAGCTAGCTTATCTACAGGATAGTAAGGTTACTGAATGACCCACATTGCGGGACAGTCAGCAGCGTAATACGCCATAAGGCTGCCTTCTAACATACTCCAGCATAAGGCATGCTAACCCTAGCTTTCCTTTTTGTGAACCCCCCTTTCGGTTAACCACATCTGAATAGCCTCATGTCTTCTTCTACTTAACAACCAAAATCTCTCTTAAAGGAAAAGACCACTTGTCTAACCGCCTGACAATGTTGTCTGCAAACACTTTAGCCAGGGAGAGATTCTTCCTGTAGTAGGGAATCTTTCCCTGGCTGGCTGCAGTGTCCATCATCACAGACAAATGCTGTCCATGTGGGCTTAGAATCAAGTCAGGATAGGGATGGAGTTTTTGGGTGTGCACCAGTGGATTCTGTACCCAGTACAGTGTCCACACTTTGATTAAAAAGAAAGTGTACAGGACTTTCCACTTGTGGACAGCTGGAAGCAAAGTTTTTCCTTACTTCTCTTGACGAGATTCCTTCTGACAATTCCTTCCTTTTGACAGACTTCTGCTTTTTGAGTATGAAGTTGCTTTTCTGTAACGCTCAAGTTTATATCTTCTTTTCTGTTTATGTTCTGGATTCAGGCACATGGGAAAGAAGGCAAAAGTTGTAGGAGGAGCCAATCTTTTAATGCACAGAAATTATGAGAAAATGAATCTAGAGGAACTTTGGCCACATTACAGTGAATAATAGATCGTGAATTAGACAAAAATAGACCTTGAACTATTTCAGAATTTTTCACACCATTGTTAACACTGGTCTAGCTACACCTCATGTTGGCTAAGATCCAACTGTATTTCTCAGCTCTTTGGACCATCTAAATTTGTTCATAGAAAACAAATCACCATGGTGACTGGACCAGTGAAGATTGCTTCCTGCCCACATCCTCTTGCATAATTAGTGTTGAAATCTGCGGAGAAGAGAAATGTGGCGTGGACTATTGAGTCCAGCCAGGAAGGAGGGGAGATCATGTGAGCAAGCCTAAGGCTGCAATCTGGTATATACTTACCTGGGAGTCATTTCCGTTAAACTCAACTGGTCTTACTTCTGAGTAGACATACCAAAAGGCTTCATTGCTAGTTGAGTATCTGGATGAATGTATGGGGCCCACAAAGCAATGAGACCAGCAATGTGAAGTCATGGGTTGGCTACTAGTACATGTGTATAGTTGGGAGTTTCTCAAACAATACATTTCATGAAAAGCTGGATACTGTATCTCCTCTCCAGTGTGTGGATAAGAACTGATAGTATTTGATGATGGATGCCACCGTCATCTCAGTGTATGGAGTGGTGCTGTTTTTGGAGTGGGTTTGCAATGTGTGGATAGCTTTTCATCATTTCTGCAGCAACTCTCCCCCCCCTATCTGCTTATGCTATTTTCCCTCAAATGTAGTTTTACAGTTAACGATAGATTAGTATAAGGCAAATGCAATTTAGGTTTCCTATATGAAGTGCCAGGCTAACTCAGTGGTGACCCTGGCCTCTGTGCTGCTTGGAGTCACAACCACAAACTGCTGACCCCCACCAACTGGCCTGCCATCCCCCACCCACCAGTCCCGATGTCTGCCTCCCTTCCAGAGGCCCCGGGAGGTGCCTCCCTGACCCTCCAAAGGTCTTGTAAGGCCCTCGGAGGACCTAAAGCATCATTTCTAGTTTTGTGGAGGAAATCGGAAGTGATGTTTTAAAGCCCTTAGAAGGCCTTAGTGCTTCTAAGTGCTGGGGAGTGCTGGGGTGAGTTTCCAGCCCTCAAAATGCCTTCTAAGGGCATGAGAAGTCACTTCCAGTTTTCTCTGTGAAACCAGAAGTTATATTTTTCAGCCCTCCAAGGGCCTTACAAGGCCTTTAGAAGGGTTGGGGAGGTTGTGCGCAGCTTCCCTGGCCTTCAGAATGCCTGTGAGGGGAGGCCCTCAGGGGGTGGCCCTTGGATTGGCACAACAGCTGACTGAGTGCTGTAGGGGAGCCACGGGAGTGGGTGGTGGTGCAGCAATGTCCCACCCAAGCCTGGCTCCCATGGCATTTGTCCCCCTTGTCCCCCCTCAGGTACATCACAGGGCTAACTTGCCAATAGAGTTTGCATCCAACCCTGGTATAACGTGATCCATTTTCAGGAGATGGGAGCAATTTCAGCTATCCAGGCTGAAAGAAGTGACTGCAGGGAGCCTTTTGGAGTTTTGGAGCCTTGGAAGTCTGCTTGATTTCCCCCCATCAATTAATTTGGTGTCAACTACAAATGTGGTCATTTCATTTTTCAACCCTGGTTGTTTCTGAATAAGTTAAACAGCACCAGTTCCAATACAGGTCATTAAGTGACCCCACTATTGACAGGCCTGCACTGCAAATAGTATTGATTCATTCACTGTGTTTTCCTATTTTCTAACCAGTTACCAGTCCATATGGGACTATCTACTTAGTTTACTTAGGGCACAATCCTAACCCACTTTCCAGCACTGGCATAGCTGTGCCGATGGGCCATGTGCTGCATCCTGCAGTTGGGGGGCAATCATGGAGGCCTCCTCAAGGTAAGGCAATGTTTGTTCCCTTACCTCAGAGTTGCATTGCCCTTACCCTGGGGCTGGAAAATTGGTTAGGATTGTGAGGCCTTTAGAGTCTTAGTAATGCTAAGTATTATATGTTATAATAACGAAGATGATGATGGTAAGGCCCCAATCCTATCCAGGGCTTGCAGCTGCAGACCTTGCAATATACTGCCATAAATTCTGGGCCAGTGGCACAAAAGCAGCTCTGTCAGTGTGTGGGTTGGGGCCACCAGCACGAATGGCTGGAGGCCCCGCTGACACACCACTGGCTCAGCCAGCTTGTGCGAGAGCAGATAAGTTGGGGGCAGGGGCAATTCAGGGGAGAATTGGGGTGAGTCAAACCAGTGGTGGGAGGGGGAGGATCTTAGTGGCAGCAGAACGCACCAAGATCATATCTCCTATTTCCTGACTTGACATGCCCCCTGGTTCTCCTCAGACTCATACCACCTAAATGGTTGGTGTAGGTCTGAGGAGATGTATTATATTAGCAGTGAGGTGGCCTACAGCAAGATAATAAAAAAAAAAAAAAAATTACCTACCTGTCTTGGGCAGACTGGTCTTCCCCCCCCCACCCCACCATAGCATGCAGTGTGTGCTCCATCAACAACATTGCGTTCTGTGGGCTGGTGGGGGACAGGATTGGACTGCCTTTTTGTCAGGAGCTTTTGGGGAGAGCCAACTATATGAAGTCTGCTTCTGCTTACGTGCTTGTTAATACCGTCAAAGTCTTCTAAGCATCTGAAGCAGCAGGCCTGCCCTTTGCAAAACGCGTTCTGATTCTTGCTTGACAGGACTTGCTCTTCAGTGTGTTTAATTATTCTAGTGTAAATAGTGTTTTTATCAATTAATTTGGCACAGATGTTGGGCTGACAGGGCTGAATGTAAATTTCTGGCTCCTCATTGATCCTTTTCTGAAAATTAAGAACATAAGAACAGCCTCACTGGATCAGCCATAGGCCCATCTAGTCCAGCTTCCTGTATCTCACGGTGGCCCACCAAATGCCCCAGGGAGCACACCTGATAACAAGAGACCTCATCCTGGTGCCCTCCCTTGCATTGGCATTCTGACATAGCCCATTTCTAAAATCGGGAAGTTGCACATATGCATCATGGCTTGTAACCCGTAATGGATTTTTCCTCCAGAAACTTGTCCAGTACCCTTTTAAAGGCGTCCAGGCCAGATGCCATCACCACATCCTGTGGCAATGAGTTCCACAGACCAACCACGCATTGAGTAAAGAAATGTAAGAGTAAATTGGTGATTTATTGACGACCTCCCAATCCTTCAGTAAGGAGGCTAAATTTTAGTTGTACATTTATGTTAGAATGTCAATAGTGTCACTTCCAGGCTCTTTAAGGTCTCTCAGATTTATGCCATCTCAACGTATTAATTGGTTAATTTTCAGTTTATCAATTCATTTTATAATTTCCTTCCTTGTCACCTCTATTTGTCATCACTTGAATACCTTGAAAACATCTGTCCAACATCTTTTGCCATGAAGAATGATGCAAAGAATTGGGTTCACTTTTCTTCATTCTCCCTATGCAACTTCAGTAACTATTTTGCACCTTTGCAGCCCAAAGTTCAAATGCTTCCTGTTTCATAGATGATTTCATGCTTTTGATATATGGAAGAACTTTTATATGGTTTGTCTTCAGCATTTATGCAAGGTTTTTTTTTTTATTTTTTAAAGGATATATTCATGCTTTTTTATAGTTTTCTTGATGTGCAGTGCAATCTTATCTTGTGTTGACACCACCCCGCATAAGCAGTTTAAAAACTGCTCTGAAAATATTTGGATATTTAATGCTAGCTATTTGATTAGTCATATGGGCAATCCCAACCAATCAAGGACCACATACTAAACAGGATGGTGTGGCCATGCTACATAGGCAGTCAGATTTGGCTATGTGATGACCTCTGAAGATGGACAAAATGAAATGAGAGAGAGAGAGAGTGTGTGTGTGTAAATGAATAGGCAATTATTTCCATGGACATTCCTGAGCAATTATTGTGTGGGCAACTATTGTGTGGAGTATAATGTGTAATATTATGCACTTACCATGTGAGTCAAGGATATAGGGGCCAAATTTCTTTCAGGAATACCACAAAAATTCTATTGAGAAAAGCAGGACAATAGATTGATTCCATTTTTATTCTACTGTCCCAAGAAGCTCAGGGTGGTATATGTAAGAGTATTCTTTTTGATGCTCAGAACAATCCTGTGAAGTAGGTTAGCTTGAGAGATAGTGATAGTCCAAGATCACCCAGTGAACTTAGTTCTCCCCAGTCTAAATCCGGCATCTTAACTACTACTCCTACATTTTATTGGCAAGATTTGAACCAATAGCTGAACCTGGCTCATAGCTCAGTCTATTAGGTGCTATAATACCGTACAATCATGGAAGAGACCAACAAGGTCAGCTAGTCCAACCCCCACCTGTAGCAGGAAATTCCTCCTAAAACGTCTTCAGCAGGTGCCTGTCAAGCCTTTGCTTCACAATCTCCACTGAGGGAGAATCCACACTTCCTTTGGGAATTGGTTCCACTGCAGAACCACCCTTACTATTAAGATGAATTTGACTCACCCCACTTTTAACACTCCACACAAACTTAATATAGAGGAGCGGCAAACACAAACAAGTGAAACAAGGTGGGAAATATGGCCCATTTACGCCAATCTGAGGGCTGCAATTTTAAGACAACAGCCCCAGTGCTGGACCGTTTTGTTGGCTGGTTCACTTGCTAGCTAGGCTAACTTTAATATTACTTGTTAAGCAGGAGTTTTGAAGTAAAAAGAAATTTAGGCCTTAGTAACTGACGTTCCGTGCTCACTCATTTGGTCGTGGTTTCCATGCGAGGAAAAATGTTTCATGCACCAAAGTTTATAGAGAAACAACTGGTTGACAGGGACCTGTATGCGCCCTTGTTACCCACACACACATGTGATGTGATTGTAAATTAGCCTGTTCTATTGAACAAAGCCCACAATATGCTTCTGCTGGAAAACAACTGCTCTGCGTAATGGTCATTTATCCTTCATTCCCTCTCCCACCCCCACCCCTACCCCAAAGAGATATATTAAAATAGATTTGAACATTTTTTATTTTTTTTTTGCATTTGCACAGATATTATGGCCTCACTGTGGAGGCACATTGCATCACTTTGGGAAGGGCCTTCTAAGGAAGAGGCCCATGTTGTGTAGATGTTGAAGTAGGGAGATGCGGGAAGGGGGGGGTTGGTTGTACAAATACAGCGTTAAGTGGAAGGCCATGCATGCTCCAGAGACTCCATTAAGCAAAGGTTACAGTTAGACATAAGAATGGTAACAGAGCTTATGCATTATCTCAGCTCTGCTAAAATGAAAATGTATAGCACAAACAAAAGACCTACAGCTTTCTGAAGAGATGAGGAAAGAGGTGGGGAGGCGGGAGAACCACAGAACATTGGGGCTTTTAAACAAATGTATGCAACAGAAAATCTTTTCTTCCCTCCAGCCATTGTTCTATTGTCTTTCAAAGGCCATTAAAATGAACAGCAGGTTGTGATGAAAATTTCATTAAGCTCTAGTTAAATCATTATGAGGGTGCCATATTCATGCCTCGGTTCTTTGCCCATAGAGGAGACAAAAAACAGAATAAAAATGAGGTGGATGTTATCCCACCTTCACCCTTCCCCCTCCAAATAACAAAAAAAAAAACCCAACTAATAATGGAAATTGGAAGAGTGAGGTAAGAATCTTCAAAAAAGAGAGTATTGGTGCTTGGGAATTGTTTGGAACAAGATGTATCAAAAATGATAAACAGGAGAATATTGGCATTATAAAATACTCTCCCCTCCTCCTCCTCCTCCTCCTCCCTCTCCCTCCCTCCCTCCCTCCCTCCCTCCCTCCCTCTCTCTCTCTGTCCCACATAGAATTAGAAAGTGGCTAATTAAGAAATCAGCATTATTCAGGATAGAAGGAAAAACAATCTCATTTGTGAATTTGACATGGGCAGCTGAAGAAATAGGGGAGAGACCCCTTAGGTTTACCATTTCTACATCTTGAAAGACCCCTCAAAAAGGGAGGGTACACTGGTTGATTATGAACATGACAACCTCTCTGTATTCTTAAAATGATATTTGGTAATAGTTGTTTGCCAGCTCTAAGCCATAGTAGCAAGCAGGGTATACCCAGGAGCCAGGTTGCACACCAGGGGTTGTGCTAGAGCAGGAGTCAACAACTTTATGGCCTGCAGGCTGGATCTGGCCAACCACCCCAGGTCACCTGGCCTGCATGGAACTCAGCTTGGGAGATGAAACCTCCCACACAATTTGCCATGCATCAGACAGAGACGGCAGACCCGGTGCATGGCACAGAGACTATATGAGCCTGAGCAAGTGGCTCTGCCATTCCCTGTCCATTGCATAGGAAATTGGGAAGGATGCTTCACTTCCCAAGCTGAGCACTGCACAGCCAGGAGCTCAGCAACCCAGAAGTTCTGCAATGATGTGATGATGTCATTGCAGAAAGTCCAGTGCCTTTGCTGAAAAGGTTGTTGACTCCTGTATTTAAGTATGTGGGGTAGAGAGACACAAGCCTTCTTCCTGGAAGAGATCAGTTGGTGCCAATCCTCTTCTGAAGACATAACATTTTGGCACACTTACAGAATGCAAAGCATGTGTTTATAGCTCATTGAAATCAGTGGTGTTTCACTCTACACAATAACTCAACTCTCACTGATTCCTGAAGGACATGGGGCCATACTATAAATTATATTAAACTAGTCAGCACTGATGTCTTAACTGCCCCACCCCCTAAAATAGCAGCTGTGTCCTAATCGATCAGGACAATAATAGGGGCAAAGTAAGCCCCTCCTTCCTTGTAACACAGTCCTGGTCTGGATTGAGCCCCCTGTGGTTGCTATTTGCAAAAGAAAATTAAAGCCTGTCAGCTGTAACAATAGGCTTATGATAATGTGCAGTTGATCTTTAAAGACGGATATAGCAAAAGCACATTGATCATATACTGTGAGTGAGGGATTGATTTTGTGGTGGTTTGACTGCACCTGTGTGCACCTGCGGTTGGTGTTCCAACGAGGCAATCCTTTCCTCAGATGCTACTTGGCTAATGGCAGCCTTGGTCTCTCTAGTCCAGTGCTTCCCAAACTTCTGCAAGTTGGGGGCTCTGTACGTATGCGTGCAGGAGGGGCTATGGCACCAACGCAGTCCCCAGGATCATGCTGCTACCAAGGGGTCATTTTTGACCACTCCCTTATGTTTCAAGCTTCTCACAAGTAGAAAATAGCACAACAGGCAAATGAATGAGCCAGAACGTTTCTCTTGGATATGCTAGTTTTCTGTCTTTGGAGACAGGCAAAATTCCTCACCTCTTGTGAGGTGGTATGGGCCATTTCACCACCTTATTCTGCTACAGGCATCTAGCTTAGTTTTGCTGACTCTCAGCGGCAGTGCCTCTCTAGGGTCTTAGGCAAGCATCTTTTCCCCCTTTAGCAGGGTATACCAGGGTCTGAATCTGGAATTTTGCATGCAAGCCCTGCATGCAAAACATGTATTCTAGCTCTAAACTGCTCCCTTTCAGAAACTGCCCAAGCCCTGTGCAAGTCACTACCTATTCAGATCTCATATCATTTGCCTTCTTAGTGGCAACAGTGCCACTAATGCACCTTGTGCATGAGGCTTTACACTTGGGGATAGAATGAAGTTCTTCACGTGGGAAGCCATAGTATTGCCACAATCCATTTTTGTGCATTTCCATCGTGCTTGCTGAGTTTTTCGGAAGTCATTTTGTTATTTTATGGTTTCTCCTGAGATCTGCTGACTTGCACACACACACACACGCACACACACACACACCCTCTTTTCATATCTTTTGCTCTCATTGTTTGGTTCCTGCTTAAGGCAAATAGATGGTACAAATCTCAGCCATTTCTGCCAAGTGGTTTTGCAGATACAGAATCCAGGGGATTTGACTTATTGCTGATGCATTTTACATCAATGCTGCTTTAGCCTACATACCCCTCAAGGCATAAATCTATTACCAAAGTCACCCAGTGTTATTGTATATGAAACATTATCTCCTTTCTAACTCAGGAGAAGAGTCAGTCCCCTTCTATTTCTGGTGTACAATAATGAAGATAATAGAGTGGGCTTGGATAGGTCTTATAGACTGTGACAGAACTCCAGCATTTACACTGAGGGTTGCCTTTTGACCCTGCCCTTCCTCTTGCAGTAAAATCATTAGCAGGATATGAGATCTTTCCCTCTCCTTATTTTCGTAAGCAACTGAAGGCTGGCCCAAGCTTGCTGTGTTCTCCCAGACTCTAGAATAGTCTGAAATCTTTTTGCAAACATGGGAAAAATCACAAGTTCCTAAAAGCAAGGGCCCTAAATAGCTGGTAGGCTGGAAGGTTGGTTGGGTTCTTTCTTTGACTTGTAGTCTCACTGGAAGGATTTTAAGCTCTAAAGAGAGTTAATTTTTTTTTTTTTAAGTAGGAATCTTTTCAATGCACAGTTTAGCTTTTCCAAAAGATTTAAAAGTACAGACATGCTTTCTAACTAGGTAGAATTAAGTTTTAAAAAAATTTTTTTAAATAAAACTAAACTTTCTGAGAATTATTCTGTGCTTGATCTGTTTGAGGTTTTTAAAAATTTTAAATATTTTAAAAATTTTAGATTTTAAAAGCTCTGAACACCCCACCCTCTTAGGCTAATGCCATTGTTGTATGGACTTCATGGGTATGCTACATATGTTCAGCATCTGAAGTTTGTTTTAGGAAGAATTCACAAAATTGTGCAGTTTTAGTATGGCGGGCAGTGCAATCCTAAATTGTGCTGGAATAGGCAGGCAGGTGAGCCTGCACTGTATCCAGTGCAAGTTTGGGGCTGACAGCAGGCCAGCCCGGGGCAAGGATAAAATTTTTTCCTTACCCCAGGTAACATTGGAGCAGCCCCAAAGAGGCTGCTCAGATCCATGCCACTTGCAGAAGTGACACAAATCTGAGCAGCCCAGGGCTGGCCCAGGCTGCCTGGGAACAGGGCTGCCCATTGGCATAGTTGTATCAGTGCTAGAAAGTTGGATAGGAAAGTTGGATTGGGCACTACATTTATTATTTCTTAGTGAGTGGCTGAGTGAAATGTACACATATGACCTGATAGACTGAGACACTTCACAGGTTGATGGACATAATGATTCTGATGCATGCCTTCCTTTTTGTTAAGCTGCATGCCATCACAGAGCAAAGGAAGGAATCCTATAGATGTGGAATCCTTAGAATCATATGAACCTGCCTTATAGTTAATTGAACTATTGGCCCATCTAGCTCAGTCCTGTCTATTCGGATTTACAGCGGCTCACCAGGGTCTCAAGCTACCAAATCCTTTTTTGAGCTGGAAATTGACTCTGAGACCTTCGGCATGCAAAGCATAAGCTCTATTACTGGACTATGGCCCCAGTCAAATAATTATTACAAAATGTTATATAGTTTTTCCTACATGTTTCCAACATTCCAGTCCTCCTGAGCTGTGGATCTACAATTATTTTATGAGGAAGAAGAACTGAATGATTCTCCTTCAAAAGCACTATGTTCCTCTTTATTGATAATCTTTCCATTTGATGTTGAAGTTCCTGTTATCAATCAAAATGGCAAAAGGACTTGATTTCCAGGTTCTCACATGTGTTGGGAAAAAAAATTAAGAACTCTACCTAATGAAAAGCAATATTGGGTTTGGGCACTTTGTTGAAATGTGAACTGCACGTATCGCCTGATACTGTCAAACTTTTTATTCAACATCTCTTGTTAGGGAATCAAGAGGTCTAATTCTTCCATAAGCCATCAAAGTTCCAAAGGAGTTCATTAATGGGCACGACAAGCGAAGGCCCTTTGAAATAGCCGGGTATTGGTGTTTGCCTTGTTCTGTTTTCCTTCTTTTTTTTTTATAAAGCACATCTGATGAGGTAGAGGAGAAGGAAGAAGGGGGGAGAGAGAAAATGAAGTGATCAGAACCTGAAGAAAAGCCTCAGGATACTCTAATTGGCTGAGGTTTGAGTTTCGTTTGTTTGGATCCTCACCATTCCCTTTGACGAAGTCTACACTAAAGAGGCTTTGTAATGCTTTTTCTACTGAAGGGCAAACAAGGGTACTTTGCAATGGATAGCTTTTAAGTTTGGTTCCCCCACTCACTTGCTGCTGGGAAGGATCCTTCCAGTGTGCCGACCACAACATGTCCCTCCGCGCAGTCTGTCCTTAGAAACAACAATAACCCGTGTCTCTTCTTGTCGTGCAAGCTGGCTTCTCACCCCGAGCAGCTCTTTCAAAAGCACCGCCATATGGAGATGCACAAATACGCAAGGGATGATTAAAAAGGAGAAGCAGAAAGGAAGAAACGGTGTGTGGAGCGTGGCTGTGTGAAAGGAAGCCCTTTCAGTGCGACAGTGGAGGAAATCTTTCTTCTCCAGACTTTTAACATTTGCGAGACATGCTGGGGAGTTTGAAGTGGTGCCAATCCTTCCCCGCTCAAAGTCATATGCTCATTTGTCACCTTCAGGGTTTCCTCCCCCTCCTAATATTTAATACTGATCATAAAAGTTGATTTCAGTGGATGATCTTCTCCTCCTCACCCCACACTCTTCAGAATTGCTTAGAATCCTTTCCAAATTTCTCCGGCTTCACATCCTTGAAGATGGGTAGCTTTGAATGCTTGGAGAGGGGGTATTTTTCTTTTGTTGATAAAAGACATCTAAGATGCCTATACTGCATCTTAGTTATGAAAGCAACCAAAGAGGTCAAGGAAAAGAATTTACAGTAACACTTTGTTTTAGTGAAAAGGCTACTGTTTTCCTCTACCTCTTTTCAACTATCTGATAAAATGAAAGTAGGTCCTTATGACTCAGCCACTAATGATTAGGGTGGTAACACAATTAACAGCCCAATCTTAACCTGTCCTGGAGCAGGCAGGCCAGTGGGATCCTGGCCCCACCCCCATAAGTGCTGATTCCTGGCCCCACCCTCCACTTACTCGCCACCTGCCCAAAGGCCTGCCCACTGCGTGCCCTCCCCCACCCCAAAATGCCTCCCTCCCACCCTTCCCATGCTCCCCAGACCACTGTGCTGGCCTAGCTTGGCCAGCATGGGCTTACCTTGTATGCTGGCTGAGCGAGGCTCATGTTGGTCTCCCTCCTGTCCTCTCCCTCCCTTCTTTACGGTGCTTTTGCGACACCAGTGGCACTTGCGCCGGCCCATTCCTTTTTTTGGATTGTGCCCTAAAGAAATCTTAGAGTCAAACTAGACATTACTTGAAGCATGTGCTATGCAGCTGCATGCTTATGTTTCTTTTGGTAGATTTTTTGGGTAGATTCTTTCCTCTTTTTAGCAGGGGGAGAGTAACTGGCCCACCTCACCCCAGCAGTGTCTTTTCTAGTGGCTGTCTGCTGGTGTTCTTTTTGCATCTTTTTAGATTGTGAGCGCTTTTGGGACAGGGAGCCATTTAGTTATTTGATTTTTCTCTGTAAACCGCTTTGTAAACTTTTAGTTGAAAAGCGGTATATAAATACTGTTAATAAAAATTAATAATAATAATAATAGATTTGGGGGTGTCGCAGCAGGTGGGCTGGGGACTTTGAACCATTGTCCCTTACATGGTCCTATTCTAGATCAGGGCCCTGTGATTGTCATTTAGTAATAGCAAATGGCCACATAGAACATGCTTCTAGTAGTGCCTGTGTAGTCCTTATTTGACTCATCATGTGAGTTTATGTGATTCAGAGCCTATGTGGCATAATTCATAGTTCAGTGCTGAACTAGGACTACGGAGACCTAGGTTCAAATCCCTGTTCAGTGCTAAACTTGGGCTTGTTGCTATCTCTCAACGTAATGAACCTCATCAGGCTGTTGTGAGACTGTACCAGGAAGGGAGAATCTTGTTTACTCCCCTGAATTCCTTGGAGGGAGGGTAGGATAGAAATTTAATAAGTGAATTTGCATATGAGTGAAGACAGAAGTTCTGGAGTAAAAGGTGTCCTTCCTTTGTTTTTAGATGATGCAAACATGCCTTGTCACAGGTGTCATCATATAAGAGACTCTCCAGGGCAGGAGAGAAGGGGGAATGCCACTTCTGAAATGGTGGCTGCTCTCCACAATTTTTGTAAGTGCAAATATTAAAATCATACTTAAAAAAAAAATCTTCTACCCAATTAATCAAGCACTTCTTTTTGCCAATCACTAGGGCTATTAAGAATTGATTCAATATATAGATTTAATTGATTAATCTGATTCCAAAATTAAATTTACAGCCTTATTAATTATGATAGCATGATGCAAAGGTACTACAATAATCCATCAGGTTCAGATTCTGATATGGATATTTTAGTTGTGGTTGACAAGTTATTCCATACCCACCTTCTGTTCAGTTCTAGCTGATGTATTTTCTGTCTAGGAAAATTATATATATAAATATACACAGACATCGACACCCACATCCTAGTTATAGCAAAATTTAATAACTGGGATGCTATTTTTAATACATAAAAGTATTGATATGGTTTCCTTCACAGAAGGGGTACCTGTATCTCAGAGACTGCCACTTCCCATATGTATTCCCTCCCTAACATCTTCTCCTGATGCTCTAATTCATGGTTCATCAATGTTCACCTAAGCAAGAAGCCCCACTCTGATAGTGACCCCAGAGTTACAAAATGGCCTCCTGGAGATTGGTCACAGCACATTACCCGTGGCTTTCCAAAGAGCTTGCAAGACTTGTCTCCTCAAAAAGAACATAAGAACGGCCCTGCTGGATCAGGCCATAGGCCCATCGAGTCCAGCTTCCTGTATCTCACAGTGGCCCACCAAATGTCCCAGGGAGCACACAAGACAGCAAGATACCTGCATTCTGGTGCCCTCCCTTGCATCTGGCATCTGGTGCCCTCCCTTGCATCTGGCATCTGCATTTAGCCTATTTCTAAAATTGGGAGGTTGCACATACACATCATGGCTTGTAACCCATGATGGATTTTTCCTCCATAAATTTGTTCAGTCCCCTTAAAGACTTTGAAGGAGGGTAAAGTGCCTTATTTTATAATTGCTGCTGCCAATTTGGTTGTTTTATTGGCTGAAGTTTTTACTGATTCCTATTCTGGAAGCAACTCTCAGGTTAGGACTACCTGGTTCACCTACTACATTTGATGTATGGCATCATATGACTTTTCTTTCTTTCTTTCTTTCTTTCTTTCTTTCTTTCTTTCTTTCTTTCTTTCTTTCTTTCTTTCTTTCTTTCTTTCTTTCTTTCTTTCTTTCTTTCTTTCAAGCAATTTATATCCTGCTTTTTGACCTGAAATGACTCCACAAAGTAGTTTACAAGTTATAAATGTAACTGTATCAAACAAGTCAATAAAACAATTCAGAGAAAAAGCGGGCGGAACACAACACATGCTCCAACAGTCAAATGCAAAACCATTAAGCCACAAACACCAACTGAAATAAAACTGTTTTTATTCAGTGCTTGAGAAGTAATAAAGAAGAGATAAGAAGATTCTCTTTGGGGCATGTATTCCATGGGCTTGCTTGTGCCACATAGATGGAGTCTTCCTATGTTGCCAAGTGCTTATGCTCCAGTGGAAGGCGTTCACAGACCAGGGTCTCAGTAGGTGACCCAATGCAGAGGCAGGCTGGTATTGGAAAAAAGAGTCCCTGAGATATCCAAGAGGTAGGTGGAAGGTGGGCTTGGGGTAATATCTGGAGGGAGCCATATTGGATTTGGCCATTTTCCAGCCCCCTCAGATCTTTGAGATCTGTAGGACATTGTCAACGTGTGTCCCAGCTCCTTCCTCCCAAATTTCTGTGCCAGTGTTCTTCTTGCTAAGTTCCCAACAGTGACCTGGTGAGTCTGCATTGACTCATTTCTCGCGGAATGCCTTTTGACAGAAGCTGTTAGCTTTGTCAGTGTCGTTGTTTCCAGGTTGTCTTCTGAGGCGCCTCTGACCTAGCATGTTAATGTACAAATATATGCCACAGATGGTGCCAGGCTTTTCTGCCCCCACTACAGCTTTCGGGGGATGCCATTTATTCAAAGTGAAGAGCTGGCCACCTGTTTCTCAGGCCTCTTGTCTTGCCTATTGAAAGGTTGAGACCCTCAGCGAATAGCAACCCTCTAATCTGGGCAATGTTTAGCTGAGGCCTATATGACAGCAAGCAAGAAGAGTTATAACCTCCCACCCTCTCTCACACACACACCCAGAGAGAGAGAGAGAGACAGAGAGAGAGCCTCTTCGTTTTCTCTCTTCCACCTGAGGCGATTGTCATGACCGTGCATATTAAAATTAATAAGACGTTCTAGGCATATGTGCTGGTGTGTTTTCAACATGAAGAAGTGGATATCAAGCGCTTGCCCTAATTAAATAGGCCTGCTTGGTTTAGCTCTAGTGGCTACTTGGTCTCCTTTCTGCCTAATAGGAGATGCTTGTGGAGGAGGCACGGACAGCATTAGAGTTGGCAGAGGGCTCACTTGAAAGTTTTCTTGGCCACCTGTGCCCGGAACACCAAGGGTTGGAGAGCTCCCCGGGTTCATTCTTAACTGCCTGGTTTTTTGTGCACATAGAGGGGAAAGGATAAGTGGTGGGGAAATGATAGCCCCACAAGTGGGAGGAGAGATGAGTGAAGGCTAGGAGCTGGAACAAGCTTTTGGATCAGCTTGTTTGATGTTGATTAAGAGGCTCTGCCAGTGTATGTGGCTGGCTTTGGAGCCACGTCTGTTCCACTGGGCATCTCACAGGCTGCTCTCTCCTTTCTTGAAAGCACAGAAAGTCTCCTGTTGTAACAGAGACTGAGTATCTGCTCACCATGTGCTTGCTGTATGAACACCACTGAGCTTGTTCACACCTGTGTAGCTTCCTGTCTTCATATTATGCACTCAACAAGCAAGGGTTGCTTGTCTTACCAGAGGTAATATGAGATTTTGCCTGGGGAGGGAACTCAAATGCAAACTCTCCCCATCTCTCCAAATTTCTGGTCTTATTTTGAGTGGGATCCACCACTCCTTGGAGTGAGACTGACTCAGATTCACACCCCACCCCTGCTTCTCCTTTGCCCTTAGTGCCCTTCTACTCTCCACACCTTCTCCAAACCAAAAATTCTTTATCTCAGGGAAGAGGGAAAGGTTAAGATGGGGCAGGAAGGGCTTACAGCCATGCAGGAGGAGCCCTCACAAGGAATGTAAGTCTTTTTTGCTTGGGGAAAAAACAAGGGGAATCACGAGGGAAGGACTGGTGCACATCGGCCCTTGAGGTTTTTCAAGTGTTTAGCAGCAATGCGTGACAAATCCAGATGGTTTTGGGGTAGGCCAGTGGGGCTGACACGTTGCTATATTTAATCTTTGAGAAGCATTAGGTTTATGGCCACATGTCTGTGATGTTTGATTTTGATGGCTAACTCACAGATGTGAAGAGTAAGCAGGTGCGATTCAGCCAATAGAGTCACTCTGGTCCAGGGATTTCTTGTAAGTACAGAAGTTCTGACCTGCAAGCCGAATCCCACTGCCTGCAGTCCCACTGCCGAATCCCACTGCCTCACAGTTCTGTTTGTAGAATGAAGAATTCTATATGTGCAATCCTTGCAAAGCATGTGTGGGGTTTTCCTTTCCCTGAACTGAATGAGGGAACATGTTTATCCATGACTTTGGGCTCCAGATTACAGGAGGTTAAGTCAATTCCCTATTGTTTATAACACAGTCGGGCTTTTATTTTTGGTAGATTTATACAGTTTGCAAAGTTACTTCAAAGACACGTTTTAACACAACAGTAATCTAATCAGTGCTTCTGTGTGCAGTGATTTTCAACCTTTTCTGTCTCACAGCACACTGACAAGGTACTAAAATTGTCAAGGCACACCATCGGTTTTTTGACAACTGACAAGGCACACCATGCGGTTGGTGGGGGGGCTCACATCCCCCTATGACCCTACTGACCCTCCCCCAAACTCCCGTGGCACACCTGCAGACCATTCGCGGCACGGCACAGTGGTTGAAAATGGGTCGTTTAACGTAAGGGATCCTCTTCCTATGGTTGCATCATAAAGACCTATGAAGCTGCCCTTTACTGAAATGGGCCACTGTTTGGTCTACTCTGGCTTGAGAGCAGAATAGCAGAGCCTTTCCAGGGTTTCAGATGGAGGCCTTTCCCAGTACCTGTTAGCTGAGCTCCTTTGAACAAGAGATGCCATACAAGTCACCTGTCATTGAGTTGTGTCTCCTCCCCAGTAATCTGGGAACCAGGCAGTAAATTAGCACATCTAATATCTGGGGAAGGATGGACCCCATATGGGCAGGATCAAAGACCACCACTAGAGCCCCTCTGCTATTTCACCCAGGCTGCTGCTTGTTATTTTAATATCACAACACAAACATTGCAGTGCTGATGCCTCTGAAATGAAAAGAAAGGAATGGGGGAAAGGGGGTGAAATGAGGAGGGAAAATGAAAAAAATCTCTTTGCAAATCAGCTCAGCTTTCATCGCAGCTATTGTTCAGTGTGTTTACTAGGTGCCATTTAATGTTCGACTCCCTCCCACCACCCAAGAGAAAATATTTAGCATGTTCTTCTGAGGGTGTGGAACTTTTTTGAACTTCCATTCTTCTGTTTTTGTCCTAGCACAAAACGAGAAAAAGTTCTCTGTCTGAAGCTTTCCTTGTGTCACCACCTGTCTCTTGAGCGAAGGTTCCCCCTCCCCTTCCTTCGTTACAGTGCTGTTCATCAGAGCTGATTTGACACGTGCTCATATTTCTGAAATGCGATGGACACGTGTCCCTTTTGTCCGATGAAAACAGCAACCAGGGATCTAATGGGGAAGGTTAACTGCGCTCTGATTCTAGGGGCAGTGCTAGGCTGCTGCGGACTTTTGTTTTATTTTATTCTGTTTTCATACTGTTTTGTTCTGTTGGTCTCCCCCGCCCCACCCCACTTGTTTTATTTAATCAGAGAGGGAAAACTGCGCCCACTAGAACAGAACACCCCCTCTGTGCCTCCTTCTAAATAATGTGCTGTTAGCGCTTGTGCGACACAGCGCACAGCTTTCTGAAATGTTTAGCCTTGATTTAATTCGTATTTAAGGTCTCCCCTCCCAGCGCATTAATATAATGTCAGTGTAGAATGCATTGCGCGCCGTAATTACTGAAGAGAGCAGTAGTTGGGGAAAACAGACAGTAATTGAACACATGGCTGTTTATTACAACAGGACAGTGCTCCTACGTTGGTATTTAGGGCATTAATAGGGAAGAATTGATTTGTTGTTTTAAGATGAATTCAATCACTGTTACTTAGGCCTTTGTTTGCTGTGGCCGAGTTATGCTTTGTTTGTATAATGTGCCCGAGAGGTTTTATCCACCACAGTGTGGCATTAGTCATGTGGAGGGGTTGAGAGCAGAAAGCCTTTTACATGAACAAAAGAGATGTTTTCTTTGGGTCCTATTTATCTTCCTCTCTAGGGTTTTTTTTTTACCCTCTAATCTCTTGCTCCCCCCACTTCTTCCTTTCCTTCCTGAACATTTTTTTTAAAAATCAGTGCTACAATTGTAGCTTTCCTCCCTCCTCCCCCATCTTTTTGCTTCTTCAGTCTTTTCTAACTCAGGAATGAAACTTTGAGTGACAAGGGGCATGGTTGAGCACAACACAGTGCAAATAGGAGTGGTCGCAGCAAAGTGTGTATAAGAGATGAAGTGGGGGGAGGGAACCCAACCCTGTTCGACACTGAGAACAAGTGATTAATTTCTAAAGAAAGCACAGCTGGTATGGGTTCTGCCAACGCACGCCTGAAAGTAGCAGAGACAACACCTTATGCACAACTAGATCAGACCCAAGTTCTATCTAGCCCAGCATCCTGTTCCCAGATACCTCTGGGTAACCCACAAACAGACTATGCCACTGATGGTCATCCTTTATTGATTTATGCCCAGCAATTGAAATTCTGATCTATTTATCTCAGAACATGGATGTTCCCTCTAGCTTTCAAGAAAGAGTGAGGGTCTGAGAAGTTGTCTTATTTTACATTGTACCATAATATGTTGACTTTCACGACTTGCTGTGCTCTTTCAATTGTTTTGAGTTATAACCACATTTCAAATTTCATCCGCATGCTTTCCTCTTGTCTGATTTCATCTAACCTTCCACAACATTTGTCCATGTTCTCATGTTTCTTTTTCTTTTATTTCTGTTTATTTAGGTTTTGCATGCATTCACATGTGTTATATAGTTATTTATGTTTTTCACTGGACACAATAACTTGCACGCTAAATAAGGCTATTCTTTGACAATCATTCATTTCTTACTTTCACCCATGCTCTGGTTCCTAACCAGACAAGTACAAGGTATTATTATGCTTATGGTAGTGACATCTTGCCACAAAGAGTGCATATTGCATATTATGTCCTTGTGGGGAGAAAGAGATGGGGAGAAACATATGAGAGAGAGAGAGAGAGAGAGAGAGAAGATTATGAAGAGAGCAACATACTATTAGAACATGCAAGACATTTGAAGGACAAAATGTGAGGAGAGAAAACAAAATATGCTTCAAGGATGGGAGAGAGGAGACTTGGGAGAGAAGCAGGCATGCTTCCACAGTCCACTGATTTAAAAGGAGGAGGGATGGAAGCTGAATGTGTGAGCAATGGAATTCACCAACCCAAGTGTTCCTTGCAGTTTTCTTGCCTTTTTGGAAGCCATATTGTGTGTATATCTTTTGGTAGTGAATTCCATAAGTTAGTTATGCATCCTGGTGAAGACGTCCTTTTTCGTTTTTTTCCCTAACTCAATTCTGCTTCCAAACAGTTTTGTTCAGTAACCCCAAATTCTACTACTGTATGATGATAGTGGGTAAAAAAAGAAGGCTTCTCCTGGATTCCACTGTTTTAGGTTTGGTGGTAACGCTTTTCTTCCACTTCAAATTGGTCTTGTTGAAAGAGAATTTAGAGCCCAATCCTGGGCTCGATGTGCCAGCTTAGCACCAGTGCGCACTGTAACAAACATGCCATAAGGCATGTTTGCGAGGCCTAACACTGGGTGAGGGCCCATGCTAGCCCAGCGCTGGCTGGCGCTGGGCTAGTGCCAGGTGGGCGCCCAGTCGCCCAGACAGCTGAGCCATGGAGAGGAAAGCAGAGGCAGGGGGGAGGCGGGGCGGAGGCGGGGCAAGGAGGGGGGAGTTGGAGAGAGGACAGGCAGGAGGCATGCCAGGGGAGGGAGGAAAGCGGAACCAGTAGAACTCTGCTCCACTGGATCCTGTGTGTTCGTGTGGGGCTTGGCACCCAACATGAATGCTCTTACTTCACTGCTGACCTTTTGGTCAGTGGTGAACCAAGTAGCCCCATTGCAGGGCTACTCTCCTTACCCAGGGGAAGGGGACAAAAGTCCCTTCTCCCAAGGTGCTGCTCGTGGCTGCCGTTGACATGCAGGATGTGGCAGTAGCCATTTTCTGTGCCGCCACAGCCGCGCGCCATGGGAGCTCAGGATTGGACTGTTAGAGAGCCCCATGAGTAATTAGCTCATGAGTTATTAGCCCTATAAGAGATAAAATTGGGTGGAATTTTGTGAGTTTAAAATACAGGTTGGGCATCCCTTATCCAAAGAGCTTGAGACCAGAAGTGTTTTGGATTTTGCAATTTCCATATTTTGGAATACTTGCATATACATAGTGTAAGATCTTGGGGATAGGGCCAAAGTCTAAACGCAAGATCCATTTATGTTTCATATACCCCTTAAACACATTGCCTGAATTTTATTGTATAAAAATATTATACAATATTTTTAATAACTTTGTGCATGAAACACAGTTTGTAATTTTATTTCTTTAGGCAAAAAGGTTTTTAAAAAGTCATGTTGATTCTCAAAAGTATTCCATGTTTTGAAATATTCTGTGCTGGAATTCCAGATAAGGGGTACTCTCTGTACTTTCTTGGTCTGTTCTACTGTCACATTAGAAATGTAGGAGCTGCTATGTCAGTAACGTCTATTGACTACCCCTCTGTGTCTTACACTCACACTTGTTCTGGAGCTGTACATGTATTTTTCACCATGTTTATGTGTTCCAGCCAAGATAATATGACATTGACACTCATTGATGCTAGAATCTCTTAAATCACTTTACCTATGTCCTTACACTGGTACTTTGGGTGATCTCTGGGTTTCTATACTTTGCTATCTCAACACAAAGTATATCCTTGAATTAGTTATTCATCTTACCAGCATTGTAGTTATTCATCTTGCCAGCATTGCCAGCTCTATTTTGGAAGAGCCATGACGCTTGCATATACATAATGCTTGAATATAAATTAACGCAAGATCTTGGGGATTGGGGCCCAAGTCTAAATACATGATCCATTTATGTCGGAGGATGCCAAGGATGTGGAATTAGCCATTAGAAGGGAAGTCATTGAATTTATTCTCTAAAGAATATAGTCTTTGCCATAGAAAGGGGAGCTGAGGTCTAGTAGACCAACTTCTGTATCTTGAAGGTTGGGGATGGTTCATGCATCCTGTCCATGATCCTCAATATGTGGTGATACAGTGGGGCCATATTAGACCCTTCAAACCTAGTTTCCATGTGACCTGCCTATAAGATAATGTAAGACCAGGTGAAGGGGAGCAGAGATCCAGGACTTTTTCTTCAACAGGAGCTCTGATGTCATCAGCAGGAGCAAATAGCTGATGCAGGTTATCCCCTTACCCTGGGGTTACCTCCAGCCTGCTCCTAACTTGAGCTGGATACAGTGTAGGCCATGCAGGCTGGCTGTACCGGCACAGGTTAGGATTGCACCCTTAGCTATCTTTGTTAACAGATGGAAGAAAAACAAAAGAGAAAAGATAGTTTTGTCATTCAAAAACCATGCATTATTCTTTAATATTTACCTTATGGGGGAATTGTCTTACACAATAGAGCAAGAGGGACTGGTTTCAATAGGGACTGCAGGGTGTTTGGGGGCAACAGGGTGTCCAGCTGAGGAAACTTCCTTGTACTAATAGCAGTGATTTTACTTGACAAAGGAAGCTACTCTCATCCATCTAGTGCAGTACTGTCAGTGGCTCTTCGGGGTTTCAGATGGAGGTCTTTCCTAACCCTACCTGCAGAGGCTGGGTACTGAACCTGGGACTCTAAGCATATGCTCTATTTTATTCATAACAGGTTGCATCTCAGGCTTGCTTGTTGAACAGCTTTGAGTGTGTGCTGTCCCTGCTACTTGCTAGATACAAGCAAACCTTGGCTTTCACCTGTCCCCCTCCCCTCTGCCTCCAATTTTGTATTTGACAGGAGACAGGCCCGGCATCTATGGCATTTCACTGGTACATTTTTAAAGTATAGGATTACACACAGTGCTAGCAAATGCTGCAGCAGGATCTAAAGAACTAGTGCATCTTGTATGTCTGATTGTCTAAGCATACTTAGAGTGAATGATTTCTCCCATGTTTTATTTTTAAACAAGATCAGGCAATGAGAATCTTTAAGCAGTTCCAGGTAGGCTGCCCTGCCAAGGCACTTGCATCCAATAAAGCTGCCAGTTCTCTAGCTTAATACTGAGTCTTAGTGAATTAATTCAAGGCTCACGGTGATCTAGGACATGACATATGCGAGAAGCAGGAACTAAAAT
The DNA here is from genome assembly GCF_035046505.1 of Tiliqua scincoides. Taxonomy (NCBI): domain Eukaryota; kingdom Metazoa; phylum Chordata; class Lepidosauria; order Squamata; family Scincidae; genus Tiliqua; species Tiliqua scincoides. The sequence goes on along the minus strand of NC_089827.1, from coordinate 36,052,935 downwards.
TAGAGGCAGACTATTGGCTGTGAGATCTGCTTGAGGCTGCACAGGGAAAGTGAGGAGGAGGAGGAACTGGGATGTCACAGGCTCAAGGGTTGCCAGATGGGCAGATCATCCTCGCAAGCTAACCATTTTTGGTGCCTGAGTTGCGCTTTAACAATGACCCTTCTTTTTATATTGCATCCCTTGCACAGATGCAGGATGGTGGAACTATTTCTTATTGAAAGTCATCAAACCCAAGTTCTTTCCATGAGACTGGTACCATCCCCAAAGAGCTGCTGCACATGTTATGTACCTCCATGGGTACACTTGTGTTTGTTGTGATAAGGGAATACACCCATCTCCAAACATTTTGTTCAAATAAGGATTATGTAAATACTTGGGTTAAGATAGAGATTTGGGCAAAGGGTGCAGAGCTATGGCGTTAGGGAATGCAAGTAGACATTTGTCATATCTGGAATTCAAACCCCAAGAGTAATATAGGTATTAAGGGATGGAAAGACAAGTAGCAGTGAATGCAATAAGTACAGGATAGGGGTGAAAACCATGTAAGAGACAAAAGAAGGTGGAGAAAAATGTGTTTCTAAAAATACGAATGTGTTTGACATTAGATGCAAGTTCCATTTTAGTTAGCATTAGTCAGACTTGAGGAAAAAAAAAATGATGAACAAGACAATACCCGTTCAAATATTTTAAAATGCAGTATGGCAAGATGGAATTGACTTATTACTCATTACCGTGTAGGGTAGGACAACACGAAATAGCTAAATCCAAGCAAGTTATATAAAGAAACAGGTCATGAATGAATGAAAGAACTGAAAAGCCAAAGCTCCCAGTTTGAAGGTCATCAAAACAAAAGGAATTACATAAATATATCTGTCAATGTAAGTGGCCCCACTGCCTATCTCCACACCAGGCACTGTCATTCCTACACCACTCCCCACCACAGAGCCAGTTTCTAGTTAAGGCTAGATGTGATCCTATCCCTGACACCTCTCATTTCATTTTCCTCCAGATCTCAGTGCGGTAAATGATGGTCTACCCAACTCTTTTTCAAACTGTGCAATACAAATTTATGGTTATATCTGTTGCTGCCTGTGTTGATTGACAGTGGTTGAGCCCATTACGGAAACCATTCCTGGCTTCATTAAAAATGTCCCGGATCTTCTCTCTTCTCGTTTTCCTGTTCACATGACTCGTCCAAGTGGTCCCTCTCTTGTGTGTGTATGTGGCCGTCTCTCTCTGTGTGTAACATATGTTTTTACTTGGGTCAACTCCATTTTGAAAAACCTCCTGCTTCTCTTTAGGATTAAAGCCATCCTATCCTGTCCCCTACTATGCTCCGCATCCATTCGCCTCCCCTTCAATGTGAAAACAAGCCCAGTAGGGACAAACAACATTATTAAAACTATTAAAACTGTATTTTAATCATATTTTTATAATTTTATACTTCATAGTGAGAAGAAAATATAGGATAGTTGTCTTTTAACTAAAAAAATAATTTGACCCTTAGTCCCACTTTTTCTGTTTTGCACATATTTGCTAGACTTATTTTGCACATATTTTGCAGGAAAGCACCAATTTATATAACTTATGGATATAGGGGTTTTGTGAGCTGGAACAGGTTATAGAGTAGTTCTAAATGTCCCACATGGGCTCCAGAAAGAATTTTCTCCAACTTCAAGGATATACCACCTGGACTGTAGCTGCATGATCTTAAGGCTAAATTCTCCTCTTAAAGCTTCCCAATGGCTCTAAACTCTGTCAGCTCCCTTCTCTGCTGCCTTTGATGACTGTAGGAGTCCTGAACTCACAGGGAGAGAAGAATATTGGAGTCAAGACTTCCAAGTGGAGAAGATTTTTGCTTTAAGTTTCCTCGTCTGAAAGCTCATCAGAGAATAATTATCATTCAAAATGCCTGAATTCTTCTTTCCAGTAAACACTTGAGGAGTCAAGCCTCTACTTGGGCAAATCTAATAAATGAAGGCTTCAGGACTGCTCTTTTGTCTTTAAAAATGTAGTCACAAATCTGTTAACTCCATGAGGGTTCAGTAAAGAGCTGGGTGCAGAGGTGGGGAGAGAATCATACTGATTTGCAAGATTCTATCTCTTTTTTTTGGCAGGGCTCTTGTTCCTTTAAGGACAGAGTGAACCCAGAGGAATGAGTCAGGTAAAACTTTTGCTGGCATAGAGGTGAAAGGTGGGGAAAGCTTCATCTGGTTACATTTTGCTTGTCAGGCTGCTGTTAAAGGCACAGGAGCAAAGAGTAAAAATAGATGGCAACACTCATTATTTGTAGCAGGTCCCAGCACTTTGAATGTCCTGTTTAAAAAAGAAAAAACATGTGTGGGTCCCATTTTTCCTACAGGCTTGTCAGTTGTCTTCTGCCCTGCATGCTGTGACAAGCGGGACTCACAGTGTGTGTGTGTGAGAACTTTAAAAGGAATGGGCAAGAGGAGCTATGGCTGCTTTGCATCTGACTTTACTGGGTATTTAAACTTGAGCCCGCCTTGAAAACATGCAGGAAAGGAGGTGTGGCAGATACTTGCTTTACCACAACTGTGGAGTGCATGTGCTTGAAGTTATGTATATTGTGTATGCCTACCCACCTTTCTTCCAATCTGGAACCTAAGGCAGCTTACCTGGAATTCCTAGCCAATCAGGCACTGACCAGCTGAGCTTTAGAAAGATGACTGTAACATGTCCTCAGGCCATAATACAGAAGTGCCAATGAATGAGTGTTTCACAGGAGCACACTCTGCTGCCACAGTGACAACCCCTGCCTTACATGTATCTATGGAACTTGCAAAGGACTCACCTCAATATGTGAAAGGAAGCCTCATTTGTTTGTTTACATTTTATCCCACTTTTCACCTTTAGAAATGCCTGTGTTGCAAAGTAGAAAATGTAATAGGATGGAGTGCAGGCACAGTAGATTTTACAATTGTATATCCATACAAGTTAGAGTGAAACCTTGCTATGATTATAAGGGGTTTAATCTCTCTCCCTCAAGGAGGGGGTAACTTCATTCCCTCTTCTTTTACATCACCTACAATCAGCATAAATAGAATAGGAGGAGGTGTCAGCATTCTGTGCTAATAAAATGGATTGTACCACTTCTGAATGAGGTGCTGGAGCACATTTATGAATGCTTGCCCTCATAGACAACTCCTTGCATGTGGAAAGCTAGCAGCTTGGGGCTAGAATCTAATATAAGGAGCAGGCTAGGCTAGAACCTTATTTTGAAGAAAAAGGGTTCTAGCCTAGCCTACTCCTTATATTAGATTCTAGCCCCAAGCTGCTAGCTTTCCACATGCAGGGAGTTGTCTATGAGGGCGAGCTTTCGTAAACGTGCTCCAGCAGCTCATTCAGAAGTGGTACAATCCATTTGGCTATGCATAGGAATATGGCTAGGCATATTTTACTTGATAGGAGATGTTAGTGAGGGGGAGTCAGTGCCTGCTCTGACATGGGACAACCTGTTGTGGCTTGCATCAATGGCAGATGGGGGGGTGAGGGGATGTCAGATTCTGAGTGCCCTTCAGCCTGAGTCTGCTGCCACCACTGACTCCCTACAGCCCACCATCCTCATTGATTTGCTTCAGAACATCCACCTCTTTCCTATGCTTCTTGCACAGTTTTCACTGTCTTGGAAGTGCAGGACTTCTGGTTCTAGATAAAAGGATCATGTGAACAAAGGAGTTTCATTCATGTTGTCCCTGTAAATAACACCAGAAGTCCTTTTTGTGAAGGACTTGTGGGTTTGTGAAAACCACATGAGGAGCATGCTAAGAGCCCCCACCCCCCACAGTGTGTTTCTGCAGAGGTGTCATGGGGCAGCAGTTCAGATTGCACTGCCTCAGGGGGGCATTCCAAAATGGAATTCCTCACCTGGGGCTTGAGACACCTTGGCTCTATTACCTCAGATTCTTCCTCCACATTCTGCTGCATGTGAAGACCATTGCCTTGTGGCCACTTAGTATCTGATGCTACGGGCTTAACAAAAACTCATTCTTTTAGAATAGATCAATACACACCAATCAGTTTGTGCACTTCAGTTTTGTAAAAAGTTTAGGGCAGTTTCTGATGGTGAGAGCATCCTTTTGTCTACATCCTTAGAACAGATTTTCAAAATGTCTCCATGTTATCACCTCTCTTCTGCATTTCAACCCACCTTTTCTGTGAAGCCTTTGGCACAATCCCACAGTCCATACTCTTAGCCTTAGTTGAAATAATAGCATGTATTTTTAACGAAGCACACCTGCCTTCATTTCACCCCCCCCCTTCCCCTTTGTTGAATTTTAACTTGTAAGCTCTTTGGGGCAGGGATCATAGTCTTTAAGACACCATGCATGTTGAGTATGCTGCAGAGTTAATAGTAGCAATAGCAATAGTAGGGGTTTTGAGATGCGGCTTTTGCCTGAGTGGCGGGTGGTTGTCTCAACCTGGAATTGCACTCAGCATTTAGCCCAAACTTATACCACTGGATTGAAGTGGGAAGGAACCTTTTAAAGACTTTCAGTACTATTTCAGAAAAAAAGAGAGAGGGAGGGAAAGAGTGAGTGAGTAAGAAAGGCATTGCAATGTATCAAAAAAGCAGGGGGGGGGAGAACATTGTCTCAAAATGGCCAGAGGGGAGAATTAAAATTGATGACAAAGAGATACTGTAACTCTTAAGAGAGAGACAGATTTAGACATTACCTGGTGCTAGCAGCTTTAAACACACAAACGTACGCACAGAATATTTCTCTAGTGCCCACACTGGCTATATGGAAACTGGCTTTTAAATACACAAGAATTTATGTCAGAAGACAAAAGCAACAGCATCCAATTCCGCCCTTGGTTGTCACAGAGCGCTTCGAAGCTGAGACAGATGGCTGCTGGTTTAGTTGTGTGCGTGGGAGAGAGGAACTTCCACATGTAATTTTTTTTTTTTTACCATTTGGTAGTAATTAGTTTGTTGTATAAATTAACATTAACTGATCCATTCTTCAGGCATTGTTTGTAATTATCTTCTTTGAGCCTCTGAGTTGTGTAAAGATTTTTTTGTAAAATCAGGAAGATGAACTGCCTCTTGTTTTAACCAAGGAGAGGAAACTATGAGCAGGCAAAACTGAACTACAATTATTGTTGTGTGTCTTGATTGGCTGGGGGAGAAAAAAAAATGTAATTTTAATTTTATTTTTTTAAGTTCAATTAAGAAAGGATAACTTTATCATGAGAAAGTCTGGTTTTAAAACACAGTTTGATGACATTCAAATCATTGGATTGAAGTAGAGAGAGAACTGGAAGAACGGAATGATGAAAATTCAGGGAAACTAACAGTGAAGGACTTTGATTAAGATTCTTAGGTTAAATTTCTTAACATGGTGAGTTCGGTAGCCCTGTTCTATCCCTTGATTGCACTGGCATACTGCCCAGGTATGCAGGTACAACGAAGGCCCCATCTTTCTGGCAGTCTCTCTGTTGGCAGTGTCTGCCCAGCTACCACTGCAGTACCTGGAACACTGCACCTCTGGCAGCATGGTGCAGACCAGCTGCCAGCAGAGGGGCAGTAGGGCAGGATGGATTGCAGGGCCACCCACCACATGCTGGATACCACCATTCTGGACATTCTCCCCAGCAGCCTCCTCAGAGAGCTATACCAGCAAAAGAGTCCCATTGGGGGTCATGTGGCAGCCAGGAAGGTAAGTATTCCATTTCTTACCTCTCCTGACCTGACCAGTCCCAGGATGGTGCGCTGGATGCAGCAGGTGCTGTGTCTGTGGCCCTGCGTCCAGCATGCCATTGCCCGATAGTCTCCTTGGGCCAGATTCACATGACCTTTTCTAACCCAATGAAGTAAATCCAAGTTGGCAGATTCAGTGAATTTTTACCCACACTAGGGATCTAGTGAATACTCCAGCATATTATTTATGTTTGCACCTTTAAATCCTATTGTATTTCTGGAACAGGACACAATTAATATATTTAAAAATAAAAATAAACTTACAGGCAGAAAAAAAAATTAAGTATCAGAATTAAAACAACCCATTAAGCTCTTGTCATAAAAAGCCCTGTCTAAAAATGAGGTTCCCACAACCTAGGTATTCAAATACAGGGAAATTTGCAGCCCAATCCTAACTAAATTCCCACACAGCAATGCAGTGACACAGGAACAGGCTATGCTGCATCCAGCAGGGGAATTTCAGCTGCTGGAGGTCTTCTCATGACATTTGTCCCCTTCCCCCTGGGTAAATCCCAGCAGCTGCAGTGGACTTGGACTTGCGCAATATTGCTGATACAAGGCCGAGTTAATCCATTCAGGCGAATCAAGCCCAGGAAGGGGGAAAGGATAGGGTGCATGTTGGCATTACCAATTCTTCCCACCTTCCCGGGCCTGATTCACCCACTTGCTCCCCCTGTTATTCCTCCCCCACCTTGTTTGTTTGTTTGTTTATTTATTTATTTATTTATTTATTTATTTATTCAATTTGTATTCCACCTTTCTCCCCGAAGGGCACCCAAGGCGGCTAACAATCAAGTTAAAATACAAGGAAGCAAGGAAACTGATCAACATTAAAAATACAAAACACTTAAAAACAATTAAAACATGATAAAATACATAGCAGCAGATTAAAAGCACGCAGTAAAAGACATAATTTATAAAAACAGCCCTTATAGTGCTCCACCCCTCCCTGCCCTCCCCTGCCCCTGTGCTAGATTTACCTGGTCAAGCAGATGTCCCTGCAACTGCTGGCATGCACTGCAAGGCTGCAGATTTCCCGCTGGCAAACTGGCTAAGAGCACTGTCACAAAGCACTTTATGACACTTTTGCAATAGTGCACACAGGCAGAATGTTCCCCTGGTGTGCCACTTGGTTAGGATTGGGCCATAGGAGATAGAGACTTCATCATGTGAGCACATTCTTGTGAATCATTCTTCGACCTGGATGACTTCTTTCAATTTACCCAACCGTGAATGGCAGTCTGTGCCAGCATTTGCAACCTGATAACATTCCTAGATTTTTGGCCAGAGACTGGTCATTGGTTTTACAACTGTTTTACAACTGTTGTTAAGAGTTTTGTAATTGGTTTTACAACTGTTGTTAAGAGGAGAGAAAAGACTGGCATGGCTGCTCCAACCAAGCACTGTTGCCCACTTCCTCCCAGAACTGTGAGGATTTACATTTTCCAAGTCTCTGTGAATTTAAAACCCACCTCCAACTGCCACAGGGTGATCATGGAGAATTAAAATATCCACCCCAACATTTCCTAGGGAGGAGGGTGGGGAGTGATGTCCAGTACCATGCAACCACAGCTGGTGCTGAATGGCCCAAGATGGGCCTCCTCCCTGAGGCTGTCCAGATAGAGTGGCAGCCTCCAAGAAGCCATTTTGGAGTGGAGTGGCCATTATTCATTGGGAGGACACAGTTTTAGGGAAGTAGGGGTGTGATATGGTCCAGTTGAAATATTGTGTGTTATACTGAGTGTATGCAGCAGGGCTTATGAAAAGCCCATCCACTCGGCTCATTTGAAGAAAATGTTCCTTTCTCCTATGCAAATGAGTAACAACTCAAATTAACTGATCAGGGTATGGAGCAATTAGTAGTCCTAGGGAAAGGAGGAAATTGAGTTCACACCTCTCCTGATAGTCTGGCAGCAACAAGGAGCTCCTATAGAGTACTTAAGGATAAATGAGCAACTATTTATTTATTTGATTAATATTTAAATACATAAGACTCTTTTCAACCACAAGGACACTCAGAGCCACTTATAGTAAAGATCCATGCCATCAAGCATAGCAAAATCCAAATAATTTAAAATCCACTTCTACAAACAAATAGAAACTGTTAGTGGAATGCATTTTGCAGGTATACACAGGTCAAAGAGAAGCAAAAGCTCAATTTCTAGGTGACAAGCAGTGATTTCTTTGTAATGAAAGAAAGGAGAGGTGAGTTGGTATGAGCTCTATATGTCAAGATGTAGAATATCAGTCTTCACTTTCTTGACTATCATTCAAAGAGACAACCAGCATTCCTGATTGGGTAGACAAAACTTGCATTGTTGGCCACGTATACTTCACAAAGTGGGAGGGGGCTTGGGGACATGCTTACCTACTTTCCAGGACTTGCTCAGCATTGGCACTGTCTTTTCTGCCCTTGGGCAGGGCACCCTAGGAATGGAGAGTTCCTCAGGAAGTCCTATTCATGGGAACTCACTTTCTGAGCATTTCTCTATTCCTAGAGCGGCCTAAGGAATGGAGAAACACCTCCATTACTAGCATGCCCTGCTCATGGGCAGAAAGGAGAGCAGCAGTGCCAAAGGACTCCTGGAGGTCCTGCTCCCGAGCCCATTCCAACACAAAACAATCTTACGGAGCTCCATTGGTGCTACAAAGGGAACACTGTATGGTAGAATTTAATGGAAACTTGAGGACATCCAAAAGTGTCTCTTAGTTCTGAAGTTCATTGAACTGTGGTTTATGAAATGAGGGGCACAATCCTAACCAGGTCTACTCAGAAGTAAGTCCCATTTTGTTCAGTGGGATTTACTCTCAGGAAAGTGTGGTTAGGAATGCAGCCGAGGTCCATTAAATTTGCTACATTTAAATTGTGTGTGGAGGGATAGTTTGGACGAACAGTTCTACTCCCCACCCCCACTGAGATTAAGCAGTTGTTCCAGGTCATGCTGGGGTGAGAGACGGATCCTGTGAAGGTGGTGCCAGTTGAACAGGTGTCATCTGAACCAACCCCATGAAGGTGCAAACACATTTCAGGATGAAACAGATCAAACAGGGCAGTTTCAGCAAAACCTGAAGATATTGGTGAAATTCGGGGCAAATTTCCAAGAAAATCTTGTGTGCTTTTAAGTGGGTGGCTTCTCACTGTTTGGTAATGGTGGTGTTAGATGGTATCATTTTTATATCTTTCTGTCTTCTTCTTGATGCCAAGCCTCTATGGCAGCACCAGTAATCATGACATAGTGTCACTTTGAAATTGACACTTTCTATTGAAAATCTGAAATTTTCAGAATCTGAAAAAATGATGGCACCTGCTAGTAAGTGGGAAAATGGCCGAAATTAGCTCATCACTTTTGCCACCTGAGAAAATGGGAGGAGCATTTTGGATCAGCATTACAAATATCTTAACTGGTGTTATTCATATATCTAATACAGCACTTTTCAAACTCTCCAGAGCTGAGATCCACCTTGGCATCCTGTACCACTGTTGTGACCCACCATGGACCTCAGGAACATCTCAGAATGCAACTGGAAGTTTGTTTGCAAAACCAGAAGTGACCCAGAAGTCACTTCCAGATGAGTTCTGAGCCTCCAGAGGCCATCTCAGGCTTGGCGCGACATGGGACTGGCATATGGAGGTGGGTTGCAAACCCAGAAGCGGCTCTGGTCGCATCCTTTTGGCTCCAGTTTGGGCATGGACTACACGTGAATCAGAATGAGGGGGCAGAGTTAGATAGTAAAACAGACTGTACCACTTCAAACTACAGGCAGCAGATGCCACTTTTGAGTCTCCCTTTCTCCACCAAGTCAAAAACCTTCCCTTGAAACAGAAAACTTGCACAGCAGGAAGTATGAGGGGGTTGAACCTTGAAGTGCGAGTTCTGTTCTTGCATGGACTTTTTTCATGGATGGAGAGCATTCAAAACTGGAATCCCCACTTGCAGTCATTATGTTAACCATGCTGTCAAATCCTGTGCTTGTGATACCCAACGTGCTTTTTTTGCACCAAAAGCAGCTGTTGGGGCCCCAATCTGGATGATGGGAGGAGCAAGAGGGGAAGAGTTTAATCCTTTCCTCATTCCATTTTCCTGCCAAACTGTTATTTGCCCTCAAGTGTACTATTTGAATCAAATAGCATTTTCAGGAGCAAATAACTGCTTTACGGAGGTGATTATCAGTGGGAAAGTGGCACAGGGGAATGAGATAACTCCCCCATTACATATCACAGTCTTAGTCCAGATCAATCCCCCATGCCTTATGCCAGCTTCTGATAGGAAAAAAAAAAAAATCACATCAGGAATCCCAAGCACAGGATTCAGTTTTGTGGTTCACATCAAGTCCAATTTGTGAAGTGTTAAATTTGATCCTGCAGTATAGGTGCAGCCTATTTATCCACCAATTTTTTTATCTGCAGATTTGTCTCAACGAGAATGGGGTGGGGGAACCAAAAGCCACACACACACCTTTTCCTCCTTTGCCCTTTGCTGGCATCTCACTCCATTTCCAGGTAGCCCAAAACACTGCAAAAAGGCTCTGCCTCTCCCAGGCAGGGAAATAGCCCTGGAGCCCTGGAAGAAGTTCCCCTTGCAAAGGAACAATAACTCTCCTGGAGCCCCTGAGCCAGCAAAGAGGGGAAGGGGGGGGTCTGAAAATCTCTGTAGCCAGAACACGTGCAGCAAGGTGGAGCTCTCACTCACTCACACAGGGCAGGTGTAGTAGAAACAGAAAGGATTGCTTTAAAAAACCCAGGTAGTGTTTGCCAAATTCCCCCCCCCCCCGTACCAATTGAGATGGTACAGGCAATCACCGACACAAGCAAGCCTTCCCACCAGGCAAATATGAGATATAGCCTACAATCCTCTCCACACTTTCCTGGAAGTAAGCCCCATTGACTACAATGGGGCTTACTTCTGAGTAGAAACGCATAGGGCTGGACTCTTAAAAGATCAGCATCCCATGTGAAAGAAGGCAGGAAGCTGGCAATGGGGAGGGCTGAGAACAGAGGGGAGGGAATTGATAACAGCTGCCTTAGTTTCCTTCCATCCGGAAGTGTCAGGCTGCAGTGTATTTGCGTAACTCTATGGAATTTAGCACAACACATTTCTTGTTAATTGCGCCGAGTCATGGAATGGAACTAACGCAGATAAATAGGCTTCACTTGTATAAAATTCTTTCCCAGCCCTCATGATGAGCTACTAGCTAATCTCAGACTGTACATACTCATCATGGCTTGTAACCTGTGATGGAGTTTTCCTCCAGAAATCTGTCTAATCCCCTTTTTAAAGACATCTAGGCCAGAAGCCATTACTTCTTCGTTCGGTAGGGAGTTCCACAGACTAAAAGAGATCCATTAGGTGCAAATCTGTTTAGAAATTGCAGCTAAATGGATTTTTACAGATTGATGCTTCAAGGTTTCAGGCCACTGCCATTTTAAATATCTATAGAAAATCTAAAACATTTATGTCAGAAGATACACATGGTGAGGCATTTGTTTAGTTTCTGAGGTAACCTATTGACAGTGATGTAAAAGCAGAATAACTAATACCATTCTTGCAGTAAAATATCATTGGATAAAAGAAAATGCCTTTCTCTAGAGGTAAAATCTTCTCCTGTGTGGGCATCTTAAAATAAGTGCTTAGGAGCCAGCATAGCTTCATAGTTTGGATTGAAACTATTATATATATAATAGCATGCACTGTTGCAAGTGTGCTGTAAGGCACATTTGTGGGCCCTAGCACCAGTGGAGTGCTAGGCCAGCACTGGGCTATCTCTGGTGGAGCATCAGAGCACCATTGCTTGGCAGTCACGTAGACCATTGGGCAGTAGAGATGTAGATGGGGGCATGGGGGGAGATGGGGAGGAAGCGTCCAGGGTGGGGGGAGGCAGGGGAGGTTGGGGAAAGGGCTGGGAGGAGCCGTGCTGGGAGGAGGGAGTTGGACGGGAGGGAGACAGAACCAGTGGAGCTTTACTCCACCGGATCCTGAGCTGCCACGTCAGGCTATCCACCCGACACAGAGGCTCTAAATTGTAGCCCCATTGCAGGGCTACTCGCCCTACCCAGGGAAAGGGGACAACAATCCCCTTCAGAGGAGGAGGCAGCAGCTGCTGCTTGGGGCATGCTGGATTCAGCAGCAGCCATTTTCAGCACCACTGCAGCCCTGCCCACCAGGTAGCTCAGCATTGGGCTGTAACTCTCCCACTGAAATCAATGGAACCTTTTGAGCTAGTTTGTGACCTTCTACTCAAAGCAAAATGTGAGACCAATAATTTCCTCTGGGTTTGAATAGGGAAAGTCACCTATTGTGCTGAGGAAATGGCTTTTCTAGCATATAGTTGCCATCTGTTCATGCCTTATAGGCAAGTTAAAAAAAAATCTGGACAGTGAATGCTAAAAGAGGCTTTGTCATTTGAACTCAAAAATTAATCACATTTTAGACACAATTAGACTGCAGTTAAAATTGAATTGGATTTTGTTTTCTCTGTTACCTTCCCATGCCTCACAGGCAGTACGCAAAATCTTCATCATAATAAAAACGATGATAAAATCAATAAACTATCACCAAAGTCAATAATTGCATGTTTCAATGTGTGTGTGTGTGTGTGTGTGTGTGTGTGTGTGTGTGTGTTTATCTAATCCTGAGGCTTATTGTTTAGTCACCTTCATCTGTTGCAATCCAATGAATGAAACACTGGAAACCTAGAAAGTGTACCTGGAGGGTCCTTGAAGGGGCAAGAACTGCAGAAGACCAGCTTTTAAAAAAAATATTGCCATGCTTCTTTGCTGAACTCTCTTGAGGAAGCTTAGAGATGAGTATAAGGGGCTCTGTGTTGTCTCCCATCTAAGCACTTGCTCAGGCTTACTTTGGTTAGCGTCTAGGGATGTGCCCTAGTCACTAAACTCAAGTCGTGAGTCAAGTTGTGAGTCAAATTGCAAGTCACCGACCCCTTGACTCGACTTGTGAATCATAGTGTGAGTCCCTTGCAACTTGACTTGAAAAAATTTAAGGTCCTTTGAGTCATGAGTCAGAGTTATTTTAAGTCATAAGTTGCAAGTCATTGAGCAAAAATGCACAGAAAAAAGGAAGGTGGTGATGGGGTGTTTAAGAAAGCAAGAACACACACAAACTAAAGAGATGGGGACTTGAGTCATTTCGAGTCCAGACTCTTTTTTCTTTTCTTTTTAGTCACTGGCCCTGAGTTGCAAGTTGAGTCAGGGTCAGTGACGTCCACAACTTGAGTAAACAAAACAGCCGCTTAGCATGACTTCAGTTGAGTTAACCTGAGTCGTGCCCATTCTTGTCTCCAGTAATGCTACAGTATCAGGCACTACCCAGAAAGCAGTCACACCATCCTTAGCTGTGAGAACAGCATAATTTGTGCTGTTCAGAACAAAATTAATAGATTTGGGACATGGTAGCTTCTGAGAAGAGCCATCTTGATGCTTCAAGTAGTGCAAAAGGTGCCACAACTGAGATTTGTGAGCTCTTGGTTTTGTGACATGTTTGTGCAAGTAGATGAAACTCAAGTCAACATTTGAACTGTCCATATGTCAGAGGAATGGCCACAGTTCAGTGGTAGGGCACATACCTAGTATGCATAAGGTCCCTGATTCAATCTCTAGGACCTGGGTTATTAGCTCTGGACTGGTTATATGCCTGCCACCTGGAAGATATTCTGCCCATCAGAGTAGTTGTTCTGGAGTAAATGAACCAATGGGAAATAGTATAAAGTAGTTTCATGAGCTTTGGTGGTACAAACTGCAGCTTTTATTGGGCATGTGGTGTGAGTTACCTCATGCTTTGCTTCAAGTGACCTGCATTGGCCTTTGACCTTTGACCTCCAAAGTAGACAAGCCAGATGTCAGTGGTTGACCCAGACAGTTCAGTTTTCCATTCTCTCTCTCCTGCCCTCTCACCAATAAAATCTAGCAATGTCTTCTCGAAAAGAACTACTTTAGGATACAATCTTATTTATGACTTTGACAAGGACCAGATATTAAGAAAATGAAATCCCTAATTACTATTCATACCAGTGAGCGTTAATTACAGCTTCTAGTTACTAACATACCTCAGAATAAGCTTGGACCCATTTCTAATACTATGAAAATAATGAAATAAGAGCAATGGAAACAGAGTATACTGATAATGCTATGTGAATCAAGCCCTTCTACTTTCTAGTTTTAGGGTCCAGATCTTGAAATCTGCCATGTAAGGCTAGGGCCACTGACATGGTGAGCACTCTGCTGTTTTGCAGGGCACTGCTGTTAACGCAAAGCCCTGGAGGCACTTACAGGGAGCAGGGTGGGTTGGGGAAGAGTTGGGGGTGGGTGGTTTCAGGGTAGGAGAGGGGAGGACTTTGGCAGCTGAAGAGCTTGTATAAGTCTGAGGAGATCCACTGATGACCTGGCAGCTTATCAGGAGGTAAAAATGTTCTTTACTTACTCCTTTTGGGCCATCTGGTCTCCTGCTGAACTATAGCATGCAACACATGCTCCATTGGTGGCACTGCATGCTCTGGGCCAGCAGGGGATAGGATAAGGTTGTTAGTCTTCCAAGCTTAGGGCTAGGGTTGATATGAAGCTCAGCCTAGCCCAAGGCACACCAGTGCCTATGGCGATATTCAAATTCTACCACCACCCATTTTATCCTCTGTGCCCCCTCAATTGATGCCTCTTCCACCACTCTTTTTCAATGGTGGAAACTCTTTTTCAACAAACCCTAAGTTGTTGTTTTTTTTTTTCTTTTTAGGAAGTTGGAGAAGAATAACCTTGATAGGCACTTATTTAGGCTTCCTTGTTTCTGCCTCACTCTGCTGCTCTACTGTTTCAAAACACAGAGCAATAGAGTGTGGAGAGGAAGGTTTACAGGGGCAAACGGGAGTAAGGTGAGATGCCCGCAGAGGTGGCCAATGCGTTCAGGGTGCTGCCTGCCACCATCCACCACTTGAAGCAGCTGTGTCACTTTGCCTCATGGGTGGGTCAGTCTTCGTTGATACCAACATTTCAGACGAATGAAATCTGAAGTGCATTTCTGGGTTCCTCCCAAACATCTGAGAATTTTCAAGGGAAATCAAAAGAATTGATAGACTAATAAAATTTCACGTGAACTTTCTGCATATCCTTACTTTCAATACACTGGTGTGTCCTGGCTAGGTGTATTTATGTAAAACCACACCTCCTGGTCTCCGCAGTACCCCAAAACAAAAAACACTAGGTCCTGGCAGTCTCCAGAATTTATGTATGACTCTCTGTGTGTATAAGTATGTGTCCCTGTATGTGTGTCTGCAGCACAGTGTTGTTGCTATTTCGACCCTTCACTCTGGGCAGTGCCCTCCCTATTCATGCTACTGGAGCACAGATCAGTTTCTTTTCAAAGGGGAGCAGAAAGTCTCAGCACAGCACAACCCCCTCTCCCCCCCAAAATGCTTTGGCTTCGAGCAAGGGCATCTCAGGAGGACAAGAGAGCAGTAATTTCCTGCCATTCCACATTTCAAATCACAGGTATTTAGATCTCAAAACACCTTTATCTTTGGCCAGCTTGCTAATTACCCACTGAGCAACTATTGCGGTGTACAGTTCAGTGGGCCTAAGGATGGGGGCTATGTGCCAAGGGCACAATATATCTGCTTAACAAATAAGAAAAATTATAATGGATCTGCATTGATTACATTGCTATAGTTATTGCGAATCAAGAGCCAATGTTCTTACTATAAATACATTGAACCTTGTGGCACAGTCTAGTGTTTCCAAGATCAGGACTTTGAACTTTGTTGACAGTGTCATCCCTTCTTTGGAATCTAAACTACCACTTCTGGGATGGAATATTTCAGGCAAAGCACTGAATCCAGGATAGCAATAAATAGGTGGATACAATCTGATTCCCTCCCCCCATTTTCAGAAAAAGCCTCTGCAGAGCAGATATGTTGTTGTGTTCCTAATACTCTGCCGCAGATTGCAATTTGGCTTGTCTTCATTTTTAATGTGGCTGTTAAGATCATTTTGATATCATCATCACCAACAACAACAACAGCAGCATCAACAACAAACAACAACAGAAACCTGTTCTGAGGAATGGCCTAAATTTTTTAATGGTGGAATAATTTCTATTTGTGTGAAAAAGATTGTGCTTTTTCTCATTTCAGTTTGTGGTGGTTCAGGCAAAGAAAGGAGTGAGGGAGTGTGGAACAGAGGCATGTTTGAATGGCTGAAAGCTCAAAGAGAATACATTAATTAACCCAGGAGGATTGCTGCATTGCTGGAGTGAGAAAGCCCGGCTTTGAAATCCATTGATCTCTAGCCATTCTTGGGTTGGGTCAAAGACCTTGGACAAGGTGGAGGGGAGAAAAGGGGAGGAGTACAATGGGAACCAGATGTTCAAAGCCAATGGAGGTAGGTGGCTTTGTTATTCTGCAACATGCCCACCCCTCGCTGGCCCTTTTCCTCTTTCAGGAAGTAGGACAGTCTTTCCTGAAGTCCCTCTGTCCTTCGAACATGTGTGCTCTTGCTTCCTCTCTCTCTCTCTCACACACACAGAGTATTCTGGCTCTGTTACTATCCCTCCACCCCCTTTGGCCTACCTTGTCGAATGGCCCTGGAAGACTAAACAGGTGTTATCTACTTTTGATTTCAGTGCATTTAAATTAATCCTGTCAGCTCAGCTGTTAAAACAACTGTCATCTCCAGCTGTTAGTAATTTTCGACTGGGCACTTTTACAGGTTGCCAAGTTTTCCGAGGCTGCAAACGTTCGGCTGTGTGTGTGTGTTTTAAAGGGGAACAGGCATTCCGCAAGGCTTTCCAATCGGTTTCTAGTTATCGTTTCTTAGAAATTTGTGGACCGATGTCTTCAGTCCAGATCTGGAAGTAAAGGACTCACGTGTAGTGCTGTGTATGTCATTTGTCTTTGTCATTTCATTTTTTGTATTTGTATTTAAACAAAGTGTGAATGAAATGATTCAAAGAGAAAGCTTGGAGAGGGAAGAGTAATTTATGGGGTTGTCTCCTATATTGCCTGTGTTTTCTAGGTGTTTCCCCTATGCTCTGCTGAATAACAAACAAGATACGACATTAAATGCAGCATTCCTTTTCCATCTTTGTTGCTGTTGTTGTTAAATGTCAGCCATGAAAAGAGGCAATCATGATTGTGGCATGGAGATTTAACCCAAGGCAAATGAGACACTTCCGGGTGACTTTCCTCATGCTGTGGTCCCAATCCTGGCTGGGCGCCTCCTCCAACTATTATTTAAAAAAAAAAAATTACACTTTCAGCATCACTTTCATCCTCATTCCCATTCATTGTGTGCTGATGAAATAAGAATATTAGGAATGAAATTGTATGTCCCACAGCCTGTGTTACAGATCTGTAACAATTCCCAATGCAATCACATACTATGGTAGCATCAAGTCTAATACATTAAAAATAAAATATTGAAATGAATGGGAACCCACCTGAAATGGGCTTAGTGGGTCCCGACCCACACTTTGAGAAACACTGTACTAGAGTGTGCAAGTATGCACCTAAAGTTATGGTGAGCTGAGGTAATATTCAGATTATTTCTGATGCTCACTGCTAGAGAAATTGGTACTATAGAGACTGAATTTTAAAAAAATGGTGATCTTCTCTTGTGGTACTAGGGATGACTTCCTTCCATGCCTGTTTTGACCAACTAAACTCACATTTCCAAATACCATGAATGCAAGATACAGAATGTGGAAGACAGACATTTGCAGTCCCAGCCCAAGGAGAAACAGGGCCTGCAGCATCCACATTTTTGTCTTTCTGTCCATGTCACCTGTTTTTATTTTTTGAGGAGATGTACATACCACATACCCCTTCAGCCCCACCGTCTGCTCACCTGCCTGCTACTTCTTCAAAACAGGTTGCCCAAAGGAAAATTATTGAGAAGAGGGCCAGGATGGCACAGAGTGGAGTGTGTGGGCAGGCAGTGGAGAAGGAGTAGGAGCACTCCCTGCAAGCTCACCCCCCCCCCCAGCCACCAGTTGAAATAGCTGTTTCATCCAGCCTCATGAGGGCTGGCCAGTTTTGCATACATGCATGAAATTGAATGTAAAAATCCTCTACTGTTGAGCGATTGCCTCACCCTAAACCTTATCACACTTCCCTCTTGAACAGAGGGTGGATTCAAATAGCCATATTACCACACACCTGTGCCTGTTGTTTGATAGCAGTTTCCTTAACACTTGTCAAGAAGATTCTGGGCATGTCAGCAGCTGTGGTTGGGATCTAGGCCCACTCACATGGTTTGTTGAAAGAAAATTGCGACCAGAGCAAGTACCAAACCCTCGTTGCTCCTGTTTCCGTACTCCTTTGCCTCCTCTCCTCAGCTGTAGGATGGTGATGAAGGAGTCCTGGCTTGTTGAGTCACAGTTCTGTGTGTTGTCCTAAACCAGGAACTGTTTTTAACCTGCATTTTACTAATTGGGATCTGAAACTAGCAGTAGTGTAGCTCAAGGGGGGGCAAAAAAGTAAGTACTGCAGGCACCACGGTGCACCATGTAAGCAGCCCGCTTACCATCAGAGCCATTCCAGGCAACATGCAGGAGATGCTGTTTGGTTTAGCAAGTGCCTGTGTGTTGCCATCACTGCCTGGAATGGCTCTGATGGGTGCGTTGTGACACCTTCAGTCCCCCCCCCCCAGCTCAGTCCCCATCCTGCTAAGCTACTGGAAATCAGAACACATGAACTCGACCATAGCTGAGTAAGATAATATGGACTTTGTGTTGCCCTTCCAGTATCCATCTGAGTGGGACCTGTACCACTTCTGATCTGTGCTATTGTACATGGTACACAACCCAGCACTCTATCAAGGTACAGGTCCAGCCTTGTTACGCACGGATTTTTTATACACGAATTTGACTCAACATGAATGGCCCCTGCAAATGAGAAGGAATGTGCTGATCCCTGGAGAAGGGGAAAAATGCATCCCTTTAAAATCAGTTTAAAAAACTGAACAGTCCTTTAACAATGAGAGAGAGAGAGAGAGAGAGAGAGAGAGAGAGAGAGAGAGAGAGGGCAGCTGAGGTGTGCTGAGGTGTCACTTCTGAATGGGCAGCCTGCATGACAGTTTCCCTTATCTTGAAAATATGATCGATTTGCATATTTTCTCTTCTGTCATTAGCAGCTAATTAGTTCCTAAGAGAAAGAAAAGTGCAAAAGCAGGTCTTGACCTGCTTAATGACATCACTTGTTATTTGATGATATCACTTCCGACCCTCAGCAGGCATCCTGAATGCTGTTGGGCCCACTGTACAAATCAAATTTTACAATGAAAGATTTGGCTTTCACTCATTGTGGTGGGGGGAGGAGCAGAACAAGTGAGTCCTTGACCTACTTCTGATCTCTTAACTATGGTTTAGGTTGGCCCCTTTCTTATATCTGCTTCAACTCAGAGTATCCAAATCTCCAGAAGGTCTCAAAGTCTTCCCTTACGGAATACTATTTTATTAGGAAATATTCAGTGAAATCTAATTTTATTCTTTTGAGGTTGAGATTCTGGGTAACTGGCATCTCAGTGCTTTAATATATGTATGCTTGAAGTAAGTTCCATGGATTTCAGTGGAACTTTCTTCTGAGGAAGTTTATGGCTTAGCCAATTGGGAGGGATAGAATTATTCTTTTAAAATGGTAATTTGATTCATTTCTTGTCTTTTATAGTATTCTTAAATCTGTCCGAAGTGGTCTGTTACATCTGATTTGGCTAACTCTCATGTGAAACGGATTTCCTTTGTTAGGGAGACAACCTGGTTGCTGGCTGGGTTCCAAAGTACAAAACTCTTAAGTACTGTTATTGAACAAATTGTTGGTGTATTCACATGAAGAGTTCTTGATACTTTGCTATGAGGTTTTCAAACATTATGATCTCTTAAAAATTTAAGCTAGCTTTGAAGGAAGGGATTGTGCCCTTAGTCAAACATTAGTTTTTGGTAATTGTTTTGAAGGAAGTCCAAAGAGTTGTGACAAGAGTAACCTAATTCCTTACAGTGGATTTATGGGTATACCCACAAATTGTCTCTGAATTTCTCGTAAAGTAAAATTTGAAATAAATTTGTAAAGTGCTGCTCAGACAAGTTTGAGATCAGACTAGCAAAATTTCTCCTGGAAGTTTTCCATATCCCCAATGTCATTCAGGTAGTGGAGAAGAGGTAGTGTCTCTACCCCATATAGCAGCAGCCCCATCCTATGCTCCTCTCCCCCCATATAGCAGCAACACCAAAATGGCTACTGTTGTATTGTGCTGGAGAGGGGTAATTGCAGATGTCTTCTCTGGGTACAGGAACATCCGTTCTCTTATCTAGGGGTAAGCCTCTGCTGCATGGGAGGGCGTCTATTCAGACTGGCCAAGCAAATTTGTTGGTGTAGGTCTGTATGGACCATGGGATTGGGCCAGGAAGGGGGCTAGGATTCAACTGCCACCCCTGAACCCACCCCTTCACGACCTCCCTTCCCCGTCACCATCCGGTTTCACCCTCCCCCGCCCCATCATAATCTCATTCCACACCCCGCCCTGTTCCACTCTCCCCCCCCAATCCATTCCACCTCCCCTGCTGCCTTACCTATGTCAGCGGGTTATTTCTGCTGCCCTGGTTCCGTGGGAAGGAGCTGGCCTTTGCTTCTTTGCTCCCTCTTGGCAGAGCACTAATTCTGCCAGTGTTAAGAGCCCATAGGATTGGGCTGTAAATGAAGAAAGGTGAGGTATATGTCACTAATTATTACACATAGGAACCTTGTTGGGTATGAAAGTGTCAGTTTGTATCCCGTTGACATGTACTTAAATCTGTTGTCTTAACTGGGTTGGGGCACGTATGAATGGGTGCAGGATAATAGCCTAATGTGATCAATAATATTGGGGGTTTGTCTGCCTTTGCAGGATTGATTAATTGATTGATTGCCAGACTATAATCCTATGAAGTAAATGCAGACTTTTAGACAGAAGTGCTAGCACAAAAGCATTTGGGGTAAAATGGCTGCATGCAATTTGAGTCTCTTGTAAACAGCATGGATTAATTGTGGCTTTCAAATAATTTTGGCTGAAATGAGAGATACTTTAAAGGATTTGGTGGTGCTTTGGATTCAGCTAGGTAACACTTAGGGGTTTCCAAGTTTCTGTTTCATGTGGCTGCTTACAAGGCTGCTGCAGACAATTAAATTACATCTTCTGATCCCTGCTGTCCTGGTGTGACTCCAGAATATTATCTTCATTTATATGCCATTTCCACAATGCACTGCAGAGTTAGGCACATCAACTCACATTAAGTAGACTTACCTCTATGTTGGTGGCCCATTTCTCCAAAGGCACCATTTTGGATTTCAGAAGGTGGAAGCATCTTCCATTTTGTTTTCAAGCTTTCTACTTTCAAGGAACACAGCTCTCATTGAAGAGCCCTTAGGGCAGAATCCTATCCTGCGCTGGGACAGGCAAGCCAGGAGGCTTGTGCTGTATCCAGCGCAGGATAGTGGCCATAAGCGGCTCAGCCAGAGGCAAGGGGAAGCATTTCCCCTTACCTCCAGGTAAGGGCTGCTGGCCCCAATGTGTCTCCTCGGACGCGGCCCAAGTCCAAGGAGAGCGGAGCAGCTTGAAGCCGCTCTGTTCTCCCTGGGAATGGGGGTAGGGATCTGACATAACTGCCGGATCCCACCCCCTCCTCCCTCTTCCTGCCCATCCCACCACCCACGCTCCCACTACCCAAGAAAGCCTCCCCCCTCTCCCTGCCTCCTCTCCACCTACCTTACTTTGTTGCGTCAGCCCAGCCGGGCCAATGCAACTTCCAAGGAGGAAGCTGGCACAGCTTGCATTGGCCTCCGCAGGCTGGCGCTTCTTTGAGCGCCAGCCTGGCTTCCTCCTGATGAGGCGCAAACATGCTTTACGGAACGTTTGCATCCCTCCCAGGCCGGTGCAAGGGACTTGCGCCGGCCGAAGTGCATTCTAGGATTGCACCCTTAGTGTCTGCCACAAACACTGTGCTCATTGCAGACAATTCTGGAACATTATCTCAGTCTTACAGAGTGGTAAACTATCGGGTCACCCTGTGTGAACTGAGAGGGCTCTCTGCAACAAAAGAACAGCCCCACTGGATCAGGCCAGAGGCCCATCTAGTCCAGCTTCCTGTATCTCACAGCGGCCCACCAAATGCCCCAAGGAGCACACCAGATAACAAGAGACCTGCATCTTGGTGCCCTCCCTTGCATCTGACATAGCCCATTTTTAAATTCAGGAGGTGGCACATACACATCATGGCTTGTAACCCATAATTGATTTTTCCTCCAGAAACTTGTCCAATCCCCTTTTAAAGGCATCCAGGCCAGATGCCATCACCACATCTTGTGGCAAGGAGTTCCACAGACCAACCACATGCTGAGTAAAGAAATATTTTCTTTTGTCTGTCCTAACTCTCCCAACACTCAATTTTAGTGGATGTCCCCTGGTTCTGGTGTTGTGTGAGAGTGTAAAGAGCATCTCTCTATCCACTTTATCCTTCCCATGCATAATTTTGTATGTCTCAATCATGTTCCCCCTCAGGCGCCTCTTTTCTAGCCTGAAGAGGCCCAAACGCCGTAGCCTTTCCTCATAAGGAAGGTGCCCCAGCCCAGCAATCATCTTAGTTGCCCTCTTTTGCAACTTTTCCATTTCCATTATATCCTTTTTGAGATGCGGCAACCAGAACTGGACACAATACTCCAGGTGTGGCCTTACCATAGATTTGTACAACAGCATTATAATATTAGCTGTTTTGTTCTCAATACCTTTTCTAATGATCCCAAGCATAGCATTGGCCTTCTTTACTGGCACTGCACATTGGGTCAACACTTCCATCGACCTGTCCACCACCACCCCAAGATCTCTCTCCTGATCTGTCACAGACAGGCTCAGAACCCATCAGCCTATATGTGAAGTTTTGATTTTTTGCCCCAGTGTGCATGTCTTTACACTTACTTACATTGAAACGCACCTGCCATTTTGCTGCCCATTCTGCCAGTTTGGAGAGATCCTTCTGGAGTCCTCACAAGCACTTCTGGTCTTCACCACTTGGAAAAGTTTGGTGTTTAAAAACTTAGCCACCTCACTGCTCACCCCTGCCTCCAGGTCATTTATGAAGAGGTTGAAAAGCACCGGTCCCAGGACAGATCCTTGGGGCACACTGTTTTTCACCTGTCTTCATTGTAAAAATTGCCCATTGACACCCACTCTCTGTTTCCTGGTCTTCAGCCAGGTCTCAATCCATGAGAGGACCTGCCTCTGATTCCCTGACTGTGGAGTTTTTTCAGTAGCCTTTGGTGAGGGACTGTGTCAAACGCCTTCTGAAAGTCCAGATATATAATGTCCACGGGTTCTCCCACATCCACATGCCTGCTGACCTTTTCAAAGAATTCTAAAAGGTTTGTGAAGCAAGACTTACCCTTACAGAAGCCATGCTGATTCTCCCTCAGCAAGGCCTGTTCGTCTATGTGTTTTGAGATTCTATTTTTGATGAGGCATTCCACCATCTTACCTGGTATAGATGTTAGGCTGACCAGCCTATAGTTTCCTGGGTCCCCCCTCTTTCCCTTTTTAAAGATTGGTATGACAATGTTTTCCCCAGTCACCAGACATTCCAGTTCTCCCATCTTTGCTCGGAGACTTCGGGCATTTGCATAAAAGCATCTGTACATGGAATGCCCCAGGATGGGCTGCTTATTAGCTCCTGAATCCTCTCATTGTGCCAAACCGTCTATCACATCCCATCACGCTACCATTCCCAATTTCTTCTCCTACTCTGCCTTTACCTTGTTGTTCTCTATCCTCCCTTTCCTCTTCCCATAGGGATGAGGAGTGCCGAACCAGATGCCCTCCGGCTCCTGTTGGCCTTCCCCCAGGGATCAGTTTAAAAGCTGCTCTGCCATCTTTTTAATGCCATGCGCCAGCAGTCTGGTTCCATTCTGGTTCAAGTGAAGCCCGTCCCTCTTGTACAGGCCCTGCTTGTCCCAAAACGTTCCCCAGTGCCTAACGAATCTAAACCCCTCCTCCCTACACCACCGTCTCATCCACGCATTGAGACCCCTGATCTCTGCCTGCCTAGCTGGCCCTGCGCGTGGAACAGGTAGCACTTCAGAGAACGCTACCTTTGAGGTCCTGGCTTTCAGCCTCCTACCTAATAGCCTAAATTTGGCCTCCAGGACCTCCTGGCTACACTTGCCCACGTCGTTGGTGCTGACATGCACCACAACTGCTACCTCCTCCTCAGCACTATCTACCAGCCTGTCTAGACGAGAAGTGATGTCTGCAACCTTCGCACCAGGTAGGCAAGTCACCATGCTGTCCTCACATCTGTCGCAAACCCCCCTCTCTATGTTTCTAATAATCGAATCCCCCACTACAAGAAGCCCCCGACCCCCCTCCTGCCGAGGAGTATCCCGAGTGCGTTCGGATACGGGCCCGTCCCCTGGAGAAGGGGTCCCCCCTAGAGGATTGTTTCCCTCCTCTCCAGGATGACGTTCTCCATCTCTGAGATTTCCCACCCGGGCAGCTGAGGAGCTGCATGCCTGAGGTTGGGATGAAGCCTGATCATCCCCGGAAGTCTCCCCACGGTCCTTCTTTGCCTTCCTGTGCTTCTCCAGGTCGGCCACCAAGGCTTCAAGGGAGTGGCTGCGTTCCCCGAGTCCCTGGAACTCCTTGCACCAAGGACACACCCGTGACTTATGCCCCAGAGGCATATAGTCATACATGTGGCACTCGATACAAAACACTGGATAGCCTCCACCCTGCTGCTGGCTGTCTGACTGCATAGCTTTTTTTATTTTGTTTGTTTTTGTTTAGGGGTACTTAAAAACCCTACACTGGTTAGCAGCCCTCTTCTCAACAGAAGAGAAAGGGCGGTATCTGGGACCTGGCCTCCTCGCCTTGCTGCTGAACTCGCACAGATGCTAAACTCGCAGTGCCTTACCTGTCACTTTGTTCCCGAGGCACTGGGTGTCCCAGAGGCCACATGCGCTTCTGCAAAGAGGCTCACGTGGTGGCAGGCACTAGCTTTATACTCCTAGCTAGCTCCTCATCCCTTCCTCCTTGCTAATTGAATAGGGGCTGGTCTTCCCAGGTGAGATTTCCCTGAATGGGGTGCTTGGATTTGCCTAATGGGGCTCTTATCAACTCCTGAAGGTCAATTGCTATGACCTAAAGGACAATGACTATGCTAAATTGCCCTGGCTGGGTGGGAATTGGCCCTTCCTAGGTTCTTGTCCTCCTACTTCCGTTCCCTGAGGCTGTTCTCAGTTCTCTGGACTGTTTTTTAACCTCAAGCTGGCTTTTTATTTGAGTTTATTAGAGTTTAAACTGCACTGGTTTAAGAGTTTTTTGGCTTGGCAGAACTTACACACTAAGGTTTAAATCCTGTTTAGCCCTACTAAAATCCTGCTTTTATTAAGTGTGCACCTTTTATTTATTTATTCATTCATTCATTCATTCATTCATTCATTCATTCATTCATTTCTCTCACCTAGATCCTGTGTCCTAATTTACTGAACCTTTAGATTAATTTCTAACTTAGATTAAGTTTAATTTGGATTAAGTATAGGGTTAATTTAAACCAAGTAGAAAAACTTGCTTTCCACTTTATCCTCCTCTGTTTTATTTATTTTTTGAAGTGCCTGACCCTTGGGCTCTTACTCACGAGTAGGACTGCTCCTGCTCAGAGTAGACCTATGTACACACTTACGTATTTATTTTTATTGCCCTCACCTAGCTCCTGTGCCCCAACTTGCTAGACCTTAGAATCCCTCCCTCAGGTTATATTAGGTGCTAACTTAGGTAAAGCTTAGGTAAAGCTAAACTAAAGGTAAAATTAAATTTCAGTGTTGATCTAAGGTTGATTTAAGGGTAGAAGACAAAGAGTTAGAAAGAGTACACTTACCTTCTCTTCCTCCTCTCCTCTTCACAACTCAGGGAGTCTTCCCGCTCCTTCCCCAAAACTCAGAGGTCCACTTGCCTTCCCCTTCTCCTTGCACAGATGCTAAACTCGCGGTGCCTTACCTGGCACTTTGTTCCCGAGGCACTTGGTGTCCCAGAGGCCACGCGCACTTCTGCAGAGCATCAAGAACACCAGAGCAACAAGACACCAAGAGCATCTAGTGACAGCAGATTGCAAAGGAAGGTTGCTAATGGTGAACAAGCTGTCTTTTAGATTAGCTTTTCTTCCATTAATGAACGCATTACATTGGCATGAAGCTCTCTGACAATTTCCCATTGGACCTACAAACACCATTTTGAAACCAGTGATAGAACCAGTGCGTAGGCCAGAAATATCTGACCTTTTGAAGCCTGATCACATGTGGTCCAAACTTCTGGGGGAAGGGTGGCAAAAAGAAATCTAGTCTTCAGCATGGCCTCTCCATTGTAACAGTTCAAACCCATTGTAGTATTTTGAAATGCAATGTGAGTTTCCACCATGTCAAGATATGTTTCCATGCACAAACTAGTGGGTACCAAGGAGTAACCTTTATTTTATTTTGTATAATCATGCATGTATATATTATCTCACTTTGCTAAATTTGTATACTAATATTCTGGAAAGGCATTCATAGTAGTTCATAGTTTAAAATAAAAACATGATTTACAATAGAGGTAACATGATTATATTGTCATGAGGAAAGAGGAAAATAAGCAAACTCGTATCCATTGCAGGAGAAAGATCGAGGAGAGGAGGAAACAAATAACTGTTGGTCATTTGTAGCTGCTATTATTATTAAGAAGAATAAGGATGTTTATATACAGGTGGGGCATCCGTATCTGCGGATTATTCATCTGCGGATATCGCTCAATGTGAATCCCACCCGGACCTGCATGGAGATGGACTTGGCCCCATCTGAGCCCTCCAGAGGGCATTCCGAAGCCCACAGAGGCAGTGCGCATTTGACCGCAGCCTCTGCGGGCTTCAGAATGGTTGGTTGGTTGGCAACCTTCAGTCTGGAAAGACTATGGTATAAGCCTACAGCACCCAGTAGAATGGCCTTTTCAGCAAACAAAGCCATTTCCAGTTTCCCAAGGGAACCCGGAAGTGATGTGTTTATAACTTATTTGGATAAAACTGTCACTTCCTGTTTTTCTTGGGAAAACGGAAGTAGCATTTTTTTGTTTAGTTTTTTGTGTCCCCCCCCCCCCGAAAAGACCATTCTGAAGCCCACAGAAGCAGTGGTCGAACATGCACTGCTTCTTTGGGCTTCAGAAAGCCCTCCAGAGGGTTCATGTGGGGCCGATCGTGGATTTAAGTATCCAAAAAATTTGGCATCCATGGGGGGTCCGAGAACGGATCCCCCACGGATATTGAGGCACCATCAGTACTGCTTTTCAAGAAAAAGTAGTTCACAAAGCAGTTCAGACAGCAAAATAAATCAATACAAGGTTCCCTGTTCCCAAGAGCTCACAGTCCAAAAAGAGATGCAATCGAGATACCAGCAACAGCCACTGGAAAAGAGGCCATGCTGGGGTGGACTGGGATCGTTGCCCTCTCCCTGCTAAACATAAGAGGGCACCACTTTTAAGTGTGCCTCTTCACCCAATTTGCAGGGGTCATTAGAAATAAGAGCATAAGAAGAGCCCCGTTGGATCATCTAGTCCAGCCCGTCTAGTCCAGCTTCCTGTATCTCACAGTGGTCCACCAGATGCCTCAAGGAGCATACAAGACAACAAGATACCTGCATGCTATTGCCACGCCATTGTACCTGGCATTCTGAGATAGCCGACTTCTAAATGGGAGGCCAAATGGTAGTTGGGCCCAGTCAGTCTGATGGAGAGGATCTTGATATCACATCTCTCTTCAATGTTAATCAAGGGAGTGGAGTCTTTCAGTGCCATGCACGTGAATCACACCATGCATACCCACAAGCATTACATAGGAGAGCAGGAAGACATTGCTCCCCATTAAGATGTTGCTTGGGCAACATCCCCCTGGTCCTCCAGAAAGGTGAGATATGTGTCTTCTAGATCAGGGCTGGTCAAACCCCAACCCAAGGGCCAGATCTGGGTTTCAGTTGAATCCATTAATACTGTGAGCAGACCTTTCCGTTCCGCTTCGGTGCTGTGCGAAGTCCCCCTCATTCAGGGGACAGGGATGCTCTGTGCAGTCCCATCTCCCTGGACACCCTGTCGTGTGGCCTTCTGGGGTGCAAGGCAAATGACGCAGTTGCCCAGAGTGTCCCTGTCCCCTGAATTCGGGGGACTTCACACAGCACCCAAGCGGAACAGAAAGAAGCAGTGCGAACAGGGACAGCTTTTCTGTTGTGCAGTGATGGCGATTTTGGCCACCACTGTTCTAGATTCTAGAAAGTATATATGGATTCTGAAACCCATATATATATAAGTAAATATGGATTCTGAAACCCCAGTGGGAATACTTGCCAGTTAATCCTTTCTCTGCTTCATAATATCTTACTCAGTTGTACACAACTTCCCAAAATGAAACATCATCCAATAATTTTAAAGATGTCTGGATCAGTGTTAGGACTTGGCATTCACAGACCCCTTTTCTAATTAAGTTTTAATGTGGCACAGTGAGCTGTTGTGTGGGTGGATATTGTCACATGTACACTAAGGCCATCACTCAATGCGATACTAATTAACCAAGTTTTCATGAGAGGTGACAAAAGAGGGGGAAAAAACCCTTCCAACTATGTTCTGGTATTTTTATCTTTTACTGAAAATATTATAAATAGGAAAACTGAGAAATCTTGACAAGCTGATTATTTAGAGAAAGCAAACACTTTGCCCTATATTTTATCTCCCATTCTTGTCCATAGATATGGGAATATGAAACACAGTGACATTGCTGTGGCGACCCAAAGCCTCATACTTGCATGAAGCTTCCCACAATCCTTTATGAAAGAGAAACACTTGGCTCCTTTGCCACAGATTCCAAGGATGTCCTACAAGGACTTCCCTATTTGAACAGCTAATTGATGCTGATTGGGGGGCGGGGGGAGGAATGAAGCACTGGATTCAGCCCTACCCCCCAAAACCAGCTCTTGTCACAGGACACATGTGGCTCGTCTTGTCTCAAGTGGCGGAAGCAGGGTTTTATAGTTATGTGCACAATGTTGCTTTTGCTGATTGGAGGGGTCTGCCAGCATACATTGAGCCAGAGCTCCTCAAAGAAGCAGCCTTGCCAGTGCCCAAAACCTGAGGCTGCACCTCAGTCCCGACCATAGGCCAGGAAAGTGGAGTGAAACAATGAAATGCAAGTCTCCAGGTCAGAAGGCTGCCCCTTTAACATTTCTCCATAATGCAGACAGGAAGGTGGAGCCTAGGAGAAGCAGGCGGGGCCTGAAGGAGAATTCATTTGACCCTTTTTGGAGGAAGTTGGGCACTCAGAGCTCCATGTGGTAAACCTTCCTCAACTTTGGTGGGACAGATAGAACACAGAAACCCCCACATCACTTGAGTATGAGCCTCTCCAACAAACCATCATGCTCCATTTTCTACTTGAAAATACCATGTTGACATGTGTAAATTATTGTTTCTTTAAAATATTTATTTGCTGTTTGTTGCCTTTCCTTCAAGATTCTCAGGACTGTATACGTGGTTCTTCTTATCCCTTTTATCCTCAC
Organism: Tiliqua scincoides; assembly: GCF_035046505.1. NCBI lineage: Eukaryota > Metazoa > Chordata > Lepidosauria > Squamata > Scincidae > Tiliqua > Tiliqua scincoides. Next base: position 36,023,633 of record NC_089827.1, on the reverse strand, counting down.
AACACCCCTGTAAGGTAGGTCAGGTTATGAGATAGTACCCTGCTCAAGGTCACCTGATAAGCTTCAAAGCTGAGTGGGATTTGAACCCAGGTCTTTCTGGTCTAACACTCTTAACTACTATACCACATTGGTTCTCAGAATCAGAGACTGGGAAAGGATCAGGGACCAGCTTCAGTGCATGCATATGGAAGGGAAAACAGTGACATCCATGCATGTTCTCTTCACATGACAGGGTACTATGCATGTGATTTGTAACCACTAGTCAAGTCACAGAAATATATTTATTTATTTATTTACTTGAAAAATTTATACCCCGCCTTTCTCCCACACTCACGGCGGCTCACCACAGTCTTGAGCATTTGTTGTTATCCCTGAGCCAAACTGAACATTATATTAAACCTGTCATTAACACTGATTGGTTTAACTTTCTTATAAAAATAGCTGGTGGATTGGGACAGAGGTGACAGAGGACTTTAATCCTACCCCTGCCACTGTCCTGATCCAGATCAGCATCTAGCCCCCCACTCTGCAAAGTAAAACTCCCATTTACACCAATAATGGGCTTAATGCAGTGGTATTCAGACTGGGGCGTTGTGATCCCCCAGCCTGAGGGCCCTGGCCTCTGCCCCCTTAAGGGGCGGGGGCAGGGGGGAAGGCAGCGACGCGATCCCCAGGATTGCATCACTAGCGGGGCTGCAGGGACTGGGATGTACTCACCAGTCCCTTCAGCAGCCTTCCCGGGGTGCGGGGGGCCTGCAGAGCTCCCCAGCTGGTTTGAAGTGAAAGTAGAGCGATCGTGCTCCACTTCTGGTTTTGCGCAAGTGGAGTGCGATCACTCTACTTTCACTTCAAACCAGCTGGGGAGCCCTGAAGACACTTGCGTAGGGCTCCCTGCACCCCGCGGACGGTGCTGCAGGAACTGGTGAGCGCATCCCAGTCCCTGCAGCCCCCCCGAGTGGCACGATCCTGGGGATCGCGTCACTGCCTTCCCCCCACCCTTGCTGCCTCCCTCCCCTCCCTTGCAAGAACTTACTGCACTTTTCAAACTCCCAGAGAGTTTGAAAACTGCAGGCTTAATGTAACATGTAGTTTGCCTGCCTGGTCTGGGTTTTAAGTACGTGTCTGATTCAAGTATCTGACCAGAGTACCTGGTTATGTTCTTATCACCGCTGCAAGCCCTTGAGATAGGGCCTCTACTTCTGGTGTTCCTTTTTATATGTGATTAGTTCAGCCTCTTGGAAGTTGACAGAGTTATATAGGTATCAGACTAGCAGCCCAATCTTCTTGCCTCTGCCAGCAGAATGCATCTTCCTCTGGCAGATGCCCCAGAATGCCTGGATCCTGATTCACTTCACATGATGTCAGTGAGCACAATGAGACCACCAGTGCAGTTTCTGGTGGCCAAGCACGTGAGCTGGTGGCAAGGCCACCATCCACCAGGGCAGGTGCATTGGCAGTGGGGGCAGGCTCATACTAGCTTGATCAAACTGAAAAAGGGGTGGGCAGATCCCCCCCCCGCATTTATGCTTTTTGTGTGTATGCATTGAAATACACAGACCCTGGCTTTTACGCTTGCAGCAGGAGAGCACATGACCCAAGGGCTTAGTTATGCTCTCTGCAATGTGTAGAACCCACATTCCACGAAGGTCTGTGGACCCGACTGGGCTGATGGATACTTTCCCACCCCCAGTTCAGATCACAGAGGTGTAATGCTCCATAGGGTCTTTTTTACCCTTCAGCAATGATATTTAGCTTGAATATGATGTAGATAGAGAGTAATGCCTCATCCAGGCATATTTTTTTTATCATCATTTCAAACTATGGTAATATATTAGATGATTTTTATCAGGACTTCTGTGTATGTCGTTATCTTTCTTATTTTCATTCTCATACATATCTATGGCGCTGTTTGGATCTGAAATATTTGATTTGTTGGATGTGTTCAAAGAAGGGGAGGAAAAAAGCGATTTCATGTCTTATTATATTTTTTCTCCCCTGCAATCTTCTTGTAGACCTTGAAATTGAAGCTGGCATATTTGTAAATATGATTTTCTTCCTTGGGTCTTTGGAAAGTTGATGGCCTCTGTAGCTAAATTAACCTGTGATTTTCAACACTGGGGAAAAAAAAACATGATAGTATGGAATCAATGTAAGTATACTTCAGAACTCCGGGTGAATGATTATTCCATTGTATTCTTCCTTATGAATCTTTCTGGGTGCTAATTGCCCTTCACTGCATGAGACACACACACTAGCATATGGATATAAAGAGCTCTTGATAAAGGGCCAGATGCTGAGCAAAAAAGACAAGCAGATTCAAAACCCAGATGGGTTTCTGTGGAATGAAATTTGTTTGTTTATTTGGATGTTTTGATTTCTTTTTCTTTTTTTTCTTTTTTTTTTGCATTGAATAAAAACACTCAAGTGTGTGTGTGTATTTTGTGAGTAATGTGAGAATGTGCACAAACGCACTGGTGATTGCAAATGTTCACATAAATGTATAGACTTGTTCACATAAATGTACAAGTCATGATGTGTATGCGCAACCTCCTGATTTTAGAAATGGGTTATGTCAGAATGTCAGATGCAAGGATGGGCACCAGGATGCAGGTCTCTTGTTATCTGGTGTGCTCCTTGGGGCATTTGGTGGGCCTCTGTGAGGTACAGAAAGCTGGACTAGATGGGCCTATGGCCTGATCCAGTGGGGCTGTTCTTATGTTCTTATGTAGAGAATGTGTACAGATCTGAGGATTTCAAATTGCCACGTTGACATGTATAATCTCCAAACAATGCCAGTACCAGGTTTCTAGGATCATTGGGACAACACTTTATGCTGGACCCCTCAATGGTCCACCTGCTCCACCATTGCCATTGCTACTGCATATCACCCAGCTAATTATATGCTGTGCTTGGAGACACTGCACATTGCCCAGGCAGTGTACAAAGCTAGCATGGAGCTCCATATGGTAAACCATCGAACAGGCAATATATTAAGCATTTTTTTCTTTAAAAAATAAAATAAAAAGCACATGCTTAGCATAAGGTGTAGTTTGACCTGTAGTCCACGTAGCAATTTATACATGGCGAAAGAACTTTACAGGTATGAGATGTGGTGCTTAGCCACAGGTGCCAGTGAAGTAGCACCCACTCGGGATGCTTCTCAATAGTGATGTGCAATTGGGAACTCAAAATTGGTGAAGATATTTAAGAAATATAGGTTTCAAATATAGATATCAAAATCTATACCTAGACCTGAGACTAGACTAGGTTGTAACTTTCACCTGAAGTAAATTATTGAGGTAAATTTGGAAATTCCTGATCACAAGAATTTAGAGGAAAGCAAGAAGGGTTTTGATAGGGCTAATGTTATCATTGCTATGCTATGTTTGGGGAAATTCTGCACCCTATATGCAAGCAAACCACTTTGCGGGGGGAGGGGTTTAAATTTATCAAGGAAATGAAAATAGACATTGACATTACGCCAGATGTCTCAGTTATGTTGATATAAGGGCATACAACATGAAATATAGACGACACCTTATTTAAAGCTTATGGCCACCCATAAGAACTCTACATTTTTCTTAATGATCTTTGATCACTTTCTGTCCCACAGATAATGGACATGACAACTAAATTTGGGTAATGCTCCACATGAGGAGTGAGTGCGATCTTGTTGTTGAAGAGAAATGTGTTTCTTTCGATCCTGGCCAAAAAGAGAGCCTTGAAAGATTTTTGACAGTAGTGGGTGGTAATATAGAATGTTATTTTCTTTTAAAGACATATAGAATATTCTATTCACTCTCTCCTAATATCTGCCTTTGGCATTCTGCAAATGTGCAAAAGACACTGTGCAATATTGTAGACATTTCTCCTCTCTGTTAAAGCGTCTAACACATTCTGAGCAAAGATTAATAACACATTCTATGTAGCATTTTACAGTGTTCAAAGCACTTCATTTTATCTCTGTAATCCTCAGATCCATTATCTTTTTGTTTGTTTTAATATTTATTTTAGCAATGTTACTACAATACTACTATGATTACCAAAAACAAACAATTGTAAAATATTAGCACACCAGATAACTCATATTAGATTAAAGTATTATTAAAGTATGAGGAATCAAATAGAAAAGTGTTACACTTCCTCATTATTTAATTAAGAAGCAATCTCCAAGCACACATACCACTGAAATTCATCACTGGATTTTAAGCATGATGTTAATTTGACTGCTTTAATTATGTCCCAGATTTTTCCCTTGCACCCCTCAATAATCACATGAGAAACAAGCTTGGGTGAAACTGGGCCACATTATTGAAAATTAATTCAGAAAAGAACTTGCAATGGGAAGTTTTGAATCTCCTCCCCCTTAAACATGTCAGCTTACTTAGGAGACAGCAGAAAGACTGGGAAGCTAGCCTAAGGCCTTCTGGTGGGATGATGGTAGAACCAAGATTTGAACACAGGGCTTCCTGGTTCACAGCTCTGTCTCTTGACCACTACACTAATTCGTCATGACCTTGCTTCCAAAGATCGTTTCCGTGCAGTATAGGACTGTATGGATCCGTACACTGAGAGCTCCCATTAGTTGTTCATGAATACACACTTAACAGGCTGTAGCTTAAGCCATTTCTGCCCAGCATTGCATATATGCAACAGGGACAAAATGTGTACACCTGAGGGCTGGACAAAAATTCATTTAAAGGCAGAGCATGGGCTTTGTATTTGAAGAATCTCAAGTTTAATCCTTGGCGCCTCCAAGTCAAAGAATCAAGATAAATTGGCTGGAAAAACTCTCTGTCTACTTGATGTTTTGGGAGTACCACTGCCAATCAGAGTACACAATACTGGGCCAGATGGACCAATGCCTGATTGACTGTAAAGCAGCTTGATATGTTCATGGTGTCCCACACAGATCACTGTGAATGCATGGACTTACTGCCTATGATGCAGCTTCTCCTGATATATTTCTCTCTAGATCCAGTTAGCAAACATCCTTGCTAAATCAGCAGGACGGCCTTTGTGAAAATCAAGAGCATAAAATTCCACAGATCAGGTGGATCATAGCGAATGACCTATAAGAAATGCTGGCATACTAATGAATTTGATTATTGAGAGAAACATTCCCTTTTTATGGGTAACACTAATTTGCTTTTGTTATTGTTTTAGGATTCTTTTCAAGTGAAAGAAATAGTGTTTTGTGTAATTATCTTGTTTTCAGTTTTTGTGTTTTGTCGGTTGAATTTTCTTTTTAAAGGGTCACTGAATTGAATATAGGTCAATTGCTACTGTTTTTTTGTTTTGTTTTGTTTTTGCAAGTGCAACTCTTGAAAGTCGCCATTCATTTCTGGTGTCTGATGTGGGAATTGTGTGTGATCTTAGGTCTCTGTGAAGTAATTTGACAAGGAATTCTGTTTGGGGTTTTTTCAGGTTAGAGAACAGTAATAAAACCTCCGCTATAGCATATCGTGTTGAAAATGCTTCATTTTTCCAAGGCTGTTGTTAGATACCACCATAGTGAGGATTTGTAATGCTCCCTATAATTTTGAATGCTACTCTTTTTATCTTACATGTTGTTATTTTTATGGTGCATATAGTGCCATCAGTGCTTGGACAGCATTCAAAATCTTGGGAAGAAACTCTCCCTGTGTTTAGTGCTTATCTCTGCGGACAAGTGCTGAATGGAGATACGGTTGTGGGGTCCGCACAGGAGCATGATAGCTCCTGGTACTAGGTTCCTGGTACCCAGAAGCCATGCCTGAATAGGACTCATAGCAGTCTAATCCCCTATTAAAAACATAGATGTCAATAGCACCATCAGGTGTTGTGGCATTGAATTCCATAAATTGTGTACGCGGGTGTCTGTGAGAATACTGTGCTTTCTTTTATCTTTCCTCAGTCTTTTTCCAACCAGTTTCATTTGACTTCTCCTTGCATATTAGGTACACATGTTCTCTATAAAGTTGTGTTGTAAAAGGATTTGCGTGTACGTGATGGGGGGAGCTGTGGTGAACAAGTTCTTGTAGGGTTTACGTCACACTTGAGGGACCACATCAGTTAGAAACTGAGCTACCTTCTCCCCCATCCTTTGCTATGAAGGGGAAAGAACAGGGGTCTCTTCATTTGCTTGGTCTAAAGCAGGGGTGCCCAGACCCCGGCCCTGGGGCCACATGTGGCCCTCAAGGCCTCTCAATGTGGCCCTCAGAAAGCCCCCAGTCTCCAATGAGCCTCTGGCCCTCCAGAGATTTGTTGGAGCCCACACTGGCCCAACGCAACTGCTTGCAACAAGAGGGCGACTGTTTGACTTCTCACGTGAGCTGTGGGATCAGGCCTCCCTCCACTTCTTGCTGTTTCACGTCTGTGATGCAGTAGCGGCAGCAAAGGAAAGGCCAGTCTTGCTTTGTGCAAGGCCTTTTATAGGCCTTGAGCTACTGCAAGACCTGCATTCATTCATATAAGTTTGTCTTTAATATATTCATTTATGTAAACTTATATAAATTTATTCAAATTTTAAATGTAAATTAATTCTTTTTTTCCCCCCCCCGGCCCCCGACACAGTGTCAGAGAGCTGATGTGGCCCTCCTGCCAAAAACTTTGGACACCCCTGGTCTAAAGGAAGTTACAATTTCCTTTGCCCATCCATCTAGAGATCTACAGGACTCCCCTGACCTGTCTTGTTGAATCTGGTTATGATTGATGTGACTTGTTCTGGGGAGCTTACGTGGCTTTCCTTGAAAAACTCTCAAATGTTTTTACTTGAGAAACCTGAAATTTGCTTCACTTTTTAAAAATTCTGATGCCAGACATGCAAAATATTATTTGCAAACCTTACCTAAGTCACACCAACTTAAGTTACATTATATGTATGATTGCCTCCTCCCCCTGTCGTCGTCCCCAAAGGCAGCAGGCTTTTGAAAGTAGAGAGCATAAATGGAAATACTAAGTGCTTGCTGCTACTTTTCCTTTCAGGTAAGAAATTGGTACTGCTGTTTGTGACAGTCAGCCCCTTCTGTGTGTGTGTGGGTTGCCCTTCCTTCCATGTTGTTTCACAGTTATCTGTTGGTAGCAGCAGTATTATTACACACAGATTAGAAACCAGGAGGCTTTTAGGCTCCCTGACAGTTGGCCAGAACAGAGATTAGAGATAAAAGTTAATCCAGTGAGGTAATAGCAAAAAAAAAAAAAAAAGTACAAAGACATGCGATGAGCCGATAATGGTTTGTTTAGGTAAGACAGTTTCCCTTCCGACAGTGATTGGCGCGTGTTCTGTACGGGCCACTGCTGGGTGATAACTTCCAAAATCCTTTAGGTTTGTAACATCTAACTGTGGCATGGAGGCAACACTGGAGAAAGGAATATGGCTGCCAACAGTGATGGAAGCAAATACATAAGCATTAAATCATCATAGCTGTGGACAGAGGGCGCTGGGCAGAAAGTGGTATGTGTGCTTCTGTGACTGTGGGGTTGCCAATCAGTTAACACCTTGAATTGGGGAAGATTAAAATGTTTTCTCAGCATGGACCTGAAAGTATCAGGTGAGAGTGGGAAAGAATGTAAGTTGTCCTTATTAGTACATTCTAAGAGTTATAAGACATACTTAAGGGGAAACATTTTCAATAACTAACTGCACAGTCCTATTTGCTCCTTGTGTGCAGTGCAGTGCAGTGCAGTGACCACTGTGTTCAAACAGGAACTCAGCAGCAGTGTAGCTGGAAGGAGTGCTGCTCCGATGCACACCTTCCAGGGCCGCCCCCTCTCTCGCTTGCCCCCACACCCCCTCCAAATGCATCTGGAGGCTGTTCTGAGGCTTTCAAGAAACATCAGAACTTTTTTTTTTTTTTTTTTTTTGGTGGGGGAGGACCGAAAGTGATGTTTTTATGCCTTTATAAGGCCTTCTGAGTCCTGGGGAGGCCGTGCATGGCCTCCCTGGCACTCAAAACACCCTTTGGATCCGACCAGAATGCAGCTCTGGTCACATTCAGAGGGGGCGCAGGGGCGAGTGAAGGGGGCAGAAGAACCTGACGGCTGCGGCAGGGGTGGCATTCCTGCCCCTGGAAGAGTGCCACCCTTCAACACCACCACCCCAGCTACACAACTGACTCTCAGTAAGGAGAGTTCAGTCTAGCAAAGGTCAGACAATACTACAAGGCTTTTATATGCCCCCCCCCCCCCCATATCTCAGATTGCACAGATGGGTCATAGATGATTCATACTCTGGTTGATCCTGAGAGGTTGTGGCCTCTATGGCATCCCGTCCTAGTACAGATGCCACAGCAGATGCTTGGTCCTTCTCCTCTCCAGAGGAGGTATCTGCAGTTTTGAGGTCCATGCATGGCGAGATCTTGATAAATAGAGCTAATGGTTCTCATTAATTCACTTAAAGTTACATCCATGGGGAAAGGTTGAAGCATAGGAACAACAGAAAATTGTAAGTGGGAGGCAAAGGCTCACTGGCATTTTTTTGAACACATTTGATACTTAATCTCCATTGCACAGAGATTCCTGTGGTACTTGGGGTTTAACAAATAACTACAGCCCTTTGAGTAGTAGGAGGCTTGAGAATATAGACTAATTGGATTGTATAAGAGCTCATGATCTCTTTTCATATTAGCCCTTTTCATGCAGAAATTCCAGATAGATTTAAAATGACTTATTTCGTATGCGTCCATCTATACAACACCTGAGGTAATGCTCAGGATTGCCCGTCAGCTGAGTACTAGCATGTGAAAGCAGCTGGGAATGAGGAGCAAGTTCTTCTTAGTTGTGGTATTAGTTACCTGGAATTCCTTCCCTAGGGAAGTCCTTGTGACTTCATCATTATACCTGTCCTCTGGCGGAATATTTCCTGACTATATTATTGTTAGTTAGTTGGCAACCTTCAGTCTCGAAAGACTATGGTATCGCGCTCTGAAAGTTGGTTCTGGAACAGCGTCTAGTGTGGCTGAAAAGGCCGATTCGGGAGTGACAATCCCTTCCACACTGGGAGCAAGTGCAGTCTGTCCCTGGCCTGTCTCCCTGGCGATGGGCCTTCCTTCTTTGCCTCTTAGCCTCAGACTGTTGGCCAAGTGTCTCTTCAAACTGGGAAAGGCCATGTTGCACAGCCTGCCTCCAAGCGGGCCGCTCAGAGGCCAGGGTTTCCCACTTGTTGAGGTCCACTCCTAAGGCCTTCAGATCCCTCTTGCAGATGTCCTTGTATCGCAGCTGTGGTCTACCTATTATTGTATTGTTTTACTTAAATGTTGTGATGCTTCTGTCTTCTCTTATTTGATTGGAGTTCTCTAAAGTATGAGAGAAAATTGGGATAGATTAAAAAAAAAGGAGTAGGGAGTGAGATCTTGCTTGCCTGTCCTGCCCCTCAACCTCTACACAGTCATCCAGAACTCTGGACCTAACTAGCCATTGTTCAGAGTTTCAAATGAGCAGGTGGAGGTTGGAAAGCCTGTACGTTCACGCTTGCATCCTCTGAAGCATTTATTCTACACAGAACCGTTGTGTGAAAAGTGCTATTATTATTTTTAGTATATTTGTAATGTTGTAACATATAATTTATAGAGCGACTAAAAAAAATAGGAGCTCTAGTCACTGTACTATTTACTGTTCTGTGCCCTATAAAGTAAAAATTTGCAGTCCAGCACTTCATGGGAGATGCCGTATGCCTTTGGAGCTCCTGTGCAAGCAAAGCTTAACAGCCCAATCCTATCATGTGATTATGGCAGGGGGACAGTGTCCCACCACTGTAAATCTGCTATTGATGCATGGAGCTCACTGCCAGCGGCCATTTTTTAGCTGCCACCCCCCCCACAAAGAGGCACCGGTGTTGGAAGCACACTGCAAGAAACTGGATTTAGCTTTGTCTGTGTCCCTACCCCCATTCATGGTAATATTTTTCCACATGGTTGTGTTTGCTCACATCATCTTTGGAAAGAAGACACACACACACACTCACATGCATGCATCCTTGTTCAGTTTTTTGAAGTCTTAGGTGCTTGAGCCAGGCTGTTCTTCCTTATATTGTAGCATGGTCGTCTTTGCATGTCAGAGTGAGAATCCCAAATATTTCTCAGGATCTTTCTACTTTCACCCCTCATTATTTTTCTGCCCTTTCCCTTTGTAGTCAGGTTAGGGCATGACAGAAGGTAAATGGTACTAGCCTGCTGCTTAAATTGTAGCTGAAATGTCAGCTTCTTCACATATTTAAGATACTCCATTAATCCTCTCCCCTAGCATGAGAAGAAAGTGATGCAGTTTTATTGGCGTGCATTTTGTTTGTGCGGAAAGAATGCGGGAGCTTAACGATCTAAGAAAGGATGAGAAGTAATTCTGGAATGCAGAACTTTAGGTATCTGTCATATAAACATTCTCAAAGTACGTAGATTGGGGAGAATGCTGGTAATGTCTGTGGGCCTACACGTAGGCTAGATCCTTCCAGTGGCTGCATGAGGTTGAGTGCAAATGTTAAACCTGGGGTTTCTCTACCCATACAGCTGTAGATTTGCCAGAAAAAATTGTTGTATGTTGGGTTTTCCATAGACAAAAGCAAATTTGGTACATTGCATGCAGACTTTAGGGCCGAAATCCCCAATTCTGTATGGTTTTCTATAAGTTACACACATTATACACACAAACTGAGAGAGAGCTGTAGTCCATTGGTGCTCTGCATCCAGAAGGTTTCAGGTTCAGTCTCTGAAATCTCCAGATAGAACTGGGAAAGGCCCGTCTGAAACTCTGGGAGAGCCATGGTCAGTTAGTATACAAAAGTATAGACAATACTGAGGGCCAGATCCTAACTGTGCACTATGCCAGTGAATGTGCGTTCTGCTGGCATAGCGTGCTTTCTGGCTGTGGCAAACATGACTCTGCAGAGAACATGGCCTGGCTGCCGCTGGAAGTGATGAGGTCTGGGTCCGCAGGTGACAGTCCATGGACAGACCTGCCCTCCGCCTCTGGTAAGGCTGTGCAGGGGCCAGGAGGGAGGTGGGGAGGGGCAAAATGGGGTGATGACTAAAGTTGAGATGGCAGATTGGGCCTGGGAAAGGGGTGGGTTTGACTGCAGTGGCATACGCCAAATCTTGACCCTCTTTCTGGCTCTGATTCAACTTCACAGGTCAATGCAGACTTGCTCCATCAGGCCACATGGTCTTTACGGGGACTAGGGAACAAATGTTGCATTACCCCAACGAGGTCTCAACATGCCAAAACTCTCCCGCAGGATACAGTGGATGTCATGTTGGTGCTGCTGCATCACCATTTGGGGTGTTTCTGTGTTTTGGGCTGGCCATTTGATGAACTGAAGTTTTGAGTCAGTATAAGGTCATTATACATCTTCATATGAAAGCTTGTTCTCAGTTGCTTGGGTTTTTTTAACCATCAATTTGAAAGACAGCCACTGACACCCTGAAGAGCTACTGCCACTCAAGTGTAGACGAGTGCGTTTCGAACTTATTCATTTCATGGCACACTGACAACGCGCTAAAATTTTCAGGGCATACCATCCGTTTTCTGACAATTGACAAGGCACACCATGCTGCTGATGGGGACCCCACATCCCTCAATGGCTCTATTAATAAATTATCCTCTCCCAAACTCCTGTGGCACACCTGTGGACCATTTGTGGCACACCAGTATGCTGCAGCACACTGGTTGAAAATGGCTGCAATAGGGATTTGTGCCTAGCCCAGTGATCATTCCACCCAGTGATCCTTTGCTGGTTTTTGTGTTTTTTGTTTTGCAGTGGAAATCACCTGGGGAGCTTTTCTTTTTAAACACTGGTTCATAAGAACTCTAAATAAGATTGCTTTTACTAAATGGTTTTATCTGCATTTTAAACGTCTTCCTTGGAGACTGAAATGGTTGCCATCAATTTGGGGAGACTGGTCTCTTTGTCCTTGGTTAAAGCAGGAATCCCCCTGCCTCCCCGACTGGACATAGATTCAGACTGTAAAACTTCAATTTATTCATTTTTGTTTTAATTTCAAAATGTGGGTTTTGTCATATGCTGTTCAGTTCTAAATTTTTCCCCCTCTGAGTATCATTTTATATTTAGAGTCATTCATAGAGTAGCAGGCATTTTTTCAAGTCACTTGAGAAAAGAATATGTGTGGAGATATAAGTGTGTTTTGTGTGTGTCGGTGCGCACGCCTGCGAGAGGGAAAGAAGAGAGAGAGAGGTGCCTGTACGAATAGCACCAGCCAGGGGTACGGATGCTGAATAGCATCATTTAGGCACTGACTGTGACATTGTATTAACCTTTTTTAATGGATGTATGTAATAAAATGACATGTAAATGGAGCACAAGGGGAGATATGACACTATATCTGGAAAAGGATAAAACAGCCAGTTGAATACTGGGCTATTATAGCAGTTTGCAAACCTTGGATAAACTCAGTCAGCGGTTGTATAATTGGTTATTCAATCCCGACCCTTGTTCACAGCTCAAAGCCAGGAACACTGAGACCTGTTGCCAATTTGAGTGAATGCGGTGACTGTGCTCGGCCGGGGCCTAGCACTGGAGCCAGGCCTTTTCCTGTGGGCTGGTTTCCACCATGTCTGGTACTGGCGGAGTGACAGTAGCTCTTTTGTTCTGAGAGGCTGGCTGGTACTCCCCTCCTTTGCAAAATGTCTAACAGCTACACAAATATAAGAAACTAGGAGGGGGGAGGGAAAAAAAGAGGCTTAGTGTAGCTTTTCTCTGACACTGTGGAGGTATTGAAAAGAAGGTAGTGGTCCAAAGAGAAAGGGGAGCTGGGCGTGATATGAAAAGTTACAGCTAACGATAAGGAAAAGCGCCATGATGTCCGAGGACATAGTAGAAGCGGCGAGGAACAGATCAAGAGTTCTCTTGAAAACACAAATTGTTCTCCGAGACTAAAGCCATTGTTGTCACGCTTCCTCTTTCTCAAACCTTGGCATAGTGAAAGGAGTCTATCGAAAACAGCCATGAATGGCTTCTAATTTATGCCTCCAACAGAGGTTGTCTCTCAAGCTATGTTTTATTTATTTATTTATTTATTTATAACTAAGTTGAGGTGGCAGTCTTTTACTTACTATTTTTCCAAATTCGATTTCAATTTGCCTTTCCTTGAAATTCCTATGGCTTTCATGATGATGTTTGGATTTATTGGATTGTAATAATTCTTTTGTTTAACTAATGGCCCAATACTGTCCTCATAGTATGCCAGCCTCTCTGTCAGTCTGCAGCACACTGCCACTGGTGCAAGGACTGGAAAACCTGCATGCTAACAGCAGCATCATGCAAACCAGCTGCTGGTGGGTTTCAGCAGGCAGAGAGACCAAAAAGAGTCAGGAAATGGGATTGGATTAGGATGGGGTGGAGAAGATCATGGCGGCACCAGAGTCCATTGTATCCTAACCGCTGTCTGGACCTGATGTACCCCTGGTAGGCTCCTCACATCTATGCCATCAAAAGAGCTAGTGTAGCTCTGAGGAGTCCCATGGGGCAGTGCTTCTCAAACTTTAGTGTCCTGCAATGCCTGTGTGTGGTTCCCGGAAGTGACTAGCAATTACATCATCATCAGTCACTTCTAGTGTTGGACTCTGCCAAGACTTTTAGAAGGTTGTGGGAAGCCTTCTGAAGCGCAGGGAGGTGGCGTTCGGCCTCCCTGAGCCTTAGAAGGCTGACCAGAGCCTTTAGAAGTAAACTTCTGGTTTAGCACTAAAACGGATGTTCAGAAGGCTCTGGCTGACCTTCTGAGGATTGAAGAGGCAGTGCGTGACCTCCCCAAGCTTTTGAAGACCCACCAGAGCCTTCTCAAAGGCCTTAAGCCAACTCGCAGCTCCCAGGATACAAAGAACATAAGAGCTCCGCTGGATCAGGCCATAGACCTATCTAGTCCAACTTCCTGTATCTCACAGTGGCCCTCCAAATGCCCCAGGGAGCACACAAGACAACAAGAGACCACATCCCAGTGCCATCCCTTGCATCTGGCATTCTGAGGTAACCCACTTCTAAAATCAAGAGGTTGCACGTACACATCTTGACTTGTAACCCGTGATGGACTTTGTCCATTTCCAGAAATTTGTCCAATTCCCTTTTAAAGGCGTGTAGGCCAGAAGCCATCACTGCATCCTGTGGCAAGGAGTTCCACAGACTAACTACACTCTGAGTAAAGAAATATTTTCTTTTGTCTGTCCTAACTCTCCCAACACTCAATTTTAGCAGACGTCCCCTGGTTCCGGTATTGTGTGAGAGGGAAAAGAGCACCTCTCTGGCCACTCCATACATCCTCTGCATAATTTTGTATGTCTCAAAATATGCTGGCATGGGATAGGTTTGGCCATTAATTGTATTGTTGAGTTTTTTTTAATCTTGCACACAGCTTTTGGATAGACAATACATAATTATTTTTAAATAAGTAATATGAGTTTTGCCCCAGCAGGAACCTCTAAATTTTGTCTTATGTGAAATTCAGGATTGAAATCCTGCATAACTGATTGGTCCAGATTTATGGCTGGCCAATTGGGTGATGGATCAAAATCCTACCATCCGATTGGCCCTCTAGTTAAGGTTTCAACTGCACCAATCATGGGAAGTCTGGGCGGAGCTAAAGGGTATAAAAGCTAGAAGTGTTTGCCTTGTGTCAGATTCATTGCCAGGTCCTGTTTTGAAGATGGAATAAATGTATTGAGCTGTTATCTCTGTGCCTTCCTTTGTTCACCTGGACCCACTATATAACACATACAGTGCAGACTAATTCATACAACCAATTCCAAAGAGTAGCAGGAGAGACAACAAAGGGCCATTACAATTTTGGGTGTATATCCAAGATTCTGAAATCATGCAAAGAAGTAGTACCACACGTGAATGGCACTTTCAGGAAGACTTGGGGACAAGCCACCTCTATTAGGGTGCTGCTGCAAGTCACAGCAGCCTAAAAACCTAGTTGCACAGTGATCCTAGATTTTCATTGTCTATGTGTGTCCTGCGCTCTATATTTTCATGTGACTCTGAATTTTCAAAATAGAATTTTAGGTCTCTATGAGTTGCCACACTGCCTAATGGGTTTGATCTCAGGGGCCCTTGGAGCAATCCCATTTGGCCTGTGCGGGGTGGGGGGGGCATGGTCCCAAGCAGTAAGAATGCTGCCTGAGAACATGCCTTGGCAGGAAGAGTGCCAAGTCCATTCTTCCACTGCACTTAGTAAGCTTGGGGGTGGGAGGGGAGAAGGGGACAGGGAAATCCAGGGCGTGTGTGCATGTATGGGGCCCAGAACTTGGCTGTACCCCAGAACTTGGCACACGTTTGCACTGACCTGAGTTTACATTGTGAAAGTGTGAAAGTGACAAACAGTTTTGGAAAGTATGTATTTCATTTTGGTACACTTCTCTGGTAGAACTGGCTGAGGTTCCTCGTCAAGCATACATTTGGTGGGGAACCCGAGTGCCTTGCTGTATAATATCTGACATGGCCCAAAGAGAAGGACAAGCGGAAGATAACACTGTAACACAAAAATGGTTTATGTTGAATTTTTAATGTTTCTAATACAATTCAGATGCGCTGGTTCCAATGGTAATCTTAGGGCGCAATTGACTTAGATGTTCCAGTGCAGAGTAGGATTGGCGCCCTTAGTTTTGCTGTATAATCAAAACATTTTTCGTTATTTTAATTATCTTAAATTTTGTACTTTTAACTATCCTATAGCCTAATGCAGGGCTTTCCAAACCCTGGCCCGTGGGCGGGATCCAGGGTTTGGAGAAAGCCTTCTATTCCATGAATAGAGCTTACTATTCATGCTTACTGTTCCACCTCCACATGCGTGTATTCTGAGTAGATCTGGGCACTGGGATGCTCTGGGCAGTCATGTCTGTTGCACAGCCTTCTGGGATTCTGGGGAACAGAAGCAACTGTCCAGAGTGTCCCGGTGCCCAGATTTACTCAGAATACATGCAGCGCAGAGGCAGAACTGTAAGCTGAGGTCTGAATGGGAACTACTTTTTTTATCGGAGAGCGTTTGCGAGTTTGGCGACCGCTGGCATAATGCATTGTAATATATGTCATCTAATACAACTGCTTAGCATAAAAATTGTGGCTAAACTATCGATGCTATACCAAAAATTGTGGCATTTTTGAAATCCTCACACCAAAATTAATAAGCATTGAAATATTCAGATAATCATGAAATTGTTCAAATTTTGTTAGAAAATCTTTGTTCAAGATTCTGGGGCCAAACAGAAGCATGCATCTTACGGTGCTTCTGCATATTTATTTGCTTTCTAGATCCATGATGTGCTTTCTAGAGCCTTGATATGCCTTCTAGTTCCTTGGAGTATGTTCATGTAACCTGTGATGGGTATTCCACACATGCAACTAATCATCTGATGCTGCAGTCATAAGTGATGGATATGTGTGTATGCATTTCATACATATGTATGTATGAAAGTGAGGAACAAGGATAGGATTAGGAGAAATTGCACCCAGTTGTTAATACTTCTTAAAATGTCATTCTTGTGCCTAGAAATTTAAGTTTAATCATCTTTCTCCTGGGCAGTGCCCAGACTCCAAGTCTTCATCTTTTGTAGTGCAGATCAAGGGACTTGTTCTACTACTTGTCATTCCTTATCAGATGGACTTGTAGTGTAACAACAGTTTCACCAATCTCTTCTTTCTTCAGATCCGGCGATTTCGACTTTTCATATTTTGAGAGGAGAAAGCCTGTTGCAGTCTCTGTGAACAAGGATGTCAAAGTTTGATAGTGCACCCCTGTATCTGGCTTTGCTCTTGGCAACTCACAGTGCTTTTGCCTCACTTGGTGTGCTGCCCCAGCAGCCCCTTATACTGTTTGAGGTAGTCATGGCTATGATGACCCAGGCATGATCAGTCCACCCATGAGACCAAGTGAAGTGGGAAGCATACTGGGGGGGCAGCAGAACCTCTTTGCTCACTGTTGGGTTTGGAGAGGGCAGTATGGGCATACTGCCCAAGTGCCCACCTAGTGGTTATCCTATTTGAATTTGGCAGCAAGACCGATCTTCCTGTTGTCAGGTTGAAATGTACAGACATGCAAATGGGCAAGAAAGGCAGATGATGAAGATTAGTCTGCTGACTATGGATGACCATTAATTCTTCACAGATGAAACCTTGTTCTTATTGCTCTCTTTCTGGGGGATTGGTTATCTGGGAGTCTCTATTCTAGGTGAGGTCACAGTTTCTCCAAGCATGATTTGCTAGTTAAGGTTCTCATCCCTTTCTACTCTGTAACAATTGTTCTGCTGGCCATTATAGTTAAGCAATTCAGAAGGCCTAAGCAGCATTAGAAGGGGTGAGCGTCCCTGATACAAGGAGCTTCTGCCACTTCCTGCTCCCCATTGTGGGATCTCTATGGCTGTATGTGATCCAGGCGCTTCACGAGTCTGGGGGTGGTTGCCGCGTTGGGCACCCATTGCGTCAGCCAACCAAGCTTAACCCAGCAGGCCTACACAGCGACTGTATGGCTGCTTCAGGGGAGATGCTGTGGCTGGGCCGTTTGGCAACAGGCCCGCTTAAGCTACAAAAAAGACTGTTGGCCATCAAGGGCTCTGCAAGATGGCCATGGGGGGGCAGAGGGCAGGACAACCCCACACAATTCTTATTGTGATAAGCATTTTACCTCTCAGCTTAAAACTCCACTCTGCTGCACCAGCTGATTTTGTACTTGGTCAAATTCCACATTAGTTTTCCACATTTGTCTCTTTCCTGCTAGTTTACACATTTCTGTGTAAATATCTCTGTATCAGTTTGGCTTCCAAAGGCTGGTGATTGGACAGGAGCAATCTTTTTGTCATCATGGTGTAGAAAATATTGCCAAGCAGCTGATTAAGTGAATGGCTGCAATTCAATTAAGATCTTGCACTGGGGTCATATAATATAAATGGATATAGCACCTTTCCCCTGAGTTACAGCCTTGATAATTCAGTGCTGCTTTGTTGTTATTTACGAGGGTAACTTCTCAAAGCAATCTGCATTGCTCCTGCTGTAAACCAAAGTGGATGCTTTACACCAGGATGTCACAGGGCGAGGTTTTCTTCTGTTTTCACCATTGCTTACAGGAGTAAAATGGAAACAATTGGGAGGGGGATGGTTGGCGGAGGTGGAAAGACACATTGTTTTAAAATAGAAAATTAATCACTTGGAAATGGACTGGTTATTACGAAGCAAATGTGGAAAGAATATTGAACTTTGCGATACATACGGGGGGTGGAGTGAAAGACGAGAAACTCCATCAGAGGTTTTTAATGGAAGATGGAGCCTGCCATCTCATTAACAGAAAAAGTGCAGCTAGGGGGGAAGCTCAGTGTTACAGGCAGTTATTCTTAATGAGAATGCTGTGCAGGACATCAAATGTTATATGTGATTGTAACATCCACTTCCTGTTAGTCTCCTGCCCACTTCCTGTTAGCAGATAAAGAGAGGTGAGTCATAATTGCAACAGGTATCTGCAGTTTTGGGTATGCGCAGTAGCAGCAGGAATCTATGTGCGTGTGCGTGTGTGTAAAATCAATGCCTTTTCCTCCCCCGACGTCTGCCTTTTAGTATTCTCCTTTCTTTATATTCCTATACATTACAATGCAATATTTTATTCTGGAATAATACACTGTTGCCTCCCTTAGGTCAGGCTTTCTAATTTAGTGAATTGTAGATGTCCAGCTGGAGAAGGGGTGGACGTCTGCTGAAGAATGAATTTTTAAGATGCCTCATTAATTTAATGTAGCTAAGAGACTAGCAGAGCTTAAGGGATTTTGTACTAGTCCCGTGGAGAACTATCTGAATGTGATTCTAATGAGTTAAAGAAAACTCATTCCCCCTCCCCCTTTATTTTCCTTATCTAAATTGTGTAATCTCTGTGCACTCTCAGATTATTGATATAGGCACCTTTCTATTTATGCCACCCAGGGAAAAAGTAAAATAAAGTAGTTGATATACTGCCTGTATTGGAAACGAATGAAGTAAATAGAAATAAATGAAATGTTGCAATGCATATTTAAAATAACCAAGTTAACCTGTGATAAATGTTTGAAAGAAATTTGATTAATTCTTTCCCCATATTTATTTACTTAATGAATTGAAGCAAATTTCTAAGTACCCCATAGGGAGGATGCAGGGCAGGTAACAAAAGCAGTGAAGTTATCCCACTCCTGCTTTTCCTAGGGCATCAGTAGGTAGCACAAACCAAAAGACCATGCATTGCTTGCAGAAAAATGTCCTGACTGATGGGTTTTCAGGGTAAGAATTTCTACAATTATGGAATAACCAATGATAACTCATGACTATGTACCATCATGGTGTGAGCATGGTTGGCAACTGATACGTCTAAAAAACTGCACAACTTGTGAATTTATTTATTTATTTATTTATCCCCCCCCCAAGGGCATTCAAAGCTGCTTACAACAATACAAACGTTAAAAATATGAAAACATTAAAATCACCTAAAAACAGTATAGAACCTAAAAATCTCATTAAAAGCCAGCAGCAATCAATAAAAAAGAGTGCAGGCCATAAAAATAATCAGCATAAAACCAATCAGCATAAAACCTTAAATGTCCATATTAAAAACCTAACACTCAGAACACATGTGTAAAAAAAAGTATTTAGGTTTTGCTGGAAAGCCTCCAAGGAGGGAACGGTTCTTAAACTGAGAGGGAGGGAATTCCATAAGTTAGGTGCCACAATGGAGAAGGCACTACTCCTTGACGCAGCCTCTCCCACCTCCATAGGTGGCAGCACCTGTAAAGCGTCCCTCTCAGATCACTAGAAAGGACAAGCTAGATTATATGGAAGAAGATGGGTTTGCAGATATCCTGGCCCCAAACTGGATATCCCATTAAGCCAGATGAAGTCCTCCAGGTGTGTATTATGGTCCTCCAGGTGCTTGTGCAGTTCAGGTTAGGCAGCCAAACAAACAAAAACCCCTGGCTTATGGTGCCCCTCTGCGGGCCTTATTGGGAGGTTTGTCCGGCTCAATAGTTGCATGTTGTTCATGCATGCCTTAAAGAGACCCTTTTGGTGGCGGTAATCTCTCAGTCAGAGCCAGCATCAGGGCAGCTTCAAGGGACCATGACTACTGCTTATCCTTAAGACCACTTCTGTATCAATGTCCTGCTCTTCCGAATGTAGACTGAGTTTGTAAGCTAAAACCTATACCTTTAATTAGGCTGGGACCCAGTTGATTGTAGGAACTATGTTGATTGATGTGAGAGAACTGGAAGAATATATTCCAACTGGAACGCCTTAATGAAGAGGTGGGTTGTTTTGTGCTGCACTAGAAGTAACTGTCAAAGAATTGTCAAGAGGTATACATATTTAGAACCCAATGGGGTAACCTAACATGCAGCGCAATCCTAATTTTAACTGGAAACAGGCAGGTCAGGAGGCCTGTGTTGTATACAGCGCAAGATTGGGGCCAGAGTTGGCAGAGCCGGAGACAAGGCAAAACTCTTCCCCTACCCCTGGGTAAGCCATCACAGCCCCAGTGGGTCTCCTTGGACCTTGCACTGGCGTAACCGCCTCCAGGATGGCACAAAAGTGCTTTACGGCCTAACTCCTAGTTAGGATTGCGCCCTTAATCATTCCAGTGTTGTCCTGTTTTGAACATATGAAGTTACCTTTCACTGAGTCAAACCACTGGTCTTCTCTGACTGGCAGTGGCTCTGAGGAGGCTTAGGCAGAGATCTTTCCTAGATCTTTCTCAGATCTTGTCTGCTGGAGGGTGCCGGGGGGTAGGTCCTGGGATTTTTGTCATACAAAGCTATGTGTTCAACAACTGAGCTAGGCTTCTCTTTGTAAGGAAAAATGGCTTCTATGCTCCCAGCATTTGGGGTTATTTCTAATTTTTGAACAGTCCCTGGGAAATGTAGGAGCTTTCTGAATAATAGATGGAACTCAAAATCCATACTACTGTACACAAAAGACTGATTTAGTGTCTACCGATTGCCACTCATAAATGGCTCTGAGAATTTCTATTAGTGGTTAATTATTTTCTTTGGAGCTTGTAAATGTGCTTGAAGTGACGTATTCAAAGAGTGAATCTTCAGAAATGTGGCAATTTAATTTGAATGATCTTGCACATTACCTTGGCCTTGTGAACCTTCATGGTCTTTAAAATCCGTATTATCATCAGTCAGTAATTTCTACCCTCTTTTCATGTCGAGAAAAAAAAATAACACCTCAACTCTGCTTTGGTGCTCTGTTCTAAAAAAGCTGAAAGTGCTAACTTTTGGACATGAGGAACACTTGTCAATGGACATATTGCAAAATCTGGGAATGTGAAAACAGAGTTTAAATTAGTGTTGCATATCAGAGTAGCCCAGGACTTTGAGGACAGCTGCAGTGGCATTCCTAGTTTGAGAGAAGTAGAAAATCATATTACTGGCTTGTCAGTGTGAGGCCCAGCAAGATGAAGGTGGTGGGAGAAGCACCAGAATGGTTGCAAGTATATAGAGGCTGCCTCCTTTTGTTTTGGCAGCTTTGCAATTTTGCCGCTGCCCTGTGTGTTCTCCATTCAGCCTCCAAAGGAGAAGGAATAGGGCAGCAATGAGATCACAAAGCTGCCACCACCTTCTCCTCCTTTGGGAGAACCCAGAAGTGACATCATGGTGTCACACAACATTTTGGTGTCGCTATATCACAGCCCCAGGTGCCACTGCCCCTACTGACACCTCCGAGTGGGAGTATTCAGAATGGCATGGGTAGATGAGGCACTTCAGACAAAACTGACAGCAGTGTCATGAACACCATAAAACAGGTGCCTGTGATGCTCTTTCTAAAGCCAATCTGCATTGGAAGCTACCCATAAGAGCAGTGTTTTCAAAGCCCTCTGTTTGGACTTGGGTTAGCAGCCTTGTGTTCAGCCAAAACAGCAGCAGCTCTGCAGTAAGAGCACCTGTTCAGACAATGCCATCTGAGTGGCTTGGTGATGGCCACACAGTCCTTCTGGTATGATAGGATCTGGGAAGGATCCAAGATCCATTTAAAGGAATGGACAGAACTTCTCAAGTGATGTGTCCGAGACTGAACTTGGTGAGATCATGGAGAAGATGCCAAGTCTCGATGGGCAGACTTGCAGCATCTTGAAACTTCCGTAGGAAAGCCTAAACAAGTATGACAATGAGATTCTGGGCAGCTTCTTACCTTTATGTCCTCTCCTGCCTTTCCTCTCCTGGTCCCAACCACACCTCTCATTGGGTGTGGTTGGGGAGCCATCCAGCATCCTATCTTTCAATGTCCTCTGTGTCTCTGTTTATCTGTGACAACCTGCCAAGTAGCACCAGCCAAAGTGGGGGCAAAGGTCTGGTTACAAACATTATTTTTCAGCACTAGGATATTAGGGTCATGAGTGACCAGCCACCCAGAAGTGTTTCCATCATCACCTGGAAGTATCCTAGAGTGATGCCCATTTCTGAGTGCAAGTTAAAACATCTTGTTCAACAGCATTCACCCATGCTGTTGTAGGTTGTACATATAACTGTGAACTAAACCTAGATTCCTGGTTAATCATAATTCACAAGTTTTTGAGTGAACAGCCATAAAGGGCTAATGTAAATAAATCCTTGAGAAGTTGGGAAAATAGGTTTTCAATTTTCCTGGGTCTGCTTATTTTCTCTCACGTGCTTTACTTACTCACCTCTGCTTGTTTACTTATTTTTTGCTTGTCTCTGTCAAACTCTTTCCACTATATACTTGCCTATAAGCTGATCCCTGCTAATATTGACAGGGTGGCTAAAAGACTGAACAAAGGGCCCAGTCCTTTCCAGCACTGATGCTGCCAATGGGATGTGTGCAGTAGCATAGAATTCAGAATACCTTTATTGGCATAAAGATACCTAAAGAAGACCTTCAGATGACCTTCAGATGACCTTCAACTCAATTATGCCAAGTCAAAAATTTTGGCTTTTAGTAAATCTAGAAAATTATCTAACTGGACTTTTGAAGGCAGTACAATTGAACAAGTGAAACGATTTAAGTACTTAGGAGTCCTCTTTCAGCACAATCTCTCTTGGACCTCCCATTGAAGAGCAATGAGTGCTAGTGCTAAAAATACTGCTTTAGCTATTGCACGATTCTTCTACAGCAGAGGAAACTCTTATGTCCCTGCAGCTATTGAGGTATTTAGAGCTAAAATCATTCCGCTAATTCTTTATGGAGTGCCAATTTGTTTGGAAGGCTGGGGCCATACCTTGGAGCAGATCCAGAGTATGTTCTTATGCAAAATACTTGGCATGCCAGGATGTGTACCTTATGCTGCACTTTGCCTCGAAGCAGGGTCAGGTCGGTTTGAGACAGTGGCCTGGTTGAGGTTCTTTAAATATTGGCTTAAAATCTACTATAAACCTGACTAGAATAGCCTACTCTATCTACTCTTTTACTTGAACCTGAGCCTTCAAGATACTTTCCTGTGGGGGAGGGGGGACGACAGTCGAGGAGTCCTCCTCAGGTTAAGGGAACATTTGTTACCTTGGGGCTAGTGCTGGAACCTTGGATTAGACTGAGCCCCTTGTAGCACAATCCTAACCATGTTTACTCAGAAATAAGTCTCATTGTGTTCAATGGAACTTACTCCCTAGTAAGTGTGTTTAGGATTGCAGCCTTAGAGACTGAACTGCAAAGCATTTGAAGATTGGTTCCTAATGACGTTTTACATGTTTTCAAAGCAAATTCTTTTTTTTGGGGGGGAGGGTCCGTCTCAGACACAACATGACATTTTGAGGGTCACACTTTAAATAAGTGGCAAAATTTAGGGCAGGGCATATAAGTGGCAAATTTGTGAGCATTTGGGCATTATCCGAATATACAGAAATGGGGCAGGATTGTGTCCACCCAACCTCTATCTTATCAGAAGACAGCATCCAAAAAGGATTTTTTGAAAATGCAACACGCAATTCAGTTCTTCCTCTCTGTCACCCCTTGTAGCATAAAGCCTGCACTTATCTTTAGTATACATGAGTGATTTCAGTTAATTTGCTTAGAGATAACTTGTTACAAATGGTTCTGAGTTTGCTCTTCTTGTACTTATTTTTTGCCACTGCTTTGCCACCTCTTGCCACAATGCACTTTGAAAGAGAAACAGCCACTATATTTCCCCTCCTTATCTACGCCGGAAATAACGCAGGCCAAAAATATGTATTCTAATAATCTATGAATGGAGACAAGTGCGAACAAATGGAACAAGTTGCCAAAGCAGATGGAACATTGTACTTTGGTGGAGAAGCTCATGAGCAAATCTTGCAAGATTTTTTTTTCCACTTGAACAAATTCAATGCTGACATTTGCTTTAATAATTTCTACTTAATTTGACATTATGATTTCATGCAAGTACCATCTACATCTAAAAAAAAATTCTTGATTTATTGTGAAAGACCTTACTCTTCACTAGATCTGATTTATGGAAGATTTTTTTTTTAATTGTTCTTCTCTTCCGGCATCTGGCACAAAAAAGATTGCGATGTTGTTTTCACATATGTTATGGAAGAAGAGTTCAGGATGTGCAGTTGTTTAGCATCAGGCGTGTGTGGTTTAATTCGCACTTCCAGTGGCAAAACATTCTGTCATATTTTCAAGAAGACTAGAAAGCATCTCGTCTTGATGTGTACTTCTTGATTATGATTTTAGCCTTCTGTTCTTGGCTTAAAAGAAAAGATATCCTTTCTTTTTTCCCCCCCAAATCAATTATATTAACAAATTTGGGGAAAACACACACGCATGCATGCACAAGCCCACACATGGTTATTGCATTCCACAATCACGTTCATACCCAGTTGAGTATAGCTCCTCTTGTCTCTAAATTAGGGTGCAATCCTAAGCAACTTTCCAGCACTGACCTAGCTGCAGTGCAGCCCCAAGGTAAGGCAACAAACATGCCCTTGCCTTGAGGATGCCCCCTTGACTGCCTCCCCATCGCAGGATGCAGTGCATGCCACATTGGCACAGCTATGTCAGTGTTGGAAAGTAGGCTTGCGCCCTAACCATACTATTGATCTGCACACCTGTAATGGGGAGGGGGGACTTCTCAAACCAGTGTCCCAACCAGCCTATCATTTACACCTGACCTTCTGCACTACCAGCTCTCTGGTTCCAATCACAGTATACGGGCCTGTATGAATCAAGAGTGCCCTCTGGGCTGCAAGGTTAACCTGAATACTGTCGGCTGACCTCACAGGCCAGCTTAGACCCAGCAGACACTGTAAAAGCCCTGAAAGCTGAGTTACCTCCTCAGGTGGAGTAACTCCTTGCTATGAATAGCCACAGCGGATTCTCCTTGCCTTTGATCTTTGGGAATCGATCCTTGACCTATAGAAAATGAAAGACAAATGTGCCCATTTCTGTTCTTTTGATAATGGAGCTGGAGAAACTGGTAGGTGAAGCTTTACATGCAATGAAGCTATATCTATTTTAGTGTTTTATTGTATTTTTATAATTTTATGTATTTGTGTGTGTTTTAATTGTTGTTAGCCAACCTGGGTGCCCTTTGGGAAGAAAGTCGGATTACAAATCTAATAAATAAAGTAATAGATAATAATAAATAAATAATAATAAATAAATAAAACATTCCAGCTCCTTAATCGCTTCACTGCACTGATTCTAAACGCCACACCATGTGGATGGGGCCAATTGGACAGGTCTTTTCTACCCCATTATCATCCAGCTGGTTGTTTGCTGATCAGGTGTGAAAGACCCAAGCAACTGGCCCTAGTATTGTGATATTCATAGACATGGATTGCAGTCTTCATACACATAGTGCAGTCTTGTGGGATAGACTCTTTGAAATTAGCTCCTGTTTGTTTTGAGGGTGGCTCTGAAGGCAGTCGACAAAAGACCCAGAGCTCTTAATACAGCCTGTTGCCTGAAACTAAACAGGCTGGGTCTGTGTTAGCACCAGAGTGACTGACTTCCTGGGTACCTATATGTGTGTGTTTTATGCAGGAATTATACAAATTAAATACATGCATACCTACTTCTTTAAAAAAAACAACATTTATTCTGCTTTCAAAGGGGTTTAAAAATAGGGCATTGTATAGCCACTGAATCATATTTTAAGAGTGTGTCACAGATGTGAAACACAATCCTATCTAGAGCTGGAAGAGGCAAGCCAGGAGGCTTGTGCTATATCCAGTGTGAGACAGGGCACCAAAGTGGCTCAGCCAGAGGTAAGGGGAATCTTCCCCTTACCCCCGGGTAAGCCACTGCAGCCCCTATGGGTCTCCTCAGACCTGTTGTCACCTCAAGAGTTGGCACAAGTCTGAGGAGAGCAGAGCGGCTTGAAGCCACTCCGCGCTACTTGGGAACAGGGGTTGGGATCCAGCATAACAGCTGAATCCCAGCCCTGCCTCCCGCTCCCCACCTGCCCCTGGACTGCCCTCCACCCGCCTTCCCCCACTCTGGAACACATAAGAACATAACAGCCCCACTGGATCAGGCCATAGGCCCATCTAGTCCAGCTTCCTGTATCTCACAGCGGCCCACCAAATGCCCCAGGGAGCACACCAGATAACAAGAGACCTCATCCTGGTGCCCTCCCCTGCATCTGGCATTCTGACATAACCCATTTCTAAAATCAGGAGGTTGCGCATACACATCATGGCTTGTACCCCATAATGGATTTTTCCTCCAGAAACTTGTCCAATCCCCTTTTGAAGGCATCTAGGGTAGACGCCATCACCACATCCTGTGGCAAGGAGTTCCACAGACCTACCACACGCTGAGTAAAGAAATATTTTCTTTTGTCTGTCCTAACCCGCCCAACACTCAATTTTAGTGGATGTCCCCTGGTTCTGGTATTATGTGAGAGTGTAAAGAGCATCTCCCTATCCACTCTGTCCATCCCCTGCATAATTTTGTATGTCTCAATCATGTCCCCCCTCAAGCGTCTCTTTTCTAGGCTGAAGAGGCCCAAACGCCGTAGCCTTTCCTCATAAGGAAGGTGCCCCAGCCCCGCAATCATCCTAGTCGCTCTCTTTTGCACCTTTTCCATTTCCACTATGTCTTTTTTGAGATGCGGCGACCAGAACTGGACACAATACTCCAGGTGTGGCCTTACCATAGATTTGTACAATGGCATTATAATACTAGCCGTTTTGTTCTCAATACCCTTCCTAATGATCCCAAGCATAGAATTGGCCTTCTTCACTGCCGCCGCACATTGGGTCGACACTTTCATCGACCTGTCCACCACCACCCCAAGATCTCTCTCCTGATCTGTCACAGACAGCTCAGAACCCATCAGCCTATATCTAAAGTTTTGATTTTTTGCCCCAATGTGCATGACTTTACACTTACTGACATTGAAGCGCATCTGCCATTTTGCTGCCCATTCTGCCAGTCTGGAGAGATCCTTCTGGAGCTCCTCACAATCACTTCTGGTCTTTACCACTTGAAAAAGTTTGGTGTCGTCTGCAAACTTAGCCACTTCACTGCTCAACCCTGTCTCCAGGTCATTTATGAAGAGGTTGAAAAGCACCAGTCCCAGGACAGATCCTTGGGGCACACCGCTTTTCACCTCTCTCCATTGTGAAAATTGCCCATTGACACCCACTCTCTGCTTCCTGGCCTCCAACCAGTTCTCAATCCACGAGAGGACCTGTCCTCTAATTCCCTGACTGTGGAGTTTTTTCAGTAGCCTTTGGTGAGGGACCGTGTCAAACGCCTTCTGAAAGTCCAGATATATAATGTCCTCCCTTCTACCTCCTCCCCGCCCACACCAGAGCCTGCAAGGCTCACACCACAAGCACATCTCCGTGTGCTGCTGTGGTTTGTGCCTGAGGAGTTGCAAATGTGTTTTATGGCATGTTTGCTACCCTCCTAGGCTGGCACAAGTCCTAACTCATGGTTAGGATTGCACCCTTAGACACTCTTTAGAAACCTCTGCAATGCTTGGGAGTTGATTGGTGGATGGATGGATTTGGAAGGGGATCCTTGAAAACTGAAACTTGAATATCAAGCATTATCATGCAGGGATGGCCAGAGTACTTACTTGCTCCTCTTCCTTCCTTCCTTCCTTCCTTCCTTCCTTCCTTCCTTCCTTCCTTCCTTCCTTTTCTCTCTCTCTCTCTCTCTCTCTTGTTTGTTCTTTCCATGCTTGCCATGCCATTAATGGCTGGGTTCTGATTCCAGCTCCCCTCCCCACCCACACTTTGCTGACATCATAAATTATCCAGATCTAAATGGACAACATTCATTAGCCAGGCACTTTACAGAAAGAGCTTGCTCAGGAGCTGTGCAGCACGCTCCCCTTTTTATTAAAAGTTAAAATGCTCCTGGCTGTCACGGAATGAAGGGAGGGGAGGTGGGCGGGGGATGGCAGGTTAGAGGACAGTGCCGCAGAACTAATAAATAAAAATAATAGCGATTACCGTTGGCTGAGTGACCCGGGGAGAAGAGCAGTGCTGGGCCATTTGTTGTTTCCTTTCCACTTGTCAACAGCCAGTGGCTTAAAAGCCTTAGCCTTTGTTCAGGGCCTAATAGCACCTGTTGGGATGATGGGAAGACAGCTGTCAGGGAGAGAGAGGGAGAGAAAAAGAAAAGGGGGAGGGAAGAGAAGGAAACGAAGGAAGAGCAGGCCTCTGATTAGTCCAGCTAATGTATGCCTTGGTACAGCAGTAATTGGAGATTTCACTTCTTAATGTAAAGAAACGTCATATCCCTGCCTCCCTTTTTTCCCTCCTGAGAAATGGTGGCATTCCCTAGAAAATGTTGACAAAGAGCGTGCTGTGAACAGGAACATCAGACTAAGGTAGTGCACTTGCTTGAGGGTCGGATGTGGAGAGGGTGTCCCTCGGTTCCTTTCCCTGCTGTTATGGAGCTCAGGGCCCATCCATAAACACCCATCTGTGCTTGGATGTTTCACTGTCTTTTATTGTTGATAAAGGCCAGTGGTCAGGGTGGGGTGGGGGTGGGCTTTGCTGAACATTGGTCTCAGTGCTGAGGGATGAATGTGAACTTTCCCCCTTGTGTTTATTTCATGACTTAAATCTTACCATCACCACCCTGAAGATTATTAACCACTGGGGAGGGGAAAGGCCATATTGTATCCACCCCCCTGCCACTTTCACTTAGGGGTTGTGGAATTTAATTCAGAGAAATGACATGCTGATCTAGTAGATCCACTCAAACCTGTGCCAGCAATATCGTTGGCACAAGTCTGCGTGGACTGATGAAAGCGGATCAAACCCGGCAAGGGAGTGAAGAGTCAGTGGACACTGCCACTGCCAAAACTGCCTTCTTTCCAGGTCTGATCTGCTCTCCCTGTCACCACCCTGTTCAGCCCATCCCATCCCCTTTCCACCCCTTCCCTGCCTCCCTCCCAACCCCTATGTGGTCTTACCACTGGCAGCAGGCATCCATCAGCAGCTTGTGCTCAGAGCTGGCCACTCGCAGCTTCCAGCAGTGACCAGCCATGCGCTCCACCACATCTCTTTTCACAACTGCAGAAAGCATGTTATGCCACCAGAATGCTTGTGGCAATGGCATAGTGGCACTGGTAGGATTAGGCTGTAAGTTTCATTTGCCATGCACATGGGACAAGGCCATCCATTTGGTGGCCCCATGCTCTGGAGCTCTCCAGATCCCTAAGAGATCCACAAAACTCTTTCAAGAGCACATTGATTAATGATGCTGAATGATTAATGATTGTGTTTGAAGTACTGATTTTACTGTCTGTTTTTATTAAGACTTTATTATGAGGTTAGTGTTATGTCTTGGTTTGGTTTAGTGTTAACCACTTCAGTGTCTGCACCAAAACGTAAGGAAAAAATGGAATGAAAATGAAATCCTATCTCTCATGCAACCTTCAAGGCTATTTTGAGAATGCTTTAACCAGATTTTGAACGATTTTATTGCATAGTTTCATCCAGTGTTAGCACCTAACAGACATATCTGAGCTGTGGCTGCTGCCAAACCCTAGCCTGTTTCTGTTGATGTCCCAAACCAGGCTACTGTTGCTTTAACACTGCAAGTTACACAGAAGTTTTCTGTTCTTTAGGAGCACACTGGGGTGAATATTTTGTCTAGCTGCAGGGGAAAAGCTTTGTCACGGACTTTGCTGACAATAGACTTAGAAGTAAAATGGTCTGCTTTTGGTGCCTGGAGGTTCTGTAGTCTATTGTTAGTTCACAATGGATTTCTATTGCTGCATTCCTGCTTTGCAAAGGTTTGTTAGCTTTTAATGACTGACAGTCTTCTACTGCAAATACCATGGTATGCTGGCCTGTTTACTTATTACTCAAGGATTTTATTTTTTATTTATTTTTATTTAAGGAAAAGTAGAAAGGGAAAAGAAAAGAAAAAAGCAATGTTTATTTGACCTATTCAGGATTGTTATGTTGTTGGGTGCTGGTGTGTGTGTGTTTTAACTCTTGATTCACTAGGGAAATATGAACCTTGGAGGGATTTGTAATAGTGAAGCATATAGAGTTCCCTGGATCCCTTTAGGGAGAAGGGCGGGATAGAAAGTTTTATTATTATTATTATTATTATTATTATTATTATTATTATTATTATTATTATTATAGGGTTCATCGCCCATAAATGCCCACCCAAACACTTGAATCATCACCTTTACCTGTTCCCCAGCAATCCAAAATCCCCACCAAGATGTGGGGTGAACCATTGTAATCAAACAGAGCAGTGATTGGGATCCAGAACAAGCAGAAGATTCAGAGGCAGATGGTGTTGCCTGAGACCTAAGGCAGTATTTTACTTTTTCAAAATTTCAGTGCCAGCCCTACATGATATCACCTTTTGTGCCAAGAGATAGTCACATTTATAATTTCTAATCTAAGACAAGTCCTGTGTTACATTAGAACTTTGCAATTTGTTTGGCTTCCTAGTACTTGAGGATAGTGCAAGGAAGAGATTGACAGCTGAAGGATATGCAGGTCTACTTAGAAATAAGTTCTGTTGAGTTCAATGGAACCTACTCCCAGATAAGTATGTACAGTATAGGTCTGCAGCCTGAATGATCCCCTATCTTCCTGGGTCACTGAGAGTGCTTTTAGAACTAATTTAAAACTAGGCATGTGGAATCTCCTTGGGGACTAGGGTCATACACTGGAATTACCTTCCCCTACAGTTTCAACCAGCAATATGGTATAATCTGCTGTGCAGATTTTCAAACAATTCTGAAATGTGCATGCACCACAATGATGTAATGGGGTGATGAGTGCACCACATCATAATCACCTTGTTAGAATCCGTTATGCAGTAATCTGAATACATGATATATGCATGAAAAATATCAGATCCGGAGAAATCGAATGCCACACCACAAAAATTGGACCACATTTTGGGATTAATGGCTCTCAGTGCAGAATTTTGCAATGGTGATTTGAAGGAGTACTAATCCAAATTGAATTTTTAGTCCATTTTAGTGCTCTCTTTATTCTTGGATATGACTCTAGTCCCATAGAGATTCCCCATGACTTGTTCTCAGTAAACACTGAAAGCACCTACACTGATCCAGATAGATACTGGACCATTTAATTTCCCACACATGCACACCCACAAGCATTGCAGTGATAGGAAGCCACTATCAAAAGATTTGTGATAGGGACGAATTAGTTCAATCATCTGAGACATATGCACTTGAAAGAAATGAAAACAGGCTTTGGGGGGAAAGGAAGAGATCATGGTTCAGTGGTAGAGCACATACTTTCCATGCAGAAGATCCCAGAACCAGGTAGCGGGCCTGGGAAAGACCTTGGGATGCTACTTGTTAGTGTAGCAGCCAGTACTGGGCTATATCAGCCTATGTATAAATGCAAAATAGGTGCACATGCTCACGCTCTCCACCTTACCAGCTTGGACAATCACTCCAGTAGAACAAACCTGGGAAGGGCATATACAGATGAACATTGGGGATCACAAGTTGCCTTCTTCGGTTCTGTCCTAAAACTAACAGTACCCTTGGTGCTTAAGAGCTTTTAGCTGGCAAAGAGAAGTGGGGAGGGGGCACGTGCAAAAACTCCAGCAAACAAAGATAATGAAGGTTCCTTGGAATGCCTTTTTATTTCTGTGGGGGAAATTAACCAGTTGCCGATGATTGTATGGTCTCTAGGCCAGACGGTCCCTTTGAAAAGTTAACATGTACTCTCTTTCAGTTCCTGGTAGGGGGTAAAATGCTGGAGCAAATACACATAAGCACAAATGCAGAGAATAGTAGTTATATGTCTTAGATCGAGATAGTAAGTGTGGGCATTGTTATTTAGATGGAACATACTGGAGCACTTATCTTTTAGTACATTCCATTTTCTAACTGAATGCAGTGCTAATCGCAGGATTGAAAGCTATTGTAATTGCACACAAGAATATGACGAGAATATACAATTACATTGTTTGGAACTGAGTTTCACATTCTCTGGATAGTATTAGCATTTGTATTTACTTATACTTTAAAAATTCACTCAAAAAACAAAGTCAGAATGCGAGAGTTCTAAATATCGAACCCATCTAGTCACACACACACATGCACACAAGATGAATGAATGAATGAATGATGGGTTCCCATTGATCTGGTTGGTCAGATATCTGGTTGGCCATTGTGGGCAACCAGAGGCGGAAGCCATTTGGGAGGAGGCTGAGCTGGTCTCATCCGGCAGGGCTCTCTTTATATTCTTCTACTAGGTAAGACTCCTGGTCCTCCACTCCCCAGTGTCTGCAATCCTTGCCAAGCATTTATCATCCTGAACTTTTTCTCATTATTATTATTTGTTTGCAAAGTGTGTATGACTGGAAAAATCTTGCCACAGCGTGCTTACCACCACACTATGTTTAAACACATTGTAAAGTGGATGTAATTGTAAACACACCGAGGGATATAATTACATGTAGCAGATTTAGGCGCTAATTCTTTGCCTTTTATTTTTTCTCCCAGTTCTGCATTTTATCAACATAATTATATTTTTTTTTACTGCAGACTAACACCCTGAAATTGACAAGCATCAATTATAAGCAGAAACTTGTTCTCTAAATTGAAAAACAATGAATGGCAGGTTTCTATGTGCCCATTGTCATATGGAATGGCTTTGTTCCACAAGAGGAAAAAGCTAATGATTTTAAAACAGCAGGTGACAAAACACATTCTTTTTTCCCCTCTCTCCCCTCTTATCAGTTTGTTGATGAAGTCATTATGAACTGGGATCCAGGATAGGGTAGCTCTTATTTTTAGCAGATAGACTTTTAATGAGTTCTATTGTGCAGTCAGTCATGTGGATTCACTTACATTTTATTTTTCTCTCTCTCTCTTTCTCTCTCTCTCTCTCTCTTTTTCCTCTTCATTCAGAAACCCCCAGTATTGAAAAGCTACTATCAAAAGATTGGAAGGACAAGCTTCTTGCCATGGGATCAGGGAACTTTGGAGAAATAAAAGGTAACCTTGTTTCTATCATTTGAAGGGGGGAATATATATGAATGGTGATTTTGAGGCCGAATTAGACAAGTCAAGGTATTTTTGGTCCTTTCTTTTATTAAAGAGTAGTTTTGTGTGTGTGAATGTGCGGGGGTGGGGGGGCTCTCAGTACCATGGGGTTGGGGAAGGGGGATTTAACCCTAGACCTCAGCAATGGTGGCAGTTAGGGCAGTTAGTTTCTGTAGTTGCTGTTTGCACTAGAAGGGAACCTGCCACTAGCATCAGTGGTCTCATACTGTGCCTGTTTCAGTTTGTTTCATTTATATCCCGCCTTTCCATCATCATGGAACTCAAGATAGCATACGTGGGTCCCCCAGGGATTTGCTTAGCCTCGGCAAAGTGGCTATATCATCATGTGCTCTCAAACCACACTCTGGGACTAGGTTTGCCTTTGTTGAGGTCATCTAGCAACTCATCCTTCCCCAAGAGCCCCAGGCTAGACAAAAGAGCATCGGGTGCGGAAAAGAGGATGTAATGCAGTATGGAGGGTAAACTGCAGTAGGAGGACATTGGCTGCAATTGAATAGCACACCTGCAGTGAACTTGGAAGAGCTGCAGTGCCCCATGTACAGATGCAGCTGATGGGAGAGGGGAGGTTGTAAGTCGCGTCTTTGGGAGTGAGCACTGGGGACAGGGTTATAGCTTTTGTCTCTTACCAAGAAATTGTTGTTGCACTATCCACTTCTCTAAGTGCTGAGAACTTCCAGTGCTACCTACAGTATATGCTTTAGTTCCCTTTGGATGAGAGCACTGGAGACTTCAGCATCTTTGTAATTTATTTACAAACCAATAAGCAGACCACAAGGCGAAATGAGACATCACAGTCACTAACCATGTGTCAGATTCCCAGAGAGCAGCTTTGGCATTATTCTAGATGTTGTACACCAATTTCCAATGGCTATGGCTAGAACAACTCCCCTCCCCCCCCAGCCCGCAACTACAGAACAAACAGTTTCTCTGGAAGAGGGTCATTCATAACCACTGGGAATACTCTTCCTACTCCAGGAATCAGAATCGGCTGATGATAGAGGCTCCTCCCCAGTAGGAGGGCATCCCCGCTCCAAGTTCGCCCCTGCCTCTTACAAGACAAGGTTGCATTTTGGCTGGCTCCAGAGAGCCAACTTTTTCAATGGATTGGGACCTCTTCTCACTTTCCTCCCCTTTTTTCCATACTCTCATTCTCTCCTAAACTGTCTTCTCTCTTCTGCCTCTCCTCGGCCACTTTTCTGGTTCCTCTTTTTCCATCAGTCAGAGAGAAGGAACTCCTCATAAGGGAGGAATTGTCGACAGGCTGCACCGGAACCCGCTTTGGAGCAGCCGTGTCACCCAAATACTTGCATTAAGTGAACAAAGGCCAGAAGAACCCATGCTGGAACAGCAGTGGTGAGGGTGAGAAGTTGCATCGGCAGAGTGAGGAGAGGCATGCAGCAGTAGCCTCAGCTGTTTCTCAGGCAGTTTCTCTGTCCCTCCCTCTAGCCAGAAAACGTCAGAGCATTCCAAACTTGGATGGCTATTATATTCCAAAATCTGTCAAGAGTTTCCACCTATCAGGAGAACCATCTCCTGGATGATTAGCAAGCTATCAGAAAAGCTTGCTGGAAAAAAAAAGACCTCCCAACACTGATTACAATATGGATTAGAAGAATTAGAAATGAGTAAAGCGTATGATTGGACACTGACTGCCCAAATAAATAGATGCTTCCTTGGCTCATGAATGACCTATTCGAAAAGAACTTTTGCTGTTATTGTTATGTTGCATTTCTTTTCATTTCTGTAGGAAAGCAACATTTCACATGAGTGGGCAATTGTCCTGTTTTAACTGGGAATAAGTGAGACCTACTTGTGCCAGAGTTTAGGCACCTCACCTTTGGTTCATAATAAACATTGTAAATAGAGTGTGGTGGGAGAGGCTGGAGAAACCAGAAAGCTTGTATGCGTACATTTCGGTCCTATGTGCTGAGACCGTGTGCAGAACAGTCATAACTGACTCTCAGTGGAATATATGGTCTGTTTCTGATGGAAAAATATGAGATTTGTGCTGACATGGAGTGAGATATGAAAGTTCAGTCTGTGCTTCTTGATGTGTGGTGGCTAGTTCACATCATAGTTTGGTGGAAGAGCTGAAGAGTGATTAACATGCACCTGTTAAGGAGCTCCTAGCTAAGGTAATTAGGGAAGAGCATGAATTCAGTCACACCAATGCTGACTTGAAATTCCCCCCTTCCACCGCATTTGCAGTTGCAGCAGACATTTTGGGCTTTATTGTTATTTTTTACGCACATGTCCCTTCACCATGATGCTGTGGCATCCCCGGGACCATGGCTTTTCTTGGACCGACTGCATGGGAGCTTCTGAGCGACCCCCTCACTTTCCTTCATGCTTGTGTGTTAGAATCAGATTTTTCAAAATAAATTTTAAACAGAGACATTGCAAGTGCTGGCTGTTGGCAAGCTGGTTGGTGGGTTGCTGAAGAGAAAGTAATCTATTCAGAGTCCCTTTGATCTTCTGTTGGAGGGCAATCTTTTCTTTTCTTCCTCTTCTTTGGCTTGTTCCCTTTCACGAGTTAGACTTGAAAGCGGCAGCTGCTGTGAACTACTAACAGGAAAAAAATTTATCAATGCTTTCGGCCTTGCCTGGAGGAGGCTGAGAAGGCAGAACTACAGCCTCAAAGAAGGAACTACTACCGGGCTTGTTTTTTTGTTTCCTTGTGTTTTATGTATAAGTCTCATATTTTTGAAAATAACCAGAGTTAGTTGTTGAAAAGACCCAACTCCTCTGCTTTGTAAGAAAACTTTACGCTCAGCAGTCAGCCGTACCTGTAAAAATGGACACTTTGTTGTGGCGGGGGTGGTGGTGTCCAAGTGAATGGCCTGGCAGTTAAAACTATTGTTCATTGTCTGTAAGTGGAAAGAAAGGAGGGGGATAACCAAAGGCTGGCTTTGGTGGTGGAGGATAACTGGATTTCAGCAGCAGTTTCTTTTGGGGAAGAAAGGAAGGCAGCCAGGCCAGGGTTCTGGTACGTGGCAGCCATACCACCACCAAGCTCCAGTGGCCAGCAAATGAGAGGCCAAGGCACACTGCAGCTGTATTTATTGAAATAACATGAAAGGTGTGCACAGCAATTGCACGCACTTGCACGTGTACGGGAAAGAAGGCATGCGTCATTCTTGCTCTCTGAATATAAGGTTATTACGAGCTTTCAGCTCTAACGTTTTAATTAATTCTTTGATATATTTGTCTTGGAAGCAGCAGTTTTGGAAAAATAGGCACCTTGAGTCTTGCTGTTACTTTGCCCTGGAATGTGTACAGTGCAGAGTTCAGAAGTCATGTGTGACCACATGGGGATGTAAGTGTATGTGTTTAAATGGATCCCCTTTCCTCAAAACTTGCTCCCACTCCTACTCAAATCTGTCCCATAATGCATGTCCAAGTACAGAACAGTGGTCCCTTGCGATCTGCGGTCTTGGTCTCTGCTGACCGTGTTCCTCTTCCTCATACTTGCAGAAAGCCCTATATCAGGAGTATCTCCATCTCTTACACACACACACACACACACACACACACACCCTAATTATGATGGGTGAAAGAAGGTCCTGTGCATTGCAGGGACTCCTGGGGGCAGGCTCCATGCTTAGTCAAGCAAGCCATTTGCACTTGAGTGTTGGGCTTTTGTTGGGGAACATCAAGATGGACATCAGAGAACAGAGAGAGAAATTTTTACCCCTGCCAAAGTGGGGCAAAATTTCTTGCAAAATTTCTCTGGGGATCCTTGCATGTTCCTAACTCCCAGCTTAGGCTGTTCTTGAGAGGAAGAGGGGTATCCTTTCCCACCATCTCCGTTCTTTTCCCTTTTTCTCTTTTTGCAGCCTGATCCTGACTTCTCTGTGCAGCGATATAGCAGTGCCGCTGCATTCCATGGGGAAGTTTTGGCTTCCAGAGGCCTCCTTAGGGTAAAGGTGCATTTCTTTCCTTGCCCCACAGTAAGCCCCTGCTGGCCCAGTCAGTCTACCTGAACCTGCACCAGCAATATCTCTGGTGCAAGATATTCATGAAGGCAGATCAGGTCCAAGAAGGGGGTTAGGATTTGTCAGGCACCACTGCTACCAAACCCACCACCTTCCCAGGCCTGGTCCACCCTCCTTTCCATCCCTGTTGCCACCTGGTTCTGCCCATCCCTCCTCCCTTCCACCCCTCTGCATTCTTACCTGTGGTGGTTGGCAATAGGTGGTGCCGCCATCTTTTCACTGCTGAACTACACGTGAACGTCACTTACAGTGCAATTCTATTGTGCGCTGGAACAGGCAAACCAGGAGGCTTGCACTGTATCCAGCACGAGATAGGGTGCCAAAGTGTCTTAGCCAGAGGTAAGGGGAAACTCTTCCCCCTACCCCTGGGTAAACCACTGCAGCCTCTATTGGTCTCCTCGGACATGCGTCACCTCCTAAGGTGGCATAAGTCTGAGGAGAGCGGAGCAGCTTGCAGCCACTCTGCTGCTCAGGAACGGGGGTTGGGATGCGGCATAACAGCTGGATCCCAGCCCCGCTCCCCGCTGCCAGCCCCCGGGACCACCCTCTGCTCACCCTCCCCCACCCCAGTACGCCTCCCTCCTGCCTCCTCCCTGCCTCTTCCCCATCCACCCCAGAGCCTTGTGTTGGCTGAACTCGGCTGACGCGAGGCTTGCTCCACAGGCTGCCACAGAAGCTAGATGCAGCCTCCGTGCTTCAGCACACCACTGTGCGCTGGCACGGCTTGCTCCCAAGGAGGAACAAACATGCTTTAACGCAAGGTTAGGATTGTGCCCTTAGTGATGTTCCAACCAGTGACAGGCCGCATATGCGACAGCCGCTGCTGGTCCCTGTCTCTCTCCCCCCAAGCCTCTGAAGCTGAGGGGAGCTGTGCTCCCCTCGCCTCCGTGAACTTTTCTGAGTCCTGCAGAAATGCTTGTTTCAGCCATTCTGAACCTCACGGAGGCAGTGCGCAGACGTGCACTGCCTCTACAGGGCTCAGAACAGTCCCCGGGGGTAAGGGGAGTGCATCTCCCCTCAGCTTTGGAGGCTTTGCTAAACATCAAGCATCACTTGACAATGGGGGTGCAGGAATGTATCCCTGTCATTAAGCGACACATGACTGTACCTAATGTTCCATTTGCTTCCACACATGTTCCACATGATTGTGCCCCCGCCTTGTGTGCACATGTTACATGTTTTAAAAAAGCACTGCTTGTAACAGCTCAGACCCCATCACTGTATATATGGAGATGGAATTTTGTGTTCCAACGTGCATTACTTTACACTTGTTTACATTCAACTGTATTTGCCATTTGGTTGCCTACTCACCCAGTCTGGAGAGGTCATTTTTGAGCACTTCACAATCTGCTTTTGTTTTTAAGCACCCTGAATAGTTTGGTGTTATGGGTAAACATGGCCAACTTGCAGTTTACCCTAACTCCAGATCATTTAAGGACAAGTTAAAAATCACTGGTCCCAAGACAGAACCGGGGGACGGGGGGACGGGGACGGACCCACTTCTTATTATTGCCCTTTAATTCCTACTCTGCTTCCTGTTTTCTAATCAGTTGCGAGGCAGTAAAAGGACCTGTCCTCTTACTCCATGTCAGCAAAGTTCACGTAGGACTTTGTCAAAAGCTTTTTGAAAGTCCAAGTATCCAATATCAGCTGGATCACTTCTATCCACATGGATGTTGACACTAAGTGAGGCAGAAGGCAAAACATACCTTTGCAGAAACCATGCTGATTCTCTTCAACAAGGATCGTTCTGCTAAATGCTCAATTATTTTATCTTTAATTGTGCTTACAGCCCGTTTACTCAGAACAGACATTAAGCTGAGTGGCCTGTAATTTCCTGGATCCCCCTGGATCTGGGATCATTAACTACAAGCAGTAGCATTGGTTACGTAGGCTATCTTGCAGTTTTCTTGCACAGAGACTGATTTAGATGACAGGTTACCTATTTTTATTAGATCAGCAATTTCTAATTTGAGTTCTTTAAAACACGTGCATGTCATTGGGACTCAGTGATTTGTTAATTTTTAATTCAATACCCTCTAAAACCTTAACCCTTTTCACTCACTTACAGTCCATTCCTGAGCTGCCCAGTGCGCAGGGCTCCCACAGTGCCAAAATGGCTATGGGTGAGGGAAGTAGCCCCAGAATTAGTCTACTTGATTCTGTGGCAGCTCTTTAGCCACCCCAGAATCAAGGAGTCCCAGGCTGCACAGCCCGACATGGGGCTCCAGATCTGGCAGAGCTGTGCTCTGCCGGTCCCACCCACCTCGCTCCCTCCCTCCCTCCGTCACGCATTCCCCCTCTGCCCGACCCAGAACACCTCCCCCATGACCCCACTCACCTCTCAGCCACCCAGCAGTCTGGGCATGTGCCGGGCAGTGAAATGCAGGTCCAGTGCTGGAGCTCACTGTTGACTAGCTCCAGCACTGGGCCGCAGTACTACTCACAAACATGCCTTATGGCATGTTTGCAACAGGGTGCTCCGGTGGCAAGTCAGCATGCAAGGCACAGGATTGGGCCCTTAGTTCTTCAAATTCAGTCCTTGAGAAGATCAGTTCAGACATGGGTATCTATCCCATGCCCTTTGTAGTGCAGACAGTTCCAAATAATTCATTCAGCTTCTCTGAAAACTCCATATCCTCTTTAACTTTCCCTTTTGTTCACTTGTTATCCAACGG
Organism: Tiliqua scincoides; assembly: GCF_035046505.1. Taxonomy (NCBI): domain Eukaryota; kingdom Metazoa; phylum Chordata; class Lepidosauria; order Squamata; family Scincidae; genus Tiliqua; species Tiliqua scincoides. The sequence continues at coordinate 35,983,547 of NC_089827.1, read as the reverse complement.
CCCCATCGCTGCCCTGGCATTTTCTCTGCTTGGGATGTATTTAAAGAAGTTTGTAGTGTTTGCCTGGATGTTTTTAGGTATGTGTTCATTATACCCTTTTATTCCTATACCTTATTTTTGCCTTACATTTATTTTGCTCGAGTTTGTGCTTCATTTTGTTCTCTGCCCAGAAGGTTCCTGGTGCAAGCCCTAGTGAAATATATGTGCACAGGGTAACACTGGAATGCACCAATGGGCCCCAATTGTATCATTCTTATACCTAATAGCCTTGCCTGCAACCTTAGGTTTTCAGTGGAATGCCAGAAAGAGAGACTATGGATATACTGTTGTACGTGTTCAGACATTCCTTCCAACAGTCCACTTAATGGTCAGATATTGGGCTTGTGGGCTGTGTCTCGCTCATCATCCCGCCAAAAGGGTGAACAGCCTTATTGTGTATATGCATGGGAATTGAATTGTTTGCATTTTGATGCTGTAGAGAAGTTGAGTGTGTTTTCTTGTTTCTATGATGATTCCTGTGACAGGATTCCTGTGAAAATATGTTGTGTGGATGCTGCCAAGAATTTCTGGAAGAGAAATTCTGAATTTGTTTCAGTTCCCAAGGTTATTGGCATATAATACACTGTTTGGCAGCAATACATCTGTAAGGAAATAATAACATGGCAAGAATGGGGAAAGTCCATTGTGTGAATGAACTCTTACCTGTGCAGAGTTATATGAGAACATGTTTGCATATTACTGCCTATGTTTGATCTTTACTGCTGAATTTTGTTGGTGGCAAGTTAAAAAGCACACATACCATCAATTGAAATGTATGACAATACTTTCATGCTATTCACTGCTACGATCAGTGTTATGCAGCCCAATCTTCTGCCTGTTTACTCAAAAGTAAATCTTGCTGTGTTGATTTAGGCTTACACCTAGGAAAGTATGCAGCATCAATCATTTACAGCAGCAGGAAAATGCTCTAACTATGGTTAGAGCAAGCAAAATATCTATTGGCAATTGTTTGTTCCAACCCCACCTCTAAACTTCTATGTAAAAAATAATGAAAAGGAAAAAAAAAAATCACTGTAAACCCTGAATGTGATTTCACAATTTGTAAACAGAGAATTTGTATTTAAGAATGTTTTCCAAATTTATTGATGAAACTTTAGTATTTCAGATCAAGTAGGCATCAGAACCTACTTAGCTTGTTCTGTGGAATTCTCTGTGGCTGTATTTGCTTATCTGCTGCCCATCCAGAGTTCATCTCACTTTTTCCTTCCCATCACTGGAAAATTCATGAAGCTGATTCTAGTTTGGACACTGCCAGCGATAGTAGATATATGCCTATCATGTTGCTGCATTGTGCCCCTTGCTTGATAGAAAACTGCCAGTATTATCACCCGGGGTAAAGTTCATTGGGAGGGTGGCACTGCAGAACTTTACCCCGGAAGCGGGGAGGGGTACGTCCGCCACTGTCTTTATCTCCTCTTTTGAAAGGACCCAAGAGCTACCTAAGATTGACCTAAATCAGTTACTGTTCCTGCTTTAATTTTCGTGTTTTATCATCTTTAGGGTTAAGGGGAAATAAGACGTGTGAGTTTTCTGTGAATATTTTTGACCCCAGTGGAAACTGCCCCAAATTTTGATGATGGGGCTTGGAAAGGAGCAAAAGTGCTTGCAGTGTGGCTAAGCTGGTGCCAGGCAGCAGTGTTCCAATGTGAACTGCTTCACATTGGATCAGTGGTTGCTTCAGCATCATTTCTTTTTTCGAATTGGTCTTCTTCCGTCTCACACAGTTAGTTGTCCATCTGTGTTCATAGGAAAAAGAAAACAAAGTCAATAAAAAAGGCACTCCTACCACCCCACGATGAGGCTGCAAATAGGGCCAAAGAATGTGAGTCGGGGAGGAGTCATTTTTCCAGCCAAGCTCACCTTGTCATGTGAAAAAATCTCCACTTGTGAACATTCAGTGCAACTTCTGCTTGTATTATGTTGATATGGTTTTTACTGATGTTACCAAAAGTGGATTCTCACTGGAGAAAGCAGACCAAACAGAGAGGCTTCAATCTACCTGTGTACAACTGACTCCTTCCCAGTGAGACACCTTCTTATTGTGACTCTTTTAGACAACTGTGGACCAGGTAGATCTAGCAAGACACTTCATAATCAAAGGAGTAAACTCAGAGTCACTTAGGTAATTTACCCTGTAAACAGTTCAGTCCTCTTGGGTGGAGTACAACTCTAGTGTTGTTACTGGAACACAATGATTTTACGTTCTCATATAAAAAGGGGGCATATACTACACAAGATTACAGTCGGCCCACTCCTGGGTTAGACACAGACTGCATAAATGATCTAGATTTATGTAACAGCTTCTTTGCAGCTTTCTATCCCGCTCAAGAAACAAGATTTACGGGAAGGTTATGCAGTTAAAGTTTGGCTTGGTGATCCCTGCTTAGTTCTATGAGACAAGCTAAATGAGCTGTGCAGTCCAGGACACAGCTGAGAGGGGCTCGAGATTTTAATACTTCCCACATTTGTCAAACTTGATGAAATTTTAACAAGTAATATTTTTGTTTAAGTTGTGATTCAAATTTCGCGCTGTTTGGATTAAGCACACCCATTACTCTTTTTCAAGGGACAAATAGCACTTTACACAGGAGGTCTGTGATTGCCTCTCCCAATTTAATTTAAAAAACAAAAACAAACTAGAAACTTCAAAGCAACCACAGACTACTCAAATTGAATTGGGGGAATGTCACTTGAGGAGAAGGGGTGCTCAGCCATTTTCTCAGTTGGTCCATTTTCTCAATCAAAATTTCACCTCCAAACTTATATTTGCCCTTCAGGCACAGATAAGGTATCTGTCTTTTTCCATATTAGTAGCTGGTGATTTCGATCAGGGAATCAGTGCAGGTGAAAGAGTCGTCCCCCCCCCCTTCCCAGTGTAGTTCAACATGGACTCACCATGTCTGCTTTTAAGGGTTGTTTTGCATTAAGTCAGGATATCCGATCATAGATATCCTGTGTAACATCTAGTTTGGTCTTCTGTGTTCTTCTGCTTCTACATCCCAGGAAGCCACAAGCTGGCAGCCTACACATCAGTCGGGCAAAATGTGCTATCAGACTCACCCACTTCTAATCATGTTTCACTTGATAATGGCATTGTAGTAACTCTGGATTTAAAGAAACATTACCGAAAGCAGAACTAGTGGCACCCAAATGCCTAATCTTAGTTTATTAAATCCCTGTCAGCTTGAAATAGACATTTATTTGAAAGATGTTGCTCAGTATCTTGGAGCACAGAGGACATCAGTAACAGGTACTTATGTCAAACTGTGTCTGACATATGACAGGACTTTATTTGCCGAAAACCAAAGCCCTGCACGCACATGTCACCAAGATGGGGCAGGGGGCTTCGTTCCAAGCACACTCTTACAACTGTCAATAATGGATTAAGAAAAATAATCCATTCAGCGATACTGTAGCTCATCAGAGCCCATGAATTAAAGACATATGTTATGTAGATTCAATGTATGGATTAAAAAGGATAATCTGTTAGGTGACATACAGAATCTTGAGATAAGTGGGCTAGGCAGATTCGGTGTATGGATTGTGGTGGATAATTCCATTTAAGTAACACTGGACAAGTTGGAAGACAAGGAAGGTGGGAGGGGGGAAGCACTCCTCTTATGAACAGTAATCCACTGTGTGACATTTTGGATCTTGTAATCAGGAAACTAGAGTCAAGAAAGCTAAAGGACTCAGTACATTTTTCCTTTGGAAGAGGAAGAGGCCATAGTAAGGAGATTGCTCAATAGGATGAATGCTGATTTTAAAGCTTGAGTGAATAACGCACAGATTTCCCAGGAAATGTTTGAAACCAAGATACCCTCTTAGCGGCTAATTTTATTTTATTTTTTTGTTTGGTTTTTAAAAATTGCACAAATGTGCCAGAACAACTGGGTTCTCTCTTAATGATAGCTTTGTTTTTGGAACGGGGGAGAGGAGGAGAGGCAGAAAAAGAAACAAGGGAGGTAAGATACATATGATTATTTGTCACACTTCATGATACATTCAGTGTTTATTACAACCCATGATGGTTCATTCTCCCCTCCCCCCATTGGCTTCTTCTTAGTGTGTTTAGAGATGTAAGAACTGACATCTGCTAACAGTGAACGAAGGCCTTTGAATAATATTGCCACGGTGTCAGGAGGCTGAGGGCGTGTGGGGGAATTTACCAAACTGTACGTAAGCAACCTGTGCATTAAGAAAACTTGGCAGATACTGGAGAAGTGGACAAAGCATCATCTGTTATTCTCTGGTGCCATATAGATGGGCCAGTCGAGAACTATAAGCAGCCAATTTGAACCACAGGGAGTGAAGTGTAAGTACCAGCAGGCTCTGGGTCAGAACTGGATGGAACTGTGGCGCTTGGGGTGGAGGGGGAAACTCTGGTGCCAGTTCCTCGCTCCTTTCCCCTGCTTTGCCCTCAGGTGAGCTCTGGTAACTCGTAAGCTCTGCTGTCACTGTGAGGACAAAGCCAGGCAGAGAGAGACCTTTCTTGGAAGGTCTCCACCCAATTAAGTGGAGAGTTGCCCCCAAACCTAAAGTATAGCAGAGCAATAAAGAGTTGAGAATGATGGGGGTAAGGCTCTGGTCAGTTTCAAACAACAGCAGACAGGTGAAGAGCTAATCTAAAAATAAGTTAGTAAACACAAAAAGGGGGTGGTTGAGAGAGTGAGATCACACAAAGGAAAAATACTAAAACGAGCAGGCTTGGGAAGTGACAGGGATGATGGAAATGTCCAGGTGCAGATCTTAGCAAAAATATAAGCAGGTAAGTTTAAAAGCACAGAATTCCCTAACATAACTCATCAGAATGATGAGTTATAATTATAACAGAATCAACATAACACATGTCCCTATCTGTACATACTTGGGTGTTGAATTTACGAACACTGTTACACCTCTTTGATTCCCAGTGTGGTGGGTGGAACTGACCATGCACAGATTTGCTCTGAGAGAGTCTAATGAAAGCCGACATGAGATCCTTGAATACTTTAAGTAACCCAGGTTCAATGAGGTCACCTGATTGGATGGTTTACAACTATGTAGTAATCCCTAACTTTCCTGATCAGGTGGACTTGGATGCGTAAACAGCTGGCATATTGGCTGCCTAGGGTCCACTGTTCTTGGTAGACTTGGATGATGAAGACAGGCAGTCCACAACCTACCTGTCTACTTCGCCATGCAGTCTTTCTGTAATGTTGTTAGTTTCAAAGGGTCTCAGGGAAACCCCCCTTCTTGTTAAACCTTTCACTAATGACAAAGCCAGGAAACACATATAATAAGAAGGGAACTCAGTCATCAGAGAACACTGGGAAAGTCCTCAGCAGGGTCAATGTACAGCAGAGATTTTCACCCTTTTTCATCTCATGGCACACTGAGACGGCCCTAGAATTGTCAAGGCCCATCATCGGTTTTTTTGACAACGGACAAGGCTGAACATTGGATGATGCTGGTGGGGGGCTCACATTCCCTAATGGCCCTACTAATAAATGACTGTCCCCAAACTCCTGAGGCACACCTGCAGACCATTCACGGCACACCAATGTGCTGTGGCACACTGGTTGAAAATTACTGATCTCTAGAGAATGGCAAACTGGGGTGTGAGCTGAGAAGTCTGTCTCAAGAGAGTGGAATCAGAGTAAGTAGTAGGTGAAAACGCAGCTTGGGAGACAGAAGTATGCTGACAGACAGGGAAACTGAACTAGGGAAGACTAGGAAGCAACCTCCCAGCCAGAGTGTCACCAGGCACACACCTACTCCACCACCCATAAATCCCTCCTGATGCTTTACTTTCTTCACAGGAGACTCTGCTTTCTGTACCCTGCTGCTGTATCTGTACTTACAAGCATAAACAAGGGCTATTAGCGCTAAGGTGCCTGTACAAAAAAAGGCCCCCCACAATCAAAGGAGGCCCAGCTAGGAGGGCACTCAGGAGGTTGGCCACATCACTCTAAATTTGATTGCTCTGGTGACTTGTGATTTGTTTTTTTAGAACTGTTGCAGTATTGCTTCCTTTCGGAAGACTTTTCACACCTTCGACCTTTAGATTAAACTTAAGGTGCTCAGGAAAGCCTAAGTAGTTGAATCAAACCCATTTTCTTCCTCAGTATTCATTGGTCTGTTCAGATGTGGACACTGACCCCTGCAATGGAGAGGGGGGACCAACAGCACACTCGTAAGCACCATCTCCAAACCAATGTGCTCCCAAAGCCCTGCTCTCCATGTCTCGAGAGTGTGTGGTGCAAAAGCACTCTGCAGGGGAACAGCCTCCAAAGCCATGACTCAGAAAGTGTGGGTTCCGGAGTTCATAATCACAGGGAGAGTGGAGGGCAGCACTTTGGGACAGAGTGGAGGGCAGGACTTTGCGACCACCCCACTGCATCACAATGCCTTTGTTTCCCTGGAATCTGGAATGTTGTTTCTTTGGTGCTCTGTTTTTACTTTTCTTCTTTGGCCTCTAAGTCCTCAGTTGTTTTCACCATCATTGAATTGCATTAGATGTGGAGACCTGTGAATATCCGAATGTTTGGCACAGCTGTGAACAGAGCGCTACTTCGGGACCAGAATGAAATGAATCACAAAATGCTTTTTTTATAAATACTTCTCACTTAAGTTTTACAGAGTATTTTAGTAATTATATCTTGGGAAAGTTATTTACATTTACAGCAAACAAACTGAACCTGCTGCTCTTAAAAAAGTACTATTTTTTATGTCACTAGTGTAATGCAATGTTATTGAGCCTGTCTGGGTTTATAATAGCACATTGTATTTATCTGATCCTTCTTTGAAAGAGAGACAATAACAATTCAAAAGCCATTTAGTTCATTATGTCAGCTGTGAAGTGGCTCAGAGACAGGTTTAACTAGGTTTCTTTCCTCTATATTTTCCAAGTCGTGAATTGATATTGTGCCTATGAAGGGACACAATCCAGCCCAAGTTAACAGCACTTTTTAAGTCTCAGTGAGCTGAGGAATGAATGGCTGAGAGACACTGCTGCTGGTGAGACACTTGGCTATGCTGCAAAACAGGCTGCCCTGTACTTCCCCAGTGACTATCTGACACCTTGTTCCTCTGTAGGCCCCCCTTACAACTCTGTTCCAGTCCAGATCAATGTGATGGCAGCTGCAACAGTGGCAGTTCACTAAATTGTCCACTAGGCTGTCCCTGTCAGTGGTAGCAGTGAGAGGAATGGCAGCATCATGTGCAAATGCCCATTTATGTACTTATCCCCCCCCCCGCCACATTGGACCTAGCAACACCCAGGAACTTGCCAGCCCTTGGGTGGTGTAGTGGTGGCAGCAGTTGCCTGGCTAGCTGTTTAGTATCAATGTGGCCAGGCAGGTGGTATCACAATTTTTTTTTTTTCACTACAAAAAAATTAGGAAAATGATCCTTCAACACATTCAGGGAAAAAAATCTGATCCCCTCCCAGGTTTTCACATTGCAGGCTCCACCTCCTTACCACCAGTCTCTGCTCCATTATCATAATTTTTAAGGGTTGGCAGATTTGTGGCATCACCAGGTCCCACCTCACAGATGCCAGGGATTTGGATGCACCTGACCTTACAACTCTCCATCTAGCTTAGTACTGTCTACATTCTTCAGGGTTTTAGGCTGAGGCTTTTCCCAGCACTGTTCTGGAGGTACTTAGATTGACAGCCCAACCTTAACTGACTTTCCAGCATCCGTTCAGTGGTGCCAACGGGACACATGCTGCATCCTGTGGAGGGGGGCAGACACAGAGGCCTCCTCAAGGTAAGAGAATGTCTGTTCTCTTATCTCAGGGCTGCATCACGGATGTATTGTTGCTGGAAAGTTGGTTAGGCTTGGGCTGTGATTCTGGGACCTCTTGCATTCATTGAGCCACAGCCCTGTCCCCAATGGGAAAGCAGACTCTGTGGATGATTTTATGGGAGGCACAGGATGGCCTTTCGGCTCACTTTGAATGATGGAGGAGGAGGAGGAGTTGGAGAAAAGAGTTTTGTGTGATGTGGAATGTTTCCACAGTGGGCTTCCCATGAGCACAGGGTAGGGAAAAACAAGGTTGCTGTCTAGATATTGTCTTGCTGAAAATGTGAATATTACTGTGTATACAAACTGGTAACACAATTTGATTTTCAGTTGAAGCTGCAGTTCCTGACTCATTTTACTTGGAAGCAAATTCTGTTGAAATAAGCCTTCTTTCAATTAAATATGCTTAAGATTGGGGTGTCAGGCATTTGTGATTCAGCACGGTGGGAAGAAAAAGTGCATTCTTCCTTTCTAGGTTTGTAAATCAAGCCACTGTTTCTCTTGCAAAGCTGTTTTTTTATCCAAAAATAAAATGTCTAAATGCAAAATAACATTGTTGAAATCTAGCAATAGGGGGTTGAATGAGCAGTGAATATATAAATATAGATGCATTTTGTAGTTTTACCTTGTTTTATTCTTAGCTTCACGTTGTCCCCCACCCACCAAGATTTTACCATCAGACAGTATCTCTATAATGCACATCTTAATCAGAGAGATGTGGAGGCCTCTTGGTTAAGACTGAACCTGTATTAGTGCTTTTAGCTTTTTCATAAGCAGGTAATAAATCAACCCTGTACATCTTGGAACTTAGGAAAACCATGCAGGGCAGTTCTCCATGCTCTCAATAAATCTCCTGGTTTTGCTGCTTGTCTGAGCTCAGAAAACTCTCTCTCTCTCTCTCTCTCTCTCTCTCTCTCTCTCTCTCTCTGATCAATGGTTGGTGGACAGTTTAGTGTCGTGGATCACAAGCTTATATATCGCTTTTTAACAAAAAAAAAAAAAAGTTTGCAAAGTGATTTACATCACAAATGGAAAGAGAAGTTTATTCTCTGACCCAAAGCAGCTCACAATCTATTGGTGGCTTCCTGTTTTATGTTTTATGTATTCTTCAGAGTTCATTGCTGGTGGTTTTAAATGATGCATACATTGATAATAGGCCCAAGATGATCTGACACCCAGTCTGAAGCCCCTGGCATGCATAACCCCCCAAATCTGTGTAGAAGGCAGCAATCCAGTCCCTTCCTTTCTCACATTGCTCGTTCCTTGCACGGTCCCTTTAAACACATCAGGAAGTTTGGAATGCGCTGCTTGCAAAAAGCAGATTGGAGAGGCTCCACCTACAGCAGTCCACCTGCAGAGGTGGTAGCCAACTCATGGGTGAGCTGGCTGTGCTCAGTAATGAACAAACAGACAAGTTCTAAAAGGGTGCCTATTTCCTGAGACCTTTGGCTGGAACAGGATATCTTGTGTTGTGTGAATGAGTTTGGTGGGCTCTGCTGTGGTCTCTTTCTTAATGATAATACATTTATATAGCAAGGTGATTTTTATTATTAGCCCAATGCAGCAGGTGGGAGGGGATGAGATCAGTGCTGAGAGAACACTGTAGTCATCTAACGCAGAGGCCTGATCTGTAATGAGGGCTTCCAAATGTCTCGGGTCTGTAAGAGCTGTTGCCAACACATGCAGAAAAAAAGGAAACACATGGTGAAAAATCAAGGGGTATTGCAAGGGTAATAAGGGACAGAGGGACAGTTTAAAAGCATAGGTTCAAACCAGGGATGTCCCTGTCAATTAGAGTAACTTGAGGGGTCTGTTCAGAGGTATTAAATTTGAGCTCATCAGGGCTGTCTCCATCTCATCCATCAGCCCTGAGACAAGAGAAAAAGAAAAGCAGGAAACCCCGGTTTTCTTCTGCTGGCAACACGATCAGACAGAGGCATTTCATACTGTGACAACCTGCCAATCATAAGGTTGGCTGCAAATACATTAAGCCCTCATGTTTCTTCCCTGTTTGTTAAAATTACAGTCTAATTTTGGTAGTTATTCATACTGGAGGGTATTTTTCCCCTCTGTAATGTGGTGTTTTACCAGCTAGCTTGGATAACTAAAGAGCATCTTCCAATTTCAACTTGATGTTTGTTAAAAGACATTTGATGCCTTTTTTCATTCAGATTTGATACACGTCTTCACTTTGCTGATTTCTTTTTATTTTAAGAAAAATATATAAGAAGACGAAAAAAATGTTATTGATGTTCCTGGAACATCTCAAAGCTTTACGGAAACTATGTGTTCTTTTTCACCCAACTTTTTTTCTTTTTGTGTATAGTATAGTCCGTAGATTTATAAGCAGAGTGGTGTGGTGTCAAGGTGAGAGTGTCAGGCACAAATTCAGGAGATCATGAAGCACACTAGGCTTAGGCCAGTTGAAATCTTTTTTAGCCTAGTCTACCTCACAGGGATGTTGTGTGTGAAGCCATGTCTTTCACTCTGCACTACTTGGAGGAAGGCCAGCATTGATTAAAAAATACTTATTTGGTGCATGTTCAGTGCACAGCTGCTATACGTTCTTTATTGTGGCAATTGTCGTTTGTAGCAAAACTCCAAAACCATTTTATAAATTCCCCAGAATTTGTTTGAAGTAAATTTTACTTTGTACAAATTGAGATTGTGTGTGTGTGCATATGTGCCTGCCTGATGGTCAATCATCTTTTTATATGTAGGAGTGTCATTATTTACATGTTCAAATCTAGGTGTGCATGCCTAAAGCGTGGATAAGAGCAGAATTTAGATTTGGATATTCTACCCAGAATGGAATATTCCGTATTATCCCCATCTCTGTGGAAAGTCAGTTGAGAAGCTATAAAGCAAACAAATAAGTCAACATTGAAGCAATCCAGCAAATTTAAATTAAGTCAAAATTAAAGTCCTACAGAAATCTATGAGACTACTTCAGTTAGTCAAAACATTTGCATTGGGATCAGTGGGACTAACTGATCATTGGGATCATGGTTAACTTTAGTTGGATCATGGGAGACCCCCCTCAGCCACAAAGCTTTTTGGGTGCCCAATGGCCCCCCCCCCATCTAATGTCATTAGGTTATTACTGAAGAGAAAGGAACAGAGTGCTACATGCACCACCTTCAGCTCTTTGGAAGAAGGTGGGATAAAAATACAATAAATAAAATACTTATAGAATAGCACTGCAGCCAGAAGGACTAAGATTGCAACCCTGCGCTTGGCATATTCGGGAGCCTGTTTCACGGAACTCAGTAGGACTTCCTTCTACGTAAAACTATATAGGATTGAGCTGAAAAGCATGTTTACAAGCATGTTTTTTAGATTGTGAGCCCTTTTGGGACAGGGAGCCATTTAGTTATTTGATTTTTCTCTGTAAACCGCTTTGTGAACTTTTAGTTGAAAAGCGGTATATAAATACTGTTAATAATAATAATAATACAAGGCCAAAATGGAACACAGAACGCTGCCTTTGACTGAATCAGGGTCAAAGTAGACATGACATTGGAGTTCCATGGTAGCATCTCTCCAGGGCCTCAGGCAGAGGTACGTTTCTCAGCAGGAGACCCTTTATGACAGGAGATTGAATGTCAGACCTCCTGTATGGAAAGCATGTGTTCTGTCTCTGAAGTGTGGGCCCTTCTAGGGCTTCACACAGTTTGCAATGTGACATCTGGGAAGATGCTGTGATGTATACATATTATCCAAGAGTGCAGCAATCACACCTAAGAAAGTAATGAAAGTGAACTGTTTGGATTCCAAACTGCAGAGTAAATTTTCCTCCTGTTTACCAGCAATTGCTATCTTGTCATGTAGCCGAAATCCCATGTGTTCGTGCTTTGCATATGTCTGCACTATTTTACTTAGGGTTACTAATCTAACTGTCCAAATTCTTATATGAAGTCATATTGTATTATTACATGGTAACCATTGATATAAAATGGTTCTTACACAGCTGATCTTGCATGTACTTGCTCTTTAATAGAATTCCAGCTAATTTTTTTTTGTGGTGGGAGCTGCTGATTCCTTTGCAAAACATCTCTTTGGATACACATACTTGTAACAGACATTTCTGCTTAACAGCATGTCCAGGAGGCGAACACATTACTTCAATACTGCCTTGGTCTTGATGGGGTTTGATGTGAAAACTGTAAAATATACAGGTTTCTTCCCTAACTCTTAATATTTTAATATAAGCCATTTTAGCATAAGCTGCCATTCTCTCACACACAAGGCTTGGCAGAACCATAAAAAGTGATATAGTTTCATTGCGTCGACCACATTTCTAGCAGCCTTCACAGCACAGAATGCTTGTACTGAAGTGAGACGTCATGAAGGCCACTTTTCACAAGCCTAGAAGAATTTCCCACACAGCAGTGACCCCTGTGTAGGAAATTGCCTGACTTCTGCATGTTGTTGTTGGTCATGTGTAACAGCTGCTGTGGAAATCCTCAATTGGTGGTGGCTCACCAACGCTATTCCATGAAGTGAAATAGATGTGTGTAAGTTATGTGGCATTTATTCATTTATAGTACTGGGCTGAAAGTTCTCCTAGGAGAACTTTTCTCCTAGGAGAACTTTTAGCTGACTTTGGGGAGTGTGGAGGTCAGCTGTGAAAGCAGGTGAAATCAAAGCCTTAACTAGGGCTGAGTCCAGGGCCTCTGAGGGGAATTTTATCAGGGGGTACATAGTTTCTTTTGGGCCCCTTTGCAAAATGGGAGGGGTGAAACAGCGGGTGATGGGGGAGCAGAATAGGGGCAGGGAGGGGTAAGGGTAGAGACAGCTGGAAAAGTCCTTGGAACCCAGGTCTACCCACCCATGTGGCATCATTAGTGTCCCCAGCATCCTGTATGGGCAACAAGTCTGAGTAGATAGGAAAATGTCAGATCCCAGGAAATTTATGGGCCTCCTCCTGGGCCTCCCTTTTGACCCTGGACCTGGGTACAAATTACCCCCTTTACCCCCCTCTCCTAGGCCCTGGCTGAGTCTGAGGAGCACCAGCCCCATTTTATATAATGATGCTGCATTTTGGCATGCAATTAAATAAAATAAACAAGCCCCAGGCACTATGTCCGTCAGGCGTGCATGACAGCTCCAGGCTCTGCCCTAATTACAGATATTGGAGGATTCACATTCCTCATTCCATCTCCTGAAGGGGAACCTTCACAGGAGAAGGAATGGGGAGCGTGAAGCCCCTGCAGCAAGCACCCCTTCCTCCGGGGAGAACCCACATGTGTCATGTGATGTTGTAACATCACTGCCCTGGATGCTGGGAGTGCATTATGCCTCTGGGTGAAACTACTCATCCCTTCTTGCTTTTGTTGCTCCAACTGTGTTTTGCAGAGTGGCAACACGAGCAGAAAGTTCTCCTACAATTGTTTCAAATCAACCACAGTTCCAGCCATAGGAATCTGCCTAGTCCTTGAGATAGTCTGTGAAAGTTCTACTCTGTGTTCTCACCCCATGAAATATAGTGTCAGCATGGAGGCCAGGGCCTTTTTTCTGTGGTGATGATGAGACAGTGGATCATCTTGCTGGAAGTGGTCTGGCCTGGTCTGGCCCCATCACTACTTGCCTTTCAACAAGCAGAGAAGGCATGCCTATTTCTACATCCTGTGGCTGCTACTGTCTTGATTCTGAACCTGACCTGCACTACTATCCTAGTCTGACATTATGGAGTCTGTAAAATGGTCATTTTTTAATCTTGTTTTTATTCTCCATCATATTGTTAGCTAACTTGAGTATTTAATGAAATAAAACGGTAATAAAAATATCAAAAATGAAATAAAGCAATATATTGCAGCAGGCACAACTTAAACCAAGAGCAAATGAAAAACTAAGAACACAGATCTTTGAAGCAACTAATTTAACGTGACCAAAACCAGCAATAAAGATTATTTGCCATGATCACCATCATTCTGTACCACCACCAAAACACAACCACTGTCCACCAAAACTTCAAGGAGAGACTTTCTTGGCTCCTGAAAGGTGCCAAAGGTGAGACCAAGATGTCATTTCATAATTGGAACACAGCTGCAAAATACCCCAACCTGAGCACTTGGTTGCCTAATATCTGAAGACTCATGCACTTGGAGAAGACTCTAGTGTTGATCTCAGCTATCAGGCAAGTTCATGTGGTAGGTGCTGGTACTTCATGTGCCCTGGTCCAATTCCCTTTAGTACTTTCTAGGCCTAAACCAGCACTTTGAATTGTGCCTGAAAGCAAATGGTGAAAATTGTTAAGCAACTTTGTCAGTGTATTCATTAGAGCTGCTAACACTGTAGTCTCAACAGTTGAAGTTTCCAAAACATTTTCAACAGCCCCAGCCATATCTAATATATTGCCACAGTCAAACCATATATAGGAGGGACCTCTAGAACAATTTATACTACTTTTTTCAGGGAATGGTAGGTAATTGTTCATTTATTTTCTTATAATGCTATCCTTATTACCTTTTGCATAGCTGGGCTAGTTTTGTGCCTCTGGCAAGCAAGCTTGTTCAACAAATTTTGGTCTGTTTCAATCTGAGGCAATATTATTAATTTAATTAAACCTTTTTTTGGCAATAGAAGTATCCATGTTACCATTTTGCCATCTTTTATGAATGGTAAAGGCAGTCATAATATAAGGATGTTCACATACCTAGGGGTGGCATCAGAGTTTGACCAAGCTAGGCTCTGGCTGAGGGCTCCCAGATTCCCCGAAGACCCAAGTGGCTGACCCCCAAAGTCCAACACCTCTGTCTTGTCCCATCCTCCCTTTCTGGTACTGGGCTTCCTCAGAGGCTCCTATGTTATTGTTTGTGGATGGAGAGGATGAGAGAGAAGGTTGCTTAGATGCATTGCCTTCAGTGGCACTGTAGCACTAATGAAGGGGTATCCTGTCTTTTTTCTACCTTCCCCGGACCCAAGCAAGAAAGGGAAGGGAAACAAACTTGGAGGGTGTCTCTATCATTGCTTCTGCCTCCTGACATCCCCCCCCGCCCAACATCACAGATGCAGGATCATTTCATATTACTGCACCCTGCTTCTGAAACCCAGTCGGTATGGTTGTATTTGAAAACCTGGTGGAAACAGCTCAGAAAGATGACTCTGTTAAGAGCAGGACAGGAATTATATGAAATTATATAAGCAGGCTGAACGTCACCCAAAACACATGATGCATAATGACACCTATTAGACTGTACTTAATTTGTTCCCAGGGTAGCCAGAGATGCCTCTCCATGTGAGGCACTGAATTCCAGCCTAGAAAAGCTTTAGCAAATCTATCGTAGGGAATGCTTTCCTCCTGGCGGGAAGAGATGATTAAAAGAGCTATTATTACAAAGCAGAATTTCCCCATCTTTGACTGATAGTTATCTATAAGCTGGTTAAACCTCATCCCCAGTTTTTCCTTTTCCTTTTTTTCAATGTGGAGAACCCAGTGGATGCTGGCAGAGGAACATTGCTCATATGGGTGTGTGTGTGTGTGTTGCGTATTAGGTCTATCCCAAAAGTGGTATTTTAAGATGAGCTCTTCAGACAGACTGCTTATTCCTCCCTTCCAGGCATTTTGACAGAGGGTGAAGGGAGACTGTGGCCAGGATCCAAAGAGTTGCTTTGGCTCACACAAAGGTCTTACACTCACCCAGTGGATGTCTTTTCAATGAAAAGCAGCCCCCCACCCACCCAAATGCCATATCACAAACTCATTTAGAGACTCCCTTTGGTTTCATAAGCAGTTTGTCTTGTGGGAATGGGGCTGTTATTTGGGGGGGGGGATGAACACTCCTTTGGGCTCACAGAACAAATGCTGTGACTCTGTGTGAACTTATTGGATGGCCTTAAAGTGCAAGCCTATACATGTCCTGCTCAGAAGTCCTCCCCCATTGTGTCTGTGGGGCTTACTCCCAGGAAAGTGTGTATGGGGTTGCAGACTTAGGCAAGCTGGCCTCAACTTCCCATCAGTAATAGAGGGATTGATAGTACTGGCTTCCTTGAAAGAAATGCAGGAGGCCAAATTACTGTATGTGCTGCATGAAGAACATTATTTACCCTGCTTGTTTTCTTTATAAATAGCCACTGGGTGGAGTGGGAGGGGCTCCAGGTTTGGTCTGTGCCAAGGGCTGAATCCTCCTAAGGGACAGGAATATGCTTATGGTCAGTTTGGCCCTGAGATTGTGTGTATGGAATATTTGAGCCATTGGGAGAAGCACAATGTAAATCAATTACAATGGACTGGTGATATCTGCATAAATTTGCATATGCACCACATTTTTTTTCTTCAACGATTATTTATTGAACACAATGAAACTTACACACAAGAAAGAATGATGTTTCTTCTACACTGCCTATTTTTCCACGTAATCTCCGTCCAGTTCTATGGCCTTCCTCCAGCGAGACACAAGGGCATGTATGCCCTGTCGGTACCACTCCTTGTTCTGGTCACAAAGCCATTTCTGCACTGTGCAAATCACCGTCATCCTCAAAATGTCTTCCGTGAATGGCATCCTTTGGCCCAAACAAGTGGAAGTCTGAGGGAGCTAGGTCAGGGCTGTAGGGTGGATGGGGTAACACAGTCCAACCCTGTTTAGTGATGTGTTCCGAAGTCCTCAAACTTGTGTGAGGCCAAGCGTTATCATGTTGAATCAAACATTCACCTGGGTTGTTATGGCGCCGAAGTCACTGGAAGCGCTTCTTGAGTTTGGTTAATGTCTTCACATAAGCTTCAGAATTAATGGTGCTGCCTCTTGGCATCACATCAATGAGTATGACACCCTCACAGTCCCAAAACACAGTGATCATGACCTTACCGGCAGAAGCAGTTGCTTTGAATTTTTTCTTCTGTGGAGATTGAGGATGACGCCATTCCATCGACTGTCGTTTTGTTTCGGGCTCAAAATGGTGAACCCAGGTTTCATCACCTATCACAATCCTGGACAAGAACACTTCCCCCTCATATTCAAAACGTTTCAGCAACTCAGAAGAAATGTTTTTTCTGAGAGATTTGTGGTCCACTGTAAGACAGTGCGGAACTCATCGTGCACACACTTTTGAGTAATCAAGAGCACGGATTATTGCATCCACACTTCCTTTGCTGATTGACAGCTTCAGCGCCAACTGCCTAGTCGTTATGCGTCGGTCCTCGCGAAGGAGCACATCAGCAAGCTGCGTCTTATCAGGTGTGACAGCCGTGGATGGCCGCCCCGAACGCTGCAAATCTTGGAGCTCTGCCGAACCGCCTTCTAATGGCCTCACCCTCTGTGCCCAGCGACTAACCGTACTTCTGTCGACTGCAGATTCTCCATAAACTGTACACAAATGTTTGTGAATGTTCCCAACAGTTTCTTTCTCCACAGTGAGAAATTCAATGACAACACGCTGCTTGTAACGTACATCACTTACAGACGCCATTTCGAAACACTGCTGCAGCTACGCTATCTGTCTGAAGAAACCAAAAATTTGTGTGCGCACTCCTGAAAATTCAAATAATGTATATCTAAAGTTTCACATTCATACCATTACTGTAGGCTGAGAAAAAAAATGTGGTGCATTACTTTCTAGGCGACCCTCATAAAAGCATTCATTTTTAGATGTTGCACCTGTGTTTTGCCGCGGCTGTCATCACCTTAGGAGAAAGATTCTCTGCTCTCTCTCATACTGGAGCAAAGATCCCTTTTAAGGTGGCATCTGCCATCTGCAGTTTTGATACATTCTTGGATTTGATGGAGAAGTCAATACATTGAATCCACATGTGTCTTCCTTGAGTGGAAAGGCACTTCCACACATGCTGGGCAGCCCCCAATTTTCTTTTCTTTTCGCCTTCTTGCTACACTCCCCCATGCGCCTTCCCACTCCATCCTTCTGACTCTCAAGGGCAGGACTGGGTGGCTCAAGGGGCTGCCAAGAGAAGGAAGAGTAGCAAAGTCCTGAGGTGTGAGTGGCACCCTGTCTGCACTTCTCTGGACCCAAACTTTTGTGCCTGTTCACTCTTTTTTTTTTTTAATGGGTTGACTAATTATGGGAACCTTCTTAATGAATCTACTATATATTAATCATTTAATTTAACCGATTAGTTGACTAATTGCAGACTGATTATTCTGGTTTGCCTGGGTCTGGGTAGCAGTGCAGGATGCCAGTGACATAGCGGATGAGGGTATCAGCCATGTTTCATTTGTGCACTGATGTCCCCAAGCACAGGAATCATCAAATAAGTATACTGCTAGTGGTAAGTTATCACGGATATGTTGCTTTAATAATATTTTTATATTTCTTTCTCTCTCTCAAAATAAGCTATAGAAATTGAGACTGCACGGCATAACCAGAGGTCCTGCTGCTTATTCAGTTAAACCCCTTCCATTCAATTTGCTTTCCAAAGTGAGAATATTAAGTACAGCAGACTATTCCAGGAAAATATTTTTCTCTCACAATGCAGAGTGAAATCATTTTGAATAATATTTAGACATGTCCTTGCTGCTTCTGCTGTGGTTTTTTTTTTTCTGTCCTTCAGAATGCTTTCTTGCCTGAGTGTTTATTATATTTATTCCAAAAAAGATTAAAATGCTTAAAAATATCCATACAAAGTTGACATTATTAGAACCTGTTCTTAGCTCATGAGTTTTTCCCAGTGGCCATTGGTTGGCCGCTGTTGGAAATGGGATAGTTGACTAGATGGACCTTTGATTGGTTCAGCAGGGCTCAGTTTGTAAAAAAGTTGAAATTCAAACCTGGGGGTTTGCACATGTATTTCTTTCATTTTAAAGTCATGTCAGGTGCTTTGTAGGTTTAGGGAAAAATAACCTGCAAGACATATTGGTCTGAGACGCTAGTGGCATGAGTGGTTTAATGGGCAATGCTGCCTCTGAAAAAAAGAAAAATATGTATCTTGGTTTCACTGTGCATACTTGGGACATCACCTACCATGATGTTCTCTTGCCCAAGTCCCCTCCCAGTAAGAGCGACCCTATATATTAGACTTGTCATGAGGATCAGTTGCTCTGTAATGGTTTCCCATGCGTTAGCTGTGTTCTTTACTACTTTTTACTATGTGAGTAAGGGCTATTAAAGAGCCTTTGCCCACCCACAATCCGTGTTAGTGATGTTTGCCTGCAGGGCTGGGGAATCTCACTGCATAGTGGCTCCAATTCAGGTATGGAGGCATACTACACAGTATGGTCAGAAGCAAAGAAAAGAGTCAGCACAGGGATGCTGATCCCCACTATAAGTATGAAGTGTAAATGAGTTCTGAATGTACAAGAGCGTTGTGGAGAAAGTGAAGGATGGATTCAGGCAGGGTGGGAATCAGGGGTTGACACCCTCAGAGAACTGACGAGGTCTCAGGTACCAAGGAGGGCCCATTACTGCCTTCTGAGCATCTCTGGGCAGTTGTGGGAGGACTGGACCTTTCCTAGCCCTTTGGCATTGCACTTTTCCAGAGGAGGGAAGCATCAGAGCAGGAGGTCTGGAGGGCAGGAGGTCTAGTCTAGAGGGTTGAGCCTCCATTTGCCTGAAGATAACATCCGAAGGTCATCAGTTCGAAGCCACCAGCACCGTGCGACCTTGAAGCAGCTGACAAGCTGAGCCGAGTTATTCCATCTGCTCTGCGCATGGGAGGATGGAGGCCAGAATGTGCGGCCAGATCAAGACAGAAACATCTGATTGTTGTGGTTTCTTGAAAGATAGAACCTTTCAATTTGTAAAAATCCCTACGGGGATTTAAATTGCCTGCTCATGTAAACCGCCTTGAATAAAGTCCGAGGAGAAATCTGAGGACATAGAAAGGCGGTATATAAATACCTGTATTGTATTGTATCAGGTGGTATCTTGTCAAGGTCCCTGGGCTAGCTCTAGGAGTCTGGACCCGCACTTGGGCCCTCAACTGTGCTTGGCCAATACCTGAGGCTATAGGAGCCCACTACTATCACTGCTCCCCACCACCACTTGGCAAGCCAGGACCAATGGGGTATGCTTTCTGGGGATTATGGGGGGGGCAGTGGCTGTAGCATACCATCTTCTTCTCCTTTCTGTGGAAGGGACTGTGTGGCAGCAGCAAACATGAGCTTTCCTTGCCTGTAACTGCAGTGGTGAAGGTGAAGGAGGACTGCTGCCCACCCACTGTGGGAATCTCAGGCATCACTGAAGGGGCTGAAGCTGGCACGTGCTCTCTCTCATGACTCTCTGTGCCCTTACAATTGCAAAATAAAACTTGTCGTACTTAACTGGAAAGAATGAAGCCCACCAACTTGTGCCCAATGGATAGGTGGATGGTCTTACATTTATTCATGTTTTAGACTGCTGATATGTCCGTATTTTTTCAGGAACTGGCAAATTATTAGTGATCACATTTATTTATGCTTTCCCCCCTTTTCTTTTATTTTCCCTTTTGCATTGCATAAAATAAAGCTTTAAACAAAACAAAAAAAAGCCGGCATGTGCTTTCTAAAGAATGGGGGAAGCGCACAGTGGGGAGGGGGCACTTGTCAGTTTCCCAGAAACTGGATCAGGCCCCTGCTGGAAACCTGGAGCCAGCCCTGGATGAAGGCCTCCATCTCTCCCAAAGAGGTGATAAGTGTTGTCAAGTTTAGTGCTCTAACATAGGTGCTAAGCATCATGCAGGGAGCCCATTGCTATGTGTGTCTAACTCTAGATGAGAACCTGTGTTTATACAGCTAAGATGGGGTAGAAGTATTTAAGTAAGTAAATCAATACTTAAGAGTGTTTTAGCTCATCGTTACACAGCCTTTTTTTCCTGCTTCTCAGTGACAGTGCAATTGGAGCGCTGTTCTCATTCTCTCCTGTTTCTCTCCCCCCTTACCTTTTGTCACCATATGATGCTCAGGGACTCCAGAGAGCCTAGCGGAGAAAGAGAGGCAGCTTATGGGCATGATCAATCAGCTGACCAGTTTGCGGGAGCAGCTGCTGGCAGCTCACGATGAGCAGAAGAAACTGGCAGCCTCACAAATTGAGAAGCAGCGCCAACAAATGGAGCTGGCCAAGCAGCAACAGGAACAGGTGAGTGATTATTGAAGGGACTTTAGCCCTTCTCCTCAGCTTTGGAGGGAGAGGTTATTAACATTCCATCAGTGTCACCTGATTTAGGATGTGTGAAAGTTGGGTCCTGGTCCTTTTCTGCAGGGGGAAGGAGGAATAAAAGATGTAGAACCTTCAATGTTTAATTAATGCACAGGGGCAAAATTAGTTACTTTAAGCAAAGCATGCAGTTTGCCCCGTGGTGTCAATCAAATAGTCAGTAGCCAAGTATCCTTTTTAATCTGCCACGTTCTGGGGAAAAAAACAATGAATAAAGATGCAATTCTAACCAACTTTCCAGCACCAAGGAAAGGGAACAAACATTCTTTACCTTGAGGAGGCCTCTGTGACTGCCACCCAACTGCAGGATGCAGCACATGCACAGCTGTGTCAGGGCTGGGAAGTTGGTTAGGATTTGGGCCTAAACATATAAGACTAGATGCTTGAAGTCCAAAGTTTGGCTGGTTATTGTATTGTAAATAAATATGTGAAAATCATCTCCTAGCAGGCCTGTCCCAAGACTTTCCAGAGGTGGTGTGCCAATGCCAACCCCTTATCCAGGGGTGCACCAGTTATTACCCCTCCCTGCTATGTCCTCGATTCAGAAAAGGAAGAGAAATGTGGCAGAAAGAGAATGATGGACTAGAATAGCTTACTTGTCAACAAAAGTATGCCTGGGGAATAACAACCCAATGAAATCAATGCCATACTCCTATGCAAGGTGCTGCTGACTGCTCACCTGTTTGGTGCTGACAGAGGGCCCAATCCAGGACAGTGTACCCCAGCTTACCATGTTTGCGGTCTTTACCGCCGGACATGTGCCGGTGGTTGCCCAGCGCTGGTTGGCGCTGGGCTACCGCCAGGCAGCTAGCAGAGCTCCACCACTCGGCAGTCACAGGGACTGCCGAGCTGCGGAGAGGTAAGTGGGGGCGTGGCAGGAGGCGGAGGCATTCCAGGGAGGGGGAGGCGGGTGGAGGGCGGGGAGGGCAGGGAGGAGATGTTACGGGAAGGCGGGAGGCAGGGAGAGGGTGGGGAGGAGGCGTGCCGGAGGGAGGGAGCGGGGAGGGAGGCCGAACCGGTGGAGCTTCACTCCATCTGATCTACAGCCTCCAAGTTGGGCTTACCGCCCAACACGAACGCACTTCATTCACTGCCAACTTTTTCATTGGCGGTGAATTGAGTAGCCCCATTATGGGGCTACTCTGTTTCCCCGGGGGAAGGGAACAAAGTCCCCTTCTCCTGAGGAGCTGCCGGCGGCTGCCCAGAGCACGCAGGATGTAGCGGCAGCCATGTTTAGTGCTGCTGCATCCCTGCATTCCGGGCAGCTCAAGATTGGGCTGAGAGTTACCTGTCCATCTCAGCTACCACCTCTGGGAAGGACTTTGGGACCCCCATTCTTCTGATCAGCTAGGGTTCCCAGATTCACATCATGTTTACTGCTATAAATGCATAGGGCCCTTTCAGCTAACGGTAAGGTTGGGTACGAACGGAGACCATCCTGGCTGTATCAGACCAAAGGGTCATCTGCTCCAGCATCCCCCGTTAGCTAACTGGATGATGCTGAGAAAACAAATAGTAGACAAATAGGCATCTTACACCATTGCTTCCCACAGTTAGTGATAAACATGCCTTTCATAAATGTGTCTAGGCTCATTTAAAATCATCTAGGCTAGTGTCTATCACTACACACAAGTACACCTTGTGTTAGTGAACTCCTTATGTTAATTATACATTGATGTCGTACTTCCTTTAGTCTTTCCTGAGTCTCCAGAAGTCCGTTTTATTGGATGACCCTGATTTCTACTGTTAAGGGAGAGGGAGGAAAACTAGGAGGTGTGCTGACATTAGAGTGAATGGCCTGGGGAGGTTCCAATTCCTCTCCATGCAGTCCTCCTCCATGCAGTGTACATGGAGGCAGGGAGAACATCTCCATGATATGAATGCCTAGGGGAGGATTGGGAGCATTCACACACCTCACCTCTTCCTGTCCATTATGAAGTTCAAAAAAGCTTCTCTGCATACAACTACATCCTAAGAGGTCCCTATATATGGGACCTGTTTCAGGCTTAAAACAAATGCGTGAAGGTCAAGTACACACAATTTTACTTTGCCCCCTTCCTTCCTGTGTTAAATAATGTCCTTGCCCTAATGAGGAGAATAAAAAGGAACATAAATTGTGGCAAAAGAAATGTAAGAAGGTGATACGGGAGGCCAAGCGAGACTATGAGGAACGCATGGTCAGCAACATTAAGGGGAATAATAAAAGCTTCTTCAAATATGTTAGAAGCAGGAAACCCGCCAGAGAAGCAGTTGGCCCTCTGGATGGTGAGGGAGGGAAAGGGGAGATAAAAGGAGACTTAGAGGTGGCAGAGAAATTAAATGAGTTCTTTGCATCTGTCTTCACAGCGGCAGTGAAGAAGGCCAAGTCTATGCTTGGGATCATTAGGAAGGGTATTGAGAACAAAACGGCTAATATTATAATGCCGTTGTACAAATCTATGGTAAGGCCACACCTGGAGTATTGTGTCCAGTTCTGGTCGCCGCATCTCAAAAAGACATAGTGGAAATGGAAAAGGTGCAAAAGAGAGCGACTAAGATGATTACGGGGCTGGGGCACCGTCCTTATGAGGAAAGGCTACGGCGTTTGGGCCTCTTCAGCCTAGAAAAGAGACGCCTGAGGGGGGACATGATTGAGACATACAAAATTATGCAGGGGATGGACAGAGTGGATAGGGAGATGCTCTTTACACTCTCACATAACACCAGAACCAGGGGACATCCACTAAAATTGAGTGTTGGGAGAGTTAGAACAGACAAAAGAAAATATTTCTTTACTCAGCGTGTGGTCAGTCTGTGGAACTCCTTGCCACAGGATGTGGTGATGGCATCTAGCCTAGACGCCTTCAAAAGGGGATTGGACAAGTTTCTGAAGGAAAAATCCATTACGGGGTACAAGCCATGATGTGTATGCACAACCTCCTGATTTTAGAAATGGGTTATGTCAGAATGCCAGATGCAAGGGAGGGTACCAGGATGAGGTCTCTTGTTATCTGGCGTGCTCCCTGGGGCATTTGGTGGGCCGCTGTGAGATGCAGGAAGCTGGACTAGATGGGCCTCTGGCCTGATCCAGTGGGGCTGTTCTTATGTTCTTATGTTCTTATGTTAATGTCTAAATAGGGTTTTAATTATTTTAAACCACTCAGATATATGACTCACATATACATTCCAGGAACCAGCTCAAAAGAGATTCCAGTGTGAAGAATGGAAATATTCATTGTCATACAGACCAATCCTAATGTAATACCCCACCCAGTGATGCAGTGGCTCCAATGTGGCATCTGCTGCATCCTGAAGGAGTGTATTGGCCTCCAGAGGAAGGCCCAGTGGGTCTCTGTGGACCTTTGCCAGCTGTATAACGCACAAATCTGAGAGGACCCATGAAGGTGGGTCAGGCCCAGAAAAAGGGGGTTGGATTCAGCAGATACAGATGTTGCCAAATTTGTCCTCTTCCCCGTCCACATCATCTCCCTGTTCCACCCTTCCCTGCTTCCCTCCCACCCCCTGCATGATCCTACCTGGGGTGGTAGGCATCTGGTATCCATCACTGTGTGGAGCTGGCCATTTACTGCTTCTGGAAGTGGCCAGCCCACGCACTCTGGTGTGTCATCTTTCAGAACAGCCAGAAAGCACGTTAACGTCACCGGAATGCTTGTTACCGCACATAACACCACATTAAGATTGGGCTGTTAATTTGGATAGGATCAAGATTTTGGAGAACTCTGGGCATCTAGGTGGGCTAGAAAATGTAAGTCTTTTGAATGCAAAGAGAAGGATGCGTATAGTTAGAACCCTTTCTGTTGTATGTTAACCCCACAGATTGCAAGACAACAGCAGCAGCTCCTGCAGCAGCAACACAAAATTAACCTTCTTCAGCAACAGATCCAGGTCAGAGCCCATGTATCTAATCATCATTTCAATATTGTCTCTGTTTCTTCATGTCTCTTTCAGTATCTCTAATGCAATAATGAGTTGCCATTCACATGTAGAAAAATATATTGAAGTATGGCTAGACTGAATATACTAATTAGCACATGAGCGCTGTGGGTCTCGCTGTATGTTTTGGCATACAGCCAATATACAATATACAAAAGCAGTATATAAATACTGTTAATAATACCTGATCATATTGGCATATCTGTTCAGATCTAGCATCTGCTGAAGAAATGGCATCCTGAGACCATACCTGCTTTCCTAAAGTGTGTTTCTAGCCATCTAGAGTCTTTTGCAAGATAGGTTCTGGAAAATATTAGCAATGCTGCAGCGCGATTACTGGGAATATATTCATTGATTCAACCATTTGATTTTTGCACAACATTAGGTTGTTCATATAGAAGTTTGTGCATAAGAATGAAGTATGACTTCAGAAAGGGAAAGGATGATATTGACAGTATGTGGATAGCCACAGAATTGTGATTCAACAGCATATGTATGCAATAGCTTCAAGTTGGGATGCTTCCAAAATTCCAATTGTTTTCTTCCTGAATTCTGAAGTTTCCCATGATATACAGTAGTTTTCTTTCTGAAGCTGAACTGATGCATTAGCAATTCTCAATTGTTCTGTTTTGGCCATAGCTCTCCCTTCAATTCATTTATGTCTCACTCCCTACCTTACCATTACTGATGCACACATGCACATTGGTAAAATAGGGGGGAAAGTGATGTGATTGTGTGTATGGTTGTATAAAGATTCTTTTTGTGTAGTGTTTTACCAATATGTAATAGTGCATGTATCAGAGCACCACACAAAAGAATATTGTTGATGTCATTTCCCACTTAGTCTTTCGTCATTTTTTTTAGTGAATTTTTTTCCTTATATCAGATTTCCTGGAGGGCTTCCCCAGCCCTCATAATGCCTTTTAAAGGCATAAAAATGTCACTTCCGGTTTTGCTGAAAAACTGGAAGTGACTTTTTTTACTTGTTACCGTCATTCTGAGGCCTGCAGAGACCGTGGGTGAATGCACACAACCTCTGCAGGGCTCAGAAGACCCTCAGATCCCCCATATCTGCAGATTCAGGTATCTGTGGGGGGTTTCAGAACAGAACCCCCATGAATATGGGGGTATGCCTGTTTATAATTATACCAATAAACAATTGAAGAATAAGCTTAAAAGACATAAGCTTTCTTCTTGAAAAAGAAGTTTAAACATGTGGGTCTGCCTCTCAGACACCTCTCTACAGCGTGTCACCCAGAGCCCCTGCCCCTCCCAGACACCCTCTTTATATGCCACTGATGGTAAGGAAAGGCCTTGCTCAGGCACCTGAATGATTAAGACACAGCAACAAGCGCAACTTATTATTTTAATGACTAAAAAAAATTCCACTGCCTGGAGCCAATTTTCTTTAAGATCACAGTAGTTCTTGATGAATTATTACAAGTGGAAAGGAAACCTTTCATTGGTATATTTCACCACAGATATAATGTTTTTTATTTTTGTTTTTTAACATTATGCTATATTCATTTATGGCTTCTCACAAGCTTAAAAACTTGGAAATGTTACCATCTTACCTTTTCCAAATAAATGCCAAAACATATGCCATTTCTCTCTCTTCCCTGAAATTCTTTCTCCACTCCACCATTTTTCCCATTTTCCATTAAGCCCTTGCTTAACCCTGGGCTTCACCCCAAATTTCCACCATCACTCAGACATAAAAACAGCTCTGCTAGATCAGGATGCCAGCCAAACCAGCCAACATCCAGCCAAACACCTCTGGCAAGTAGGCAAACAAGCAGGAAGGTAGCAACCATCTCCCTGGTTGGTCTTTGAAGCTCTCTGCCTATGACCATTGAGGTTCTATTTAGCTTTCATGGCTAACAGCCATTGATAAACTTACATCATCCATGGAGTTGCCTAATCCTTTATATTACCTAATCTGATAATAATATTGGGCATTTATAATAACCATTCTGGATTCTCAGCGGGGAAGTCTAATGGTTTTCTCAGTCACCATCTGCCCGAACCAAAGGAGCAAAGCAGATCTTGAAAGCAGTGGTATGAGATTGGCTCTCTGTGATCACCTGATTCCCACAACCAAGAGGATTCTGGTCTGTGGCTTTAATATCCTAGCTTGATCTTGCCAGAAGTTTGCTCCCCCAACCAGGAAATTGGTGTCTGCTCCACAGTGCTCCTGGTTCAATCCCCATGCTGAGGGTCTGAAATAAATACTATCATTGCATTTGTGTCCCTCGTCTCTTATCCACTTACCTTTGGATACTCTATCTTAGTGGGGGCCCTCTCCTGCCTCCACCTGTTTATTTGTTCATGTGGAGTGGTGGTTAATTCTGTCTTTGGACCAGAGAGGTTAGGCCAGATGGTCTTTTAATCCTGATTTGTAATTTGAGGAAAATATGGCTTTTTTTATTTTTGGCAGAACAATGTGCTTGGCCTTACAGAATGATGAGAAGGCTCTCATGTTTTTATTATGCTCAGGATGTGTGTGTGTGTGGGGGGGTGTTCTTTTTTAAAGGACGCCTTTTTGCAAGTGTGCGCTTGTACATATGGAAAGGCACGGCATGGAGCCCGTGGTGCCAAAGGCAGAGAGAAAAGCATTCTTGTCCATTGAACTGACCTACTAAGGGGAACATTAGTACGCCATATGATCACCGTCTCATCCATGTGGAGTCATGAGCACTTTTGTTTGGCAGCCAAACAAGGCGGCTTCTGCTGTGGGAAGGTAGGGAAAAAAATGAAAAGATTCAGGCGAGATAACAATAAATTTTTTTACTGCTGGCTGGTGGAGGTGTTTAGGATGTGTTTTCTTTATACCTCCATCCGCCCCTAATTGACGATGCTTTAAAATTGAATGACTAGCAGTCAAAACGTGTTTGCTTCAAGCTGAGAAGAAAAATGCCAGTGTCTCTGCTTCCAAACTGATTGCGCTTTGTACACAACTGACAGCCGCAGTCACTTTGAGTGACTGATAAGTGGGAAGCTTTGCCACTTATCAAGGAATGTGCGCTGAAAAGAAAAGGACTCTGAGCCATTCAGATGCGTTGGCATGTTCAAAATAACATCTCACATCAGTCAGGCTTGTGAGGCACTAGGAGACGTTTCAAAATAAACTTTGTATCTATCTCGCTATCTGGAGGCAAAGATTCAATTTAACAGACAAATCGCCGTGCAGCATCACATTGGTTCCCGAAAAGGAGAACATCATTATAACAGACGTGGGTTTCTGTGAGATGCTTGGGATTTATATAGAGCTGGAGAACCTGCGTTGGGTCAGATTGCCACCCCTAACCCAAGAGCAACTTAATCTGGAAAATTCATTCCTCTCTCCCGCAGATCATGAGTTGCCATCCCATGGCATGGGTGCCACAAGTGCTGCTTGTAGCAAGGCTTTGTGGCATTCCTTGAGTAGGAGGAGCCATAGGTGTGGCTATGCACAGAAAATCACATGCTGCACTGTTATGTTGTTCTGTATACTTGAGGCAAGGTCATCAAAAAGCCAAAGAACTACAGGTACTGCTATTTTTGTCACAATCCCATCATTCCTTTAAGGAGTTCAGGGTGTTGGACATGGTTGCCTATACTCTCTCCACATACAACTTTGTGAGATAAATTAGAGTGAGTGAGTGAGTGAGTGAGAGAGAGAGAGAGAGAGAGAGAGAGAGAGAGAGAGAGAGAGAGAGAGAGAGATTGTCCCAAGGTCACCCAGTAAGCTTTGTGGCTGAGTGGCAGTTTGAATCTGGATCTCCAAAGTCCATGTTGAAAGTTCCAAGTACTGTAACCCGTTGGATCTCATGGATGGACACTGACCCCTACAGTATACACTAAAATGATGCTATCTTATTGTGGCATTTTGCTACAGTGGTTTACAGCTACAGTATGTCTTCAAATTGTGGTTATGAATAAAGAGGTGGGGGGTAGGCAGCCAGAAACCACTGACAGAATGCAGCATAGCTTTTATCACTTAGGCTAAGAGTGACAAGTTATTCAGTTTATGGGACTATATGCTTCCTGACCATGGTTTGAGAGACTGTCCCCCAATCAGGAGGTCACTATTCCCCTCTTCTTATATGTTAGCAAGAGAGAATTTAGTCCCCCAGACCCTAGGACCTCCCAGTGCTGAATAATAGGAAGTTCCAGAAGGGACCCAGTACCTGCTGGGCAGACCTGGGCTCCCTTTCCACCTGCCCTCTGGAGCTGCCTCTTCTAGGCAGGTAGACCTGGGCTCCCATTCCGACTGGCACCTGATTTTGCTCCCCATCCCGGTGGTTGCCCTTACCCACTGATGACAAATTAATTTTGTCATATGGGGGTGAAAAAAAATTATGGATCCTGGGTGTCAGATGACCTAGTTGCACCACTGGTTGAAACCATGCTGATTCTTCTCTATCAAAGCTTGTTCTTCTATATGGTTAATAATATTATCTTTAATTATGCTTTTCACCTCTTTATCTGGATAAATTGTTCATCTCTGTTATAGACAATGCCTTCAATGCTTGGGAGATCAAGTCTGACATCTCGCTCAAGACTAAAAACTGAGTTGCTAACAAAATGCTAGAAGTTCTTTATGATGACTCATTGGAATTTTCTTTTTTGGTACCACCTACTTAGTCATCAGCACTGTTAAGTGCATCATTGTGGATTTCCCCTTCCACATCATTCCTCATAAGATGGGCCATGCCCATTGCTGCTCTGTTTATGAGATGTAATTGGATTACCATTTGAGGTGGTACAATCCAAAGTCTACATGTAGCCTAACTGAAAAAATGTGAGAAAGGCTCTTTTTTCCTATTAGCTGTGTTGGGTTTTATTGTGCATCTGAGATCCATTCAGCTTTGCAGTGATAGTAACACTAAAGCACTCTAAGGCTTTGGAGCGCAGCATTGTGTTGAAGGTAGAAGAATCACCACTGGACCCATATCACAATTGAAGAAGTTGCTTGAAACAGTGATCTCACTGTCACCTAGAAAATATTAGCTTTCTGTCCCATGTCCATTTTGAGACAATCAAGTCAACTTTGGCCTGCTGCAATTAGTCAGCTGGCCCCACCCATGAGATTGTGATGAGCTACATCAGCAAAGATTTACTGCCATGTTGGGATCATATAGAGAGCCCCTGGGCAAATGTTGGAAACACAACTGCTTTAATTTGTGTGATTGTGGCAGATAAAACAAAAGAGCTACATACATTGCAGTGTCTACATGTCAGCCTCCAGTGTTGGTGTTCACACTTGTAATAGTCTGATAATATAATTATGCTGACGGCTCCATATATAATCCCTCACATATGCAGGTAGGAATTGGAAAGACCTGTCTGAAAACCTGGAGAGAGTTGCCAGTCACTGTAGACAATCCTGAGCTAGATGGTCCAGTGGGTGTGACTGAGTAGAAGGCAGCCTTAGACAGCCTGGCAGACAGAGCTCCAGAGCATGGTCTTCATGCGCTTGAAAAAACCCTCCCACTGATCGATCCTGAGCCTCTTACTGCCATTGGAAGCTCCCATTGCTGTCTCTGAACCCAGAAGTAACTGGTAATGATGTCACCACCAGTTACTTCTGGTGGTATTTCTGCAGAGAGCGTCAGAGCAAGTGGAACATCGGGTTAGCAGTGTTGAGAAACAGTGTGCTAAAACGTGGTTAAGCAACACAAACCCAAACAATTTTGGAGCAACTTTTTTTGCTATTCATGGCAACTGAAACATACTCCTTCGATTCCCATGTTGTGTTTCTTTTTTAATTATCATGGGTTCAGTTTGGATTTGGATGGTTTGAAAATGTGGCAGAAAAAATTGATAATTATTTCAATCCAGTCAGGAAATTTGGCTGAAAGCCTTGGGGGGGGGGGGTCTTGGGGCATTTGAGAACAGTGAAATGTGAGGAAATTTGAGAGCTTCTTCGGCCTCCGCACTGGATCGGCTCCTTCATGAGGCAATCTGAAGCAGTTGCCTCAGGCAGTAGGCTGATGGGGGCCACCCATCTCTGTCCACCTCCTTGCCTCCACTGCTCCTCCTCCTTCCCTTCCCTGAATTGGGGAAAGGGGGGGTGAGAGAAGAAAAGGAAGTGTGGGGGAAAGTGCTGAGCTAGAACTTTGCAGAGTGGGTGGTGCAGAGGCTGGCACATCATCAAGTGGGGCCCAGCACTCGGCAGGATGCCATAGGCGTCAAGAGGTCTTGAACAAGTCCTGCCTCCAAGAGTTCATTTTTTGCCCCGGAACTTAAGGATCTTGGGTTCTGGAACCCCTGTATTTTGTCTGATGTGTACTATTGCTAAGGTTTTCTCCAGAACTAACTGGATTATCAATTTCCCCTCATGTTCATAGACTGAGAAATGATTTACGCCAGCGTAATTCTGTTTAAGTCAATGGGAATACTCTAGAGTAAATGAGTTGTAGATTGCCCCTGAGGGAGAAGGCAAGCACAAGGGCCTCAGTGCCCATTTTTTGTCACAGGTTTTTCTTCTCCGCCTATTGTTTGCTTTTCTTTTTGTTGTGCGTAGCAGGTGTTTCTTTCACTGTACCAAAGCTGGCAACACAAGTGTTTCCTTTGTGGTGGTTCCTTAGAGACTTTGATTAAACTCTTCTTTGTGGTCGTAATGCCAAGTTGCGCATGACATTTTTGTGTACACAAATGCCTTCAATTTCTTCATACGCACCCATTGCTCAAGCCTCTGTCTTCTTCCCTACATTACCTTCATCTCTTGCTAGCTAAACCTGAAGATAAGCAACATGGCCTCTTGGCATTATCCTGACCACAGATCAATAACAATAGTTCTACAATTTTAACCCTTGTGTGTAAAACTGCACACACACAGTTCTTAGTTTTGTAGTTGCAGATACAATATTTACAAGATGATTCCAATGGCTGCCTAAGAGCTCAGACATAAAACAAATTATGTTGCTAAAAATGAAAGTAATAGTAGGTGATTTCTATGAAAATTTTATCATGTCACTGATTTTTTTTGTGGGGTTGAGAACAGGAAACATAAATATAACAAACACTTTCATTCATGTATTCAGGAAGCATTGCCCTGAATTGGTTTTAGTTCACTATGATCCCTGATTGGCTGAGATCACCTATGCAACCAGTCAAAGATGACCACTTTAATTTGATTAGGTTTGTCTTCTGTATCATCAGCCCACAGCCAAATCAGACTGTTTACAAAGCATTGTGATGTCATCACAATCACAGTATAGCATCAAAACCCATGTCTGTGATGTGATATCACTGATGTCACAGGTGTCATAAACAAAATCACGACACTTCTCAGGAACAATTGGATTAAGTGCTGGGTGCGCAAATGGAGTAACAAAGGAAAGTAAAAGCAAAGAAGAAAAATAATGGCACTGAGAAGAGGCAATAGGTGGCGAGGGGAGCAAATGGGCATTGGAGAATGTCAAAAAGTAGTTGTTTCGGTCAATGTGAAAGACCACAATTGTGTTCTCTTCTTGAAAATAAACTGAGCTACAATACTGGAAACATATTGTGCAATAAATTGTCTTCTCTGTACTTTGAGGTTTCCTCCCCTTTTGCATCTGTATGCTAAACAATTTACCTTGAAGTTCTTTTGCTTCCCAAAGTGAAACAGTCCTTTGTGCCCATTTTATTTCAAGCTATTCTTTAAGTACACTGCTTTATTCTCTTGCTTCTGATGTCAACCAAATATGTTTGAAGACATACTTCCTCCACATCCGTTTATATTAGAAAGTGATGCAAGCTTATATCTTGCTGTCTGCTGAATAATAATTGTTCCTTATTGGTTCTGCTGCCTTCACCCTCCCCTCCCCGATTTCTCTCCCCCCAATCCGATACAAGATCACGTACGGGATCAATGCAAACCACGCTTTTCACAGAGTGCACTTGCAGCCATTTTCACCATCACAACGTCTGCAAAAGCAGTGCTAAGATTATGTGTATACTTAGTATCCTCTGTACAGGAGCAGGGCCATAGCTGAGTGGTAGAACACCTGCTTGCAGAAGGTGCCGAGGTCAATCTCTGCCATTTCCAGGTAGGCCTGTATGAAACCCTGGAGAACTGTTGTCAGTCTCTTTAGGCCAGAGGGTTCCAAGCAGTGTGTTGCGACACCCAGGCAGAGAGACTAGTATGAGCCTAAACATAGAGGCAGGAAGCTTGGTGCGACAGGCAGAGCTGCTGCATGTGAAAACCATGTGCTTGAAAAGCTGTCCTTGGCCTCTTTACCACTATTTGTAGGCTCCATTCGGCCTCACAACCCAGAAGTAATTGAATGAACCATATGAAGCATTTTGCATCATCGCCCTTTACTTCCAGGTTCCATTGGAGGGAAAGGGTGTCACCAACCAAGTAAGTTTGTTTTATGCTGTACTGGACAATGGCCGAACCAAGGCTGGCTCAAGACCTTCTGGAGCCCAAGGTGGCAGGTGAAATGCTGCCTGTCTTACCTGGTATTGTGCCAGCCTTTGCTCCTCCCACTACCAGTTCAAGGAGCAGCCAAAATATAGCTGCAGCGGTGGAGGTGGGTGGAAATATGGGGGTGGGCACCCGCTGCCCGTCTGCTGCCTGTGAGGTGGTCATCATGAATTGGCCTCATGGGTGGGACTATACAATAGGCTGCTTCATAACAGTTTCTCTATATGATCCCCATTGTGGGAGGTTTTGTGTGGAGAGGACGATAACTCAGCAGGTTTGCATGTGTCAAGCAACTCTCCAGGTATCTCTGACAACAGCAGGAGGTAAACCTCCACCAGATAAGAAATGCAGCTTTCTCCTGACATCATCTTTTGTAACTTAAATGTCCCTCTCCTCTTCTTGCTTGCCATACTTCCCTCAATCGTGTGTTATCAACCCTTCATATGGTACTGGGATTATTCGCCTTTGAGCAAAGTGAGGGATCTTGCTGGTGGTGCAACCCAAGAAACTTATCTCAAGACTGCGCATGGATTTGGATAGACAGGGAAGCAGCGTGAGGCATGAATGACACCCAAAGCCCACCTGCCCCCCAAATCAGCTTCACAACCCTGTGTTGCTTTGAGGAGGTTTTTGCATTTGAAAGGCTGATTTTCTTCATGTTGGGACTGTGTCTCAATGGAAATGTCAAAACCAAGGAAGGATAAATGCCTGGTTACAGTAAAACGAGAAAAAGAAAATGCTCTGAAATTATCTGTCAGGCTCCATGTTTTCCAAGCTTTTGCATTAGCAGGGGACAAAGTCACGGTGTATAGACACATACTAATGTGCAGTGACATAATACCTGGAAAATGGAGAAAGCAGAGAGGCGCTAACTTATCTGAGTTTTCGCAGGAAAAGAAGGGATTTAATTTTACTGGTTAAAATATGGATTTGTATTTTAAAAAATAATAATAACTGCAGTTACCGAAGTTCGATTGAGATAAACCTACTCAGATCTAATTCTCTCCAGCCCTTGTGAAAAGTGGACCATAAGATACTCAGCTTATGTACCCAAATCCCACCCCTCCCCTGTTTTCCCCCAGAAATACAGATTAGGGTAGCAAGTTTGGTTCTTATCTCTAAGGTTCTTAGCTTCTGAAGGATAGTGAAATCTTATATGAAGGACACTTCCTTGAACTCCTGATTGGTCTTCATTTAGATTATGGAAGAAAGCTTTAGCAACGTACATTTCCCACAATGCACCGCTCCTTTCAGTTTACATATCTCAGTGTGGCTAAAGAACCTTAATCCTTTTAGTCCCCTAAACTGTCAATTAAGTTGTAGGAATCCTGCTCTTCCCTCTCCCTCTTATGGATTTACCATTTGGCCGTCAACTTGAATGTATGCTCCAGCCCTTTTTTTGCCCTGACCTTTTACTTCTCGTTGCTTTATATAAATGTGCAGAGCCTTTAAGAGCCCAATCCTATCCCTGGCAGCTCTGCTGAATGCAGCAGTATGAAACTGGCAACTGCTGCATGCAGTGGCATTTCTGCACTGCTGGAGGTCTCCTTGGGGGACCTCCATTCGTCCCCTTTCCTGGGGAAAGCCCCAGCCCTGCAATGGTAATTCTCAAGTCTGTGCCAGCTATTTTGCCGGCGCAGATTTGAATGAATGGAAGGTCCGCCACTGCTCCCTGCTGCAAGGTCTTCACAGCCATGCAGAGCTCTTACCGTGCTCTGGGCAGTGTCCTTCTGGCATTGGGCTCAGCGCTAACTGGCATTGGGCCAGTGCTCACTGGAGCACCTTTGCAACAGCCAGTGCCGGCCCAGACCCATGTTAGGATTGGGCCCTCAATAAGCATGGAGCTGATGATATAACTTTTCAAAGTTAGCAGCACTTTGCACATGTTTGTTGAGGCCGGATCTTTTCAGCCCTTCCCCCCCATGTCAGATACCCCAGAGTGCTGAGGCAGCAACTGTTACCCTGCACATGCCCGATCTTGTCTGATCTCGGAAGCTAAGCAGGGTCAGGCCTGGTTAGTACTTGGATGGGGGACTGCCTGGGAATACCGGGTGCTGTAGGCTTATACCATCGTCTTTCGAGACTGAAGGTTGCCAACCGCCCTGAGGCCTGAGATAGTTGATGAGGCAGTCGGGCCCTGCCAAAGGTAAATTTGGTTCCAAATTGAATCAAGTCTTTCAGTATAAGTTATACATGGGGCTGCCTGTGAAAAGCATTTGGAAACAGTCGTTAGCTGATGATATGGCCTTGAGTGTAATTTTCCCCCAGAAGCATTGCCTACTGCCTCCTTGATGTGTTTTTGGCATCCAGTAGACTTTTTAATCTTTGATTCTGCGATGGGAAATTTTTTTAAAATTGATGTTACTTATCCTGTTTGTTGGTGTTTGTTATTGGTGTTTTTTTTTTAATTTGTTTTGTTCCAGAGTTCGTTTTATAAGCTTTCCAGAATATGTCCTTAAAATGCAGGGTGGAATATAAATTCTCCTGCTTACTGGGCAAAGACACATTTTTTTAAATTCCTCTTATATTTAGCAGGGGAGAACAACTGTCTTTTTCACTCCAGCCTAGCATCTTTTTCAGTGGCTGTTGCCACTCTCTTCTGAATCTTTTTTTAGACTGTGAGCTGTTTGGCAACAGGAAACCCTTTACTGATCTATTTTGCTATTTAAATTGCTTTGTGAGCTACTTTTTGTTGAACAGCAGTATAAACATATATGTATAAACATATTCTTAATAATTGGAGTAATAATAATAAATTGATTAAATAATTGAGATGACAAAAGATGTTATTTGTATTGTAGTTTTCATTTAGATGGATAGATAAAATTTCAAACTATATATTGGAAATCTATGCAAATTAGATCATATACATTCAAAGCATTTTAATGTTTAAAACAAACTGGAAGTTAAACATCTCAGTAAACATAATGGTGCATTGCTGAGAGCTTTTTCATTCAGCTTTGTGGATATGATTCTGCACTGGATATAATTCCAAATTAATATCCACGTATTCTTCTCCAGTGTCATCACAGCTTCCTAGCTTTTTTCCTCTTTACTCTTATTCATTATTCAGGGTTGTTTTTTTTTCTTCACATACAAAAAACCATGTGGTAAGTCCTTGATGATGAAAACTTGCATGAGTGTGATCATGCATTTCTGTTTGTGCCGTGTGAGTTCTGCATATTTTATATAACGAGTGCGTAGAATGCTTTAAGGAAAGAAGAACCAGGAAGTGACAATAAATTGTACATAGTTGGCATGGAATCTCACCAGTCTGTTGGCTGCCAACACTCCTGATTTTATGACGTTCTCGCATGCAAATCTCACGTTAATGTGTAATTATTACTAAAATCTCCTGCTGCTGAAATAATGAAAATCGTCAATTACAGTGTAACTTTCTAGTTTGTATTGTTGTCAAGGGAGGGGAAAAAAAAAAACCCTAGAAGATATTTACTGAATGTATTGTGCAGGATTGGAAACCCAGAGATGAATGTGAAAATACCAAAAACTTCTTTGGATGCTTTAAGGAAAATAACACCTTCCTAACTTTCTAGCCAGTCCCAATAAATGTTGTTTCCTGACTCATGGATAATAAACACCAAGAGGTTGGCAATACTGAACCAAGAGTGTTGGCAGTAAAGGAATATGCAGCCAGTGGAGTTGCATCACTAGATAATTTGACTTAATCTGTGTGATAGGAACAGTAAGTAAACAACCCGCAAAAACATTAAAAAGAAAACAGAAGCAAGAAGCCTAATTTTCTTGTTACCTAAAACACCTCTTTAGAGGGAGAAAGTAAATCATTTTACACATTCTATGTACTAGATTTTTATTGTTTTATATGAAGCCTAAATATATAGCAAGTACATCTGTATGTTTTCATGTTGCATATTTGTTTCCTTCCTTCAGAGAAACAAGAGGGTCCTGCAATAGGGCTGCCATCCTATACTCACATACCTAGAAATAAGTCCCTTGCCATCAGTGGGCCTTGCTTCAGAATAGAGTTGCATAGGCTTGAGCTCTGAGTCCCATGAGGCTGAGTGGGGCTTCCCAGAGAGTAAGGATGCCCTGGGTCAGTATAGGGGTGGCAAAACCTGCTTAACGTACGATAAACTTCAGATGTTTGAGAGCTTTAAGAAGCATTTAAATTTTTCAATATATTTACTCACCATAAACATTAAATATATGTTTTAACCAGTGGACTCCAGTTTATACCTGGTAATTGAGAAAACAATAACAATAACAATAACAATTATTGTTATTGTTATTGTTATTATTATTATTATTAACAGTATTTATATACTGCTTTTCAACGAAAAGTTCACAAAGCAGTTTACAGAGAAAATCAAATTGTGATGCAAAAAGGAGCTCAGCCAACATATTTCTGCGAGCTGCACATTATATATCAAGGAGCTACATGTGGCTTGCAAGCCATGGTTTAGCCACCCCTGCACTAGTAAGTTTCAAGTGCTGAGTGTGAATCTTCAGCATTAAACTGTCACATCTTTCTTTGTTTCCCTTTCTGTATTAAGATATTCATAAGTCTCACTCGCTCTGTTTCAAATCTTCCTAGCTATGTCTGCCGGCCTTTATGTTTCTTATCTCAATCCCCCCACCCATTAAACAATCCCCCTTTCTGCAGGTCTCACTAAGCCTTAAATTCCAGTTCAAATTATTGCTTGAAACTGAACCCTTGAACCTTGAACTGAAAATTATTTTCTTCCCCAATTCCAGCAAGGAATTCCAGTGCATAGTGGATGAAATCCTAAAAGCCCAGTCCTATTCAGATATGTCATTGACATCACAAGAACCCTTGCATGACATCTCTCATATTCTAAGTCCATCCTGGCAATGCCACACCAGTGGCACACCAATGGCCAGCACAACATGGGTCAAACGCCTGGCCATCCTGGCAAAAAAAAAAAAAAATGCTCATTCAGCTCTTCTCAGTAACACCACCAGCATCCATGGAAACTTGGACACAACCTGTCAGAGTGGTGTCATGATGACAACACTTGATTGTCATGACATCAATGCATTATCACCATGACATCAGCATGTCATCAGCTTGACATTTATGTGTCATCACTGGAGTGATGCATCATCTATGAAACATCCATGTGTCACTGCCATGAAGTTAGTGCATCATCTGTGTGACATCCATATATTGTTATGATGTCAGCACATCATCCATACAACATCTATGTGTCATCACTGTGATGTCAAAGGAACCAGTCACTGAGTCTAAACAGTACCCATGTTGGGAACTAAGCAGGGGCAGATGCAGGGCCAGTGAGTGGCTGGCAGGGGGGTGTAGATGCCCCATGGACTCTACACACACACATTTCCATAAAAAGGAACAGGAACTCCCAGCTATTGCAGTAAGAATGTCTGGTTAGGCAACACAGTTGATAGCGGAAGCACATTTGATAATCTTGGAGGGTCAGAATGAGTGGTAGAGAAATGAGAGGGAGATGCAGCATCAATACATTCCAGCATGGGATTCCCTTGCCCCCTCTTTCCTTACCTGTTGGGGTGGTGAGGTAGAGATTGGGTATTTGTGGAGTCCTCCTAGGACAGTTCGCTTGCAATGAAAATTCTGAGAAGACAGTTACCAAAATATCTTGCCATACGTGTTGTGAGAGACAAGAGATTGGCTGTCCAAAGTGCTCCCCTTGTGCACCAAGTGCTTCAGCAATAGAGGGAAGTTTTTTTTATAATTTCATATTTTTGTTTAGGGACCCATTTTTTAGAATGACAATCTGTCCAGGACCACTGGAATCAATGTCATGGCCGGAAGTGACATTGTCAAGCGAATTAAAATAATTAAAATACGTGATTTTGTTTAAGCCCTGTTCCATGTGAATTTTCTCTGTAGCCTGCATGTAGTAACACACATGCGTGTGCGCGCGCACATGCACGCACGCACACACACACACAGAAAAATACTTCATTCCTACCCAGTGCCCAGTTCAATTTAAGTTCTTATATTTAAAACATATCACAATCAGGACCCACCTAGCTTGACAAGTCTAAAAAAGAAAAAAAAATTCACCGGACCAGCTCAAGCCTCTCTTTTTATTGGGAGGGGGGCCTTCTGGAGCATTTATTGAGCATTTGTTGGGCTCCACTTTCATCAGATTGGGACTATTCTGGTGGTCTTGCATTCCTCTTTGCCTGACCTGAGCACAGGGCTTCATGCATTCACCTATCAACTTATCAGCTACAGCTTCGTGACCCACCAGCAATCAGGTCATGATCCACCGAGTGGGCCGTGACCCACAGTTTGAAAAACCCTGGTTTAGAGCATGACACAGTTTTCCTGGTCTTTTCCTTGTCAAATCCTCTCGTTTTAGGTTCATGGAAATCCTAGTGGATACCAAATTAGCAGATACCAAATCATTGATACTGTGAGAAAAATGGCATTAGGTGCAAGGAGACTCTCTTCACTACATACTGTATGGACGTTATGAAACTGACCGTGCGATCCTATCTTGCGCTGGAACAGGCAAGCCAGGAGGCTTGTGCTATACCCTGCGTGAGATAGGGTGCCAAAGTGGCTCAGACAGAGGTAAGGGGAAGCGCTTCCCCTTACCCCTGGGTAAGCCACTGCATTCCCTGTGTGTCTCCTCGGACTTCCACCACTTCAGGAGGTGGCACAAGTCCGAGGAGAGTGGAGCAGCTTGGCCAGCGCAAGGCTCGCCTCGCAAGCTGCCACGGAGGCTAGATGCAGCCTCCATGTGCCAGCACACCTCCATGCACTGGTGCGGCTTGCTGCCGAGCAGGTGCAAATGTGGTTTTTGGCACGTTTGTGACCATCCTAGGCTGGAGGGTCCCTTGCACCAGCCTAACTCATGAATCTTTTGTCATGCAATACTGTATATTATCATATTGCATTTACTGTATAATATTCTGTTTTATCACTGTATGTTATTCGCCAATAAAGGGTTTTTGTTTTTTTTAATGAACCTGCATCTTTCCTTGAAGTCTGTGGTGCTGAGTGATAGCAAGGGCAGTTCAACATCAACATCTAATTGCTGGCCCAACTACAAGGCCTCAGAGTTAAGCAGTGGGGAGGGGGTGCTTTGCCCTTCTTCCTGGACCTAACTTCCAGCAAGCTAATAACCTAAACATCTGTACAGACACTGCAAAGATAAATTAAGCCTCCATTAGCTCCTTCTGATCATGCAATCTGTTTGGTGCCTTTTGCACAGTCCATTCAACACAAGGAGAGTCTTTCACACAGCTCAGCAAGGAAGCAGTTAACACCCTGTCATCTTTCTCAACAGGTCATTGCTGCACCAGTGCATATCTTGGTTTGTTAAGCATCCTAACTTTCCTTCCGGGATGCTCCTGAAAGCATTCACCACTGGGCAGCAATTAGTTCATCATAAGGTCTTAAGGCTGAAATATTGTCAGCAGCAAGGGAGTAGAAGCGTGTTTAGTTCTTCATCTCAGGACTTCTTTCCCAGGAAACGGATTGACACACTCTCTCCCATTAGCATGCAGAGGTGGTGCATGGCCAATTTTGCCTGTACTCCATCTCTAGCCCTGCTTTTTACCACCAGGAATAGATCCATAAAAAGTTTCATCAGAAATCTTATGAGTCTCACATTTCAGCAGAAATGGGAACTTGAGTCAGGTGACTCAACTCCAAGTCACTCCAAGTCACAAAAACACATGTTTTTTGCTGACTCATATACACTTGAGTCTGGCATGTCACTGACTCGGGCAAAAACGAGTTTGAGCCAGTAACTTGGAAATGAGTCCCCACATTTGCAGACTCAAATCTGTCCATGTCTGGGTGTGCTTGCTTACTTTTTTCGGTGTGTGATACACCTGATGGGGACACCTCATGGAGGGGGGGAAAAAGGATATGTGGAAGCCAGGAAGCAGTTCCTCATAGCTCTAGCTAGTTCCTCATTGTTACCTGGGAGGAAGACGCTGCCTCACTGAGTGACAGGCAATAGGACTACTTCTGAGTAGAACTGCAAAAGATCATACTCTTAACATAAGTCTCCCAGCTGCTGCTGTGCAACCCTTCTCCTGCTTGCTACTTCTGTCCCCTCCCGCTGTCCAACCCTTCTGTTCCTGCCTTGCCTAACTCAGATGCCTCCCAATCCCTTTTAGTCCATGCCCTGGTGTGCCTGACCCAAAAGACTCTGATTGTAATCCAAATGACTTGAGAATTTCAGGATGCAAGTCAGCAAAAGGCGTCTGCTAGGACTCATGCTAGTCAAGTTGAGGGGTCGAGTTGAGGGGGTGGAGATTTGGAACTCAACTTGTGTCAACTTGTGTCTCACCAAAGTGAGTGCCAAATTCCCATCCCTGCATTTCAGTGAACCTTGCTTGGTTTTCTAAGGTCCTCAAAAGTGCAGCACAAGAAAGAGAAGCAGAGTGTTTGTTTTAAAATTGCAATAAAGTGTTGTTACCCCACATTTGCATGACATAACATTTGCAAAACAGCCACAGGAAATGCAACAAAAGGCATTTGCCTCCCTTGCAGAGGGCTGCAGCCTGGATTTGCCTGGGGGA
The DNA here is from genome assembly GCF_035046505.1 of Tiliqua scincoides. Classification (NCBI taxonomy): domain Eukaryota; kingdom Metazoa; phylum Chordata; class Lepidosauria; order Squamata; family Scincidae; genus Tiliqua; species Tiliqua scincoides. Next base: position 35,941,747 of record NC_089827.1, on the reverse strand, counting down.
GAGGGGAGATCAAGATCACACAGCATCACAGATCACAGTAAAAATTCTCTCCAAATGTCTAGAAGTCTGCAAAATGACTTTGCAAACAGCCTTAGCCTCTGCAAGATGGAAAAGCTCACAAAGGAGCAGCCACTATGATGAGGGACAAAAAGGAAAAGTAAAGTGCCAAGGAAGAAACATGAGATCCAAGGAGCTCTGACAAGCCCCGGGGTAACTGTTATAAACCAAGCCCCGAGGAATGCAGATAGAGCCACAACTTCAGGAGGTGGCACAAATCCGAGGAGAGTGGAGCAGCTTGGCCAATGCAAGGCAACAGCAGGGGACAGTGATGAGGAGGGTGCAATGCGAGGTTGCAGTTTTCAGGCACCAGCCCCTTCCTCTGCGGGGCTGTTTTGCTACCAACCTCGCAGATATGGAGGAAGAGGTCACGGGAAATATGAGGCAGGTTGCAATCCCTCAAGGATATGCTAATTCACAAGTAGCAAATTCACATATAAGGAGGATTGACTGTATATTAGTGTGGTTTATCAAATGATAAAAGAATTACTTTGTCAAATGATGAACAAAACTGATTGTACCATGTATGGCCTGCAGTACAACTGAAGAGAGGTACCTGTTTAGTCTTGATGGTTCACCAGGGCTTTGTGCTATCCTACTGTAATCTAATAAGGAAGTGGTTTTCCTTTATTTTTAACAGCCCCCAAAATAAAATAGGTGTTCTTAACCTGCGCCGGAACACGCAGGCCACGTAGCCTGCACTCTGTCCAGTGTAGGTTAATTGCAGGCTGGAGGTCACCTTAGAGTAAGGGGATATTTTTCCCCTTACCCCTTACCCCTTGTTGAGTCCCATAGCCACCCATATGGGGCTACTTAGATCTGTGCCAGCTATTTAGCTGGCACAAATCTGAGCAGCCTGTATAAGGCTGCAAGGCCCAGGAGTGAGGGTTAGGGTTTGAAGCATGCTGTAGCTGCTGATCACAGCCCGTCCTGGGCCCGATCTGCCTCCTATTCCGCCTTCCCCCATCCAAAAACACCCCTCCCCTGAAAAGCCCCCTGTCTCTCCCACTCTCTGTGCCACCCAGTTCAGACGTACCTCATCAGTCCAGTACAAGCCTTTGCACTGGTCCAGCTGATTCCTAAGTCAGTGTAAACGTGCCTAATGGGGGGCCTACACCAGTTCAGTGCGCTTTTAGGTTGCATCTTGCCTAAGTTGCCTCTTGCCATTCAGTCAAAAAGCAACAAAATCTGATAAAAAAGGTTAATCATAAAAATATAAGAAGTTTAAAAAGTCAATCATAATACAGCAATAGGTATACAGGGGGATCTGCAGATCACGTTTCACTTATCTGTGGATCGGGGATCCATTGGGCCCCCCAATCACCCCCTCCAGAGGTGAGGGGAGTGGTGCGCCCCTCTCTCTGGAGGGTCTTATGGAAGTGACATTTTTATGTCACTTCCCCAGCCCTCATAATGCCTTTTTAATAATAAAAGCATCACTTCCAGTTTTGCTGAAAAAACTGGAAGTGATATTTTTTTAAGCTTGTTTCAGTCATTCTGAGCCCAGCAGATGCATGTGGTCTCTGTGGGGCTCAGAAGACTCAGAAGTCACCCTCATATCCACAGATTCAGGTATCTGCAGGGGGTTCCAGAAAACAGTGAAGAATTTATTAAAGCAGCTGTATTAACAGATAATGGGTCTTTTGAGGATCAAAAGGCAGGATAATAATCTCTGGAAACAAATAAATAATATACAGCACAATTCTATGCATGTCTACTCAGAAGTACGTTTCATTGTGTTCAATGGAGCTTACTCCCAGGAAAGTGGGTATAGGATAGCCGCCAGTCCAAATAAGTGTGTTTTCATGAGATTTCAAAAAAGAAAGAAGAGCTTAAGACAAAACCATAGTTTTCTACAAATAAGGCCAAGAAAACTTCACCTAAGGTGAAATTTGAATCAGATTTCCCCAGGCAAAACATCCAAGAAGTTTTTATTTACCTCCCTCAAAATTCCTGTAAGGATAAAGAAAAAAGGTGGGGATATGCATCCCTAATGTCTCTTGTTTAGTTTCTCCAATAAAACCTATGTACCAAATGTTGTTCTTTTCCTCCTGAAGTGTAATTTCCTTTCTCAGCAAAGAGTGGCTTCTTCCCCCACCTTTTTATTTTGTTTACCGTAGATGTCTCCTTCCTTTCCTCTGAGAAACCTGCTTGCGGAGTGACCTGCTTGATTCATTATCTCCTGCCCTCGGCTCACCTTGACCATTGTTCAGCTTTTATTCAGCACTGGCTGCGTTAAGCCCTGCTAAATGTCAGCGGGAGGCCTGCCCACATTGTTGATCCAGATTGATCTGCTCCAGCACTGAGAGCCTCGTTCACTGAGTCTCTTTCTATTGCGTTCTAAAACTGACTTACCTGCTTTCATGAAAAGGGATAAGCGGGGAGGGGGGGGGAGAGGAGAGAAAGAAACTCAATACTCCGCTTATGTAAGCTCAGCATGTCCTTAGCAAATATAAGTGGATGTGCCATGGACTTCTGTTTTTCTCTTTTTATTTTCCTTCCTCCATTTTTCATTTAATGGTGTGATAGTAAGGCGACAGAAAAGCTATGAGTGCATGCTCAAATGAACAACAATTGCTGGTAAAACTTCTTTTACATAAGGCAGTATCAATATTCCTGTTCTCAGAATATGGTCCAGGGTGAGTGAACCTGGAGGCAGGCTGTGCAGCATGGCCTCTCCCAGTTTGAAGAGACGCTTGGCCAACAGTCTGAGGCTAAGAGGCAAAGAAGGAAGGCCCATAGCCAGGGAGACAGACCAGGGACAGACTGCACTTGCTCCCAGTGTGGAAGGGATTGTCACTCCCAAATTGGCCTTTTCAGCCACACTAGACGCTGTTCCAGAACCACCATCCAGAGCGCGATACCATAGTCTTCCGAGACTGAAGGTTGCCAACAATCTAGGAGGAGTCAAAGCATTTGCAATTGTATGCTCAGAGCTCTGTCTCCATATGACTGGGAGCTCTGTGTTTTTAAGGCTCCCAGTCATGTGGAGAGAACTCACTGCCTGAATAGTATTGACCCCCATGCAGACGTTCAAGTGAACACATGTAGATCAGGGTACAAGACCTGCCATTACGTTCCTGCTCCCCTCTCTATGTGCATTCACTCACCCTGGATATGTCCTGAGAATAAGACTAATGCTGGGAAAGCTAATTCATTTAGCTTTTTGAATGAATAGTCTTGGTCCAGCGTCTCTCCAATGTAACAAACGTCACAGTCCATCACTCTATTTGCCTCTGCGGTTGGCAGTTTGAGTTCTCAGAACAGCTGCTCCGCATAAGGAAACCTGCACTAGATACTACTAGACATGTACAGAAAGGACAGATCAATGTATTTCTTTATTTAAGCATTTATACTGACTGGAACATGCCAAAGGCAGCTTACAACATCTTACAAGCAAAATTATAGCAATGAAGAAGACATTAAAATATAACCCAAAACTAAAACAAAGCAGAACAGACAAAGCAACATAACATCAATGTTATGCTGGAAGACCACAAAATAACTGCAGCAGAAAACCAAACTAACCTTCCCCAAACCAAAATAAATGAATGGGTTTCCAGCCACCATCAAAGCACAGGCAGAGAAAAGCCAACCTGATCTATAACAGCAGAGAGTTCCACATATAGGGTGCCACCCAGAGAAGGCCCATGTCATGTCTAGCCAAATCTGCATCAGCGGCAGAACGTGTAGGATCATCCTCCTGCTAACTTTGGGAATGGGCCATTTCATGTCTTTTAGGTACCCTGATCCTAAAGCCTTTTTAGTGTTTTAAAGATAACACCCCACACCTAGAATGGCACCTGGAAACAGACTGGCAGCCAGACACTTATTTTTATTCTCTCTCTTCTTCATGATTCTCCTCATAAGCAATAAAACCTAAGTGAGAATGGGTGATGCTGGTGGGGCAACCTGCATAAGGTGGGGCATGACTCGCTGCTGAAGGTCAATGGTTGAATTCAGACTGTTTGATAGGGCAGAACTTGATAGGGGTCTACTGGTTGATCATTGTGTGATTTGCAGTAGTTTGGCAACAATGTCTGATTCTGAATAGCAAGTAAAAAACACAATACCAAGTGACCTGGGAATCCTGGGTGCTGTAGGCTTATACCATAGTCTTTCGAGACTGAAGGTTGCCAACCAAACCAAGTGACCAAAAAAGTCTCTGCCACAACTGGCCTTGTGCTCACTGCTTATTTGTTATATGCAGCGATTCCCAAACTATGGCTCTGTGGATCACCAGTGGGTCACACCCAATTTTTGGTGGTTCATGAAACTGATAGGGTAGATTAAGCTATGTGAATCAAGGGTTAAACAACCTACTACTTGTGGGAGCACTGCTGCCCAATCACTGTTATAGCCACAGAGGCTTGAGCAGCTGGTAAAGTGAAACTTAAAAAAGTAGGTCCCGATGTTAAAAAATTTGGGAACACTAATCATTTAGTGTTCTTCACTTGTAAAATATGAGTTGCTTCCTATGTCCAAGTTTTGTGCAGCTCTGCTGGTCAGTTTCAGGGTTGTGTTAGAACAGCGATTTTCAACCTTTTTCATCTCATGGCACACTGACAAGGCACGAAAATGGTCAAGGCGCACCATCCGGTTTTTGACAATTGACATGACACACCATGCTGCCAGTGGGGGGCTCACATCTTCCATGGGCCCTACTAATAAAAGACCTTCCCCCAAATTCCTATGGCACACCAGTGGACCACTTGTGGCACACCAGTGTGCCATGGCATAGTGGTTGAAAATGGCTGTGTTAGAATCTCTGAAACTCAAGTGTCAATTTCTGCTTTTGTATTCAGGTCATCCAAGAGTTTGAATGTATGGTTTGTGAGATTTAGGGCCCAGTCCTGAACTATGTGTGCTACTTTACTGCTGGTGTGCACACATAAGGCATGTTTGTGAACTCTTACCGTGGGCCCAGCACCAGAGCTAACCAAGCGTGAGCCTGCACTGGGCCAATTCTGGTGCTGGGCCTGAACTGCCAGGTGGTGGTGAGTGAGGATGGGGAGAGGTGGGGAAGAAGTGTTCTGGGGAGAGGGAGGGTGGGGAGAGGGAGGGAGGCGTGGCCGTGGAGGGAGCAGGGCAGGAAGAGAGCGGGACCGATGGAGCTCCACTTCATCAGATCGTGAGCCCAGTGTCAGGCTGTATGGTCCAACACGGGACTCACTGATTCTGCTCCGGCTCAAGAGCCACTGCAGAATTGAGGGGACCAAAGTCCCCTTCTCCCGAGGAGCCACTGTGGGCTGCCTAGTTGCATGTTGGATGCCGCGGTAGCCATTTTGGTGCCATGGCAGCTCCGCACTCTGGGCAGCTCAGGGTTGGGCTGTTAGTAGGTAATCAGCTTCATCCTCTGTATCACCATCTCAGATCTTACTCTACTTCTACCCCGCTGTTTTGCACTTGGCTCCTGTTGGTGGCATTCAGGGATGCAGTGAAAAAATGCAATAGATCTTGCATGCCTGAAGCATCCCCACTTCTGGTGTAATTCATTCCCAGGCACTGCTGCATTGTGCTAATAGAGGTGTACCATGATACACAACCTCCTTTGATAATTGGGGCTACTCTCCAAAGCTTTCCCTGTAAATGACTGTCACTGGATTGGGGTCAAAGATAGAGTTGTGGGTTTCACATTGCTGACTTTGTGCAATGAAATGCATTTCAGCACTGTTGAATTCTGAGGATACTCATCTATGCATGTCTGAATTGCCGGTTTTTTCACCCCACTTTTGAAAGAGTTCCTTGGGGAGTCTCTGCTCCTTCAATCAAAACTTTGTGGGATTGTATGTGCCATTGGTACATGCGTGTGTGATCATGCTCTCCATTTTGTAATTAACAACTCTCTTTAAAAAAAAAAAATCTGCAAGTGCAATGCTCTTTGGATACTTTTCTTCTTACCATCCTTCAGGCTACACATCGAAACTGCCACTATGAGTTAATTAAACACCTATCTGAAGATAAGCTGTTGAAAGGCAATAAAATAAAATACATGTCATGTTTCCAGCAAGCAGGAGGGGCTTTGTAGAGGCAAAAACCAGGAATTTCACAATGTGATTATGTTCTGTTTCTTACCAAAATTCAGCAAGGATGAATCCGCCAGCAAAAGGGTATTTCTACACCTGAATCTCCCCTACAGTTTCTCCTAATAAGTGACCAGTGGTCATTCCTTGTGCAAATTAGTAGGTGGACATCTGGAAAACCTCTAAATTGGGGCTGCCATTGTGTATGTTCTTTGTACAAGAGGGAACAGGATTAAAAATATAGCATAACCTCCAACATTTATAGATGCAAATAGGAACATGCTTGCATTACCCCACCCACACCTTTTCATTCAGTGGATCACTGGCGAGGTCTTCACTGCCACCATTATACACTACTGGAGGTTCTGCTCTGCTCTGTGCATGGCAAGGGGATGTAACATTCATGCACATGGATTTGCATACATGAACATTGAAGATAAGAAAATCCACCCCATCCCCCTACTCAGATAGGTCAACGCTAGAGGCCTGTGGAAAGGGCTGAACCCTGAAGAACGATGTTTCTACCACATTACACTAACTAGATTAAAATGAGGAATCCCCAAAAGGCAGAAATAGGAACAGTGGTTTACCTAGGATATGGACCAGGAAAAAAAGGGGGGGGGGCAGGTCCTGGTAAATCGACCAAGCTTGGATAATATGAGCAAACCCTCTTGTCACAATCAATCATTTATATTACACAGGATTTGTGAGAACAGAAGAAAGGGAGAAGAAAGGGTTATTTGTAAGGAAAGCACTTGCCATAGTATCTCAGGCACTGCATGTTTTACCACTCCTGCCTCACATTATTGGCTACTACTTGGATGGGAAATATGTAATGTGATGACACAACATCACAGTTTCTTTACTAAACATTACAGAAAAAGGCAGGAGAACTAGATGTGGGGTTGCTGTTTTCAGTAGCAGGTCATCCGAGTCCTGTTTAGTTCCATCCAAAATCCAAAAACAATCTAGAAAACTGAAAAAAAAAGAATTGTCTCGTGGAGACTGAAGCCCAAAATGATCCTCAGTCACATTTAATTCTGTCCTTTCTCATAAGCCCATTTGAAATTGTTTGTTGATCTTAAAATACAAACAACCAAACTCTTTAGTTTTGATTATCTCTGTTTCTCAAGGCAGCATTTATAGCATGCTACATCTCTGAACAGATTCTCACCCCTCTGGGTCCTTAATTACTCAATGAGATTTAGATTTAAACCAAATGGGATGAGATAACAGTTTAGCCCTGTCCTCGCCATTGTGTGATCAAAGCAAGGTTTCACAGGATAAAATTTATATGGGAGAGGGTTTATCTGGATTTTGACATGAAGACCTTCCTTGCTGAAATCAAGAGATGCCCTTGAGTGACAATAGGATGTCAGCCTTATTGGAAAAACTGGAAATATGGGGCTTCATGCATACCCTCATGACCTGTATCAATAAAACAAAGATCAGATAGTGGTGATTTGTGTGCCTTAATCTCTGGCTAAGATCACTGTTAACTAAAGGCGCCAACCTCAGATGAACTCCTTATCTTGTCTACCAACCTCTCACCACTCCCCACCCTCTTCTTTACTTTGCAACAGGCATCTCAGAACAGCTTCTAAGGCCTCAAATGAACTTGCTCTGTTCACATGTGTGTGCATCTGACTCACTTTTTGAGCACTATTAGTGCAATCGAACTACATTCTGTTTCGGCTGTTTTAATATTCAAGGCCTGTATAGTGACACAGTTGTAGAAGTTCCCCCCACCCCTGGGAGGTTCCTTGGGCTCAGTCTTTTATCACCTTTTGAAGACTTATGGAGAAATTTATTTTTCAAAAAGCATTCAAAGCAAGCAGATATATTTACATCTATATTGCATCTATATCTGTATAACCACCACAGCATTTTCATTGGCTGTCTGACTTTTTGGACATGTAACCCACTTTGTATTCATGATGTGAAGAAAAGTGGGAGAAAACTCAAATATGCAGATACTTGCTTGCAATTTTCTTTCCCACATTTATGAGAACTAGAAGGGCTGCAGTTCAGTGCTAAACTGTATGCCTTGTGTACAGAAAGATCACATGTCCTCACATTTCCAGAGCAATCTCTCACCTCGGGCAAGACAGACCAAGTTTTATATTGTCAGACCATTGATCCATTTAGCTAGTATTGTCTCCTCTGACCTGCAGGCAGAGAGGGGTCCTTCACCTGCTCCCTGATTCGTGCTATATTTGCTGGGATCACTGGCATAGCTGGGGGGGGGGTGGCGCACTGAGTTTTGCAGGGAGCCTCCTTGCAGTGTGCAAATGGCCCCTCCCCCTCCCCTTTGGAGCCATTTGGGCGGGGGGGGGGAAACGGACGCGAATGGCTCCCAAGGGAAGGGGAGGGGCCCTCTAGCTACACCAGTGGCTGGGATTGAACCTGGAGCCATCTACATTAAAACTATGTGCTCTACCACTAAGCTAAGATGTCTTCCCCTTCATATATAGAAGTCGCTGTTTGTTGTTTGCAAAACAGTTGTTTTCTGCAGCTGGAGACTATAGTTGCGGGGATTGTGAATTGTGTGACATAGCTCGCTGTACAAGCTCTCTTTAGCTCCATAATATATACTGTACCAAACTTTGCCTTGCCCATTGTCGTGACCATATCAGCAACAACCGGCAAACAAGCTGACTTCCAGTCATTCACAATTAATATGCTTCTTTTCCCTTATTCACAACTTGTGTCGTTCCTCCATAGCCAGTCATATCACTAGTTTCCGCACCAAGTGCAGCTTAGATAGTGCTACTGTCCTTAATTTTTTCAACATCTTTAGATCTATCTGAATGCATTTGTCCAATGTAAGCATGTACAGAAATGTCTACGTGGTGAGTGATTCCCCCCCCCCAATCAATGTTTACCTCAATTGTGATACTCTCAAGACAAAACCCAGACAATGAAGTCTAGGTGAAAATGTCCATTTTGTTAATAACTATCCCTTTTTTTGTCTTAATCTCACTGTTCTTGCATTCTCCTGGTTGGATTTTGTCTTACCCAGATGGGCAGCCTAATCCTGAGCTGCCCGGCATGTGGGGTTGCTACGGTACCAAAATGGCAGCCATGGCATCCTGAGTGTGCTGGGCAGCCAGCGGAATTCTTTCCCCAAAGAATTCAGGCAAATTGTGACAAGAAGGGACATGCATGAAAGTGATTCTTTAAACAGTTTACAATGAGTGTGTGTTGAGTTGGGAAATGATTCTCTAGCATGATCAGCTCCCTTTTCTGGGAGTCCCTGCAGGTTTCAGTACGTTTGTGACTGACAAAGGGAGAATCAAGGTAGCAACAGGCATGTCTGCAAAGAAAGAAACTTACAGGGAGAGATGAGTTTCAAAAGAGGATGGGTTTCATTGCCCTTGTGCAATTAAACAGAAAACCATTTTTAAAAACACACACCCTCCTATCAGCCACCTGCTGACTGGGCTCCTTTTTCTTACGCCAACTTACTGGCAATTCCATTCACAAAATGATCTCAAAGGTTGCTTCTCTGTCACCGGGACTATTAATAAAGCCTTTTTGTAAAAAGCCTAAGTGTAAAGATGCCTGGGAGGAAAATAAGTCTGTGCACACACAAAAAAGAGCCGCATCCTCTCTGAGATATGTATGTATGTATCCCTGTGGTTCCTCCATGGGAAGATTAATTGCAGTCAGGTTGGGCAGGCAGCCTTTTTGTGGCTTCCCCCCCCCCTTAACATTAGACAAGATAAAGGGGGTGATTACTGTGCACAGAGTCTCTGATCAAACGAGCACTGAGGATTGTGGCAGGAGGTTCAAGTGCTTTCTGGATCACTGGAACTGACAGGTAGATCACACAAAGCCTTAAATGGATATTTAGTGAGAAGATGAATGGCTGAGTTCTCAAACAGGTAGGATTCCTATGTCTGACTATTCCAGTTTGTGAAGCTTTCACAGAAAAGAGGTTTCTCCCCCCCCCAAAAAAAACCCACAACCTCGTAAAAACAAAAATTACTGACAACTTTTTTTTTTCTTTTGAAAAAAGGAGAGGGGGATTTCTTGATTTTTTTTTAAAAAAGAGAGGATTCAGTACAGCACGAAACATAATGAGGTTCAAAGTTGTATACAGTTGTGTGCAAAGATTGATGTGTGAAGTCAGATCATTGGTCCATCTAGCTCAGTATTGTCTAACACAGTGGTCCTCATACATTTAGCACCAGGACCCACTTTTTAGAATGAGAATCTGTCAGGACCCACTGGAAGTGATGTCATGCCTGGAAGTGACATCATCAAGCAGGAATATTTTTAACAATTCTAGGCTACAATCCTACCCACACTTACCCAGGAGTAAGTTCCATTTACTATCATTATTAAAAGAATACGCATAGTAGCTTGTTAAAAGTACAGGTCCGGAACATTTCCTCAAATGCAGTCACAAGTCTAATAGTTTTAAAATAAATGAAGGGGGACCCGCCTGAAATTGGCTCACGACCCACCTAGTGGGTCCCGACCCACAGTTTGAGAAACACTAATCTAATATCTAGACCAGCAGTCAGTTGGCAGGGTTTCGGAGAATGGTCATTCCCAGCCTTATACAGAGACAGCAGGGACAGAACCAGGGACCTTCTGCTGGCTTAGTGGCTGCTGTCCTGTTGAGCTACAGTCTATCTTGTTGGCCCTATAGAGTAGCAATTCTCAAACTTACCACCTCTGGTACCACCTCCCAGGACTCTGGTGCTGTGGTTGTGACCCAAAACAGGCTCCAAATGCAACCAAAAGTAATGTTTGTGAAACAGGAAGTGACCCTGAAGTACCTTCCAGAGGCATTCCAAGGTTCGCAAAGGCCTCTGGAGGCTCTCCCAGCCCAGTGCGAGGCAGGAAGCAGCTTGTGGAGGTAGGTCACAACCAGGAAGTGGCCTCCAGTTGTGTTCAATTTGGAGCCAGTCAGAGGTAAGGGTGGGTAGGAGGACCCAACTCGCAACCCTCCTGGCCTTGGGCCACAACCCACCAAGTGCATCACGACCCACAATTTGACAGACACTTCTATAGAGCATTGTTTTCTATTGGTGACTGAAAACTGCACCTTCTTATGAAAGATGGAACATTTGAACAGAACCATAACAACCTTTTGGAAAGGAAGAGAGAGTGGGGGGGGGGTCTGGTTTTAGAAAGGGCTATCCTTTCCATCAGCAGAAGAAAGACACTTGTCTTTAGTCCTCCTGTTGCAGTGGGAGAAAAGGCAGCTGTTCCTCTTCCCTCCTGTTCTTTCCCTGGCCCTTGTTTCCACTCCTTCGCTAACCCTATACACTTAATCCCCACAGAACTTGCCATCTGCTGCTGGGGACTGGCAGAGGTGAGCAAGTAATCTCTGCCCTTACATTCAGATGGAGGAGAGAGCTGTGATAAGCACCATGCAAAGGCACAGTTGCTGGGAGGATAGATGGGCCTGAGTAGGATGGACAGGGTTGGCCTTTTGCTCAGCAACTGTGTATTTACAAAAAAAGGAGAAAAAGTCTCAATTGATTTTTCAGCACTTCATTTATATTGCCCTCGCTTGCTGATATTTGCAATTGACTTCACTTGCCCTTAGTGACATCATCAGGTCACTAATTTTGATTGTCTATTTACTTTTGTGACATCATTACATTCACTACATGATCCCTGATTGGTTAGGGTCACCAGTGTGACTGATCTGAGAATTAAACAGAGGCAGTTGTGGCGCCACAACTATGGAATTCCCTTCCAGGGGAATGCAGAATTACTCCCTCCCTCATGGCTTTTGGGCAAGGGCTCAAAACACACCTGTTTCATCTGGCATTTGGTTGCTGAGTAGGTATTGGCCCTCTGAAATATTGCTGTGACTTGATTGCCTCTCTGGACTTATTTGTTCCCCCAATGGCTCAATGTTATGTCTTAGGTCTTGCTTTGTTTTTGTTTTTCTGTTTCATGTTAATATTAATTTTTTAATGCTTCTTTTCCGTTATGATCCTTCGTACTTTATTATGGAGCATTGTAAGCCGCCTTGGGTATTTGCTTCAGCATAGGAAAGGCAGGATATAAATTTCTCAAAAAGTAATAAAATGAATAAAACAGGGCACAAAGCAGCAGCAACAGCGATCAGGGGAAATAGTGGCACTGAAGACAATTGCAAAAAGGTGAATATTTCCTCATTGAAATCACTGTTTTGACTCCCAAATTGAACAACAATTTTTTTTTCCTGTTTCGCAAAGACTGAACTGCTTCCCTGCTCTATGTATGGTGGATGTGGAAGCTGTTGCAAATTGAATCCTTTGCTAATGGGGAAATTGTTCTTTGTGAAATTCCACTCCATAAACTGCTGAAAAAATCATTTTCCTTTCATTGGGGATTTTGGTTATCTAAATCCTGTCCTCAGCACAGCCCTGCCTAGTGGTGGTCCTGGAAGCTGAAGCCATTCTTGGGTAGGAACATATTAAACTTATCTTACCCTTAGTGATATTTGTACTTGGTTTCTAGTTGTGTTGGTGCTCGACTGCTGCTTATATGACCCCGCTGCCATCCATTATGGTATTTGTACTCAAGCTTCGCTTGAAAGCATTAATTACGCAGTGCAATTAATGTGTTCATTAATAAACAGAAAGTTTAAAATGTGGATTTTAAATTGGATTTCAGTCAAACTTTGCACCTTTTGAAAGGGTATTACTGCAGTCAATGACTACGCAACAATTGAGATATTTTATTCTTAATTCAGGCAGGCCTTTAAGATGTTTTTAAACTACTTTCTTGCCTGTTCTTTGAAAGAGAACTTTACTTTTTTTTACCCTGGAGTGAGCATGCCATAATTTTTAATTGGCTAATTAATCAGCTAATTGGCTAGATGAGACTTTTTCCAAGTGCCTTCTGCCATGTCACTTGGTAAGACTGGAACAGACTCACCTTCTCTTCCCATCAAGCCAGTTTGTGCTTGGTCTTCAAACTACTTCTTCCACTAAGTATTTCCTGGACAACCACGGCCTCGAGATTTAGTGTTTTCTGCTTCCAATTATCCTCCAAAATCCCCACATACCCGTTCATCAATACTTTATTTACTTTTTTAAAAATGTACTTGAAATTGGACCCTCAAACAAGTGTATCATATATTCATCTTGCAAAACATTGATATACAATTAAATTGAGCATGAAGTCAGCAAGGCAAAGCTCATGTTATCACCGAACAAGCCCCTGCTACTTGCTCCCTACTCCTCAGTTTCTGTCTTATCTTGCCCCTCTCTTTGTTCTGTTTAGAGTTTACTTCACTATCAAATCTGGGGCCCAATTCTATCCAACTTTCTAGTGCTGATGCAACCGTGCCAATGGGGTATGTGTTACATTCTGTGGCGGGGGGAGTCATGGAGACCTCCCCAAAGTTAGGGAACATTTGTTCCCTAACCTCGGGGCTGCATTGTGACTGCAGTTGCACTGGAAAGTTGGATAGGATTCGGCTCCTACTGTCTTATAGAATTCATCTCAGGTCACCTCATGAATTTAAATGGTCATTTTGCCAGATATGGTGAGAACATTTTTCAGGGGCTGCCAGTGGGATCCAGAAAGAGCACAGGCTTTAGATTCTACTTCTGGTTTGTTAAAATATTCTGAAGCTTAAGTCAGAATAAAAATATTTGGGGTCAGTGTAAAGTGAAAATTGTCCAGAACATAAGTATCAATGTTGTCAGGCAGCAACATTCATGGCACTTTTTCATAACTAGTGGTGACTTTACAGACGTGCATGTGCACCCTGGAACACACTAACTACACACAAACAGATTCACACGCCAGGTGATTGAATGAACCAAATTGGTTGAATACCACCAATTTAGAATAAGAAACTATCTTGCCCTATCATAAATTGAACTATAGTTAATAGTAATAACAAAGAATGAAAACCCTTTAGGATCAACACTTTATATGGAATGAGGTAGGAAACGGGCAGCCCAATCCTGAACTGCCTGGGGCACCCAGGCTCGGCAGCACCTCCCGGGCTACTGCACCTCCCGGGCTACTGCGGGAGGTGCCCCAGGAGAAGGGGACTTTTGTCCCCTTCCTCCGAGTAAGGTAAGCAGCCCCACAATGGGGCTACTCACTTTACCGCTGAGCAAAAGGTCGGCGGTAAGGTGAAGGCACTCGTGTGGGGTGCGCAGCCCTACACGAGTGCCTTGGATCCTGCGGAGCAGATCTCCGCGGACCCGCCTCCCATCCCTCCCCAGGCACACCTCCAGCCCGCCCCCTCCCCGCATCACACCTCCCCGTCACACCTCCTCCCCGCCCTCTCTCTGCCCCCCACTGGCCTCCCCCCTCCCCAGAACGCCTCCTCCCCGCCTCTGTCCCCACCCCCGCTTGCCATGCCTCTGCTTGGCAGTCTGGGAGACCGCCGAGCCGTGGAAGCTGGGCGACCACCCCGCGCTAGCCCAGCACCGGCCAGCGCTGGGCTAGCACCAGTGGGAGCCCGGCGGTGAGCCTTGCAAACATGCCTTATGGCACGTTTACGACAGTGCTTGGCGGCACACACCCGTGCCGCCAAACACAGCATTGGGCTCTAAGAGGCCAATCCTATTCCTGCCTACTCAGAAGTAAGTCCCATTATTGTCAATGGGGCTTACTCCTAGGAAAGTGTGGATAGGATTGTAGCCTAAGGTGGTAAGATTTGGTGTGGTACTATCCCATATGCCCCCACAAGTTAACAAAAAGTGCTATTGGGTTTGCACCTCAGGTGGTAAAGAGTCTCTACATTTTGTATGGCACCTAACATATTTTTATTGCTAAATTAACAGAATAAATGATAGTTAATAGTGGTACAGTTATGGTTGCAGTAGTAGAAAACTAATAACGGGAAAAAGCGATTAATCTCAGCTCAGTTTTTTAAAATAATTTTGTATTCCGTTAAATTGCCATCCTCAGTCTCCCATTAACCGGCTCTGAACTTCACTTTTATAAAACGTAGAGGGAAAAGATGCAGGTATTCGCACGTAAGTTTCAAATTATTTCTTGCCATACAGGAGAGAAGAGTTGCCTGTTTGAATGTTTCCAAGAAAGTATTGTTCTTATGTGACAACAGGTCAGGAAGACTCTGCATTAATTACACTAACATATGGTTATTAACAGATTCTAGCTTAGGGAGCAATACTTTACAATGTTATCTTCCACATAGTCAGATGTTAGCCATATTGTCAGTGCTGGCAGCTATTGTTTCACTCATTTACTTCACAGAGCTAATTACTCCCTAATAATAACTTTACCTTGGAGTTTTTCACTTGCTTGTGCCAGCAAACCTGTTCACACTACATATGCTAATTATTGGCACTTTTTCATTATGTTAAGATAGCTTTAAGTTCAAGCTGTGCAGCCTGGCTTTCGGTATGGAACCAGCTGGCTGCATAGTTCCACCTTTCTCCCCCCTCCTCTCTCTCTCTTCCCCCCCCCTTTGTAAAACTAAAGTCATTAAAACTTTTACTATGGGATCATCTTATTATCTTAACAAGATCTGGTTTTCAAGAAGCTGAAAGTATGTTCTGTTACCCCCAAGCAAGGACATATCTATCAAATATGTCTGATTTTAATAATTTTTTTCCTTAACTGTTTATATGACACTTTTACTGCTCATTCCTATGCATGTTTACCCCGAGGTAAGTTCTACTGGTTCAGTACAACTTGCTTACTCATGTGGGTTTAGGATTGTCATAATGTGTTCTACAGTAATCATAGGGCTCTTTCATCATGAACACAAATGCATAACATACATTCTCACATCCAAAGAAATGTGAATTTTATAGAAATATTTTTAGCTGCCTCTTAAAGGTCTCCTTTTCCTGTGTTTTCCTTGAAATTTCTACATGTGTTCTGTCTGAGAACAGCCCTACTAATTACCTCAGATTTTACTCTTAGCAAAATTGGGTGCAAATCATATTGTTATTTGAGTGGGTGCGGTGCACCTGGGTGTAGAAGGAAAAATGGAGGTACTGTTGAATGCTGTCTAGAATGAAATCTGATGCCAGTGAGAAAGTTCTTTTTCCAGGAAAGCATCTAAGGAATTTCAAGGATAGTTTCAAAGAGCTTTGATAAGGCTACAAAACTCTTCACAATTTCTTCCCCCTCCAGTCCATAGGTTGCCACCAAATTCTGCCCAGAGCAAAATTCAAGGTGATATTGGAGGTTCTTTATCAGGCCTGACTTGTAAAGAATTTGAAGAGAAGCATGAAGCATTTCAACAAGACTGGTGAAACCTCTCAAGGGGATTTTGTACATCCCTAGAAAAGGAAATATATACATACATCATAATGTATGAAAATAGGGTGTGTTTTTTTATTTTAGCAATTTTCTATTTTATGTATGCCCTTTGAGAAGTGGTGATGGTAGTGGGTTCCTAGCATATGTCTATGCAGAAAAACACATACATGTGATCTTCTTACCTGAAATGAGCACACATGGTTCACTTCCTACATCAAAATGTCTCATGTGAAGTGACCCTTATCCAGTCTTGCAACAATCCTGTGAAGTAGATGATTAGCAGCCCAATCCTATCCACATTTACCTGGTTGTAAGCCCCATTGACTATAATGTGACTTATTTCTGAGGAGACATGCATAGGATTGGGCTGTAAGTTGAAGCTGAAACTGAGAGGACACAACTCACCTTAGTCTGTCCATAGCAGAGCTGTAATTTATTCCAGGCCAGATCTATGCTGTATATTTGTCCACACTGATTCCTGCAGAAGACCCTAGGTAATAGCTAAGAGAGCCCAAATGATGTCTCCTAAATTTAGATTGAAATTGTACTTGGGGAAGGGCCTCTTCATTGTTGTATGTCACTCTGTAAAGCCAGTAATAATACATATTTGGATTAGAGTTTTTTTTTTTAAAATTCATTTAAAAAATGAAATAGAACAGCATACTCTAGGAGCCTTCAAAATATGAATTAACCAATACAAAGACATATTGCATGTTTTTAAGCTCCTGGAATGCTTGTGAAAGATGTTAACAGATTCAAATTAATTTTTCAACTGAGGGACTTTCATGTTTGTGAGAGCATCAGCACACATCTTTGTAGGCTTTTGGTCCCGACATGATACCTAGATGGTGTTATCAAGAGGACACTGTTGTTTTATATCAATCACCTGATTGAATGATTCTGATAGCACCAGTGACTTCTTATCACGTGATTACTCAGCACTTGGTGACTGGCAGCTGAATGTGTGAACTGGCTTCACTGAAACATACTGTGTAATGTGAAAGACCTACCTGTGACATTTCATACACACTGCAAGTAACCATCTGATGCTGCAGACATCCACTAATGAACATGCTGAAGTGGACCAAGGTTTTGATTTAGAACTTGGTTGTACCGGAAGGATGGTCAGAATATCCTGTAAAACCTGTTTTTCTCAATCACTGCAATAAATTACTGTACCATGAGGGAAAGAATGAGTGTTTGAAGTCAAAAAGTGAGTCTATTTTTTATCCTGCCCTTTCTCCAAAGAGCTCAGTGGGCCTTTCCCCACCCATTTTATACTCACAATAACCCAGGGTGTTATTACACCAGGGGTAGGATCCTACCCAGGGGATCTCAACCCTGGAGAGAAGTGACTGGAGATGACTAGAGGGATATTGGAAATCAGTTCACCCTGGTCTAAGTCCAGCAGTCTTACCATACTACACCACTCAGGTGTACTAACACCACCAGCACTATATGTGCTGCATGCAAAGTATCTTTTCTCCAGCTCCACAGCCAATGCTTCCTTCCATACAATATATTTGATTAAATAATTTCCGTGTGTGTGTGTGTGTGTGTGTGTGTGTGAGAGAGAGAGAGAGAGAGAGAGAGAGAGAGAACAGCTATACCCCTCAAAGCCAGGTCAGAGGTAGTGAACCGAGGTCCAGGCTGTACCATTTTGGATGGAAAGTAGGGCTTGTATGAATATATATGTGCATGCTTACACACAAAAAATTAAAGTTTCTAGCCGTCATTATAATAGTTATGATAAAAGATAAGCTTAGGTAAAGGCCCAGCATTTCCACTAAAAGTGACTGCCCACTTCTACTTTCAGTGCATTGTTTAGTTCATTTGTCAGTACAGCATTCAACGCTTTAGCCCCAACAAAAGACTTTTGCAGGCTTGAAGTGGGAATACTCAGCCTCAGCGTAATTGTAGCCAATGGTTTCCACAAAAAGACTTTTCTGTGTGTAGAGAATCCACAATGTCCAGCTGTTCCTAGAAGGATTACCAGGGTTTAATGGAGAGCACAGATGGAACCAATACTATTGTCCAGAGAGTATTCTAGGGCAGAGGCTAAAATGTGAAGGATGATCGGCGGAGCACTGATTGGAAAGAGAAAGGAGGGGGAGAGAAAACAATCCTTTTGCTTCACTCCCCCACAAAAAGATGGGAAGAAAATAAAAAAAAAATATCTCTAGTGGTAACTAGTCTGAGGAAATAGTTTCCCTAAAGCTTCCTTTCATAGTCAGTAGACATGGAGATATTACGGGTGGTGGGTGCAGCTGTTCAGTGTGTCTTCCTGATATTTTCAAGCGTATAGTCTAGAGATGAATCTGAGGGTCAGTTCGAACAATACTTTACCCCTTCAGCTGACCTCACATGATAAGAGATGTGCATGCTCACAGGCCATACACTTCCAGGCCCTTGAGGCTGGGGGAATTTCAGGCATTTCCATTAATCATATGGGGGAAGGGGTTTGGTTTGTTCAAACCATCCTCCTATGGAGGGGCCAGGACTGTGCACACTCAGAGCCCAATCCTGAGCTTGACATGCCGGCTTATCGCTGGTGCACACTGTTGCAAATGTGCCGCAGAGCATGATTGCGAGGTTTACTGCCAGGCGAGCGCCCGTGCTAGCCCAGCGTTAGCTGGCACTGGGCGGGCACCCAGCCTCTGCCACTCGGCGGTTGCACGGACCGCTGAGCCACAGTAAGGAAAGTGGGGGCAGGGAGGAGGTGGGGAAGAGGCATTTAGGGGAGGGGGAGGTGGATGGAGGGTGGGGAGAGGGAGGGGAAGAGGCGTGACAGGGAAGCAGGAGGTGGGGAGAGGGTGGGTGGGAGGCATGCTGGGGGGAGGGAGTGGAGAGGGAAGGAGGCGGGACCGCATTGTGTGGGGCTCGGCGCCCTGCTTTTTCAATTCACTTTTACCGGTGAATTGAGTAGCCCCATTGCGGGGCTACTTCCCTTACCTGGGAGAAGAGGACAAAAGTCCCCTTCTCCCGAGGTGCTGCCTGCGGTAGCCCGAGGTGTGCAGGATGCGGCGGCAGCCATTTGGGGGCAGCTGAAGTTGGGCGCCTCGAGAGCTCAGGATTGGGCTGTTAATGAACATGCGTGCCTCTTATCACATGGGGCTAGTCAGACAGGTAAAGTTCCATCTGAACCATTAGAGGTAGTGAACCTAGGTCCAGGCTGTACCATTTTGGGTGGCAAGTGGGGGCTTGTATGAATGCTTCTTCATTCAAACATGCATGTAGAAATGTAGCATGTCAATGCAAAGTCTAGACTAGATCCTCTGACAACTAGTTTTCTGAGTACACAGAATATTTTGTGTGTGTGTGTGTGTGAAGAGAAACATTCACTTAGAAGAGCCTCTGCCAGTGGCAGTCAGTGGGCATGAATGGAAGAACCAAAATGTTCAAGGGATTGGAGTAACTCTCTACAAGCATTTGGCGCTGTTTGATTTTTTGGATGACTAAGGAGTGTGTGTGATACAAGTTTAAAACATTCTGTGTGGTGTGAGTGCACAGAGCAAAGTTTTTCTGCAGGTTGGGAGATTGAATCCCCAGGAAGGGTATTAGGATTTGGCAGATATCATTGCTACCAAACCTACACCTTCTCAGTCCTGATCTGCCCTCCTTCCTGCACCTGTTGCTGTCCTATTCCACCCACTTCTCACTCCATTCTGTCTACCCCCTACCTCCCTCCTGCTCCCTGTGCACATTTACATGTGCCTCCAGGCATCCAGTGGCTGCTGGTACATGGAGTTGTCCACTTGCAGCAATGGCTAGGCTGCCCGCTCCAGTGTGTCATTTTTGTGATTATTGGAAAGCACCTAATGCCACCAGAACCATGGGTTACTAGGCACAAGGAGGATTGGGCCACAGATTAGTATCTCCTGGGTACTAGTGTACTATTTGCAAAGTTTTCTGTTTTTCGAACATGGGGAATGGGTGTTCAAGAGTATTATCCCCCAACCCGTAATTAGAAGTAGCATGATTCAGAATTCTCGCATATCATTCTGTGTAATATGTTGAATGTCTATAAGTTATTTTTATTACGAACCCTCAGAACTGCACAGAACTTGCATTTGTTTTTAAAGGGCCTTCCTGTTTGGTTGGTGTGAATGTGTATGGTTGCCTGGATGGCCTATCATCTTTCTACCCTTGCTGTAGCATAGTGGCTAAGGCTGTGCACACATGATACATGAGCATCCTGCTCTTGCCTGTGGTTCTCCCACAGGCATGCCTTTTGTGTGGGCAGAAGGAAAAATCAGTCTGTTTCTGTACAATATTAGAGAAATGTTTCCACAGTATTGACCTTTGAAACCAAGGGAAAGTGTGGGTTCAAAAACATTTTCATAATGAAGGGAGCACACTGGTCAGCTATGTATGAAGAGCTTCCCCTTCATTTTTATATAGTCTGGCAGTTGATGGTAGACAGTTGGGCTCTGACACATGGCATTTGCTGGGTGGCGGCTATTCCACTGAATTTGTATCATATACCACCTGCCCGGCTAGAAAAGAGTTATTGGTGTGGGCACTAGAGAGAAAAATATTCTGAGTAAGTAGTATAGTAAAAGGAGTATGGAAAACAGGGCCATCCTTATGGTAATTTGACCAGTGTGGCCAAACTGAACCTCATGCCTGGAGGAGCGCTAGCAGAGCACCCACAGCTGCTGTCGGCACCCTCTGTAGTTGACGCTCTGGCATGGAATCTTCCATGCCAAGGCATCTCAAGAAGAGCACAGCGAGCAGAGCATTGATGCTGGAGCCCTCCCTCTCTCCCACCCCTGGGTCTGATTGGCTTGAAATCACCCCCCCCCCCCAGTGGTTGGTGGTGACACCTCAATCAAGTGCCTCACCACTACCACGAATCCTGGTGTGTAGGGGGGCCCCCGCAGGGTAGGGGCCCCACAAAGATGTTTTGCATTGTGCCCCACAGCTGCTAAGGCCACCCCTGAAGGAAAATGTAGTCTTGCTTGCACAGGACCTCCTTGGATATTGGGGTGCTGCATTGCTTTTTCTTAGTATTTACTACTCTGTTGACTCTGCTTAGTATTTTCTGCTCTTAGTATTGACTCAGCTTATGCATTTGCAAGTAAACAGCTTATCACAAAAAGTACCACAAGTCTCTTGTGTGTTCCATGACTACTTACGTGTGTGCTTGATGCCTATCTTCTCAACCTGAGCATTTGCCAAAAAAAAAAGCAGCTTAGTACAAGAAGTATCATAAATCTCCAGTGCGTTTTCCTCATAAATAAACTGATGGCCCAATCCTATGGGCTTTTTGCGATAGCAGAATGAGCGTTGCACTATTGCATAAGGCCCAGTGATGACATGAAGATCGTTCCACTGTCAGGCCAGTCTGAGCCACTGCCGCAAAGCGGCTGCAGCCTTGGACCCATGCCACTGCAGACCCCAGGTTACAATGCTCCCAATAAGTTAGTGGCAGGGGTGTGTCACAGAGGGGGAGCAGGAGAGGAAGGACAGGGAAACTTCAGGGTGGATTAAGGGGAGATCAAGGAGCAACTTGGGGGAGGGAGGGTGTAGATCCCAGCAGAAGTGACTTGTGCCAAGATCCCTTCTTCTTCTTCTTCGCCCAGTCCCTCCCTTTTTCTCTCCTTGGGCTTACTCCAGCTATATAGTTTGCACAGATTTGAGGAGACCCATAGGCCACCTGGTGGCCTCCTGATCACTTCCCCACCATAGCATGCAGTGCTATCCTAGACGTGGCTGCATGATACAGCATGGTGGGGATAGGATTGGACTATAAGTATCTGAAAGCTGTCCTCAAATGTTCTACTAACACTTGTGTAGCTATAGCCCCTCAGGGTCTATGTTTCAGCTATAGACCCTGAAACAATATAAGGGGGGGGGGGATGATGAAATCTAGTGTTTTGAAAAAGATACACAAGACCCAGTCTTAGTCAACTTTCCAGACTTGATGCAACCATGCCAACAGGGTGTGGTCAGTCCATTGCTGCATCCAGTGATGGTGGTGGTCAGTCATGGAGGCCTCCTAAAGATACAGGAATGTTTGTTCCCTTACCTTGGGGCTGCAGTGCAGTTGCATGAGCATGGGAAGGTTGGATAGGATTGGGCCCTCATATAGGTAAACCTGTTTGGAAAAAATGGATTGACGTTTAATAAATATCCCCTCCCCTCCCCCAGGACAAGATGTCAGTTGTAAAAAAGAGATTTTTCACCATTTTTAAAAAAAAAACCTTTGTTCTTGTTGTCAAGTTTTTATAGAAGTTGAAAGTATCAACTACTAAATTCTTGCACATGTAACAAGTAGCTTCACTTCTAAGGAAGTAAGTCAATTTGGTAAATATAGCTTCCTTTCCACCCCACCCCCAAGCCCAGCAGCCAAAGACCCCTTTAATTGTTTTAGTCGAAATCGTGTGCCTGTAGCACAGCTGTTTTTCATTAACTGCGGCCACACACAGGCATGACTTGCGCCTAAGTAACAGTGCTGCAAGTTGGCTTTCCTGCATTCTAAGGGGAAAAATGGAAACAGTTTCTGGTGTCTGTGAGCAGCTGCACTGTGGTTTAATGCAGCCATCTTCAGCGAAAATCTAATGTGATAATTCTTCAAGCTGGGGTGGACTGCTCCTCCCTGTGGGTCACCTGTGGTTTGCTAGCCCCTTTTTTGTGGGTTGGGGGCGGAGGTTGAATCAGGTGATAGGAATCATTACTGGTCTGTTATGTCTTCTGGTGTGGTCCACAAAGATTTCTGTGCTATGTTCACGGCTTTATTTTCATGTGCTAGATAACATGGGACCTGCTGTGATCTGGACAACATCAACAGTTATGGCGAAGCTCTGCCCTACAGGAGGAATGCATGATGTTGCCTTCTTCTGAGTCAGGTCATTCGTTCCTCTGGCCCAGTACTGTCTGCTTGGACTGATCACAACTTTCCAGGGTCTCAGACAGAAGTCCTTCCCCACTCTACTGCTGACATCCTGTAACTGGGGCTGTCAGGTGTATTGAGCTGTTAAGACCTTCTGCTTGCAAAGCACACACTCTTTCACTCAGCTATGGTCCCTCTGTTTTAGACGGGCAGGGGAGGCCAGTTGGCAACAGAAAGCAAGAACTGTATCATAATGGTGCATTCCTGTCAGAGTGACTGGATATTTACTGGAACTTACTTTTTACTTTTAGTCTTTCTGGGCTGATGGTCCAGAAGCAAGCTGTTTGTTGAACTAAAACAGGCAGTCTGAGAGCAGTTCACTCAGTACTTTGGAAGACTGTGGTGTCCTATTAGTCCTTATATCTCACTTGTCCTATATTGATCTGTTAGCCTCAGTATCACTTTCTGATCATCAGCAGTGGCAGACCTGAAGCACAGCGGAGAGCAGGCCAGCTGCTTGCACCTCTGGCAAAATGCCATGGCAGCATGAAGTTCCAGTGTTAGCGTTCCTGGATTGAAACCTCTAAACCAGTGTTTCTCAAACTGTGAGTCGGGACCCACTAGGTGGGTCGCGAGCCAATTTCAGGTGGGTCCCCACTCATTTCAATATTTTATTTTTAATGTATTAGACCTGATGCTACCATGGCATGTGACTGCATTTGGGGAAATGTTACAGACCTGTACTTTGAACAAGCCACTATGTACATTCTTTTAACAATGATAGTCAATGGGAACTTACTCCTGGGTAAGTGTGGGTAGGATTGCAGCCTAGGAGTGTTAAAAATGTTCCTGCTTGATGATGTCACTTCCGGTCATGACATCATTTCCGGTGGGTCCTGATAGATTCTCATTCTAAAAAGTGGGTCCCGGTGCTGAATGTGTGAGAACCACTGCTCTAAACAATCTAATTTAGTTGAGGAGCAGACAAGAATGGCTGAGGGCACAGACCAAGCTGAGCATGACTGAATGTGAGCAGATGCAGTTACATGTCATTCAAACAGTTCCTATAACAAGCTCCCAGTCAGTGCCACAGTTCCCAATGATCCAGTTCCCAATGATCCATTGACCAATGATGATAGCTAGATTGAATATGTAATGTATGTATACGTTTAAATACGTTAAATTATTATTTTATCCATCCCTAGCTGTTGCGAAAGGGTGGGCTGCTTATTGAAATGAATGCATTTTCTAGGTTCCCTTGCATGCTTTACTTGCTTCCCAGGCACGTGTACCAAAAACCTTTCTCTTGATAAGCAAATGAGTAATTAAAAGTGTTCAGCGGATAGAGATGAATAAGCTAATAAAGTGAGTCTTACAGTCATTCATTTTCATTAGCTAGAAAGGAGGTGGAACTCCCCCTAAAGAGCTGAGTGAGGATGGAAGTTGGAGCAGATAAGAATCAAGGGTAACTGCACCTTTGTGTAAGACAATAGATCTTGTGAATTAGCGGCTTCCTCTCCAGGCTGCAAAGCTCTGTATGGTTAACCAAAATTGTTGAGTAATTGTTCTGTGGTTGAGGACAAAATGCTGAATTAAACTGTTCCCAGCACAATAATTGTGTGATTACAGCATTTATGTTGCTGGCCAAAAGGAACAGTCATTAGGTTTGGAAGACTTACCAAAACCACAGGCACAAAAAAAATGCAAATTGCATGTAAATTATCCTCTAATACCTATAGCAGCTTAGAAATGGAGCAAGAAGTGCAATCGCTGTGTATTTAAAGACCAGCAATCTGGAAAAGGGGGAAAAAACACACCATGGTCATACATTCCAAGAACTATTTCCGTTTTCAGAAGAAAATATCAACATCAAAAGAGTCTTAACTCTTTATACCCATTATACCGTATTTTCTCTGATTTTGCTTATACTGTTACAGGCATGTGTGTGGTATCCCCCCCCCCCCCAAGCAATCCAATCAGATATTGTCTGAGAGTTCTAAAGCGGAATTCACTCCCACTCACAAACACAATTCTGGACAAAGCCAAATTCAGAGCGAACTACTTGAGAAGGATGGAAGCTGCAAATGTTTGAAGAGATTGCCTGAATCCAGTGGTAATTTAAAATACAAATCACTGTATGATGCTAATGCGCCTTGTTTGAAAGCTGATTTCCTTCTCCAGCACCTTGTCATACTTGAAAAGGGCCAAACTGTTTTGTTGTTCCCTTTGTGCCTTTGTTCTCCTGATAGTGCCAACAGGGTTGGAAGGAGGAGGAGGAGGAAGAGGAGGAGGAAGAAGAAGCAGCAGCAATGAAAATAATGGTCCAAATAGGGTTTGAGGCCATCCCTGATTTTAGTGCTTGCAATTAAAAGCAGTCATGAATAATAGGTTTTTTTAAATGTCTGATAACCTGATTTGCACTGGGGGTGTGGGAAAAGCACATAGCCAGATCCTTAAACCCTATCATTTGCACCTGCAGTTAATTGCATCTGAGGTTGTCTGCTCCATTATGCATTTTTTTTAAAGAAATCACTTGGCTGTTGCCTCTGTAAAAATGTGGTCCAAACTTTTGTATATATCTTTTGAGACAACTTTTTTCAGCAATATTTGTGGCCATTTTACTTGTTAGATCTTTTATTGAGCACGTATAGCATGTGTTTTGGTTTATCATTTAAAGCACTTCATAGTCATTATCTGGTTGTAATCCTTACAACTGCGCTGTAAGGTAGGAGAGCATGATTAGCCCCACATTTCAGATGGGGGAGTGAAGCTGCCATATAATAATAACAACAACAACAACAACAACAACAACAACAACAGGTATTTATATACCGCCTTTCTTCGTCTTTATTCAAGACTTTATTCAAGGCAGTTTACATAGGCAGGCTGATTAAATCCCCGTAGGGATTTTTACAATTGAAAGAAGGTTCTATCTTTCAAGAACCACAACAGTCCAGGTGTTTCACTCTGATCAGGTTTCACATTCTGGCCTCCATCCTCCCACGCTCAGAGCAGATGGTGCTGAGGCATCTCTTTGCAGACTACCTCTCAGCTGCCAAGTTGCAAAGTGGCACTACAGCAGAAGCGACACTGCTGAAAGGGCAACCCACATGATATTTGGGCACTCCATGTCTTGAAAATATGAGCAAGATTTGCACGTTTTCTCTTCTGTCATTTGCAGCTAATGAGTTTCTATGTGAAAACAAAGTGATTACTTCTGGCCTTCACCTGCTTAATGACATCCTGCTTAATGATGTCACTTCCAGCCCCCAACAGGTATCATAAATGCTCTTCAACCCACAGTATGCAATAAGTTTGACAGCCTTTGTCTATATGGACTGCTGGCAGCTTTCTAGGGTTTCAAACAGGGCTTTTCCCCAGGCCTCCCTGGAGATGCTGCTAGGGACTGAACCTGGAACCTTCTGCATGTAAAACATGCACCCTACCACTAAGCCACAATGCTTTCCTCACTGTATGGGGTCTTAAGGTGTCATGAG
Organism: Tiliqua scincoides; assembly: GCF_035046505.1. NCBI lineage: Eukaryota > Metazoa > Chordata > Lepidosauria > Squamata > Scincidae > Tiliqua > Tiliqua scincoides. The sequence continues at coordinate 35,915,120 of NC_089827.1, read as the reverse complement.
GAATTCAGGTGACAACTTCACATGTTGGCAGCAAATCTTCTGCAGCGATTCTCTGTTCTGCTTTCAACACCAAATTGCTAACTGTAAAATGAACCTCTGTTACCAAATGGTCCTCCTGGCAGAGGTGACAATCAGATGCAAGCCCAAACAGCTGAAGGAACAAAAAGATGTCCCTATCATGCTAGTCCCTGGGCAGCAGTTAGAGACCTATTTAGGACTTGTGAAAATATATATTCCCAGTATTTAAAAGTTCCTGGAATAGCAGGGGATTTAATTGCCACTGGTATTTGTTTTCCATTTCTGTTTCTCCATCATTGTTTTTAACTGTGGATATTTTTTTCTGTGCAAAAAAAAAAAATCATATTGGGAGCAATAACAGTCAATATAAAATAATTACAAAATGTGTCATTTTGAGGAAAGGATGACATTAAACGGTTGTAGCAACTAAAACTGTGAAAACCGATGTCATTGCAAGCCAACCACACACTCAATAATGTCTGATTTGATTAGGTGGCCCTATTGCTTCACGTAAACTATTAACCACAATCCAGGGATGTGTTCAATGAAATTTCAACATTTTTCCTTTCAATAACAGTACTCTTGTAAACTGTGCTTGAAATTCCTGAAAGTTTCAAAGATGGTGTTTCATGTAGCCAGCAGAAACTGGGGCTGTAATTTGGGGGGGGGGGAATGAGTAGGGACCCCTACTTGGCACATGAAGATAGATGCATAGTTGAACATCCACCAAGTCAGACCATTGGTCCTTCTAGCACTGTATTGTCTACTCTGATAGGCAACAGTTATCAAGGTCTCAGGCAGAGGTCACCATCATCCTATGCACTATACTGCAGTTGTAGAGTTTTCTGAACTGACTAAATTATGCCCAAATTGAGTCCGATATGCCAGAGGAAATGTGTCTTCCTTTGGACTGCATTAGAACACCAATTCACATGTTATATTTTGCATGCACGCACAAAAAGGGGTCCAAGCTAAAATGGTAAAATACACAAGTGGCACTGTCAGTTTGGAATGGTGCATGCACATTAGAATGGTGTCCACATAACATGTTTAGAAGTAGCAACTAGGGAAAGGTCAAGGCATTTATTGTGGAAAGGCTCAACCACTGAAACTCACATGCATCATTCAGAACTGATGGTGCCATGCACCAGCTTTGCCATTTAAATGTGTGGATTTTGCATTTGCTCACTCCACTCTGCTGTGGACTTTTTCACAGCATTTTCTCCACTCTGCTGTGGACTTTTTAGAGAGAGATTTGTTGGTAGCAAAGAGCATTGGTCTTCATTCAATAGATGCTGGAGGAAAACACAGAGGGTGAGAGAAGACAACCAGATGCAATGGAGGACAGATCTCCATATAGTGAACGGTTCAATGGGTTCCCATTAGAGTTGCCAAACCTCCAGGATTGGCCAGGTGTCTCCAGGAATTGCCACCAGTCTCCTATGGAATGCAATTGTAGAACTTGTTTTATAGGACCTCCAGGAACTTCCAACATTACACCATGTTGGAAAGAAAAAAATCTCCAGTAATAGCTTCAGTCAAAGAAGGCAATCCTACTTGCCATTGTGCAAATTGGAATTAAAGTCAGACCCCAGGTTTGGAAAGGCTGAAAGCACACTGGTTTAGGGGAAAGCACGCCTTGCAGGCGCTGCAGGGAGTAACTGCAAGAGTCTCTTCTCCAGCAACTACTGTGTGTGCAGCTGACCTAAAGATCAAGGCTGGAATCTGAAGAGCTACTTTAGGCATATCTAAAGAAATGTGTGCTCATGTGTAGTAGGACTTTGGACTTTTCTGATTCTTTGAACATCAAACTCCCATGACATCTCACAAGCTGCTTTTGAAACTCCGCTCCCTTTCAAAAGCAGCTTGCCATGCTGTGGGGGCTACTGTTTTTTTGATATGCATAACCTCCAGATTCGCTTGGGACTATGAACCTGGTGCTTGTGCAATGTTTGGATCCTGGCCCAACTACAGAACTCAAGTATCAATGTTTCATATAAGATTAAATTCTCCTCTGCCTCCAAAACAGACTTTTCCCCTCCTCCCAGTAGATGGATGGATATCACTTAAAGTAAGTGATTTGCCTTAGACTTTTCTTTGTGTTTGTGCCAATACATCATGCAAAAACAGGACTCGCTTTGAATTGCTGCCCACTGCATGCTATTAGATAACCTCTCATTCTTGCCCACCCGCCTACACGTTAATTAAAGCAAACACTGCTATCTTAACGAGATAACTACTTGTCAGAAAAAAAGATACTGAAAGAAAAGAAAAACATATTTTAAAAAACAAACCAACAAAACAAGAACATTAGGATCCTTTCTGAAGGGTCTTATAATATTATTGGTCAAAATGAGGAAAAAATAAGTGCTGTTGTTGAAAGGAATGTAAACCAGAATCATAAATGCAAGGTGCAGTACTTGAAATGCGAAATGAAAAATTTCAGGGTAAGATTTGACCATTAAGGAGACCTTGCAATGCCCAATTTAAAAAAAAAGAGTGAAACAAGGTGAGCAGGTGAAGCATTGAGTGGGTCAGGGAGGGACGGCTATACAAAACTGTGGGATCTAAACCCAAGCTTCTTTTACTGGCATTCTGTTTGGATGTTTTCACTCTGGAAATGCAATCTCACTTAAACAGATTTCATTTCTCACTCACAGAAAGGAACAAGGGTCAGCTTGTTAATTTATACTCCACTTTTCTTCCATGATGGAGCTTAAGGTGGCTCCCAGGTAGTCGCCTATCCAGGCACTTGCATTGATAAACCACCATTCTTCCATCAAGGAACTCAAGGCATCAGAACCAGCCCAAGGTATCTTGATGCCTGAGGCAGCATGCCAACTGCTGCCCCCTTACCTGATGACATGCCAGCCTCTGCTCCTCTCACTCAGTGCTCTCTTCCCATCCTCTCCACTCTTTTATTTATGTATTCATTCATTCATTGCTATAGTTATACCACTTTTCTCATCATCAGATTTCTCATCAGATATTATTCAAGGCGGTTTACAAAGGCAGACTGTCCTAGACTCATTAAGAGTCTTTACAATATTGTCCTATATATAGAACCCTTCAGTCTCCAGATGTTTTCCTTTCACAGTGTAGCCATCTCTCTATCTGCACAGCAGGTGTCTTGAGCTTCCACAGACAGACACAAATCACACTGAGCAGAGGGTCTCCAGTTGTTATTGCTCTGCCGACTGACATTTTCAGCGTTCCAGTCTTGCCCTCTCAATGCAGCACATTAGTGACTCTTCTATCTCACCGAGGGTCATGACAGCTTCTCAGTGATTTCTGGTCTCCCTTCAGAATAGAGGTGCTCCTGCTCAGAGGCGTAGCTAATGATTGTGTATTCTGGCACCGAGCTGAAAATGATGCCCCGGAAGTGATGTCACAACTGGAAGTGACATCACACCCAGGTTTTTTAAAAAGGGAAACTCAAGGAAAACACACCTTCTGCACCCAGCAGCTTGCCACCCACTTGCTCTGCCGCCTCCACCCAGCCAATGGAATAGCTAAGGCATCTCTTTGCTACCTGGGGTCAAAAAAGATTTTGTAGCCCCCTTCCGCAACAAAATCAAAAGTATTAATTAAGTAAGTAAATAAATAAAAAGTGTTTCCCTTATTAGTTGGAGACACTGGGGGTGAAGAGGGATGGTTATTTTCCCCCTTCTAAATATAAGAGGAGTACCACTTGAAAAAGTGCCTCTTTGCCCAGTTAGCAGGGGTGTATTATGATACATGGAAATGAGAGCTGACTCACATTAACATCTTATTGGGTCTATGCTGTATCATAATAACACGCCATTGGCTCTCAGAACAATCAGTCTCGTATATCTGTTCTGAGTTAAAGAAATCCACTTTTTGTTCCATAAAGCAGTTGTGTTTTCATTTATTGGTTAATTGGTCATAACTTTTGGTAAAATACAGTTATTCCAATGCAGTCTGTTTCATTGCACTGTGCATTAAATTACCTTTCCAATTATATATAACATGATGATATTATTCGTACATACCAAGGTTTTCTTACCCCTGCTAATTGGGTAAGAGATACTTTTTCAAGTGGGTGTTCCTTTTTTTAGCAGGGGGAGAGTAACTGGCCCACCTCCCCCCGGCAGTGTCTGTTCTAGTGGCTGTCTGCTGGTATTCATTTTCATCTTTTTAGATTGTGAGCCCTTTTGGGACAGGGAGCCATTTAGTTATTTGATTTTTCTCTGTAAACCGCTTTGTGAACTTTTAGTTGGAAAGCGGTATATAAATACTGTTAATAATAATAATAATAATAATAATAATAATAATAATAATAATTTTCAGTTTTGGCCACTAGTATCAAGCTCAGCTTGTTTCCCCTCTAAAGCTTGTTGCCTGGTGCTACCCCCTGCATGCCCTTCGCTTCAGGCAGGTTTCAAGCAGCTCAACCTCTGGACCACACCTCCTGCAGATATTTCCTCTTCTTCTCTATACCCCTCTTTTCCAATCTAGGTAGGGGAAGGAGAAATAGGAGCAGTGGAGGCAAGTAGGCAGACAGAGATGGGCATCCACTCAACAACCTGCTGCATGAGGCGACTGATGCTCTTGGCCTCATGAATGGGCTGGCCCTCCAAGCCAAAACCATGTGCTTGGAGGACATATAGGAGTCCTCAAAGGCCTTTTCCTACACTCACTTCAGCACATAGCGAGTGCAAGAAGAAAAACATTCCACTATAGCTCCCAAATGCTTATGCAGTCCTCAGTGACTTTCTCCTATACAAGTCAATGCAAGTCACTTACTTCTTGAGGAAGAAATTCAGAGGACCTTTGATACTGATCATCACTTTGCAAGCCCATATTTGGGAAATGCAATAGAAGGCAGCCTGCTGCTTTGAAAGTAAGGGGATGTTATTTCTCTCCCTGGACGTGGAAGAGTGTCATCATTTCTGCATTTTTTAAATGTAAATAATGTATTTATCATGTTAATGCCAAATGCTTTCCAGCATCTTAAGAACTGAAACAATCTTGCACAGAAGCATTAGGCTGCCTTTGCAGCTTGAGAAATTATCCTCCAAGTTATCCATTGAAAAGAAAAAGCACTCTGCCATCCAGCAATCGCACACCTGTTTTCCTTTCACTGACAAATGTTTCATTGAGTCACTTAGCACTGTGGTGCTCTGCAAAGGGCTGGAGCTTATCAGCCGCTGCATTAAACAAGCATCTGGAAGCTGTATGTTTCATCAGATTCTGCACGGAGACATCAGTTATTAATGAAATGATCATAGGTGGGGGTTTTGCCTCTGCTTCTGAAGAAGTGACATTGCGCCATGATGCTCTTCTGTATTAACAGATATCCTGTTATGTGTTTCTTTACCAAAATGCATGAGCAGCTGCACTGTTGTTTTAAAGTGATAATAGCCTTTATATCTACATAGATGGACTCACCTATATAATGGGCAGATGAGGTATGTTGCCTTTTTTTTATCCATTCCATGAGGGTTACCAACTTTTTAACTGGTCTGGCTCTTATGCCATTAACAGCAGCTTAATCTGCAGTGATTAGCATTCCATTGATTCACTTACTGGCCTCTGCCAGGTCAAACTGGTGTTAAGGGCAAAAGAACAGATCAGGAAGCTTTTCCCCCCTGGCATTTGGCAACATTATTGCTTGGGTTTCTGGTTTTGGTGCTGTAATGAGTAGTCACCAATTTTCACCTCAAGTGAAATGTCCTGGCAAAGTCTGAAGTTCTTACTTGGGAGAAACATTTAAGGAATTTCAAGGGAACCAATAAGAGTTTTGGGAAGATAAAAATTCTGAAGGGAACCCTGCACATCCTGACCTAGGTCCCAGAGAAAACATTAACGCTGGTTATTAATCAAATAACCATGCTGTTTATTAATCACACCATGTTGTGGGTGTCAGTGCTTCTCCCCAATCCTGAGTCTTAATGGGACTGGTAAGGAAGCTTTCTGTTAAATGGGCAAAGTCATTAAGATGTGTGGCTCAAGTTCCAAAATCAAAAGTTCCCCCTGAGATCTGGTATTTATGAGCCTACTTAGAATATGGTTAGTGTGTGTGTGTGGGGGGGGGGGGGATCAGCAATGAAATGTGCATTCTACCTGAGGACATTATGGGGCTCACAATTCTGAGCCCCCTGACAGTCATATCCCAACAAGTGTGTGCTTCTTTTCCCTCTATAATTCGCAACTGCAAGCAGTGGCGTAGCTAATGATCATGTAGCCCGGTGCCAAGTTCAAAATGTTGCCCCAAAAGTGATGTCACAACCAGAAGTGACATCACACCCGGGCTTTTAAAAAAGTGAAAATTGGGAGGAAACCACCTCCTCCCCCCAGCATGTCACCACCCACTTGCTCTGCTGTCTTCCCCCCAGCATAGCTAAGGCATATATCTGCTACCCAGGGACAAAGAAGGTTTTGTAGCTGCCTTCCCCCACATGACAAAATCAAATTTAATTACGTAAATAAATAAAAAGTTATTGGTTCCATGCTGTATCATTATAACATCTCATTGACACTCAGAACAATCAGCCTCATAGATCAGTTTGGAGTTAAGCAAATCCACTTTTTGTTCCACAAGGCAGTTGTGTTTTCATTTTATGGTTAATTGGCCATACCTTTTGAAAGAATACAGATATTCCAATGCAGTTTCTTGCATTGCATTCTGCATTAAATTACCTTTCCAATGATATAGAACATGATGGAATTATTCATACATACCAAGATTTTCACAATTTTGGTCACTAGTGTCAGGCTCAGCTTGTTGCCCCCCTAAAACTTGATGCCCAGTACAACTGCTACCCCTTGCACGCCCTTAGCTATGCCACTGACTGCAAGTGTGAATACAGTATTTTGCACAAACAGAAGTCACAATGCCAGTATACAGTTTTAAAGGTACTAACTAAAACACATTTGCTGGTTACTATGTGTAGACCATATCCATCTTTATGAGCCAGTGCTGTAGTCTGAGAGCACATGATCCTGCTAGTTTGCTGCAGGTCTACATCTGTTCAGTGTGTGAACACATGACTGCCTCGGAACCCCAGCTTTGCTGCTTTTGATGTCTCACTCCCCCATTCCCCATGAACCTAACCATTTTAGTAACAAGATGGATTCCTCTGAGTGTAAGCAGAGATTAAGTGTCTTTCTGTGACCTGGCAATAATATGGGGGGCTTGCTCAGCAGTCGAGGCTTCCTCTGGGCTATGTATTTTAAGGGAAGATGCCCATGTGTTTGAATGCTAGCTTAGCTGTAGAGCTTTGCCAGGAAGCTTCTACCCACCTCCCACCAGATGGGGCATCAGGCTAGTCCCCCCCCCCCAATTAGGGTACACTTCTTTAACCCTGCTTTGAGAATAACCCAGATCTGCCCATGTTACCATGCCAATATATGGTCTTAAAGGTACTAAAGCAAGCACAATAAAATCTGTTTATGTATAAGTTGTGAGAAGGAGGCTGAGGCAAACCTTTGGCTTCAGCCGGAAGGAAGGAAGGAGAGAGCCATCTCCTCTGGACCTCATTTCTTCTCCACATTTGTCCATAGACCTGGAAGAGCCATTGCACTGCTTCCTCCTCAGCCTTCCCTTTCTCTGCCTTGTATAGCTGGTTCTCTAGTCAGGGCCATGTTCTGCCTCTCTCACCTTCCCCATGAATTGGTCTTTCTTGGGGTCAAGGGAAATGCTTGTAGGATGAGCAGGGACTGCTCATGCACCACTCCAGCCCATGGTGAGCTGCTGCTTTCTTTTATCAGTTCATGCCTCCACTTTTTTCTTCTCTCCCGACCTCTCCAGGGCTGCTGTCCCATCTTTTCAAAGCCCCCAGATGAACCAGTAGCATATCTGGCCTACTGGTGCCTAGGGCTAGGTGACTTGATGATGCCCCTGTGTCATCATGTCACCCCCACACCAGCACTGTCACCTCCCTCCCCATGCATGTGCTACCCTGGCCCTGGAAACAGCTCCATTTGGAGCTATACGGGAACCTCATTGGGTGGGAGTATCCATTATGCCATAGTCCTGGAGGGGCATAATGTGCAGTTAACTCCAATCCTTGACCTTGGCTGAGGCCTCCTCATGAACAGTGGTCTACTCCCTGGGAGAGGCAGTCATAGTTGGAGAGCCACATGGAAAGCATAGGATGGAGAAAGCCAGCAGATGTAGCAAAGAAGGAACAAGGTGCATCTAGGCTAGTTTGCAGCATTGTGACATTCTCTACCATGACTAAGAAATGCAGCCTGGAAAGGGAGTGGGTGCAAAACGTGTCCTACACCTTGGACATGAAATCACAGGGGCCAAGAAGAAGTTTAGTCCCTGTGGCGTTCCTGAGGGTACCCCTATCATTTTTTCCATATGCATGAGTAGTTGTAACTTGGGAAAGCACAGTCATTGGGAAAATGTAAAGCATTTGGGGATACTGCATTGGTAGTAACAAAATAGACTCTGGACTCTGGTGATCCACTCCCTACTGCCAGAGACCCTATCTGTCTCTGTGCGGGTAATGAGTCTCTGTGATTGGTAACTCTCTGCCCCAAGAATGTATGTCAACAGCCAAAAATCCTCCAGTATAGATACACTATTTATATCCGTGTATGCAGACTGTGTTTCTGGAGGACATACGTTGGTAGAGCATATGGCCGGGTCTGAAACTAGCCCTGATTACCAGGCCTAAGCAGTTCTAAAAACTCTAAATCTAGGATCAACAATTTGTGAGGGGGATATATTTGGGGTTCATGTGTGGGAGGGTGAGACTAGAATTGTGTGTCCATGTAATTTCATATAAACAGAGCTAAAAAAAAGTTGTCTTTGCTGAAAAGTGGTCGGGGCAGGATTTTGCATCTTTTTTCACATCTGTAACCTAGCAACGGGTCTGGATAAACAAAACTTGTTGAAAGTTATTTTTCCCCCTGAAAAATAAATACAGCATTTAGGATGAAACCAGCCATCATATGCATTTGGTTTGCATTTCATCCTCCTGTAATATTTTGTTAACAATGAAATTACCTTAGCACTTATTTACTTTAGGGAAGAAAATGGAGTGCAGGTATTCAAGCTCTCCTAGCCTTGCATTGGAGCTTGGAATAGAAATGACATTGTTTTGACTGAGTTATTTTGGTCTCCATGCAAACTGTCCTCACCTTTCTGCTTTTCTTACCTCCACGGCTCAGCTGAGTTTGTAATCTGAAGCCAGGAGGGTGGTGTTCCTTTCTTTTTTAAAGTCCTCTTTGTATTTGCACAGGAGGCGGAGAAGTTGTATAAAAAATGGTAAGGGTGCTTTTTTGAAAAGCTTGTTTCCTTGGTGGCTCCTCTCCCAAATGGGATCTCAGGAGAACAATACATTTTATTTTGCGAGTGTATCCAGAAGTCATTTGAAATCAAGTGTCGACTTGTGCTACCTTGTGGGCTTGGAGAGGCTGCACGTGTTTCTCTCTCTCTCTCTCTCTCTCTCTCTCTCTCTTCTCTGTTGCTTTAGTTTATATTAGCCCTGGAGGCAGAGTTAACACTTAAAATGGGACAAGAATATTTGCAGTCATCAGAGAACTTTCCAGTCAGCTTCAATAACATCACTCCGTGTTGGTTTTTTTTTTTTTTTGTATAATTTTTTTCTCTTTTTTTTTTTTGGCAGCCAACCCTTCAGTGGAACCATCTGTCTCTCTATTAGTGTTTTGAGTTCTGTTTTGAAGCTTCTTTGCTTGGCAAAGTCACTTTCATCCTTGGAACCCATTTTTTTTTTTAAGTTCCGTGGCTTGCTGCCGAAGAATACGATGCAAAAATTCCACTCGGCTGTTCATTTTTGTTCTAAAAGGAGAATGGAGTTTCTTTGTCATTAAAAAAAAAAGAAAGAAAAGAAAAGAACATCACATGGAGGCAGAAATGGGATTATTCCAGGGTGGTTAAATGGGAAACTGGGAGTACTGCATCTGTTAAGTGGATTAGAATAAGAACAAGGAGACAAGTGGGAGATCAGAAGTCAGTTGCACTAGGAATTTGGGGTACAGTCTGGCTTTTCTGTGCATGGGAGCATTGCATAGAGCAAATCCTCTGGAAATCAGTGTAGCTCTTCTTTCCCTGACTGTACAGTGTCATGCACATCTGAAAAGATGCCAGGGGACAGAAGTGGATTCCTGATGCATTGATATCAGGTGAGCCTCCCCATTGCTTGCCACATGTGTACAGCAAACTTAGCACATGACTGTGCTTAGCACAGACTTGCCACATGTGGCAGCGGGGGATGTAGGAAGCATACTAGGGAAGAGACGTATTCCTTTGGTCTTAGTCGAGTTGTAAGTTAATGTATTCAAAATCTTTCCATTAACAAGAGTTCATTTGGTACATGAGACATGACAGGCATGTAAAACGATTGGTTTTGAAATGTGTGTGGGGCCAAAATATTAACAGTGTCGGGAAAGTACAGCATGGCTTGACTTGAGTTGGGTCACTGCCCCCCCTGCGACTTGACTCGACAATGAGTCATAACAGGCACTTTCCAAGTCACCCTTTGATGACTCTAATGGACTTGAGTCGAATTGCCCTCCTTTCCACGACCCTCCGTGGAAAAAACAGGACTGCTGCCAGGCTCTGAGTGTGTCAGAGTTTTCTTTGAACACTCCCCTGCTGTCCTGCCCATCTGTAAACAGGGAGGGAGGGGTGGGAGGGACACGAGAGCCGAGATAGAACAGCGAGAGGGAGGAGGAGGGTCACGAACAGCAGCTGGGAGGCTTACCAGGACAATCCGATCCTTTGCAGCCCTACTCAGAAGTAGTCCCACTGAAGCCAGTCATTTAATGAGCCTACTGGAGCCATGCCATGAATTTCTCTGGGTTGGCTAGGAACCGTCTTTCCCTTCCCCCACCATCTCCCCTCATTCATCCAAGGAAAAAACCTCCCTGCCGCTCCCTGGGTTTCTGCAGCCAATCGTAAGGCAAGAACATCCTTGGCTTCTACTCCTGCCCTCCCCTAGTCAAAGACAATATGAGAACACCCCCTTCCTTCAATGAACTTTGCTTCTTTCACAGATGGGCAAGACATCCCAGTCCCGCCTCCCTGGGCTTCTGCAGTCAATTGTAAGGCAAAAAAACCCTTGGGCTCCTCCCTCTCCCTCAGCCAATAAAAATATCCGCATGCCCGTAGTTTGTCCAGTGTTCATTGGTTTCTTCCTTCCTATCAGAGATGGGGAGAAAGAACCCACTCCCGTCTCCCGCCCAATTCATTAACCCTATGCTGCCTCCTGGCTGGAATTCCCTGCTACTTGCTGTTGGAATGCTGGCCCCACGAGGTTTTCCACGTAGCAAAAACAGTGAGCAGGCACCCCCAGACACAGGCTGACTCAGGTCAGCATACATGGGGATGATATTGAGTCAGGGGGCCTAACTCGAATCTTTTTCCGAGTCTTCCACATGCACAACTCACAAGTTGCTGAGTCTGCAAAAAACACATTTTTCACGAGTCTGAGTCACTGATTCGAGTTCCCAACACTGAATATTAACAAGAAAATGTTGTCAGGAAGCAGTGAAGTTTGCCAAATTACAACCTAATCCTGAGCTGCCCGGGGCGCCCAGCTGCCCCTGGATCCTGAGCCTCCCGAACTACTGCAGGAGGCACTTCGGTAGAAGGGGACTTTTGTCCCCTTCCCCCAAGTATGGTAAGCAGCCCCGCAATGGGGCTACTCTCCTTACCGTCAGCGGTAAGGTAAAGGCACTTGTATAGGCCACGCAGCCCTACACGAGTGCCCTGGATCCTGTGGAGTAGAGCTCTGTGGACCCATCTCCCATCCCTCCGGGCATGCCTCCAGCCCGCCCCCCTTCCCCACATCACACCTCCCCGGCACGCCTCCTCCCCGCCCTCACTCCACCCCCCGCTGGCCTCTCCCCTCAGGGGAACGCCTCCTCCCCGCCCCGCCTACTGTTCTGCAGCTTGGCGGTCCAGGAGACGGTCCAAGACCGGCCGGCGCTGGGCTAGCACTGGCGGGATCCCGGCGGTGAGGCTGGCAAACGTGCCTTACAGCACGCTTGCGACAGTGCACAGTGGCACAGAGCCGTGTCGCTGAGCACAGGATTGGGCCCTTAGTTAACCAAAATACAAGTCTGTGTGATTTTTGTACTATATTGATTTCTTTATTTTACATGATATTGACTGTGCAACAATGAGCCCTTATGGGTGCGAGTCGTTGGGGTGCAAGCCTCATTTTAATCTAGGGGTTTATCTACATGATCTCCTGGTTAATGATAGTCCATGTTATCAACTGCAGTGTCAATGGTTCTCAGGGCTCCACATTTCCTAGAGACTTCACACCTGAGTGCAAGGAAGGGGAGAGAAGCTTTCCTCCTTTCCTGCCATGTCTTGCCACGAAAGTGCTACTGCTGCCAAGAGAGGAAAGGAAAGGATGAGGGTTTGGCGGCTCATAGAGTAGAGATGGCTTATTTCTGACTTCAGATTGGCTTGGAAATAAGGAACCCTTTTAAATTATTTTTTAAGAAATTGCTTTTCATTTCTGAGCCAATTCAACACAAGCTGGTGCCCTTACCTCTAATTATTTGCAGTCCCAGGCAGGCTGGCAAATGAGCTTTGTCAAGCCCCGGTGGGTCACTTTACATGATTGGTGAGGTGGGTTTGACTCGATGGGTCACAAATTGTGCAGCACTGTTGCCATATGAATCTTCTCAAGAGTTGCAGATGACCCTCAGAACCAGATCTGTTGATCATGGGAAATCATGTTCAGAGGCTTTGGTGTTCATGTCAGTGGATGAGAAAGTTGCAGGCAGAGAGAAAAGAATACACTGCAGTCAAGCGAGGGAGGATACCAATGGATGTGTAATAACTTCCTGTATGCATTGTTCCATATACTGGGTTCTGCACTGGCATGGTAATATGCAAATGCAGTACATTGTAACCTGACTTTTTGTTTGTTTGTTTACTTACTTACGTAGAGCCTAAGCATGTCTACTCAGAAGTAAGTCCAATTATAGTCAATAAGACTTACTCCCAGGTACATGTGGGTAGGATTACAGCCTTATTTACTTACTTACTCAGTTTATGCCCCCCTTTCTCTCCGAAGGGCACCCAAGGTGGCTCACAACCCGTAAAAATGCATATAAATTTAAAAAAGAGAAAACTATAAAATGCATAACACAGTGCTTCCATGAGTCTATGCAAGCATGCAGATAAGAAGAAGCCATAATCTCTTGTTTAACTTTCCTTCTCTCGTTCAGCAGGTCCAAGGTCAGCTACCGCCATTAATGATTCCAGTATTTCCCCCGGACCAGCGGACTCTAGCAGCGGCGGCCCAGCAAGGATTTCTTCTTCCTCCTGGTTTCAGCTACAAGGCAGGCTGCAGTAAGTCTCGTCACTTTGTTGTTGTGGGTGGAGAGCACTTTTTCAAATGGGGCTGAGCAAAAGCTGGTGTAGAATTCTGGCCACAAAATGTGTGTCCTGTGATCAAGGAAGATCCCAGATCCTGTCTCGCCTCAACTATGAACATTGTGGCCTGAGGAAGAGCAGGATGCTAGGTGCCCCAAGAGGAAGAGCATTGCATCTTGGTTGCCATGCCTGGCCTGGTGCATTGCTTTGTGTCCATCAGGACCATCAAATTCTGGGGTTGTGCATGATAATTGCTACAAGAAAACATTCTTCATCCTCACAATACGTTGCAAAGCACAAGGATTTACGGCTGCTTTTATTTATTGATTCCATATAAATGTCCTGTATATATATTTAAAAATCTGAACAAATTGTAATCTCATTTAAAAGCATAAAGCCCAAAACAAGTGTAACTGAAACACATGACTATTATAGCCAGAAGCAGACATTGTTTGAAATGACTCTTCGTCTCTCCCCTCTCCCCGAAACTCTTAACACTGTTGTAGGCGAAATAAGATTTTCCTCTAAAACAGCCTGTTCCCTATTTAATGAAGAGGTTTAATTTGCCCTTTTTGCAAGCAACTTCCAAACAACATGCAAGTCCCATTAATCTCAACGGGAGTTCTGTGTACAGATCAAGGGTAGCATATGCCTCTCAATTTATGGGCTAACACAAAGCATGAGTATCTTTATAACAGTCTAAGGTTGAAAACTGTCACAGATTAATCCTTGAAGGCTTTGCTTTCAAAGTAGTGCGTGCGTGCCTGTGTGTGTTTGGACAATTTTTGTTAAGCTTTATGTAGAATTTTATGCGTTCCTGCCACTGACATAGGTTATTTGAAAAGGGGGGTGGGAGGATTTGAAATGTCTTCATTTCAGCAGATAGATTTTTCATTATCATGAATTTCATAAAATTGGTTTCATTCATTTCCGCTTATCTAACTCTTCTGACATCAGTTTCCTATCTAGTTATCTGAGGCCCCCTTGTTCTGGAGCCCCTGTCTGTGCTCTTTCTGTTTGGCTTTATTATGTTCGCATCAGTGTATCATTGACTAACTCATGAATCCGTCAATTGTTTCTTGTTAGCATGGTCCTTGCTCAAAGAGCAGTTGAATTCATTCCCAAGGCAAAAGGACTAAACTGGGGATATGGCTATTCCAAAGTGTGAATTTCCAATGTTCAGTATTTTCTTCCTGAACTTCACAACCATAACATACAGAGTTGCAGGATAGTTTCATACTTGCTTGGTAGATGAATAGGAATAGATAATAAGGGTGAATAAAACTAGAGCTGCATTAAATGTTATCCAGTTTCGATTCTGGAGTAAAAACCAGCAATTGCAGTAGAGAACATATTTTTTCCCAAACCGCACTGAGCAAATATTCTGTTCCTTGCCATTGCTTCCCAGAACTACTGCTTCTTCAGTACCAGTTTTTGTTTCCTTCTGACTGCTTCTGCTTCCTGCTTTTTGAATAAATCCCATGGGCAATCCCACCCAATCTGGGATCCTGAGATTAACACAGTGATATCATAGTGCTGCATAAACCAAGCAGATTTGCCTATTTGGTGATGCTGTCAAGGATGTAAAGGCAATTAACAGTGAGAGCAACATAAATAAGTGGGCGCTTTTTTTTTTTTTTTGCAAAGAGTGAGGCAAAGGTCATGGTGTTGTTTTTTTTATATTGTTTAAGGTATTTGTGAAAAAATGTTTTGCAGAGGCTCAGTCTTGGTGTAGTACTGTAGTGCAGCACTTTATAGAGCAGGAGTACACTCACCCATTTATCAAGTAGTTATGTTCCATTCTCAGTGTGTAACCACTTGATAAGCCAATCATGTTGATTTCCCTGTCAAGTACCAGGAAGAATTTGACCACATTTTCAAACCTGATCAGAAATCTGAGGAAGCAGAAGAGTAGCCAAACGTGTCACACAGACAACCAGCTTACAAAGTAGTTATATACACCATAGTTACCACTTAGTGAAGGGATATGTGTAATCATCAGCTGTGCAGAGTACAGCTACGGTCACTTTATTCCCAGGCTGCTGGGGAGCTCCTCTCAGATTGGCTGTGGCTTTTTATGGCTACAACTGACAGATCTGCTTTCCTTTGCAACAGTATAGGCTGAGATCCAGATTCTTTATCATATCATATCTTGTGTTTTTGTACTGTTTTGTCCTCATATAGGAGACATAGTGATTCATGGTGGAGGATATGTAACTTAAAGCCATGTTGAATATCACTGCAGCTATATTTGTAGGCCTGGAAAGGTCAAGAATGCATCCCATTAAACATTTCTGGCAGATTCAATTAATCCCATGTTTAACATACTGTGATTCTCTGTACATGTGTTTGCTTTTCAACTGCTAGTATATTAAGAGTATGGCAGCTGTGTAGCACACCACATCCATATGATTCACATGAGATCACATTTTTTATGTCACTGTGGACATGAATGAGGAAAATGAACAATGTTTTGCCCACGCTGAAGGCAAAACATTTATGCATTTAATTAGTAAAACCACTGCTACAAAATTCTTCCCTAACTTGTGACACCTGAAGGAAAAAAAAGGGAGCCTCACAAGTTTCTCTGCATACACAAAACTTCTCACACATCCCCATGAAGTCTTTGTAATTTATTTGAAAATGTGGACTGAGATGCAGGTGAATTTAGATCCCAATCTTATCCCCCACCATGCTGTAGCTCAGTGATTTTTAACCTTTTTCATCTCACGACCCACTGACAAGGCACTAAAATTGTCAAGGCACACCATCAGTCTTTTGATAATTGACAAGGCACACTGCTGTGAATGGCAGCTCACATCCCAAATAACCCTACTAATAAAAGACCCTCTCCCAAATTCCCACGGTACACCTGAGGACCATTCATGGCACACCAGTGTGCCATGGCACAGTGGTTGAAAATGGCTGCTGTAGCTCCTAGAACCAGCAGAGATGGTTATCCAGCAATAAAGAATGCTGATAGTGAAGTCAACCGTTTTGAATCATGCCTGAACCATAGAAGGAGTTCAACTCAACTCATAACAGCCTATTTAATTTTCTGCACTGGGGGAATTCATTTCTGTGAACTCCTTCAATTCCACATGTTGACTGCATTTCTACCAAAACTGCCAATGCCACTATGTATGACTTTCCTGAACCTGGTGTATGAATGGGAAACTCAACAGTATAGCTTGGACTTAATTATAACTATATTATCAGAACGCATATAATCCCTTAGGAGAGAATCTGCTGGACTTTCTGCTGCCTACCTTTCAAAGAACTATTGGCAATGGTTTTCTTCTTTTGCCCTTCCTATATTGCCACAAATTTTTTTGGCCTGATCCAGCCAGGGTTAAGCACGTGTAAGCCCCACTGCAGACCCAGTCCTATCCACCCTTCCAGCACCAAAGCACCTGTACCAACGGGGCATGCACTGCAGCTTCCTCAAGGTAATGTTTATTTCATTACTTTGGGACTGCATTTTGGCTGCATCAGCGCTGGCAAGTTGGATAGGGTTAGGCCCCGAGTTCAGCAGGAGAGGTAAGCAGTTATGTATTTATTTTTCACATTTCAACACCACCCTTCCTTCAAGGAGCTCAGGGTGGTGTCCATGGTTCCTTCTCTCCTTTTGTCATCACAACAACCCTATGAGGTAGATGGCTGAGTGAAAGTGACTGGCCCAAGGTCAGCCAGGAAGCTTCATATTTGAGCAGTGATTTAAATCTCTCCTACTAGATAACATAATTAAAAAATGCTTTTAACTTTAACTGGATCATGCCCATCACAGAGGCAAGGTTGATGAGTCAGATGTCATCAGCCTAGCCGCTATGGAAGGGGTGCTTTCATCCCTGTTTTAGCCATATCCAGTTTTGGGGGGAAATGACTAGACAATAGCTACATTGTGTTGTCGCTGCATATCAGTTCACCTTGGATGGAAACTTTTAAAAAAACTAAATTTACCAAAAGCCAAAATACAGTTATTGATGACATATCTAATTACTCTTTAAACTTGGCATAAATGGCTATGAGACTAGACAAGCCAAGGCTAATAAAATTAAAATATGCTGAATTTACCATTCGTCAGTTTTCTGAACAGTATCCCCTACGACCAATAAAAAAATAAAATAAAATTCTCAGTTAATTGGTTTCTCATACAGGGCAATAAAATTAATGTTTAGGATTTAAATATCATAAACTTCCCTAGGCACATTTGCTGATGTTATCTCTGTTTTCTAGTTTGTCACATGTTTCATTGTTTAATAGGGTATCATGTGAGCTATATAATGCCTCTTGTACACAAGGTCCATAGGCATGTCTGCAAAAAGGCTTCTAGCTAATTTTCTGATTTAAGTGTTGTCAGCTGATGTCCAGGTCATTAACAATTGCTGAGCCAGGAGAGAAGACAAATAAGACTGATGTAGACTTTTTCATATACTTAACCAAGCTATCAGGGCTAATTAGGACATGGTCAGTCTTGGCCGAGAGCTTGTTCAAGATGTAGTCATATGGGAAGACGTTTTTGTAATACCAGTTCTCTAAAGGTATATCTTCCAGAAGCACAACTGGAGAGAGAATTCAGCAAAGTGCATGAGCAGGACAGGAATCCAAGGCCAGAAACACTGCAGATGGTGGCACGCACAGAGAGATGGATTCAGATATGATTATTTTTTGCATTGAAATATGGTACTTTGTTTATGGAGGAATTTTCACGTGCTATTAAGAAGTGCTACCCCCACCCTGGAAAAATTTCCCTTGTCTTACAGAAACTCAGTTGGCTTCCTCTGAAAATGCTCAGATGTTTTGCCTTAGGAAAAACTGGAAAATTCATTTTGCATTTTTTATGTAAAATTTCTGTGCCAATCCCATTTATCATCCTGCCCATAGTCATTTGAAGATCCCGTTGACTCTCCCGCAAGCTCACTAAATGCCTGCCTTTTCACCTCTCGTTACTCTCACATCTCTTTCTGCTGCTCTTTGGAGAGTGCCATTGCTCCAGTTCTAGACACCATGTTCATTTTGGATATTACACATGCACATACGTAATGCATGATCTTGTGCGGCCAAAAAGAAACATGGTGACATCAGCAGGTGGTTGGAGCAAGGGATGGTGGTCCATAATTAAAAATGAATGCCACCTTTTCTTTATATAAATTAGCCAAGTCACAGTTAACTGTCCAGCTTGAATCACAGGTGCTATATTCCTTGCTAAATTTCAAGAGTGCAGAAACACAGAAGGGAAAAACCCCTGTGAATATTTATATTATCATATAACTGGAGCTGCAATGTTAAGTTCATGTTAATTGGTAGATTAATCAATGGGCAGCCCAATCCTGAGCCTGGGCAGCACTGCTCATGCGCTCACTGCCTGGGCAATGGCTGTCACAAACATACCATAAGGCTCGTTGCAGCAGCTGCCAGATGAGTGGTGCCAGCAAGGAAGCTCATGCCACTTGATGCTGGGTTTCCCTACCGTGGCAAGAACAGTGAGAGTGGTGTACGGTAAGCTTCCCACCAAGTGGCAAGGAGGTGTTTTCTGGCCATAGGAAGGTAGACTGGACAAAACTGGGTGGAGAAATGGAGGGCCAGAGGGCAGATCAGGCCCAGGAGGGAGTGGGAATGGCAGCAGTGGCTGCCAACATATCCTATCCCCCTTCCTGAACCTCAGAGCCCAACACAGGTCTCCTTGGTTCTGCGCCAGTGATTGAGCTGGCACAGATCTGAGTACACCATCAGGGCTGCAGAGACACTACACAAGGTAAGGAAACCGATGTACCCTTTCCCCAAGACCTCCGGCTGCTCCACCTGCCCCCGCAGGATACAGCCGCAGCTGTTTCGAAGCTGCTCTGCCACAGGGCATGCGAGGAGCATAGAATTGGACCCTAAACTTTGCTGTTTAACCACTCAAAGCAAACGTGAATAAGATTACATTTTAATCAGCAGGGCTGTGGGTTAATTGCATACTTGTTTATTTTTAGAAGCTACTTTGATTCCGGATGTTCCAAATGAAAAAAAATATACAAATTATTGTTACTGTTTTTGTTGCTGTTAAGCTTATATATAGTTTTTAAGGTGCTTCACTTTCATTACCTTGTTTTAATATTTCCAACAACCCTATAAGGTCGATCAGAATTATTATCCACATATTGCAGTTGGGGACTGAGGCTAAGACAGAGAGAGAGAGAAAGAACCTTGCCTATGGCCACCTAGTGAGAATTCAAAGGTGAGATTCATACTGAGAACTCCTTAGTTCATAGCTTAGACTCTGAGCTATTTCACAACAACAGCTCACCAAGCCAAGCAACTGCTTTTTTTAACAAATGGTAGCGAATGTGTATTAGATTATATGGGTCTTTATGCTCCCACCGATGAGGTCTTGATAATTTCCAAATATACTTAAACATAATCATTTTATGGTGAAAACGCAGGTGATTAATCACTCAAAATAGGTTGCTGTTAGTCAGCCAAACTAACAGCAACAAGAAGAACCCCAGGTTAAAATCTGTGATAGCTAACTTTTAGTCCAGAGTTCCTACGTTCTCAGGGACATGTCAGTCTGTGAAAGCACCTTCTGATCCTGTGAGTATGCCTATGTGAGGTGGTGGTGCTCCATAGGTCTGGTTTTATTCATTTTTCACATTTATATATTTCCGTTTTCTCCAAAGAGCTCAGAATGGCCTTCATGGTTCCTCCCCTTCTTGTTATCTTCACAACAACCCCATGAGGTAGGCTTAGCTGAGTGATAGCGACTGGCCCAAAGTCACCCAATGGGCAGATTTCCCTGCTCCCAGTTCAGCCATCTAACCACTGCACCACACTGACTTGAATTTGCTGTACTTTTATCACCGGCTGCTGAGCATGTGATCAGTGTCCACTGAAAAGCATTGTATGACAGGTGACATGGAGATTCTGCCACTGGTGTTCTATGTGTGATGGTCCAGTCATGCATGCAAGTCATCACAGGGCGACAAATGGGCATGTGCAAGGCAGCCTGTAGAATTTGAGAAATAGCAGCGACTTCCATGGAACAAATCTGTAAACCCATTTAAAATGGTGTTATCCTCCTGCCTCTTTCAGTGCAAGGTCATGACAAACATCTAACATGGCTAACTGACAATGATACAACCATCGTATTGTGATGAGGCCTTTTGAAAATGGTGTTTTTTTCACTATTAGCTAGAAAAAACAGAGTCTAGAAGAGGGACTTATTGTGTCAGTTTAATCAAATGTACCATGACCTTGCATTGTGCCTTCCTAATGAATGTGTACTGTTGTAAGTCTTGCTTCCAAAGACTTTGCCGGGCTAATAATTTATGTTAGCACATCACTGGGCCATGCACAAATGCTCCAATGATCTTTATTAATGGAGTGGAAAGCTTTTTAAACATTTTGTCATTTGGAGGGACCAAGAATATATAAGGCACAGCACATCCTGATTAACCACAATTCTACCTTTTCCAATCATTTGTTTCATTGCTTGCTGTACAAAACCAGGAGTAAAAATGCAGATGTTTTGCAGGGGGAGTGGAGAGCAAGATTTTGTGTGATCCTGTTTTTGGAGATATTCAGAATTGTCGCAAAAAGTATTTGTTGTAACTGTTTTCTGGTTTTATGCTTATGCACTTAAAGTCCTGTGCTTGCAGGATTTTTTTATACATTTTTAATACATTATACATATTTGTGCCTTTGATCGGCATATTTAGAACTTCAGCCCATGTAATCTGTTTACCGGTAATCACTAGAAATAGGCAGACCTCCTCCCCTTTTTATTTTGACTGGGCTTACTCTTGGAGCTTTTACCAAGAGCCCTCAGGAAAAAGCTTGGTCACTTCTTCTGCACAGTGGCGTAGCTAACGATCCTGCTGCCCGGTGCAGAGCTCAAGATGTTGCCCCAGAAGTGTTGTCACATCCGGAAGTGACGTCACTTCCAGGTTTTGATTTCACACCCACTTTTATAAAAAGTGAAAAATAAAAAATCTGCCACATCCCCCAAGCTGCCTCCCCCCAGCACCAGCTCCCTCCTACTTCACTTCTACTTCCCTCCTACTTCACCTACTCCATTCCCTCTGAGGTCTTACACTGGGCTGCTCCTGCAGCCCCGTCAGGCTTGGGGGGGGGGGAGAAGCAGTCGCCACTACTGGCATGTGCCCCACCAGCCAGGCACATTGGGCCACAGGGGGCAGTGAGCTAGATTGAGGAGAGCCCTGCACGTGTGAGGGGAGGTGGGGCATGCCCCCCCATTGCCGTTTTGTTTGGTGGCACAGCTCGGGTCCAGCCACTACGGGGGGGGGGGGAGAGAGGAGGCTGTGGAGAAGCCGTCGTTCACATTGATTGTGGGGGAAGGAGAACTCAGGGAAGGCAGGGGGGAGGAAGTTGCGCCTGACTGACTAAAGCTCCAATCCTATCTTAGAGTAAGTCCCATTGGGTATAATGGGACTTCTGAGTAGACCTGCCTGGGCTGAGCTGGGCTCTCAGGCTCCTGTCCCAGTCCCACTTTCCTGGGATACTTTCCTGGGAGTAAGCCCCATTGACTATAATGGGACTTACTTCTGAGTAGACCAGCAGAGGCTTGGGCTCTGAGTTGCAATCCTCTCCACACCTTCCTGGGAGCAAGCCCCATTGGCTACACTGGGACTTACCTCTGAGTAGACATGCCAAGGATTGGCTCTGAGTGGGTGAGTGAAAGGAAGGCTTTCCTGCTGCGGCCTGCTGGGGGGAGGTGGACCTGGGTCTTGGGGCAGGCAGGCAGGTGGGAGGAAGTTGTGCCTGTCTGACTGAGGCTCCAATCCTGTCCACGCTTTCCTGGGAGTAAGTCCCATTGGACACAATGGAACTTACTTCTAAGTAGACATGCATAGGATTGTGCTCTGAGGCCGTGCTCTGAGGCGGTGGTGGTGGTGGAGGAGGCAGTGGCAGTGGCGGGGGCAAAGCGCCTCATCCTCCCTCCCTCCCGCTGTTGGCTCTGGTGGGATAGGGGAAACGAAGCCTTCAGCGTCTGCAGCTGTTGGCTCTCAGCAGAGGGAGGGAGGAGAAGGAGGCCCCGTCGCCACCGCCTCCTCCTCCTGTACCTCCTCTCCCCACATTGAAGCACCCCACAAAAGCCTTCCAAAGCCCCGCCGAGGTCTCAGGCACAGCGGAGCAGAGCTGCAAACTTTCTCCACTCAGTGCCTGCTGCCGCCGCCTTGACCCCTGTCCAGGCTCCACCAGCAACAGACACGCGGTGCATCTCCTCGCCTCCTTGCCCAAATGCAGAGCAAGGGGCTGCAGCAGCCCAAGGCAACTCGCATGTGGGCAGAGTTGCCCCAATGTTGCCCCCCAGCCCCTGATGTTGCTCCTCTCAGCAGCTGTAGCCCGGTGCATTTGCTACCCCCTGCACTTATATAGCGACGCTACTGCCTCTGAAATCTCAGAAAGACCTGGCCCATACTAAAGGATTTCCATTCAACCATCTGTGGTCTTCAGCACAGGTCTTCAGCACAAGGTCTTCCTTGCAGCTGTTCTCTCCCCCCCTCTTGCGAGCCCCCTTCCAGCAGCAGTAAGAGGAGGGCAAAGGGGAGTGTTGATCCTCTGACCTGCATTTGTCTTGAAAGTCTTATCAAAGTCTTATTGAAAGTTCTCATTGGAAACATATCCAGAAATTGTTGTTTGTGACAGTCTCTGGGCCAATATAACTTGGTCAGTTCTGAGAGAAAGAATTGTGCCATTGTCTTCCAGGAAGAGGTGAGAAATGTAAAGCCTGTACCTTAGTGGTTCCTTCTTTTGGGACACTACCTCCTTAAGGAGGGTACGTCCTGGTTTTGCTCCACCACCGCCACCCCCAAACGCATGCAAGTTAAACCTCTTTTTTACTTATATGTGTTCAGTGGCAGTGGCATAGCTACAGGGGTAGCTACAGGGAGTAGTGCAGTAAGTACTGCAAGCACCACAATGCACTGTGTAAGCGACGCCCCTCCTCTCACCATCGGAGCTATTTTGGGCAGCAGTGGCCATGCGTGTTGCAATCACTACCCAGAATGACTCCAATGGTGAATGGGAGGTGCCACTTACACTGCGCATTGTGGTACCTGCAGTACTTACCACTCCGCCACCATGAAGCTATGTCACTGGAGGTACTGACTTCCTTTCACCCCTCTCACTGCAGCTGTCATTGTTGGCACAAAGCCGCCATTGCTGGCAAATTTCCCAAGGAAATACAGTTGAAAGGGAACCGGAGTATGGATGGGGGGGGGAGGTGTGTGTGGAATGCAGGGTTGGTGCAGCTTGGAACATCACTGATGTTGTCTCCGGTAAAAAACAAATCCAAATCCATAATGAAATGCTTAGCATGCTCCTGTGGTGAAACTCTAAAGTGGGGAACTTCAGGTTTCATTTAAAGGAACCATGCAAACTCTCACGCTGTCTCTGTAAATGACACCAGACGTTCTGTGCTTCTGGGTTTCACTGCTGTGACAAATAGCATGGTAAGTCAGTGGGGTGATCTGCGTCACACTCAAATGAGTGCAAAGCAGATCAGTGTGGCTTGGAAGGCAAATTGGAGGAGGGGGCAGTGGCAGCCTCAGGGTGAAAGGCACCCCAAATTTACTGCCCCCTCAGACTGCTTGCAATCTGCTTCTCTTCCCTCTCAGACCACTTGCAATCTGCTTCTTATGCAGGCCTGCTTCAGGTGGTTGCTTGGATGGTCTGGCGCTGGTGAAATTAATTGACTGCAAAGGATGGTGAGAGTTAGGGGGGGGGGCTATATAGGGCACGCCAAGCCCAGATTGAAAGAGTTCAGAAAAGAGCCAAATCATTTTCCAACTTTTGGGGGAAATACTACTTCTTATAGCCTGTTTAACTGCTCTAAGCTCTCATACCTGACAGATCTGCTGCCACCACATTTCCAAGATGTGGGGTCATTCCAGAAAAGCCCTTCAACTGGAGAAGGCAGTCTAATTTTGTTTATTTTTTTACTTAAAAAACAAAACACTGACTGCAGCTATTCCTGGATTTTTTCCCCACCATGATGTAACGCTGAAAGTTCTTGAACACTCTGTTAGAATCCCCAGGATTGCTATCTGTGGTCACTCAGAGATTGATGCCGATTCCTGGAGGCTCCAGGCCAACCCTGGTGGCTCAGCAACCCTGGACCTCTAACAGGGCAAAATCAGATCCATTCTAAAATTAAAGATTCTGAAGTTTGTTTTTGTTTTTGTTTTTTTATTTAAAAAAGTCCTTATGATCTCTTTTCTACCACACCTACTTCAGAAGTCAGTGCTGGACAGGTTACTGCAGATAAATATGGCTTACGAGCACTAGGCAGAAAACAGACTCCCTCAATCTGTAGTGGGGAGATGTGTAGTGTAATCCTAGGCAGGTTTACTCAGAAGTCAGTCCCACTGTGTTCGATGACTCCTCCGTAAGTGTGTTTAGAACTGCCGACTTGGGAACTGCAACCGTAGAGTGAGAATAGGAGTGTTTTAGGAGTGCGTGAGATTATTAGCACCTGTGAAATGCTGGAGATTCTGTGTTAGATCTCAGTGGTGCTGGCTTTACAGCGAGCTCCCTTTGGTTAAGTTCCTACTCTGGACAACCCTGTAAATTTGTACCCATCTGATGCTGATCTTATCAAGGTTGTACTGTTTTCCTTTCCTTTTCTTTCTCCTTTGCCTGTTCTTTTTCTCTCTCCTTTTTTGGAAGCTCAGCCCTCTGATCAATGTGTACTTCTCCCCCCCACTCCCCATTTCCCTAAATACATCATGAAAAAGGATGAGGTTTCCGCCTTAATTGCCTGTGCCTTTTATTCACATTCCTCTCTCAGCCAGAATTGTGAAGAGTGTTAGTAAAAGGCTTCACAATGGAGCTTTTCATTAGGCCTCAGCAAGGCACACAAAAGAAGGCTTTTGGAAAGAGTGAATGCAGGAGTTTAATTTGCAGGTGGAGAGTAGATAAAAGGTGCTGACGCCTCTATTATTCTCTTACTTAGGTGACCCTTACCCCGTTCAGCTGATCCCAACAACCATGGCAGCTGCTGCCGCAGCAACCCCCGGCTTAGGCCCACTCCAACTGCAGGTAAGTCTGGGGACAATGCCGAAGAGGCAAAGGTTAAATAAATATGGAAAACAGTTTTCTCTCCCATTCGAACTCCACCAAATTCACAATGTGTTCTCTCTTTCTCTCTCTGTCTTCTTTTTTGGCACACCCCTTTTTCATTTACAAAGCTACATCTGGAGATGGCTTTCTTTTCACCTGGGAGAGGGATGCTTTTGAAAATGTTGTTCCCACACCAGTCTGAATTTTGATGATTTTGGCTTAGCAAGCAAAACAGAACAACAACGATACACACATCTGTCCTATTCTTCCCTCCCACCGTTCTGAGTAAATACTTAAGAGTAACTGTAATGGGTTGGAGCTGAACAGAGAGAAATGTTTCTCTCAGAAGAGAAGGACTTGGTGTCCCTGATAGGTAGTTGGTTGAGGAGGGATGGAAGGTAGTAGCTCTTCACATGACACGTAACTAACTTACGGAATCCACTACCACAGGTTGAGGTGACATCTGTGGCTTCATAAGAGATTGGACAAAGTCATGGAAAATAAGTCCGTCAATGGCTAGGGTTACCAGATACAAAGTGGGAGAGAGTGCCTATACCTTTAAACATTGTATAGAAGAGGAAGTTTTGGCAGGTGTGGCTCAACAGGGAAGGGTTTTAAAAGCTGTGCGTGCCAAAATTCCCTCTTCTGTACAATGGTTAAAGATATAGGCCAGTGATTTTCAACCACTGTGCAGTGGCACACTGATGTACCGCACATGGTCCGCAGGTAGGACTTTGGAAAGGGTCATTTAGTAGGGCAATTAGGGAATTTGAGCCCCCTACCAGCAGCATTGTGTGCCTTGTCAATGGTAAAAAAAAACAAAAAAACAACCAACTGATGGTGTGCTTTGATAATTAATCTTAGCACCTTGTCAGTGTGCCATGAGATGAAAAAGGTTGCAAATTGCTGGTATAGGCACTATTCCCTATGATAACCCTATCAATGGTTGTTTTGTCTTGGTACTTATTTGTTATGTTCATTTCTCACTGTGTTTCTTAATGGACCCCAAGGTGATGTACACAGTGGCTTCCAGTCCATCTTTCAGACACAGAACCCAGAGAAAACCATAGTAGCCAGAAGCAGGCTTCTATGTTAGAGGCAGCGTTCCTCAATACCAGATGCTGGGAATGAGTAACATGGGGAAGCCATCACCACCTCTTTCAGATTTGCCCCAGTCTGTATGTATGTCCAGAGAAAGCAGTGAAATACCACCATGGTAGAGCAGGGCAAGTCACTCCCCTCCACCATGTAGACAGCCTTGCCATGTTAACTGAGTCCTTCCCCAGTCCTTCCCCCAGTGACTACCCAGTCTGGTTCTATGGAGGTCTTGCTTACACTGCAGGCTGGGTGATGAAGAAGATTCAAAACAGGCAAAAAAGTGCTTCTTCACACTGCACATTGTTAATTTATGAAATTTGCTGCCACAGGATGTGACTAATGGTGAAGGACAAGTCTGTCAGTGGCTACCAGTCATAACAGTTATGTCATATTGGCTCTGAATACCGATTGTTGGGAAGCAGCAATGAGAGGGGCTATTTGCCTACCCATCTGGGGCTTTTCAGAAGCATTTGGTTGGCTTCTGTTGGAAACAGGGTGTTGGACTAGATGAACCCTTGGTCTGAGCCACCCACATCCTTTTTATGCTCTTAGTTGAGGATTGCTTCACAATACCATTTCAGAACCCCCTTTGCTTGAAAGTATGAACTGGAGGTAACATCACATTCCTGGAAGATCTGGCTGTCAGACAGCGCTGAGTGAGATAGATTTTCTACTATACATCTGCTTCATAAGCAGACGTCTTTTGGCTAGTTGCAATTGGTTCAACTCATCTGATGTCTGAATTGAGTTGAACCAGTTGCCCTTGATTCAACTCATCTGAGAGTCAAAGCAGCCTAAGGCTCAGCTGCTGAGTTCTAAAAATGACTCCTAAACTTGCAGTTAATGAGCAACTTTTGTTAAATTTGGTGTGGCCTTCACTGAAGGAGGCTTTTTTAAGCACAGATTGCATCAATGTTTTCAGGATACTTAGATAGAAAAAACATTGGCCACAGATACAGTTGTGCACTGCTTAACGGCAGGGATGCAGACTGGCATCCCTATTGTCAAGTGGGGCTTGACACTATGCAAAGCCTCCAAAGTTGAATTTTGCGCCTGCCTCTGTGAGGCTCAAAATGCCAAATCACGTGAGAGATGCAACTTCTGGTTTCCTCCAGGAAACCAGAAATTGTGTCTCTTGTGTGATTGGGGAATTCTGAGCCTCGCATAGGTAGCACGTGTCTGCGCGCTGCCTCTGGAAGGCTCAGAAAAGCCTCCAGAGGTGAAGGAAGTGGAGTTCCTCTCAGCTTTGGACTCTTGGGGGGGTGCAATCTCCTGACCAGTGGCGGCCGTCTCATATGCGATCTGTCGCTGACCAGAAGGTCGTTGAGGGGCGCACACTTCTATACAGGATATTTGCCCCTTTTACCTGAAATTACGGTAACATCACTTCTAGCTTGATCCATATCAAGTGGCAGGGCCAGTCCACCATTCCACTGTAGAGTCCCTTCCACTGTAATCATACCATATCATCCATCCACAACACTTTCTTGCCCCAACCAGCTGGTGTAATTATTGTCATTATGAGATGACATTTCAATGCAGGGATCAAACCCTGTGAATGTTTCCACATTCAGAATCGTAGTGTTTCCTGGACAACTTTTTTTATTTAATCAGTTCAGTCAAAGTGGGGGAAATTTCATTATGTCAGAGCGTTTGCGAGACGAATTCACCACGTAAAAAATTAGTTATGTGTACTGGATCTGCCTTTCTGCAGCTGGCTACTAGGTTTGCCTGCTAGTCTGGTACCTGGGGCAGAAGCGCTGTCTGACTGATCAATGAGCTGACCCCGTTACGGTGAGAGTCTGAGAATCCCAGCACTGTACCACATGACAATATCTGTATAAGAAGTCACTCTAAATGAGCAGGGAAGAGGATGGCAGACAAGCTCTTCTGCAGTTTAGTCAGCTGAGTGCCAGAGAAAGCATTGCTAGTTTTGCGGATTCACCCCATTGTGACTTTATATGAAAAGCTACACTGTGGTTTAGGCTGAAATCCTATCAACACGTGGGAGTAAGCTCCTTTGACTACAATGGAACTAACTTCTGAGTAAGCATTTCTGAGTAAGCATCTCTGAGTAAGCATCTTCTGGTTGCCGCATCTCAAAAATGATATAGTGGAGATGGAAAAGGTGCAAAAGAGAGCAACCAAAATGATTACTGGGCTGGGGCACCTTCCCTATGAGGAAAGACTGCAGCGTTTGGGTCTAGAAAAGAGGCACTTGAGGGGGCCATGGTTGAGATATACAAAATCATGCAGGGGTTGGACAGAGTGGATAGAGAGACGCTCTTTTCCCTCTCACATAACACCAGAGCTAGGGAACATCAACTAAAGTTGAGTGTTGAGAGAGTTAGGACAGATAGAAGAAAATATTTCGTTACCCAGCGTGTAATTAGTTTGTGGAACTCCTTGCCACAGGATGTTGTGATGGTATCTTGCCTGGATGCCTTTAAGAGGGGATTGGACAAATTTCTGGAGGAAAAGTTCATTACAGGTTACAAGTCATAGTAGGTATGTGTAAGCTTTTGGTTTTAGATACAGTGAGATACAGTATCTCTCTCTTTTGGTGAGATACAGTAAGCTGGACTAGATGGGCCCTTGGCCTGATCCAGTGGGGCTCTTCTTATGTTCTTAAGCATGCATAGGATTGGACTCTTAGCCTCTGATTGCATGGGATACAAATACTGTAGGTAGTCCAAAAGTTGTAGGGGCCATAAAAGCAGCATTGACTCTGTCTGTCTTCCTCCTGGAATGATTTGGGGGGATCAGGTCAATCTTTACAAAGTGTTGCAAATAATTACACCAAGCTCAAAGACTGACAGACAGAAACCAAAAGAGATAGGGGGAGTGCCCATCTTAGCTGAATGACTAGTGATGAAGTCAAAGTTGGAAGGTCTAAAAGGATTTTTTTCCTTTTGAAAGGAAAAAATGACCAGTGATAAAAAAGTGGATGGATTTCAGGACCTGGTAGGGGGGTCTAAAAACCTATGATCTCTGTTAAAATCACAACTAGTGGTTTGTGGAAAAAGGGCAGCCATCACACCTTGTGCGTGATGACTGGGGTTTCCCCCGCTCCCCTGGCCGACAGCAGGCTATGGCAGCAAGACCAAGGGGTGAGCCAGGGCCGCTCCCGTGATTCCTGACTGGCTTGAGCAGGCTGGTTGGCAAGCCCCTTGTGTGAGCTGGCTAAGCCTGGCAAGGGAGGGTCCTGCAGGCTTGGCAGTTCTGCTGCCTTACCCCTACTTTCGGGCGATGTTGAAAGGTGGGCTTAATGATCTTTGAGTGATGTCTGGAGTCGGGTGGACACCCTATGAGACCAGGGGACGAAGACGGCTAGGGCCATTTCCCCCACTTAGCACCCCGCACTTTGGGAGGGTTTTAGGGTTTACCCTCAATTTGCCCTGTTACAGAATTATTGGTAACATTAATAAAGTTGCCCATTAAATCCCAAAGACGTAGCCTGTGTCGTTATTTGGGGGTGATGGGGTAATGAGGAAGTGTGTGCCACATTGGGAACTATGTCAATGTGTCATTGCTTTTATGGAAGTAAAAAATGCAAAGTAGTAATCTAGAGCAGGGATGTCCAAAGTTTTTGGCAAGAGGGCCACATCTTCTCTCTGACACTGTTGGGGGCCAGGGGAAAAAAGGATTTTTTTACATTTAAAATTTGAATAAATTTACATAAGTTTACATAAATGAATATATTAAAGATGAACTTATATGAATGAATGAAGGTCTTGCAATAGCTCAAGGTGTATAAAAGGCCTTGCACAAAGCAAGGCTGACCTTTCCTTGCTGCCACTGCTGCATCACAGACATGAAACAGAAGCAGTGGAGGGAGCCCTCATACCACAGCTCACGTGAGAGGTCAAACAGTGGCCCTCATGCTGAGAGCAGTTGCGTTGGGCCAGTGTGGTCTCCAACAAATCTCTGGAGGACCAGAGGCTCATTGGAGACTGGGGGCTCCCTGAGGGCCACATTGAGAGGCCTCGAGGGCCACTGGTGGCCCCAGGGCCGAGGTTTTGGCACCCCTGATCTAGAGCAAGATTCCCTCCACTATCTCATAGACAGGAACACTTGTACATGCATCCCTGGATGCTGGAGTGTGGCCTCATAGACAAAGGTGAGTCAGAGAGTGTGGCCATGCACAAGGAAGGCACATAGGATAGGACCAATTCACTGTGATTACCAAGAATTTGACATGATAGATAAAAAGTATTGGGTGGAGTAAATGTTCCACATTAAGTGATCACAGCTTGCCAGTGTGAAGTTATATCTGATATTCTAGGTCATCACCCTACATCCCCGTGTCAGTCTTAATGAATTACTGGTAATGAGGAGAAAAGCATAATAAAGATGGCAAAATGCTTTGTGTCTCAGAAGGCATTGTACTGGCGCAGCTGTATACATACTTTTGAGCTGTGCAGATTCTTTGTGACATATGACAGATTCTGACAGACAGCTCTGTGTAATTCATGTGGGGTCCATCTTTTATTACCCATCTGGCCTTTGCATGTGCCCCCCCCCCCATGACTAGGTGGAAATAGCAGTTTTGGAAACAGATAGTGCTGCAAAAAGCATGTTACCGAGGAATCCCAGGTTATTCCTTGAAGAGCAAATCAAAGCATTTTTCTAGATTCTAGGATATGCCTAACCTTTTTTCAAACTTCTCTTTTCTAACTTTCAAGCTTGCACTGATACAAGAGGACAGCTTCACTATGGTCTTAAGGTAGAATTAGGGCTTACGTAGACCTAAAATGCTGTGATCAGAACTCCTGACATCAATGCATTTTTCTAAAAGCAGCTATGCTTTGGACAAGGTCATGGTGAGAAAGGAGCTGAAGAGGGGAGAAATTAATGGGGGGGGGAACCCTGCTAACTGGACAAAGAGAAACATGTTAAAGTGGTGTGCTTTTATATTTAGTGGGGGGAGAGAAATGAATAACTATCCCTCTTGACCCCAGCATGGTATCTTTTCCAGTGGCTGTTGCTGGTTTATTCTGCATCTTTTTTTAAGATTGTGAGACTTTTGGGGACAAGGAACCATTTATTGATTACAGCCTAATTCTAAGCTCCCATGGCACGCAGCTGTGGCGGCACCGAAAACAGCTGCTGCCGCATCTTGCACCCTGGCAGCCGTGAACGGCACCTCGGGAGAAGGGGACTTTTGTTCCCTTCTCCTGGGTTAAGGAAGTAGCCCCACAATGGGGCTACTCGATTCACCGCTGACCAAAAGGTTGTTGGTGAAGAAAGAGCGTCCATGTCAGGCACCGAGCCCCTACCGGACCCGCCTCCCTCCCTCCCTGCTCCCTCCCCCTGCCCTCTCCCCGCCTCCCACCCCCATCACGCTTCCTCCTCGCCCTCTCCCCGCCTCCCTGGAACACCTCCTCCCTGCCTCTTCCCTGTCCCCGCTTTCCTTTCCGCGCCTCAGCAGTCTGTGTGACTGCTGAGTGGCGGAGGCCGGGAGCCTGCCCGGAGCTAGCCCAATGCCAGCCAGTGCTGGGCTAGGCTAGCATGGGTGCTCGACCTGTGGTAAGCCTCGCAAACGTGCCTTAAGGCATGTTTGCGACAGTGTGAGCCAGCGGTAAGCCAGCGTGTTGAACCCAGAATTGGGTTCTTATTCTGCTGTGTAACCCACTTTGTGAACTGCTTGTTTTTGCAAAGTGATATATAAATAATAGTAATAGTAATAGTACAGGTGCAGCCTATTTATCCACAGATTTTTTTATCACATTATCTCAATGCGAATGGGGTGGGGTACTGAATGTCACACACACCTTTGCCTCCTTTGCCCTGTGCTGGTGTCTCCGTTTCCAGGCAGTTTCTCCGTAACTCATTTTCTAACTCCGTTTCTTGCTCCGTTTCCAGGCAGCCCAAAACACTGCAAAAAGGCTCCATTTCGCCCAGGCAGGGAATAGCCCTGGAGCCCTGGAAGAGGTCCCCTTGCAAAGCAACAGTAACACTCTTGGAGCCCCTGAGCCAGCCGAGGCTGAAGAGGGGAAGGGGGGGCAAGAACCTCTGTAGCCAGAATACATGCAGTGAGCTGGAGCTGGAGCGTGTGCGTGTTCGCTCTCTCTCTCTCTCTCTCTCTCTCGCTCACGCTCACACACACACACACACAGGTGCCGGTGCCATAGCAACAGAGGGGATTGCTTTAAAAGAGAAGAGGGGATTGCTTTAAAGAACCCAGGGAGTGTTTGCCGAATTCCCGCCCCCCCCTCCAAGATGGTGCAGGCTATCACAAAGCCTTCCCACCAAGCAAAGCATGCAATTTACAGCCCAATCCTCTCCACACTTTCCTGGGAATAAGCCCCATTGACTGGAATGGGGCTTACTTCCGAGTAGAAACACATAGGGCTGGACTCTTAATAGATCAGCATCCCACCTGTGAAAGAAGCCAGGCAGCTGGCAATGGGGAGGGCTCAGGAGGGGGAGTCAGGAGGGGAGGAGAGGGGATTGCTTTAAAAAAAACCATGGAGTGTTTGCCAAATCCCCCCCTCCCATGATGCAGGCTCTTGGGAAGCCTTGGAGAGACAGGTGAGGGTGAGCAGAGAGCTGGACTACAAGGCCCAGAATGCTCCGGGGCAGAGGGGTTTCCATGATGGCGGTTGGGAGGGTTGCAGGAGCGGCAGCAGCGAAGGGGAGGAGGAGAAGAACCTGCAGCGCTGTTGGGAGGCCGCCTGGGACACAGAGGCTTCCCAAGCAAGCTCACCATTCCAACTGTGAAAGAAACAGGACAGCTGTCAACAGGAGGGCTGAGTGGGGAGGGGATGGAATTGAGAACAGCTGCCTTAGTTTCCTTCCAACTGGAAGTGTCAGGCTGCAGCCTATTTGCTCTCTGGACTCTAACTCTACGGACTCAGCACAACGCGTTTTTTGTTAATTGCGCTGAGTCACGGAACAGAACTATCGCGGATAAATAGACTCTACCTGTAATAGTAATAATTATTATAGCTGCAAAATACAAGGGCAAAATACTGAAACCCCCATTGCTCCATGTCCTGTTCCCATCATGGAAGATGTACATCAAGTGAAGTTTTGCCTTCAAACTGTCTGTAGATCAAACAGAGTTTTTGGAACAGGAGAAGACCCTAAGTTAAAGTAAAATTAGAGGAACAGCTGGATAAAAGTCAGGTAGGATATAAAATGAATAACCATGAAGTCCTTATTGCTAGATGACATCAAATTTATTGTGGAATATCACCATGCATGTAAAATACAGTTTTAGACATCAGACTACAGTCTGAAGGACAGAGTGGCCTCAGAGAACACAGAAATTGGCTGTTCCTGCTGTAAGCAGCATCCACACTACAATATGAATGAGAAGCAGAGTTGTACCAAACTCAAATTTCTCCACTCCAGCCCTACCACAACAGGCATTCACTCATCTGATGCGGTTTCTATTCGTTGCCTACCCCTGTGTTGGGCTGCAAAAGAGTGTAAGCAGTTTTTTTTTTTCACTGTACCCAAGCAGCTCATTCCTTTGTCAATTTCAGTTATGTCTTCTGTCAGTTGTCTCTTAGTACTTTTAGAAGAATGCTATCTACCTCCCCTCTTTTCTCTCTCCGTTTATTTTCCCTACTTTGCTCTTTAATCCTTTCCAAATCTTTGTGCGTTGATAGTAAAAGCAAGGTAGGTTTTTTTTTGTGGAAAGAGGATGAAAAAGAAATGACAACTTTGTCGCTTCTGTGCAGAAGCTGACATATGCTCTCCACGTTGAAAGACCCCTGCCAACCCTGCTTTGAGAGGACATGTGTTTTGAAGCCCTTCCTCTCCTTCTTCTCTCCGGGAGTCCCCCACTGTGATGTCCTACCTGTCACAGTTAGCACTAATTGGTTGCCCTCATTGGCACAGCCTGCTGAGAGGCTAATGACTGGATGAGCAGGTACATTAAACTGCCCTCCTTGTTTGTAGCAGTGATACTCTGAGCTGAATGTAACTTGCTGTGTATGAGGAGTTGGCATTCATACCATCTATGACTGAACTTCTTTTTTGCGGGGCTAATGGTGGGGAGTTTGCTGACTGTCTTTGCTGCTCTGAAACTAGTCACTCTCATAGTCCTTGGTTCCCAGGCTGCTTACTGTATCACTGTTTGCCATAGCCTGCTTTGGCAATGAGGTCTCACAGTTGGTAGAGTTGCTAGAGAATATTACTAAAGTAACACTTTGAAGTGAATTTAGAAGTATGTGCTTTGTTAAAAAGTAAGACTTCAATCCTGCATGGGAGTAACTCCCTCTGAACTTAGCTTCTAAACAGACAAGGACTATGCTTTATGTCTATGGTCTTCAACATTTTTGTGCCACGATCCCAATGAATGAATGATAGCACTGGGGACCCATCAAAAATCCTGCTTCCCCCCCCCCCCGGACCTCATCCACACACTGCCGCTTCCGCCCCCTTTCCACTCTCCCAGCACGGTTCACTGTAACCAAATATTCTTATTAGAGAGAGCAGAAAAAGTTATCATGAAGGCTGGCTTTAGTGAATGCTATTTTAGCACAGTTGCTAAGATCCTGAGCAGGACTGGGACACAATCTCCTGGTACATGAAGGAGTACAGTGGTCTTCAATCTTTTTTGTTCCTATAATTTGCCACGACCCCACAACTGAGGCTTCACAATCCCAAGGTTGAAGAACACTGCCTTGTTCCATTTCTGCAATGGCTTGGAGTTGTGGTATGTATGAACTATAGAGACAAGTTGTGGGTGGACCATGTAGTTGCACATTTGGCTAACAAGATTTATTGTGCTGGTTTTACACATCCTTAATGCTGGCACACAACCTACTTAGAAGACCAGAGAGGTCTTTGGTGCACTCATGGTTTGTAGCATTCTGGAAGCATTGTTGGTGCTAGGTCATCCTATCTCTTGAACATAAATACCACTCCTAGTTCCAAATGCTTCATCATCTTCGGTCCAACTATCTCATATACTGCTTTGCCCAATTCCAGCTGTTTCTATAAGAAGATTACAAGTTTCCTGGTATAGCAAGTTTGTCATTAATATCCAGTAGCCAGGACACAACTTGAAATACCAGCTAAGCTTTGAATTTCTAGTCACTGGGTCCAACTCATCTTTCCCTCTTTCTTTTTTTTTTTTCTGCTGCTCTACCTGCTCTCTTTAAATGTCTTCATTTGCAAGAGGATGAATCATTAATGCATAGCTTAATTGCTATATTAGAAAACAGCCATAGTCCACTTACGCTGGGAGGAAATCAAAACAAAACTGGGTTTCCAGTCTGATAACAAACATCTGGGCAAAATAAACTGAAAATAACAGCTATTTTCATACTGTACTCATACTGCAGTGCTTCAGATTAGCATTGGCAAAAGATGGCAGCTATCCATCCACCATTAGCTCACTAGATTCCTTTAATATTAATATGCACATTTCTTGATGGGCATCACAAATGCAGAAGATTATAATGACGATGAGTTAATAAGGCAGCATAGTATGAATATTTCCTATTGGCCAGCCTCTAAAATTGGTCTCAAATGGGCAATATTAACTGAGATTGGGCATTGCATTCCCTATTTATTTCTGATGCTATATTTAGGTATGTTGGCTGCAAGATACCCACCACCTGTTCTGCCCAAGGGGTAGCCAAAATGCCCATTTTATAAGAGATTGGTGGGGATCAAGGGCCAGTTTTCCAGCTGTAGGAAATAGATGCACTTCCATTGGTACTAATGGATTAGTGCCCATAAACAGCAGCTGAAGACTGAACCTTAGCAGTAGTGAAAAAATTCTACCGGCGTACTCCTCTTTCAGGTGTTCTTGTTAAATAATGCACTGTTAATGCTAATTAATGTTTTCACTCTCACCATTGCAGCTGCAAGCATAGGGTGCTGTCTTCTCTCCTAGTGTCCAAGATTCCCCATTAGTTCATACATAGGGATGCAATTATGTACAATGCTCCAGACTTTCTTTCTTTTTTTTAAGGAAGAGGTGCATATTTCATGTATTCCCTGTGGGTCATAGTTCTGTGGGTCAGTGAACATTGGCCATCCACTATCATTATAAATAGGGGCAGAAATAAATGTAGGGCAAGTAGGGAGATGGGCCTCCCACAGGCTGCAATCCTAACCACACTTTTCTGAGAGTAAGCCCCATTGAACAAAATAGGACTTACTTCTGAGTAGACCTGGTTAGGATTGTGCCCATAGTAAATTAGGCCTGCCCTACACATAACAGAAGGAAGTGGGAATAAACTGGATGTTTTCCAAGGTGGTAGAATAAACTTCAGGCTGAAAGTGAGAAATATCACTTTTTAATGTTCCATCGTAGTAAACTTCTTGCAAATAGAAAACTAGCGCACAAGGAAGAAAGGTTCTAACTCAGCCCTTTGCGTGCAGCACTGGCTTTCTGTTTGTATGGAGGTTTTAAACATTGTGAAGTATTCCAAATTTGGATCCCCTACCTGTGGTCTGGATTGGATTGAAGTGGTGCAATCCATTCTACCAGCTTAGCATGCCTCTACTTCAATCTGCTATGTGTTTAGACCACATCACCCAGTGAAACAGATAGGTGGTAGATTCAGGGCTGACCAAAGATAGTCCTTCTGCAAGCAGTGCATTGTAAACTTACTGAATTCACTTAGATTACTTTAAACAATGGATCTGTCAAATTTGTAGAGAAGGAGGGGTCCGTCAACAGCCACTATAGTTTAGTGGGCCATGAGGCAGTATGCTGCTAAATATCAGTTGTTGGGAGCAACAGTGGGAGGGGACCCTTGCGTCCATATCCTGCCTAAGGGCTTCCCAGAAGCATCTGGCTGGCCACTGTAAGAAGCAGAATGATGGATTAGATGAATCCTATCCAGAGCCTACAGCAGTGGATCTTGTGTTCCGCTGCTTTAAGTCCTGTTTGGGCACCACAAAAGCCATACTGTTGTCATGTGCTTCAGGGTCACTGGTGCAAATATCTGGAGGTCCTCCCACACATACACACATGCACCATTGGCTCACGCAGCCTGAGCCGGAGCAGGTGAGTTGGTGGCCGGGGTGGTTTGGGGAGGATCAGAGCAGGGAGTGGATGAAATGAGGGGCAGTTCAGGGGTGGGAGGGGGAGGCAGCAGTAACAGAGGCCAAGATTCTATCCTCCTTTTCACCACCTGACATGCAGCATTCCCTCTTAGGGGTCTGCACCTTCAGCATGGTGTGGTGTCATGACAAGCTGCAACGCCACCTCTGGACGTCACCAATGATGTCATCACATTAGCACCAAACTTCCAGGTTGCTGAGCTCTGTGCTGCTTGTAGCTTGGCTAGGAGGTGCACAGTCATGCACCTCAGAGGGAATGCTGCTGACAAGCCCCTTGAGGCTCCTCAGCTAAATAGCTGGTATAGGTCCAGGGAGACTCATTATGGGGGGGGGGGGGAGGTTAAGTAAAAATACCTTCCGTACAGGGAAATAAGTAAAAATGATTTTTTACTTAGCTCCCCAGGCCATCTGGTTCCCATCATAGCATGCAGTGCACATTCTGTTGATGTAGTCATGGTCTTGGGGAATAGGATTGGGCTGTTAGGGCACTATCCTAGCTACTTTCCAGCACTGACCTAAGAGGAATGCAACTTTGAGATAAGGTAACAAGCATTACCATACCTTGAGAAAGCCTCCGTGACTACCCCCAACTGCAGGATGCAGTGCATGCCCCACTGCCACAGCTGTGCCAGTGCTGGAAAGTTGGTTAGGATTGCGCCCTAAGTCTGATCCAGCCATGATTCTGTTCTTCTACCTCTGAATGTCAGGTCCTGACCATAGGCAATAGAGGAGACTGCATGCCCTGCTTGTGAGTTGTCCAGAGTCCCCTTCCTGGCCACCATTGACAGGAGAGTACTGAACTACGTGGACACAGTAGTGTCACTAGGGGGGTGCAGGCCGCACTGGGTGATGCGCCGGGGGGTGACGCGTCCGGGAGGTGACACACTAAAACTGCAGCATTAGGAGCTACCATGTCATGCCGTACACTGTTGGATGCGGAATTCCCAGTGGAGTGCAATGCAGAAAGCAGAATTGAAATTGCTCCTTTTGTTCAAAAGTTATGGCCAAAAAACTGGAAAAAATGCATGGAGCCCTATGGAAAGTGAAAGTGAGTCATATTGTGTGTTTATTCGTGAGTAGGCATATTTGCCATAGTCCATTGGAAAGGGCAGGCTGAGAGGAATGCAACGACACCAGAATGGTCCTGATCCAGTGAACGCAGCCCCCAAAAAGCACCCAAGGAGGTCCCTGCCTCCCTCCCAGCTGCGTCTATTGAGCCCGAAACGGAGCCACGTGGTGGTGTTTACTCGCGAGTAGGCGAACTTGCCTTAGTCTGTCGGAAAGGACAGGCTGAGAGGACTCCAAGGATGTTAGAATGGTCCTCATGCAATGAATGCAGCCCCCAAAAACACCCGAGGGGGTTCCTCCCTCCCAGCTGCAAGTCTATAGAGCCCTATGGAAAGCAAACTCAGCCACATGGTTGCGTTTACTCGTGAGTAGGCAGACGTGCCTTGGCAGGTGGTCAGGCCAGGCAAAGGGGAATGTGAGGCCACCAGAAGAGTCCCAATCCGATGGAGCTGGAGTGCAACAAATGCTCCAGAAGGCAGCCTCCACCCTACCCCGCTAAAAAGGAGCAAAAAGTGACTTGAACTGGTAAGGGGAATGTTTTCCATTTTGCACTTGCAAAGACAGGTAGGTCCTTATCTTGATATGTCTGCAATAGAAGAACTTTAAACTGGGCACTGGGGAGGGCTGGAAATCTCCCTGATTCTTTTTGGGGGTTGTTATTGCAGGCAGACTACAGAATAAGCTCCACTGACCACTATGGGACTTACTTCAGAGTAGACATGCATAGGATTGGGCTCACAGGCTACAATCCTACCCATACTTTCCTCAGAGTAAGCCCCGCTGACCACAATAGGACTTACTTCAGAGTAGATTCACTTGGTGGAACAGGACAGGCTCCCCCTTATTTATTTCTTTTCTTTTAATTTAATTATTTATAATTATTTATTTTAATTTGCTTGATGATGTCACTTCTGGCCATGACATCACTTCCAATGGGTCCTGGACAGATTGTCATTCTAAAACGTGGGTCCCAGTGCTAAAAGTTTGAGAACTGCTGCAATAAGGTGTTAGTAAATTGACACGGGGTGTGTGTGTGTGTGACTCTACAAGTTTTCAAAATCACTAAAATCAGAATTTGGAGGAATAAGACCATCATGTTATATATCAATCATTGTGTAATTTCATGCAGAATGCAATGAAACAAACCACATTGAAATATCTGTGTTCTAACAAAAGGTACTTCCAAAAAACCAGTGGGGGCGGAGTAATGGTACATCACCATGCCCACCACCTGGGGTGTTGCCCTACCCACTGCATGGGGTGACGTGCAGGCCTCCCACACTGGGTAACACGAATCCTAGTGACGCCACTGCATGGACATATGGTCTGTTCAATGAAGGCCTTTCAGCTGAATGCCTCCCTTTAAGCACTTTTAGAGGATGTGCACCAAATGTTGAAGGCTGTGCAGAAATCTCCCTGGGAAATGCCACGTCTTAGGGTTCTCGAGAGAATCTTCCTCGAAGATTCTCAAACATGTGGAAGGAACCCTCACTTTTGCTTTAACTTTCACTGTTTTGAAATTCCAGCATTCAGCCCACAGATTTTACATCTGCATACCCTTCAACTGGATGAGAGGCTCACCTCCTTTATACTTGGCTATCTGCACCTGAGTACAAAATGGAAAGTGAGAAGTGGCTGTTAGGCAAATAGCCTACTGCAACTCCATCAGAATGTGCGCATGGGGGGAGGGGGAACCTCTCGGCTCCATCCCTGTCCTAGCTGTGGCCCGCTGTGTGCCAGCAGACCTCTGTCTGCATGAGTGCGCTTCCTTGTAGGTTAAAAAGCTTGCATTCCCTCTCTTCCCCCCTCCTCTTCCTGACCCTCAGCCTGCAGGGCAGACAGACAGAGGCACACATATGATTAATACAGCACAGCTGCAGTGCTGGCTCATTTGCATATGTATTAATAGAGGCAGAAACAACAATTCAATTACATCAAGAGACATTTGGAATACTAAAGAACGTATGCAAATAGGCCTGAAACCACGTCTCTGGCATTCTGTTTTCTCCCTGTCTTCACCAAATCCTGGCAGGCAGGAATCTCAGAAGCCAGCCATTTCTTCTCATCATCACTCCCTACCCCCCTCCCCGCCTCTCCAAAATCTCCTTTAGGAAGAACCTGTGAGTTGTTGCTTACCCAGTTATTACCACCTCTAGGCTTCCCAGAAGCTGTTGACATTTGGACAATAGGCACAGCACAAGCAAGGCCTTTCTTTGCACTGTGTCCCTATCGGCAAGTCTTCCACTTTAACGTGATGTCTCTCATGCCATGCTAAAATAGCTGCCATCCAGAGCCAGTTCCAGTCTCTGATCCTGCAGACAAATAATTCCTATTCATCCCATTTCACCAGCCTTTCAGACCAGTTTCCTTCTGTAAACCTCACTCCCCAACCCCGCAGTCTGATTGTTAGAGTTGCCACCTCCAGAGTTCAAGACTCAGATACAAGGAAAGGCGTTAAGCTAGGGGTGCGACCTGAAGGGGAGGGGCTGCACCTCAGCAGGAGAGCACCTGCTTTGCAGATAGTGAGTCCCTTTTCAGTTTCCCTCTGCAGAACTTTCAGCCTAGCCTTAGTATAAGGAAGCTTTGCACACAGAAGTCTGAGAAAGATTCCCCTTGCTAGTGGCCTCAAAGAGCTGCTATACTGGGCAAGATGGGCCAATGGTCTGACTCAGCAGAGCCAAGTCCAAATGTCCCTGCCCCCAAGTTTTTCACTCCATTTGTTTATTTTTCTGGGGTGCAGTGAAGGAGCTGCACAAGAAAGAGGGTCCCAAGAACAATCTCCATAGCTGCCACATTGCTATGTTACTACTCCCCATGCTTCCCGCAATTCTTGTTTAATGAGGGGGGGTATACTTCAGGGGAAGCACACACATCCACCTTGCAATCTCTCATGTAGCTGTATGCAAAA
Organism: Tiliqua scincoides; assembly: GCF_035046505.1. NCBI lineage: Eukaryota > Metazoa > Chordata > Lepidosauria > Squamata > Scincidae > Tiliqua > Tiliqua scincoides. The sequence continues at coordinate 35,873,589 of NC_089827.1, read as the reverse complement.
TGGCAGGGCTAAGCTCAATGAGTTGAACTCTGTAGAACCCAATCCATTATGGTCAATGGGACTTACTGCCCGGAAAGATTGGATAGGATTATAACCTTAGCATGCATGCACTGGCTACAAACAAACTGAAAATGATGCTGCAGACTTTGACTCATAATTTCTAGAGGGAAAAAATTTCACCGGATCCACAGCGACTGGATCCCAGCCAGGCTGTGTGTGTGTGTGTGTTTTTTTTTTTTTTGGGGGGGGGGGGCATTTGGCAACCCTGCTGACACCTGCAAGTGAGATGTTAGGAATCAGGTGAGTTCAGTTCTCTTACAGCTAAAGTGTTGGCACCCATTGGAAATGCAGGACTAGGGTGATCTTAGTGCAGTCCACAATCCTCAAGTGGCATCAGAGAGCCATTTAAAATGGCACCACCTGATGCACCAGCTGTTCAGGAGTTTGAAGTTTGCAGCAGGAACCTCTTGGGCTTAGGTAAGGCCACACCTATGGTAAGGCCACACCTGGAGTATTGTGTCCAGTTCTGGTCGCCACATCTCAAAAAAGACATAGTGGAAATGGAAAAGGTGCAAAAGAGAGCGACTAAGATGATTACGGGGCTGGGGCACCTTCCTTATGAGGAAAGGCTACGGCGTTTGGGCCTCTTCAGCCTAGAAAAGAGACGCTTGAGGGGGGACATGATTGAGACATACAAAATTATGCAGGGGATGGACAGAGTGGATAGGGAGATGCTCTTTACACTCTCACATAATACCAGAACCAGGGGACATCCACTAAAATTGAGTGTTGGGCGGGTTAGGACAGACAAAAGAAAATATTTCTTTACTCAGCGTGTGGTCGGTCTGTGGAACTCCTTGCCACAGGATGTGGTGCTGGCGTCTAGCCTAGACGCCTTTAAAAGGGGATTGGACAAGTTTCTGGAGGAAAAATCCATTATGGGGTACAAGCCATGATGTGTATGCGCAACCTCCTGATTTTGGAAATGGGTTAAGTCAGAATGCCAGATGTAGGGGAGGGCACCAGGATGAGGTCTCTTGTTATCTGGTGTGCTCCCTGGGGCATTTGGTGGGCCGCTGTGAGATACAGGAAGCTGGACTAGATGGGCCTATGGCCTGATCCAATGGGGCTGTTCTTATGTTCTTATGTTCTTATGTTAGGTTGAGTCGAGTCCTCAGACAGCCTCCAGGTCCTCTTTAGCCACAGTTGGAAGCAGGACTGTACAGCACCATCCCTTGGGGTTGGTGTGTAATACGAAGCTTCTGGATTGGGCAGGTTTTGTACAAATGGCAGGAACAAGGCCTTCTGCCTTTTCCTGGTTAACAGAGCAGTCCCTTCTCCCTACTGCCCTCCAGGCCCCAGTTCCAGCACGAGGCACAGAGAACCTGAGTTGTAACGCCTCCATCCCAGGTCTGAATTTGTACCCGACTGCCTACAGCCTTGGCCTGGCCCTGACACCAGCTCTGAGTCAGCACCCATTTGGAAGCATCTTGGAAGATGAGGAGGCGAAAAGCAGTTATGAACAAGTGTGTGTAACTGCCTGGCAAGCATCCTCAAAGAGGTCAGGCCATCTTTAATTTCTTTCCTCTTGTAAGAAAGGGGATAAATATGGTTACACTTTTCTTCTTCTTTTTTTTTTTGAGGTTAAGCAGGCACAGAGAAAAGCAGAACATTCCTTGATTATTTATAAGGCATTAAATATATATGTGAATGTTGCTTAAGTGGCTGACATTGTAAGTAGTTGAGGCAGCCAGCAGAAGACAATTTGTCGACTAGATTGTGCCAGTCTTTACTGCTCAGGTGTCCCATTCTAAGGGAAATGCTTTCAGCAGCTGAGCAAAACAGGGAAGAGGAGCTTACGTATCAAAAACATTTTGTTCTGTATTGTGTGAACATGTATCTCTGTAATCTCAAGTGCTGAAGATGACCAGGTCACACCCAACACAATTTTCTGTTTTGTTGACAGCAAAGTTTGTAGAGTTTTGGTCCAGCAAAGACAATCTAGCAACTTGGAATGCATTAAAAAAATAATAAAAGCAAACCCATAGTTTTAATGTAATGTCAGATAGAGATGTCTCTTCTCAACATCTGCTTTGATAATCAATTATAGCATCTGTTCCTCTGGGGGAATCTGCAAGACTGCTTTTATTCTGAGAGACAAGCTGAAGTTTGTAGGTCTTGAAGGATTTAGTGCTCAGTGCATTCATCCTTCCAAAATCCTTGGAGAAACCAACACAGGCTTTTGTTTGCACTTTTTGAAGCTTCTAGTCTAGTGTTCCCCCAAATATTTCGTAGCTGAAGTACACTGTTTTCTAAGTTGAACTGGGACATACATATCAGCCAAAGAGGCATCTTTTGAGAATGTGCAAAGGAAAGAACTACCTGCCCTCAGTGCTCCATTTGTGAGTGCAGGTACTTTGGTCTCATATCTGTAATGAGGAGTGCTTGACTGGGGAATCGTATAACTGACTGAATGGGTACATGTATGTGTGCTCCTCCATACAAAAGAAATTCTGTCCACATAGAAAGTGAAATGTCAGGGACAAGAGTTTTGGACTTCTCCTGTACAAGAGGCCACAGCTCAAGGGAAGAGCACATACTTCACTTGCAGAAGATCCCAAGTTCAACCATCACAATTTCATGTAGGGCTGGGTAAGGTCTGAAATCCTGGAGAGATACCACTAGCCAGCAAAAGTAGCCAGTCATGAGTTGTGAGGACCTGTGAGCTTTTTCAGGATAAGGCAACTTTATGAATTCATATGAATTATTCAATGCAGAGATATAGCAGAATTATCTCTCCCCCCCCCCATCTGACTGAGTGAAAGCAAGGTCAGAACACTAACAGCCCAATCCTAACTTGTGCTGGATCAGGCAGGTTGGCGGGCCTGCATTGTATCCATTGCAAGTTTTGGGCTGTCTGAGGCTAGACCTGAGGCAAGGGGAAACTTTCCCCTTTACCCCAGGGATCTGCACCATCTAAATTGTTGGCGCAAATCCGTGCAGCCCAGGACTGCCCCGGCCGAACGCGTAGTTTGGATTGCACCCTAAATCATGAAGAGTTGCAGTGGGCAGCCTTCTATGAGGGCAGGTAATTTTGTTGCATCTCTGCATCAAGAGTGTTCAAATTATTCAGTTACACCTTGAAACAGAAACTGAGCCAAATTATACTTGTATCCCCACAGCAGGCTGATCGGTGAAGGTAAGCTTAAATCAGTGGCTTGTGCAGTAGACAGCTTCCTCTGTGGGTATTTTGGGCACAGTATCATGGCTTGGTACACACTACACAGGTGAGAAATTACTCTTCCTCTTCCTTCCCTCCTTTTTTTGTTTCCCCTGCTGTCAAATCTACATTATAAGCTTCTTGAGGGCAGGGACTTTATCTTTTTGGCATACATTATAGCATTGATAGTGCTGAATATGTTCATAGTGGTGTCACATGCATGATAAGGGTGCTGAGGAATCTCTGTGGAAGATCTTCTGAACACTTGCAGGGATCTCTGGGATGAGGGAACAACTACTGAACAAATGTAAGTTTGAATATGTGCGCTATAGGCTGATCCTTTCCCCTGTGGACACTGCCCCACTTTAGGATGCCCAATTTACGCATACAGGTCTGAAAAGCTATGCCCAAGTCCTCTATGGGGCACAAAATACCACAAATAGTACTAAAATTTCTCCCCACCTTCAGCTCCAAGAGTATAAACACTGAGAGTAACATTTCACTGAAGCAGGTGCTTGGTGATGGAAAGGGGGGGTCCTCCACCCCCCCCAGCACACCTGCTCAGGGAGATGAGCATCTGGCCCTCAGCATTCAAAGCAAGCAGTTTCCAAGTTTTAATTTTAGCCACAGTTGAGGATAGGATAACCTTTTCTCATCTGTCTCCACTTTTTTTCCTCTTCTGGTTTTATTCTCTCTCTCTCGCTCTCTCTTCCCCTTCTCGAAACTTCAACTGTTTCACTGCTATGTGACACTGGAAACAATTTTGGTTTTGCTCTGTGTGTTTCGGAAGAGGGAAAGTGAGATAGTGAAATGCCAAAGAAGGTGGAATTTGAATCCAAAGCATAGTGGGGCACAAATATAGGAATCACATTAAAAACATGGGGCATGATCAAGGCAAAGTTTTCTTAAGCCATTTCTGCCCAACGTTGCATATACACAACAGGGATCAAATGTGTACACTTGTGGGCTGGGCAGAAATTGGTTAAATCACATTTATTTCAGTGGGGGGAGTTGAAGATGTCTTTAACTGCCCCATTGAAGTATTGGATCTCAAAAGTGCCATAGCATCCATATTAACCATCAACTTGACCTGTTTTACAGTTGGGATTAAGATTAAGGGGTTAAACCAGGGGTGTCCAAACCCCGGCCCTGGGGCCACGCAGCCCTCAAGGCCTCCCAATCTGGCCCTCAGGGAGCCCCCAGTCTCCAATGAGCCTCTGGCCCTCTGGAGACTTGCTGGAGCCCAGGCTGGCCTGATGCAACTGCTCTTAGCTCTCAGCCAACTGTTCGACCTCTTGCGTGAGCAGAGGAACGAGGGCTCCCTCCATAGCTTGCTGTTTCACATCTGTGATGCAGCAGTGGCAGCAAAGGAAAGGTTGGCCTTGCTTTGTGCAAGGCCTTTTATAGGCCCTGAGCTATTGCAAGACCTTCATTCATTCATATAAGTTCCATCTCTAATATATTCATTTATGTAAATTTGTTCAAATTTGAAATGTAAATTAATCCTTTTTTTCCTGGCCCCTGATAGTGTCAGAGCGATGATGTGGCCCTCCTGCTGAAAAGTTCGGACACCCCTGGGTTAAACCAAAGGCTTTTTCGGGGGGGGGGGAGATTTTGAGGAGGGATTTAAAAGAGGAAACCACATAGATTTTCATAAAAGGGTATGAGATTATGATGGTTGTTGGAAGTTGCCAAGTGCTGAGCCAGGTCATTGTCCATCTGGGCCAGTGTCTTTTGATAGCTCTGTTTCCAGACAGGGCTCTTTCGTGAAGACATCAGGAACCTAACCTGGGACCGTCTGCATGCAAAGCCAGATTGATAATGTCTCAAGGTGTAAATATCAATTTCATGAGCAATTACTACATGACAACAGGGGCAGATCCAAGGGGGAGGGCCATGGTGTATGCCCCCCCCCAAACTGTCTGACAACAGGGAAGGGTGCCCACTGAGCTGGGAAGCAAAATCAGGTGCCAGGAGAATGCCCACTGGGCGGTGCGCTGGCAAAATTGATTGGAATGGGAATCCAGGTCTACCCCGCTGGTAGATCTGGGCTCCAAGTCCAGGTGGTCCAGCAAACCTTGACCACAGAGGCCACAAGTGAAATAAGGAGCCCAGGTCTACCCACCTGGTTGACCTGGGCTCTGGAGTTGGCAGTGCTCATGCCCCCCTCCCCCAAACATAAACTCTGGACTCGCCCCTGTATGACAACCTGCTTTTGAAAATGAGGAACTTCCAATAGCAATTTGTGATATGGCATGGAAAAGTCTGTTCAACTTTTTAAAAAGTCAGAACTGCCACTGAGCAGTGGCGTAGCTAGAGGCAGTGCAAAGCGCTACGTTTTGCAGGGAGCCTCACCGCAGCTTGCAAGCTACCCCTTCCCGTCCCCTTCAGAGCCATTTCAGGAAAGAGCAAAACGGAAGCATACAGCTTGACTGCCCATGCGCTCCTTTCTGCATTCGCCTCCATTTTGCTCCCACCACCCGGAATGGCTCTGAGGAGGCACGCCACGGTGAGGCTCCCTGCAAAACTTAGCGCTTTACACCCCCTCTAGCTATCTCACTGCCACTGGGCACGCCCAAATGTCTGAGCACACCTAAACGAGCGCTTTGAGTCCTGAGGTATTTTAGTTCATGGATGTGTCATGGAGGAGGGGCAAAAAGCAACAGAGCAAAATGTTTGGTTTTTCAAAAAGAGAGAAACAATAGCTGATCCATCACTTCATTCATGAAGTGCGAAGAGAGCAGAGTTCTAGCCCTTAAAATACTTCCACCGTTCCCCTTTTTATGGCCTGAATCTTAAGAGCTTTATCATTTGCAGTCATAAAATGAAAATATACACCAAACCCTCAAAGGGCAAGTATGAAATTAAATTATATTTGGGCATCTGTAACCTTTTAAAATGATCAGATCCCAGTTAATGTATTTCTTCCTGTTCCGAGGGCTGCCATGGTGTTTGATGGTGGGAAGCAGTCCAAAGGGCATTGGGAGATAATAAATTCACTAGAAGTTTCACCCCGAGGCAGTCCTCAATACACCATGGTTTCCATTTAGTAAGCCTGACCAAAAATCTTGTCACATCCAAAGGTCACTGAGGTTGGGGTTGGTGTGCCCCATCGATCTTTCCCCAGTGGAAAAGAGTGACAGCTGAGCTCATAAGCAGTCATCAGAATTTGGAAGAGGAGCTATCGTGGATGGTCAGTAGAAGAGGGAACCGCACTTACATCAAGCTCTTCTGATATCTTGTAGGCTAATGAGAACAGATAATATTCTTGCAGGTTTATTTGTAAGGATGACGCTGCAGGCTAAGCAGGCCTGTTCTTCTTTTGATTCAGCAAAGTGAAGCACCATCTTGGTCCTGTGGGTTTATATATCTGAATTACTGAAACTTAAAAGTGATTATCTTTGAATGCACTGGACCTCATTTGTTTGTTTGCTTACTGGTCAGTTGCGGACATACCATTAAGTCCGATAGGGCAAATGCCCTAGGTGTGAACCTCTAGGACCCATTGGAAGCCTCTGTGAGGGTAGGAAACTGTGGTCCCGGTTTTCTGGAAGCACAGTTTATTGCGTCAGGGAACCTCAGAGAGACTTCCCTGACACAGCCCTGGGTCGCACGAGGCTCCGTGAGCCTCAGGTGAGTGGGGGGGGGTGGATTTTCATGTGGGGGGGCGGTGACAGTCCTCAAGGGGGAGCCATCGTGGACTTTGCCCCATGTGTGGGGCTGTGGAGTTCTGCTGTTTCTGGTTCAATCCTATTGGGTCCTTACATTGCAGGAATGAGCATTCCAGTGGCATAAAGCCTTTTATAGCATGACACACCAGTCAGCGTGACCTGACTGCCTTGGCAAGCAACAGGTCCACATGCCAGCAGCTGAAGGACACCAGCTGGTGTAGGTGGTGGGAGGTGATGAGGAGAGGGTGAAATGGGGCAAAGAGAGTAGGGTAGGGGGAAGAATGGGGCAGAGATCAGCTGGGTCTTAAGATATCCCCACCCGCCAAGAAGAAGTTGGAGATGCCAGTCGTTTACCCAAAAGAGAGCCAACAGGGGACTGTAGAGATGAAACTGCCAGACAAGCCCTGATTGAACCTGCCTCTAGGTGACACAGCCTCCTTTTGTTGATCCCAATGATTGTACCCTGATAAACCCCTTGAAACCTCAGTAAAGGCAGGATGCTTACTCCCTTGCCTTGAATGTCCTCTTCCTGCCCCTTGGAGGTAGAACTCCCACCCTCAGACAAGATGGAGGCGAGTGTCACTCTCACATTCCTACACACAGAAAACTGTCAGAGGGAAGGCTGGGCTAGCAGTCCCACTCGCTCTTGCATTCTTTCCCCTGATGAAGTTGTTTATTGACTGATAACCTGAAGAAACAATGAAAAATGTGTCTCCTTTGAGGCTGCCGGGAGCAGCAGCGTATAAAGACAGAACGTCATATGGGGAGTCAGCTGTTTGAACATATTGCATGGGAATGCCAGTCAGTAAGTGGAGATGGCTTATGGAGAACAAGGAAAGCAGTGGCAGCATCTCTTTTTCTCTGCGTCCTGAGCCAAAGTTGTCTTCTGTGAACAATAGGGGACATCTGAGACGTTGAGGCACCAGCATAAAACACTGTTGTATTGCAATCCACTGGTTGTGCATGGTGGGAAAATGCCAAATGCAGTGACTATTTAGCTAATGGAAATTTCATCCTAGATAACAGCATATCCTGTATTATTCTCTAATTAAGAAAAGAAAAGAGATTTGTGGGGGGGGGGGTGCCCAGAGAGATTTTTTTCATCTTCTCGACGCTCTTTTGATCTCCCTCAGAATTCCACAGATATTTTGCTTGAGGAGAAAGCTCCGAATATGGCTGAAGTGTTGTGGCAACTGTAAACATGATAAGCTGTAAATGTTCTGTTATCTAATGCACTAGATTTGCTGAGAATCACAAGATCAATATTGAAAGAGTTCCACAGCACTAAAGATTAAGTACCATATGTTTTCATCATGCACAAGAGCCTACATGCAGGGCTTTCAAGACGGAGTTTTGGCTCCCCTTTCCAAACATAAAATGACCTCTCAGTCTCTACTGCATACATGCACACACAGACTGGCCCTGGTTTAGAAACTAACCTGTTTCAGGCTACACTGCATCTACCTAGAAGATCTAAATGATAGCACATCCTGGACTTGCACAGTATACTTTGCACCCCAGAAACCAGCATTGAGGAAATAGCAATGTGGTATAATAGTTCGTCTTGAACTTGGACTCAGCTGGGATCAGTTCCCCCTCGACATGTCGCTTCCTTCAATATAAAAATGCTCCTATGCTAAACCTTCATATATACAAATCTGCATAATGTGTGATTAATTACATAATTGGTTTTTAATAAACTAAAATTATTTCAGTTGGGAATGCTAGTAACATTTGGATCACTTTGGATTTTCCTAAACTTTAATCTGTTATAGGAAGTTCCCTTTCCTTGGCATTCTTCATGTACAGATACTTTAGCACGTCCCTTCCTCATTAACCTCCTTATCAGACTCAAAGAGCTGATGGGAAATATATGTAGCTCTGATGATGTAATTAAGAGTTTTTACATTTATCTGTTGGAAAATTTCCATCTTCCCTTTTCAGTTATGTCCTCAACTAGAAGCTTGTGTGTGTGTGTGTAGAGAGAGAGAGAGAGAGAGAGAGAGAGAGAGAGAGTGTTTTGGGATGTATTCTTTAGTTAATATTTGTTCTGGAGTTACTTTCAGTACAAAGAAGAAATGAAATGAATTTACCATATTAAAAATTGTTTTCCCCCCTCCTGTTAACTGCATATTTGCAAATGATTAATTTTTAGCATGTGGATTAGGGTCTTTCTTAATTAATCTCATTGTTAGCAATTGAAAACTCTTATACATATGGACAGTAATTTCAGTTTATAATGATTTGGGGTGAAATTGTAATAACTTAGGAAATGTGAAACATTTTCTCTCCTGTTTAAAAAAAATTGCTCTGGTTGGCTTTGATATATCAGCGACTAGCAGAGTTTTTTTGGCTGACAAATTGGAACGTAGCACAGATCGTTGGGGAGCAGAACTTCTGAGCCAATTTGTGTAGTGCATTTCCATACACAGACATTCAAACCAGTATTTATAAAGTAATTTAAGAATTGCAACTACGGGCCCAATCCTATGCTTCTCCACTGCCCTGCAATACAGTGGTGCCGAGATGGCCACCTCTGTATCCTCCAGGGCCAGAAAACAGCCAGAGGTTTCCTGGGGGTAAGTGTGTCTCCCACCAGCTGTGAAGTGCCATATGGCACTTTTACGACACCCAGCGCCATGCTGGCTGCAGCGCCAGTGCTGAGGCCCGTAAGGTTCGGGCTGTAAGTTTGTTCTTTGGCTTCTGATGCTTACTGGTATCCATTGTGGATGCTAATGGAATTCAAACAGTGGTCTTAAGTGGGAATTGGAGCTGAGGACAGAACCAAAGCCTGCAATACAGTGGACCTTCATACTGCCATCCCCTGGGGGCTGGGGATAAGAATAGGCCCTCAGTTTGGCTGTACTTGTAAGAGGCGACTAAACAGCCACCGGGTAGATGGGACTCTTAGCCTGGGACGGCAGCTCATCTGAGAGAAGGAAAACTCTGATCCCAAACCTCCACTGCCTTGTGGCTACATCCAGTTATGGATAAGGCTTCAGGAGTCAACCTCGAGGCAAAATCCGGAGCTGGAGTCCCTGAGGCAGTTCATGGCTGAACACAGTCACGTTCTGGCAACTCCTGCGATGCCGCTGGAACCAACCGTATTGGCTTCTGCCTTTCTATTGAACCATTTCAGCGACGTGGAGAGGGGGGATTTGCTGCATGGGTAACAGTCTATCCTCCATATCTACTTTACCCAGGCTTCGCGCACTAGAGAGGACACTGTTCCAGAACACTATTCAGAGCGCGATACCATAGTCTTCCGAGACTGAAGGATGCCAACAACATACTGCCTATCAGTTGCAGAGGCCACTGTTTCATAGCTTTATTGTCTTCTGCATTTGAAGAGGTTACTGAGCCCTGAGCATGGGCCTTCCTTGCCCATAACATGCCTCCACAGCTGACTTACCAAGGCTGACACAACCCGGAGTCCACAGCAGTTGCACTCCAATGCTGCTGTTATTTGCAGAAGTGATTCAGGCTGACCTAGTGGTGGTGCACACTGTGCATCATCGCTGGGCATTTTGTGACAGCAGGACACTTCTGCCACTGTCACCAAAAACCCATGGGATTAGTTCATTTGTTTATAATCTTTTTTTTTTCTTTTTAATTTGATTTGATTTTTGTTTTCTGCCTTGGACCATTCTTGGGAAAGGCTGGGTATTGATCTTGGTAAATAAAACAACACACCCCTTTTTCAGATTACCTGCAATTTAATAATCCCAAGTGCCAGTCGATCCTCTTAGGAGTCTCCTGTAATGCTGTGAGTAATTTTGGATGTTACAGTGACATGAAGGGAACAGGAAGCAGAAGTGTCTCATGCTTTCTGCTCCTTTACCTTTGCAGCCCATGAAAAATCAATTGTCTGAATCATCTCCAGTGTGTAGATGCATAAGTTCCTGATGTGGTACAGCTTGGAAAGCATCTATTGTGCAAAAGATAGAGGTGAGGGACTGGAAGTGTAGCTGCTGTGTACTTTCTGTTCCTTTTGCATCCATTGTTTTAAATGTACACTATTGTCTATAAACTCTGTAAGCTGATAAAAGGGGGTAATGTCCAGAGCCACTACAATTTAGTCCAATCCTGTCTGCTCTGACTAGCAGTAATGAGTCTCAGGTTGGATTCTTTGCCTGCCCTGCTACCTGAGAAGCATTTGCTGGTACTTCTCCACTGAGCCATAGCCCCTCCTGTGTACAGATGAGTCAATGTCTATTCCTGCTTTTTCCAGCTAAGGGTAGAAATAGACTTTTGGAAGAAACCTGAGAAAGTGGATAGTTTTTCCTCCTTTCTCACAGTATTAGACTTTGGTATCATCCAATAAATTGAGGAAAGACAAAGTGTAACGAATCTACAGAATCCACAGCCACAGGATGTGATGATGACATCTAGCCAGATGGCTCACTAGATCACTAACTAGATTGGTGTTCCTCTCTTGTATTGTTTTGCCCTGTGATATGGCAAACACATCTGGATTGTGAACAGAGAAAAAAATAATAGGGAAAGTGGGTTGGTAGATCCTATCTCCAGATTCCCTACCCCCACCCCAATTCTGTTGTCTCCTTTAGTTCTCTAAGGGCGTAATCCTAACCCACTTTCCAGCACCAACATAAGGGCACCGCAACTCCAAGGGAAGGGAACAAACTTTGCCTTACCTTGAGGAGGCCTCCGTGACTGTCCCCCAACTGCAGGATGCATCACATGCCCCACTGGCACAGCTATGCCAGTGCTGGAAAGTGGGTTAGGATTGCGCTCTAAATTATCAAGATCACTTAGATGTTTGAAATTCTCTCCATTTTTGTGCCAAACACTTTGGATAGGAACAGTCATGGGAAAAGTTTAACTGCAACCAAACGCAGGGGTGACTACGGCACAGATGTGCTTTTCAATGTTATGACAAATTTGGATTTGCAAGGGAAGGAAAGTTGTCATAGTGTGTATCTCTGTAGAGGAGAGAATCTGCCATATGGGTCATGAAATAGGGCATCACTTAACATGGCTGTGCCCAACCCTTCTCCTTCTCACATGTTATAGAATCTAGTCCTGGAGGCAAGAGACAGGTGCTAATTTTCTGTCAGAAACCTTTGCAATAGTTTTCTCTGCAGGACGCCATATCATGTGCTGATATATAACAGGGAGAAGAGAGAGAGAGAGAGAGAGAGAGAGAGAGAGAGAGAGAGAGAGAATATAAAACTCTTCTCCAACCCTGTCACTGGAGGAATTATTACCACAGATTTGCATTGTAAATGACATATAAGAAAGATTTGGGTCTCATTTTCAATAGGGTATTTTTATTATGAAAATTAAGATTGATCCTAAAGAACAGCTTAAACTCCACAGACATAAATTAACCCACTCCTTGGTCAGCGGAGGACTTGCTGGCATCTGTTTGGCTGGTTTGAAAAGCTTAATTTGCTCTGCGAAGTGTGCTCTATTATCAGTTCTCCGTTACCGTCGGTCAGTCGATTCAGATAAAGGCACAAGTGACAGTGACAGTGACGACGACAGACACACACTCCTCAGTGCGCAGCATTCAGCCAAGGAGCACACACTAAGGAAGCAGTTACCCTCTTCCATTTAAGGCAGAGATGGAAGAAGTTGACACATATGCCTTGTGGGTTAGCCGGCAGAGCTCACAACTACATACGAGGCCTTAGCGGGCAGAGGGAGCACAAACAAAAGGCAAATCTGAATTTGGAGGGAAAACAGTGAAATGGAGTGGAGAACATTTAAGTTGTGGAAGAAAATATCATTTTCCCTCCAAGTGAGGCTGTAGGCTGTCCTGATTTCTAGGAGTGGATCTTGTTGGGTCTTTTGTCTTTCTTTGAACTACTTAATGAGATGTGACAGGAAGATATCGCAGGCCCTTTGTTCTGCAGAAGATGGTGGTTTATTTTATTCCATTTTTTAAAGGTGGCAAGTGGGCTTATTTGTCCCTTCTTTCGAAAACCATAGGCAAAGCAACTTAGCAAGAAATAAATGCAATACTGAATGAACAGCAAGCACAGGCCATACATAAGCATTTATTTTTAAATTTATAGGCTGCCTTGCTGTATATACTCCCAGGGAAGCATACAACTAAAGCACAGAAAATGCAATACAAGTCAACATACTATCACTACAAAAGTCATAGATATGATAGTCATAAAAATAAAATGCAACAGTTCAGTAGAAACTGCTCCAAGCAGCTACAAAAACAGGTTAGAATGTTAAAAAAGTAAAAAAAAGTCATCACTTGACACCAAAAAACAAAAACATGAAGGATGGCACCAGTCTAGCTTCTCTGTGGAAGGCATTTAATACACAGGACTCCACAACTCATATACAAAGTACCCAATAAAGTAGAGGAATGACAGAAAAAATACTGAAACTCATCTCAAACCACTAAACCAGGGATAGGCAATCTATGGCCTACAGGCCAAATCTGGCCTATCACCAAAAACATCCATGTCGTAGTCCCAAAAAGGTATATCCACCCAACCTGTGGTGGTCCTAAAAAAGAATTCAAGGGTCTCATTGTGTTTCTGTAAGGCATACAGTGTAAGCAAACCAAGAGCAGAAGCTTTCTTTGAGTGTCATTCTTTGTCTGGGCATGCATTTCTGCACAAAATGGAGAGGAGATGGGGTGGAGGTGGATGTATCAGACCCACCGTTCAGCAGTGGTGCAGGTATGAGAAGACTTATCAGGGCAGTGGGGGTGGGGTGGGGAGGAGGATGGAGGGAGGCATTCCTGGGTGGGGGGAGGATGGGCGGTGGGCGGCCCTGGGGGTGGGTGGGCGGGGAGCAGGAGACGGGGCTGGGATCTGGCAGTCTTCAAGCCACTCCGCTCTCCTTGGACTTGTGCCACCTCCAGATGTGTCGCAAGTCCGAGGAGACCCATTGTGGCCAGCAGCCCTTGCCCAGGCTGAGCCAGAGTCCTTACCTCTGGCTGAGTCACTTATGGCCGCAATCCTGCGCTGGATACACCGCAAGCCCCTTGGCTTGTCTGTTCCAGCGCAGGTTAGGATTGCGCCCTTAACATACGTATTAAGCCCCAATCCTATCCAGTTTTCCCGTTCTGGTGCAGCTGTGCCAATGGTGCTGCATCCTGTGGTGAGGAGGCAGTCACAGAGGACTCCTCAAGGTATGGGAACATTTGTTCTCTGACTTTGGGGCTGCATTGAGGCTGCGCCAGTACTGGAAAGTTGGATAGGATTTGGCCCTTAATTGTCATACTTGTATCTCTAGCTTTGCCTCCAAGGGACTCCAAGCACAGCTTACATGTGGTCACGAAGTGGCCCATTCAGGCACTACTGAGAGCCTGACCTGCTTACCAGCTGAGATGCCTTCAAAAAACTCTGGCTCTTGGTCCTTGATGGGTTTTACAAATAATGTGATGCAAATATGTGGGTTTCTTTTCTTTTTTTACCATCAGCCGATACCTGTTTATACCTCTACATGATTTCCTTTTTTCCTGGTTTTAAAAGTTGCAGCATGTACATTTCATGGGCTCCTCTGTTACGTTCTTGGACTATGCAGAACAACTGTTTCCCATTCAGATTATCTTTCCCTGGACTGATTCATACATATGTGTGCCTTCTCCTTTTGTAGCGGTTTCCCTAAGAAAATGCAGCAGAGCTCAATTGCACTGAGATTTCAGGCCTTCAGATAAGGCCGTGGATGAACCAACCGATGGTGGCTTTCTTTGTTCGCTTGAAGCATTTGCATTGCTTACATCGGACAACACATTCGTATGGAATGTATCAGCCAACAGTGTTTACCCGGATGACCCTATCAAATTTCCTTTCTGGCCAGCTTTCAAGTCTTTTCACTCCATTTCAATTACTGTCACATGGCATGAACATTGTTATGTACAAATATGTGACTTATTCGGGCAGCCTTCCAGTTTGCTATTCTTAATTTGCAAAGGGAGAGGCAATCTGGTCTGCTAACTTCACAGCAATGCATTATCGCAGAAGCTGTGTAACAAATTCTAGAAGCTGATGATAGGAAGTGCCTAGTGATAAGTTCCTGCATGTGAACAGCGTGGAAGGGGATCTTGCAGTCAGAGGAGAAGGGAACTGGAGCCGCAAGGTCTGCTCTTTTGAGTTCTCTCAAATTCCATATTAATAGAATAGCACTGGGCAGGCAATGCTCTGTGTGGATGAATGAGAGGTTGTAACTGTTTCATGGTATTCTCTGAAGGCACATGAAACAGCCACCTTGATGGAGCCCAGCTGGGCAGGATCTGATCAGTCCTTGGATGGGAGACTGCCTGGAGCTCCAGGGCATGCATCCTTGAGATACATGATGGAAGAAAAGAGGATGAAATAAATATAATAAAAGAGATTTTTTTTCTCTTGTTGCTGCCTTCATTTTCTCCTGACTCCTCCACTGTTGAAATTTTGATTTTGGCTTCATTGGGCAAGGCGATACAGAATAGTTTGTCGTCCCCCCCCCCATTGCTGTCATAACAGCTTTCTTTGTTTATTTTTTCTGCGACTTTGATTTGATTGGGTTTTTTTTGTGCTTTGTAAACTGCCCTAAAAATGATGTGGAAGCCAGGGGTTTGAAGGAAAAGACAGATGTGGCATCATGTAAGCGTTCTGGAAGGGTGGAAGCATTTGTGGATGTTCTGGGAGAAATGTACATATTTTTGCACATGCAGGGTTCCTATGCACATTCCTCCACGAAGAAAACACAGGCAATGTGTTGTTGGTTGAACTTTGACAATATAATCCATACTCCATATAGGTGGTGGAAGTGTAGTACAGTATGTTGATTGTACTAAATAGGTGTACTCCATAAAGTTATACTGTACTCCATGAGGTTATATTGCATTTAACTCCTTGTCAGTGTTCTTAATACAGACCTGAAGCAAGATTTTTCTTAGTACAAAGGGGAGAGAGAGAGAGGGAGAGACTGGAGGCTTGGTTGTACTCAAGTGACAGTACATAGTTAATCTATTGTAACTAAATCAATACAGCACAGTTGGTATCAGCTCTAAGGACAGTACTGCATATTTCAAGGGGCGTGTGGGGTCCCCTGAATATAGCAGCCTCATTTTTTCTCCTGTATCACGCCCAGCAAGAAAAATGTGTGGCCTGACATCCTTATGCACTGAGTTTTCCTGCTCCATTTCCTTGGTTGCTGTAGCAGAGATGGGGATACTCAAAAAAAGGATTACATAACAGCATGCAATTTCACTTAACTAGATATTATTTTGGAAAATGGAAAACAGAGAAACACAAGGCCTCTGTCTTGCAACATCTAGGTCCATCCTGAAGAGAGTCCTGATGTGGTGTGCTTGTTGGCATGATTCCTTCATATTTTTAACAAATACCTTCATTAATTTAGGGAAAGGGGTACTTCCAGTGGTAGTGCTTGCCTAACAGGTTTCTTGACAAAATCATCCAAATGGCAGAATATTACATTAATGCATTTGAAACAGAGAGAATTCAGATGCACAGCATTTTTATTCAATTATATGAACAAATCAGAGCCATGCAATGTGTACCAGCAAATCAGAACAAGACCCACTTGTATGTATATTTTTAATGATGGTTCTGTGAATGATGGCACAGCTCATATACTCATACATACACATACTCATACATACATACTCATACACATACTCATATACTCATACATATACACATACATATATGTGTATGTGTATGTATGAGTATATACATATACTCATACATATACACATACATATACTCATACACATACTCATACATACACAGCTCATAATAGAGCACGTTCTATTTCATCCCCGAAACCATGCAGTCAACCCGTCAGAAGTGGATGCTCTTACACTCAAGAGAACATTTAGCCCATCAAGTAACTCTGTTTCTATTGCTACTTTTAATTTTAATTTGATTTAATCTTCATCTTCATCCCAACTACAAATATTAATTATATTGATTCTTAAAGTGATGCTAATAATACAGTTGTGGTCTTCAACATATATACCTAATACGTGCTAAAATAGCTGATATTATTTTCCCTCAAATAATTTTTAAAAAGCTACTATTCCACGTTCTTGTTTTCTTTATTAATAGAACACAAATTCATTTTTAGTGTAGCCTTGAAGCTATAATGAGCATTGTTAACATATAACAGCAGTACCCCAGGGTAAAGATTTCAAAGGCAGTCTAACCTCATGGCAGAACTTCTGATGTACTGCAGTGTTGTTAACCCAATAGCAGTTTCACAATCTTTTGAAGAGTCTAGCAGAATGTTCCTGTTCATTGTATAGGTGAGAGTTATAGATGGTTTAAAATGTTGGCTCAGGATTGACAGGATTCTCTTGAGAATTTAAGGTCAACACTGTAACTGTAGATCTAAAATCATAGATGCATAAAATGAGAATGAGGTGGAAGACACCCCATAAAATTAAGGGAGGGGATCCTCAAGACCAAGACTGCCCCTATTAGATTAGTGGAGTGAAAAATTGGGCCACAGCAGAGTTGCCTAGGGAACCCATTCAGCTTAGTAAAAATGCACACCAATCTCACACCTATCGATTTCCAGCCCTTAAATTTTTCTTCTAATGCTGTGAGAGCCCATGAAGGCAGTAGATAAGAGAGTATTTGACTTATACCCACATCGCTACCCATCAAGTTACCCATCGCTAACTCACAGCCTACCCTAAATGGAATAAAAACCACTTGGTTCCACTGAGTGTTTCAGTGGAAGGGTGGGATATAAATATAGTAAGTAAATAAATGAATTTACTTTATTATAAGCCACAGAGTTACCATTCCATTTGGGGGAAGGATTGAACTCTTTTCTAACCTCAACAATTGTCTTTATAGTTAGAGAAAATGTTACTACAATGCAATCCTAGGCATATCTACTCAGACATAAGTCTAACTCAGGGGTGCCCAAACCCCGGCTCTGGGGCCACTTGCAGCCCTCAAGGACTCCCAGTCCGTCCCGCAGGGGACCCCCTGTCTCCAATAAGCTTCTGGCCCTCCGGAGACTTGCTGGAGCCCATGCTGGCCGGACTAAACTGCTCTCAGCATGACGGCCAAGTGTTCAACTTCTTATGTGAGCTGTGGGATAAGGGTTCCCTCCACTGCTTGCTGTTTACGTCTGTGATGCAGCAGCGGCAGAGAAGGAAAGGCCAGTATTGCTTTGTGCAAGGCCTTTTATAGGCCTTAAGTTATTGCAAGACCTTCATTCATTCATATAAGCTCCATCTCTAATATATTCATTTATGTAAATTTATGCAAATTTGAAAATGAAAATTAATTATTTTTTATTCCCGGTCCCCAACACAGTGTCAGAGAGATGATGTGGCCCTCCTGCCACAATGTTTGGACACCCCTGGTCTAACTGATTTGATTAGGACTTACTCCTGAGTAACAGTGTACAGGACAGCTGCACCCCTGGAACTTGTGTTCCAGCAGCACAGCATGCTTTATGGTTGTTGCAAAAGGTGAAGTGTCATAGGGCACAGCTGGACCACCGCCGCAAGCTGCCAGCAGCCGCAACTGTGTACCAGCAACCCCTGGAAAAGCCCCAGTGCTGACGAGTCAGTGCAGAGGTTGGAAGTGGGCAGAACAGGAAGGGGAAGGCACAGGGTAGAGACCGGGGCAGGGAGGGTTTTGTGTCAAGGCTGGGGGTGATATTGGCGGCAGTGATGCCTGCAACATCTGATCCCTGTTTCTGGTCTTGATCCGCCTCCCTGGCTCCACTAGCAAACTCTCTGGTGCAGGTCCATTTGGGCAGCAGAGGCTTCCTCCTGGATGAGAAAGCAAATCCTTCTCTGGGATCGTGCCCCCCCCCCGCCTGCAGGATGCAGCATGCACTTACTCTGGTGGCATGGCTGCATTGCGGGGAGGGGAGGGGGTTAGATAGAATTGGGCTGCTAGTTACCTAAAAATAAGTGTGTTCTACTTGACACCCCATCCACTTCTTTTGTTGTCAGAAGCCTGATTTAAAAAAAAGGGGGGGTGCTATGCAGCTCATGTGTATCTTGTGGCAAACAAGCATGAAGGCCAAGGGCAAGAAAAGCTGATCAGGAGAGTCTGTGCAGCTAGAGGAGGAGCAAGGGAATCCTAAGTTTCAGGCACCAAGTCACCAAAAGAATGCCCAGCTGTGAGCATCTTCCAAAGTCATGATATTTATCTAGTCAGTGCCTGAAAATACATGAAGAAACTGATGAAAATGGGAAGACAGTAGTTTACCAGGTTTCATGAAATGGCAGGAATGCAAAATGAACCTGGGGACTAAGAGCCTTGGTTCTCTTTACAACAATGGTAACAAACTTTCCATGACTAGGTCAATGGGAGCCTAACTTCAATCTTGCATAGTTTACTTTTTCACTAGAATCCTCATGGTCTTAAAACCGTGTCTTAAAATTACTGTATTAATTTTCAAAATTGATTTTCAAATTGTTTCAGTAAAAACAAAATCCAGTATTGATTTTCAAAATCATGCTCTGGATCTCTTAACAGAAGACATAACTAATCTGTTTTAAATCATCCAGTTTATGCCCTCTATTTGAAGAACACAGTAAGTGCTTTTTTGGATTAGAGGCAGATTCTTCCGCAGAAGTGCTGGACCAAGTATCCCAGCAACCAACAAACACTAGCTGGTACACCATAAATTGGCCTGTGGTCCCACCAATAATCAACTTTCTGCCTACCCCCTAATGTATGTTAACCTTGTCCTAGGGAAAAAAACAGGTAAGACCATATTGATTATCAGTTGGCTATGAGCCACATTTCAGTCTCAGGTCCCACCTTTCTTGTGTTTGGTGGCATCACATCTGTGGATACATGGGGCATGTATCACCAAGGTTATATGAAATCATACAATTAAAGATAAAGATAGTCAGTAGCGTCGCTGGGGTTTGCATCACCCAGTATGGGAGGCAAGTGTGTCACCCCCATGATAGATCTCCTCCCATGGAGTGGGCAGAGCAACACCAGGCAGTGCACATAGTGATGCGCCATTGCCCTATCCAGCTGGCTTTTGACATAGCCTTTAATAGAATAGAGATATTTCAACAGGGTTTGTTTGATTGCATTCTGCATGAAATTACACATCAAGTGATAATATGATGGTATTATTCATCACCCAGTGTGGCCCACACCCCCTGCAACCTCCTAGCGATGCCACTGGGCAGTGTGGGAGCAACCACAGAGGAAGTGGCAGCTATACCTCTCCAAATAATGTGTAAACTGATAAACTGCATCCGAGTCTTGGAAGACACTGTAAAGTCCTTGAGAATCTGGCTTAGTTCTGATTTTCCAGTCAGTTTTGCAGAGCGTCACACATCTCCAAATAGTCAGACCCTTCCTTTTTTTCTCTCTCAGCAGACAGACAAAACAAATGACAAAAATTAAATTGGCTTCATATCCACTTATTTAGATACAAAAAGTTCTGCCTTCGCCATTATGAAAGACACCCAAGACATGGCGAATGTACACTTATGGGAAGATGGCAAAATACAGATTGTGTTTCACTGCACTGCTTTGCCATAGAGGCTGTTGGCAGAATCCCTGGAGTATAATATGAATCCAAATTTTGGAGCTCTCAGTTATAGACCTTTGAGTAGACACAGTCCTTTGTTTGATTGCTTGAGGGTGCCATAACTTTTCATTCTCTAAATTGTTGTCAGTTAACCATCTTGATTCACAGCATGCGGTCATTCCAGTGTCCTTTCCTGGTCTTGAGCCAGAAGTTGTCCTGCCCTGGAATGATTAAATTTGAACAGACAGATTCAATAATGTCCAAGTTCAATCTTGTCTAAAAATATTAACATGCTGCACCCCACCCTGCATATTGTACATTTCATTTTGCGTTACAAGGCATGGCAGGTCTGCAAGAAGGATGCCATTGACTAAACAAGGAAGAAGAAACTCAGGCAGTTCTATCACAGTTATGTCTCATCATGGAATTATTTCGTCCAGGATAACGTTTGGCTTTGCATGTAGGTTGCCAACTGACCAGGAAGAAAACACATTTTGGCCCATATTGAGACCTCTGGGTCAGTTGCCTCCATTTTTTGTATAAAAGCCAGAAACTGGGTTTGGTTGCCAGAACTTTTCAAGTATAAGTCAGCCTAATCATTTTTGTGTAGTGTGCATACTTACACTGTTTAGCTAATGCTAGGCTTGTTCAGGTTGTTGAACCTGACCCCATGAGAGACTATAGGGTACACATAGTTCAGTTACAAGCATGGAAGCAACCTTGGTCAGGTGGACTAAGAGGCAAACTCCAACATGCTGCAGAATGATGTTAATTTTAGGGAAAAACTCATAATCCCAACTGCCCAACTGGTTTTGAATGCCTTTTCCAAGCGATAACTGCAATAGTTTTATTTTTTGCAGTGCCCCAGAAAAAGGTACACTACCAAAATACTGTGAGCATGCTAACATTACATATATGTCCAATAAATCTCACATCATTCTGTGCTTCTTGGAGCTTCCTCCTTTTCTTTGCAGGTTGCAAGCTAGAGACGGGTTAGTGGTCTTAAACCCAAGTCTGGAGGTGCAAAGGAAAGACCACATGCCCCCTCTTTAGCAATTATGATGCTTTCTTAGCCCAGAGATCTCATAACTGGAAATGTTGAGGATTGAACCTGAGATCATTGGTATGCACAGCAAGGGCTCATTCACTGAAATATGGGCCCACCTTGCCTTGTGGCTCCCATAAGCTTGACCTTTAGCCTGTCCTGGGAACTGATCAAAGAGCATTTGGAGCAAAAGACATTACTGAGTTAGAACAGCCTTAAATTCTTTGAATCAGATGCATAGAAAGATGTGAGTGTGCATGCATTCATGCATGCATGTGTACACCCAGGCACATAAGACCTTCCTGCATCTCTGAAAGTTATTGGGATCTCTATTTTCCATGCTACCTGGTCACCTTGAAATGCTACTCCAGACTCATCCTTGGAACTTGCGTGCTATTTGTTTAGCATTCCATAGCCTGGTGCCCTCCAACCTTCGTTGCTCCGCTAATGTAAACAGTCAATGTTAAAAGAAGATCACCCAATAACAACAATGGCCAGTTACAGTTGGTAACAATATTGTTTCACGTTTGTCCTTGCTTTGTTTGTTATCCTGCCTAGCTTGGTTGTACTTAGCATTACAATAGAAAACATCTTCAGCGGAGGTGTTTAATTTTGTTCACCTCGTTGTCCTTGAAATGATGAACTATTGCATGTTGCTGATCCATATCCTGTTTTTCTGTATGTTCATTGCCAGCCTTTGTTTGCATCTTCCTTACCTTGGCCTGTGAGTAATTCAGGCAGCAATGTATGTATGTGAATTATCCTGTGTGTTGCTGCTGTGGTACTCCTCAGCATACACTGTTCCTTTCCCCTTCTGTTATGTTGTCCCCCCCCCCCCGAACATATCCATCTTGGGTCACTTCAGGCATTCCATTTATTTTTTTTAGGTATACACAGAATATTGCCTAAAAAAGTAAAGTGTGAATGTGTGACACAGAGATGTTTGCATAGCTGGTCCATCCATAAGGCCAACTGAGAAGACAGATTGGCGGGGGGGCATCTGCCACTCCAGCCCACCACTATCCTCCCTGTCATCCTTCTTTTCTGTGCCATTCCCCTCTTTTGAATCCAAGGAGTAAAGTAGAAGATTGGAGACTGGGGCTCTACCAGGTCAGGGTGGTGGCAGCAGCATTCACCACAAGATGTTGCATGGGGGAGCAGCATTTGTTGCACCTCCTCAGGCCCAGGGGGTCTTAAGTTGACCAAGCGTGTTTGAAAACCCATACACCACACCAAAATGCTCACTAGAGAGTCACAGTTTGCTGTGATACCTTGACATCAGTGGAAAGCCCAGGTGTGTTGCAACATAATGCATGTGCTTTTGTAAATGGGGGCCCTAGAATATAACAGAACTCCTTGCAAGTTCTAAACTTGACTGCAGGTTAAGATTTCAGATAATGAAAATATGGAAATGTAACAGTCCTCCCAAAGAAAGAAGACTGAAATTAGAATTTGAGGGCAATTGCTATATTATGGTGACTACTGTATCATGATGCGTAATGGAACTGTGGGCCAAACTACATGTCTGTGGAAAGGCCAATATTAAGAGAGAGGCATAAAGCAAAAGTGTGTCTTGGGGGGGGGGGGTGATGTGAATTGAGATCACAGCATACCAGAAGGGGCGTAACACTCCCCCCTCCCACTCACACTGTTTTCTTGTAGCTGGCTTCTTTACTTGTATTGGTTCCCAGCACTGATGACCTCTTCTCCTCTCCCCCCATTTTCTGCCTTTTTCCCCTCTTTTGCAGCAGTTGTATGCTGCCCAACTTGCTGCGATGCAAGTGTCCCCCAGTGGGAAAATACCCGGCATCCCCCCAAGCAACATTGGTGCAGCTGTATCACCTACCAGCATCCATACCGACAAGAGCACAACCAGCCCTCCACCCAAAAGCAAGGTACTGTAAGACTGATCTGCCTGATTGTCTCAGAGATGTTGTGTGTTCGTATGATTTCTGCATACACCATTGCAGTATCCTGTGGATGCTTCTATAAAGATGGTTGCAAATGCTCTAGATTTGAATGGGGTGTTGTGGGCTTGATTTCTAGGCAAGGCCTAAGCTCCAGTACCTCTCTTTTTTAAATGAACCCACTGCCTGCTTCTCTCTGGCTGTACCTGTGCTAAACAGTACTTTCATTTCATAATGCTAAGACAAGCTTTCAAGCAATTGAACTTTAGGGTTGAAGCATAAAGCACTCCAGGTTAAGGACCCAATCCTATCCAATTTTCCAGGATCGATGTCACCATGCGAATGGGGCGTGCGCTGCATCCTGTGGTGGGGAAGCAGTCACAGAGACCTCCTCAAGCTATAGGGGGATGTTCCCTTACCTTGGGGCTGCATTTCGGTTGCACCAGTGCTGGAAAGTTGGATAGGATTGGGCCCTAATCATGGCAAACAGCTGAATGACAACCTGATCTTCCCTTCATTCACTGACCTCTAGCCTGCTGCCCACATTCTTTCATTGCCCCACAATGGATTCCTTGAACTGACAGTAGTATCTCAAGTTGTTTGGGTGCAACAGTAAAGAGGTTCAGATTAAAACAGCCAGGCAAATAAATATTACCATTGAACATTCCACCAACTATGTGATCCTAGGACCAAAGTGACTGATCAGGAGCCAGATTCTGCTCTGTTAGCAAATCAGTTTAAGATGGACATGAAAGAACTTTCACAAAGCCTGATTTCCTTTGCTGTGAATGAGCTTTTGTTCAGGAAAATAACTCAACAAACTTCAGGTGGGTTGAACTGATTTTGGGTTGTAATCAGAACACCTGCTAGGTCAAGACTGGCCAATTTAAAAAAAAAATTCAGTAGGTGGATGGAACCTCCCCAACTAAGCTGCTTTGGAGCACGAGTTCCCTCCTCATCCATGACATCCCCATATTCATGTGCACCTTGACTGAGGCTGAAGAACCTGGTGGACATCCTATGGAAGACAAAATGAGAGGATGCTCTGGAGACTTCTGCCTCATGGAAGTCTGGGATATCCTTTCTTTTTGCCTTGGGTGGAGGCCTTGTTCATGCTTCTTTTGGGCTGAGAGGTTGCTCAAAGAGGAATGCTGGCTGTGCTTAGAACCTGGTCTGGGGTAAAGATGAACTGGGAGGGATTGGGGCTTTGAAGAATTGTGTAGGAGGTCAAAGGTGTGTTGTCTATGGCCACCAGTTCGCTTATGTTAGATCATTTCATACTGCGATGCACAGAGGCTGCCTATGTTGGGTATCAATGTTCCCAGATTCAGGCCCTGCTGCCTCCAGTTATAAGAGTATCAGACAATGGAGAAAGGCTTCTGCCTAAGATCTTGGAGAGGTACCATCCCATGTCATGTGTGTTTACATGCAGTTTCCTCCATTCCATTCAGCAACTTGTTGAAGAGATTCCATAGCCTTCCTATCTCAGAGTTCATATGTTTTTACCTGCTTACTGTTACAAAGCACAGCTGTAACTTTGCAGCACTTGTAATCATCCAAAGGTCTTCCATATATATATATATATATATATATATATATATATATATATATATATATATAAGGGGGCCTCCAAAAGGCTGTAAAATTGTGCAGCATGATCTCTCTGAAGCATGCTGTTTTCAATCTGCTGTGTGCCAGTTGGAGGCTCAGAGAGAGAGAGGAGGTGGGGTGAAGGGAAGGGATAATGCTGAGAAATGATAGAGTGGCTGTGACCTCCAAGCTCAAGCTGGAAATCCAAGACATTGATTTCACTTAGCATTCCTGCTGAGAAATCCGGCAGAGTTCAGCTGTAATAAAAGAACAAGATTCTGTTCTAATGGTAATGGCGTATGACAGACATATCACTTTGTCTGTCCTCCACAACACAGGGAGAAGGAGAGGGAGGGAGAGCAAAGAGAGAGAATGAGGGAGGAGGGAAGGGAGCTGAGCTGGAGAAAGGTCACCTGATCCTCCTGTGGAGTTGGGTGAGTCTAGTCCTGAGCTTTGAACTGAGGCACAGCAACACAATTATTTATAATACACAGTGATCCAAATGAACCTTTTCCGGGGTCTCTAATTCAAACAAGACTTTTGAAAGGGGCCCAGAAGAAAACAGGGATTGCTGAGTTGGCTCTGGAAATGAAAAGAGACCAGTTAAATCAGTTGGCAGCTCTCAATATATTTGTGTGTGTGAATATCATTCATTCTGATCTCTGTCCACCAGAATTCATCATAGCCCATGGGTCTGTTCATGGTGCAATGAGAGGCTTGCAGGGATGGGAACGTGGTACCGCAGTGAGACCTGAATCAAGTTCCGAGTCTTTGCCCCCTGCAACTCCAATAGTGCACGAGCTTTAATGGGTGTCCTGTTCTGACTCGCTCCCGCCAAAACTCCCAAGTAATTTTGACCAGAGTCAGTATCTTTTGGGTCAGGCACACCAGGGCATGGACCAAAAGGGACTGGGAGGCATCTGAGTTCGGCAAGCTGGGAGGGGAGCAGGGCAGACTGTGGGAGGGGATAGAAGTGGCAAGCGGGAGAAGGGTTGTGTGGCAGCAGCTGGCAGAATACGATCCTTTGCAGCTCTACCAGGAAGTAGTCCAACTGCCAGTCATTCAATGAGGTAGCTTCTTCCTCCCAGGTAACAGTGGCCAGAGCCATGAGGAACCGCTTCCTGGCTTCTCTGCCTCCTTTTCCCCCCTCCAGCCAGTCCTAAGGCAACAACCCCCTTGGGCTCCTCCTGCCCTCTCTCAACCAGAGGGGAAAAAAGACCACCCATCCTTCATCTAGTGGTCATTAGTTTCTTCAGAGATGGACAAGAGAGCCCACTCCTGCCTTCCTCCCCACCTCCTGCTTCATGCCAAACATTAACCCTTCCCTGTCTCCTGGCTGGAACTTTCCAGCTGCCTCTCGTCCACTCTCTGGCCCCACTGTGTGTTTCACGTGCCAGAAAAAGTAAGCAAGCACACCCAGACACAGACAGACTCAAGTCTGTACATGCAAGGACTTATTTCTGAGTCAATGGCTCAAACTTGAGTTAGTGCCCAAGTCAGTGACACACCTGACTCAAGTGTACACAAGTCAGCAAAAACATGTGTTTTGGTGACTTGGACTCAAGTCACCTGGCTCAGTTTCTCATCCCTGGAGACATGTCAGCTGATTAACTGCTTCAGGTGTAATTAAGTGGATGCTAGGATGCTACATTCTGATTCTCTCCAACATGTCACAGTTAAAAGCTGGCAAGCTTACAGTCCAATCCTATTTGGGTGCACCAATGGCAAACAGATGCTGGGGTGACATCAGTCGTATCCTAGGCCAATCCTGGAAATGCCACACTGGTGCCTTTGCAACAAACGCCAAATGCCACGCCTGTCCTTGCCAAGCAACTCTGGCACAGCCCTTCCTTGTAATACCCACAGCATCAATGGAAACAACACCACTGCCTGTTACCCATGGAGGGGCATCTTGACACCAGCTCGTCATTGCCGTGACATTGCATGTCATTGCTGTGACTTTGGTGCATCATCTTTATGACTTTCACAGCAGTAGGCACCACCATCAACCGTGGAAAGATGCCCCCCCCCACACCACAACACAAGAAGTTACCGTGGCATCAACAGCAAAGGGGCAAAAGAACTTCTAAGAACCCCTGCACCCAGGGTTCAAGTATCCTCATCCCATTTTCACACACAAGCACACACACACATCCAAGGAAAGACTTTTTGAGTAGTATATCAAGGGAACAAAGATTGCACCCTTGGAAGAGGGCAGTCCTGTGAAAGAAACATCCAGGCCTCACCATGGCAAGGATTCAAGCCTATATGAAGACATCCACCAGTTGGCAGGACTCTTGTGCCAGGAGAGGGATTGGAACAATCAAAGGGGCAGCAGCAGCAACAGTCAGGCAAAGCAGGGAAGCGCACGGCATAATGATGCAGTTTGGGAGCCATGAGTTTGTACCCAGCTGGGACTTCCCCTAACCAGCAAAGCGCTCTCTTTTTGCATGACTGACCAGGATCACCCATGGCCTCTCCACCATGGCACATTTAGGCTATGTACATTTAAGCCTTAGAGCACTCCTAAAATGGAGAAAGGAGTGTTTCAACACTGGCACCTTTGATCGCCAGGCAGTATCAGCCTTGTGGAGTGGCCATTTATTTTAGCTACTGGTGACTCTGCCTTTCATTATTGACTCTCAGCCTTCTGGCTAAAATCAAGCGAAACATTCTCTATTAATCTGTTCTCCTTGTGGCACTTCAGTTTCCAGAGTCCAGCTCAAGCCAGTTATCTCAGGGATCTTGAACTTGAAGTACTAGATTTGGTTGTGGCTTCCCATTGTCTTAGCTAGGCCAGGTGATGCCATCCTGTCTCCTGCCATCCTGCCCAGTATTGTCTGTGTTGACTGAGCAGCAGGTGCAAAAGAGAATTTCCTTATCAGCACAGGGGGAAAAAATGACCTGGGTCAGTCATAATAACAAATCATAGCTTGTTGCTCGGAACATAAGACCTGGGCTTTCCCACTTCCTCTGCCCCGCCTCCCTCTTTCTTTTGGGTATGAGGAGATTGAAACCTTCCTTTTCTGGCTTGTAACAAGTTGCAGTTTTCCATTTTGTCCAAAACTTAGAAACTGTTATACAAACCACTATTTCCAGAGTTCATCTAGAAAGGGAAACTTTGGTTTGTAACAACCTGTGATTGGATGCTCTTCGTCTTCTCCCCTTGCCTGAGTCTGAAGATTATGCCAGCTCTTGCTTGTAACAGCAAACCGTGATTTGGCGTTACATCCAAACCAGACAACATGCACAACCTATACGTGCAACAGATTCGTATATAAGTTCGTATTTAAGCTCATTTAAGTCCACTGGTCTATTTTATGGGCAGAGACCAATCTGGAGGTGTAAAGCCTTTTCTCTTTACAGTAAATGTGTCCCTAAATAGTCTTGGTGGTTCTTTGAGATGGAGGTGATTTCATAAAATCACAATAGGCTGAATCTCCATCAAGGAACTGTTAAAGGTGGTTACTGTTGCTTTTCTCAGATGACCTTCAATAATCTGCTGTTTTCCAGAATCTCCATCTGCAAGTCACTGTTTATACTGGCAGAGTGTGAGAAAATATATTAAGGTCTTTCTGCAGAGAGGAGTTGCTCCACCGGAGGCTATTGCAAGGTGTGGACAAGTGGAGAAAGGAAATCTCCCTCCACCTTTTCTCCGTCTGGTAGAACTTCAAAAGTTACTATTCAGTTGTTTGTCAGTTTTCTGAACTTCTATTCAGTAAGTTTTGTTCAAAGTCATCCTTGACAGCAGTTGGAATGATTGCTGGCCCTAAAAGTGCTGAGAACGGTTGGTTGAAACCTGCCAAGGATCATCGTTTAAATCTATGTAAAACTTAAGCACATCACTGGAACCCCTTTAAGACCTTGGCAGCTGCCATGTTGGCAAATGGTTTATCAGTGGTCCTCACTAGTTGTTTGAACATTGGACTGGGCAGGATTGCTTGGCATCCTCCAAGGTACTGTTGTTGTTCTTTTTCCTACGGTAAAGACCAATATGCAGTTTCACTTGCCTAGTAAGATCACAACTCTTTCAAGGTACTGAATAGCACAGAGAGATTTAGTCTTTGGATTCTCAGGGCCCACTGTTTCCTCCACTGTAGGCAGCTGGACCTCTCATGACTGGTTGGACATTATAACAAAGTGCTGGAGGGACAGCTAGATAAAATAGTGAATATCAGTGATTGGATTGCATATATGGCAAACCTTTGCTAAACTCATTTGGGTGAGTTATTTAAGACCCAAGATTCTAGCACTGGGGGAGGAAGGTATTAATCCTTGTGAAAATGATTCTCCCTGAGAAGCTGCTATTTGGAAACCTGTAAGTTTTCTCTAACAGGACAAATAGCTGCTTCTGGGGTCATCAAGAAGACTTCTTCCCTATCGCTTTTGTGCTGGTTCAAAATAGCAGCCCCATCCCAATAGCTTTCAACCAAAATTTAAAGAGGCAGGAGTTTTGCTCACAGATCTCCACTCTCTCATCTAGTCTGACCTTTCTACTGAGAGGAACTATCAGCAGGACTGTTATGAATATTTTATTTATTAGTTTATTAAAATATTTTTACTCTGCCCAGAGGAAAACTCAGAGATTCTACAGTGAAGCTTATAGTTATAGTTAAAAATATACTGTAAAACAATAATAACATCTCAAATGCATGTGATGGGGATACAGATGGGTGGGATAGCATGAAGGGGACCTAGAAGATTTGGCAGTAGGTGAGTGCTGTAGTTGAGAAAGAGTCCCCAGTGCTTCCACAAGATTTTCAGGCAGTATCTTCCTAGGAATTTCACAACACTGGGGTTTCTGGGATAGGACCAAAGCCTTTGTAACTTACACAGCACTGTTATGGAACTGGAATGAGTGAGAGCAGAAAAGGATGAAGTAGACAAAAGAGCTGCTTGGTGGCCAAAATGCAGGAAAGAATACAAAGGGTTGCAGTCCTGCAGTTTCTGGACCCTCAGATAAGGGTGGGAGAAAGAAGATGCAAGGGTGAACCTGATCCACTCCTTGGGTAAAGAGCTCTAAGGCTTTTCGTCATTTCCCAATAAATACATATTTATTATTTCATTTGTTTCTTGGATGTATTTATATCTGACTTTTCTAGTTAAAAAAAAAAAGCAAGTGACTTACAACTTCTATCAAGAAAAACTTAATAACCATAATATCAAAAAAAAGAGAAGCAAATGGAAAGTAGGTAAAAGCAGAGGGACTCAGTTCAAAACTTAAAAGTTAAAAAGGTTTTAACTTGCTGTCACAGAGACATGAGAGTTAATACCTTCCAAACCTGTCTGGGGAAAGAATGCAGCTGGGAAGCTGAACAAGTCCTCTTGCTGGTCACCACACACCTGTCATTAGCAGAGGCACCTGTAACAGAGCCTCCAAAGCAGATCTTAAAAGCTGGACTGGCTCATACAAGAGCAGGTGATCCCTCAGGTATCCTGGCTACAAACCATTGATGGCTTCAGAGGTGAAAAATGAACCAGAAATTTGAAACACATCAGTAACTAGTTGAGAGTACAGTCTTTGCATTGTTTATTCTATAGAAGCTATAACTGAGTTCATCAGATGGGAAATTATATTGATAGCTATGTGTGTTCCTTTCCATTGATACTGATGGACTTTGGGTTGCACCTTTTAACAGAGCAGAGGAACAGTATATCAGTTGTGTTGTCCTGTGCTGTGTCATTGTCCTCCCTTATACTTTCATCTTATATAGATGCAGGCAGCATTTATTCATCTGTAAGGTAAAGATTATGACCACCCAGAGTGCCCTCTCAAGATTTCTCAGGTCCCAGATGAATTTACAGTGTAACCTGTGACGTTAGCCGTCTCTTGATATTTCACAAGGTGTAACACATTATCCAAAGCTTGTGTAAAATGTAGCTAAAGCTGCCATTTCCCTGCTACTGTCCATTTAACCTTGTTATGACCCCAGCCTTTCACCCAAGTCCCCATCAATAGCAGCAGCACACAGATGGTTAAAATCAATTTTTTTTCTTCTTCTTTTCAAAGTCTCCTGGTAAGGGGTGTTACTATTTGCTCAGCTGTAGTACTTGGGAGATGCAGCAAGAAAATGAAAATATAATTCAGGCAAGTGACAAACACCACTTACTATCTGGTCCTACACAAGCTTATATTTTTGAGCACAATAACTTTTCAGACATTGGTTTGCATCCTTAAGCCATGGAGGATCAAATGTGTACCATAGTCTTTCGAGACTGAAGGTTGCCAACCAGATAAAACAGATATGAATCCTTTTAACTAGTGTCACAATCCACCTGGAAAGGGCCATCAACTAAACTAGAAAAAGAGATTTGCAAGGGAGGAACACCCTCATGCAGAGAGGTCTTGTTGGTAGAACTTTTGAAATTACCAGGGACTCCATGTCAGACTTTGGAAGGGATAGAAGATGTTGGTGGGGAGGGGGAGCAGGATTCACAGCCAGGTTTAAAGGTCTGGGTCAAGGCTGATGGTCTGGAGAGGAGCTGAGAAGCTCAATTTGTGCCTGACTAACAAATTGCTCCTACTGAGGAGTTGAACCAGTCAGCAGTTGTAGTGGAGCCAGAGGGAATGCTGTTGACCCCTTGTGAAAATAAGAAGCTGCCTTCTGCAGAATCAAGCCTTGGTTTATCTTGTCTAGTGCTGTCTGCTCTGACAGGTATCAGCTGTCCAAGATCTCAAGCAGAGATAAGATTTTCCCCCCTTGCTGTGTGAGTGCCTTCAAGCAAGATCCTTGCCTGAACCTATATCTTTCCACAGGCAAAGCATGTGCTCTGCCACATGATTCCTCCACTGAGCTGTTACTTGCCACATTCTGCAATATATGGTAGTGGCACTGAGGCTCAGCACAAGAAGAGCTGCAGAGATCTCTCTGCTAGAAAATTGCCATGATGGTGGACGGATCTGGCCCCACCATTGTCACATTAACACCCCAATCCTATGCATGTCTACTCAGAGGTAAGTCCCATTATAGTCAATGGGGCTTACTCCCAGGTAAATGTGGATAGGATTGCAGCCTTAAGGTTGCAATCCTAACCACACTTTCCTGGGAATCAGTCCCATTGATCACAGTAGGCCTACTACTGAGTATAGCTGTAGTGGACCTGAGTAAACTTAGGATTGCTCTGTTATAGTTTTAATAATTGCACATCCTGGTTCAAGATTGAAGGAGGAAAGGACAGGACTGCAGTGAGGCAAGATGTCAGAGGAGGAACAGCTCTAACCTCCTGTTACTAAAGTTCAAGAATGACTTGACATTCAACAATGTTGAATATTAAGATCATTGGGATGAGCCCATATGAAGGCAGCTCGGGAGAAATGGGAGCTACATTTGCTGAACAGATTGGCAGAGGCAGAAGATGCACTCCTAGCCTCAGCGTGATTTCATCAGATGACCTTGTACTAGTTGCTACTGGCTGCCTCACTTCCCCATCTATAAATCAGAAAATAGTGATCTAGCTCTTAGGACATTTGTGATGTGGAAAACAGTGGGGGAAATGTGAGCGCTTCTACGGAGCTTTTGGGATAGGAAAGGATATGAATCAAAGACCTCCATAGATTGTGTCTACTCATGTGTCCCTGATGGTGTATTTAGCATACCACACAAACAGCACGTCTTCCCAACCTGGGTATTGCTTCTGTGGCTGGCTGAACACAGGGAAGCGGTATGGCTGGAGGCCCTGAGAAGGACCCAGGCCAATCTGGGAGCAACCACAGAGTCGGAAGCATATATACTGTACATGATGGTACACATAAAGTGAGATACAGTGGATCCAATATGTTGTAATGGCCAGAGTGTTGAAGATGACTGCTGGAAATGCTAGGGCACAAGCCTAACCATCCTATTTTGTTCAATGGAACTTACTCTCAGGAAAATGTGGTTAGGATTGCAGCCTTAATCCTGCATCTTGACACCCCAGCCTGAGGTGCTCTGCCTTTGTCCCTTTAAGGGGCGGGAAAGGGGGGATGCAGCAATGCAATCCCCAGGATCTTGCCATTAACAGGGGCTTCACTTCTCTCACCACCAGCAGCAGTAGCCTCCAGGGGTGCAGAGAGCCCTGTGGAAGCCTTTGCAGGGTTCCACAAGCCTCAGAAATTTAAAAGTAAAGATTGCAACCCACTTCCAATTTTGTGTCTGAAAACCAGAAGTGGGTTGCAAGCTTTATTTTTAGATTTTCCAAGTCTAGGGGAGCCCTGCAGAAACTTCTGCGGGGTTTTCCACACCCCTGGGAGGCTGCTTCTGGTTAGTGAAACAAACCCCCTGTTGCTGCTGGTAGCAGTGTGATCTTACGGATCACGTTGCTGCATTCCCCTCTCCCCTGCAAAGACTTACTGCAGCTCCCAAACTCCCAGAGAGTTTGGGAACTGCTGTCTTACAGGGTGGCCTTTGCCAATTGATTGTCTCTCAGGCTATTCCATGGGATTGCTTAGCATATGGTGTTTTAGAGTGAGAAAGATCACCAGGCCCTCTAGCCTGGCACTGTCTATTCTGATGAGCAGCAGTTCTCCCAAGTCAGAAATGCCTGTCCCAGCCAGCTACCCAAGATCCTTTTCCCTGGAGGTAGCTCAGAATAAAACTGGAACTTACTGGGTGTAAGATACATGCTTGCCCATTGAGCCACTGACCCTATCCAGATAAGACTGTATAAAGTCTTTGAAAGCAAGTTCCTGTATACTGGAATTCTAAGTTTCACTGAAAGTATAGCCTGACTTAAGAGAGAGTGGATCTACTGGGCATCAAAACGCAATTTTGTGCATAAAGCAAGCAGAGGAAGAATATCATTTTATAGCACATATACTGGACAACAAGCCAAAACCTCACAATTTTTATAGCCATTACGATAGCAAAGAGTGTTGCTGTATCCAGCTGGCCAGAAATTCCTATCTGGGTCATAAAAGTGTAACTGTAGGGCAGCATGAAATCTCCAACAAAACTGATGGGCTCGTTGTTGTTTGTCCTTTGCCAGCAATTTTTACTCTTTTTGGGATGCTACTGAATTTCTCTCTTGCCAAAATTCACAATGGAACGCATGAATTTGATAAGATAAGGACATGTCTGCAGATTCCATGCATTTTGTATGCTTGCAGAAAAAAAACCATCTTTAAATGCACAATGTGCAACATTTTACCAAGTTATATGTTTGTTTAGAAAAAAATTTAAATTTAAAATTTAAATTTTTTATTTTTTTTCTTTGTGTATTTAAACCGCCTGGATAGTTGGGTGGGTCTGACTGAAACAGTAGAATGTAAATCAAAGGAAACTGTGTGAAGTTTGGGTGGAATGGAACAGAGCGTTCTGTCCATCCATACTCTTTATTGAGCTGAAACAAATTTGGGGACAAAAAAATTTTGCCAGCTCAATTTTGCTTGCATGTATTAAAATGTTTATGCATTTAGTTTTGAATTGGTTCCAGTATTCCCAAGTACAATAACAATTAGATGTAATTTAAGGGGAAAAAATTAAGGAATAACATTGTTGACCGTAACATGCAGATAATTTATAGCCCAATCCTTCCCGGCACTCTCTGGAGCAGTAGCGCCATAATTCCATCCCCTTCCCCCAGGGAAAACTCCAAGCCCTGCAATGGGGCTTCTCAGGTCTGCACCGCTATTTTGCCAGTGCAGACATGAGACACTCCATGTCAGGCTTTTCAGCCCAACACAGAGTTCAGAATATGGCAGAACAGAGCTCTGCTGGTCCCACTGCCTCCTGCTGCCCCACCTTCCGCCTTCCCCCTGCCCCCTGAGAGGCAGCATCATAGCCCGGCAGTTTCACTTACCCCCAATGGTGGCGCATTCTCCTACTGCTGTCACTGGGTCTGGTGCCTAACTGGTGTGGGCCCAGCACCAGAGCTCCCTACTCTCCCGGTGCTGTAAATGTGCTTTATGGCACATTTACGGCACTCAGTGCTGGTGCCAGGGCTCAGCACCTGCAAGTTTAGGATCGGGCCCTTAGTTTTTTTGCCTAAAAATGCATCAACAACTGTTGAGATTTCTGCAGTTTAGAAATATCCCTCAAGGCCAAATTCCAAAAGCAAAACTTAGAAAGGTTAGAAATTCAGAAGAACAAAAATCTTGAATTTCAAAGAGATGCATGATTTGATTTCAACTGAAAATATGACATGTTATTTTAAATGTAATGTGAGTTGTGTATTTTATTAATAATGTGTGAGGGAGGGGCAAAATATGGCAAAACAATGGTGGGGTAAGGGGTTTTAGTGCTTTGTCCCACTCTGGTTTCAAACCCAATTGTACTGTCCAATGCACTATTTTTATTTGATAAGGAGCTTCCATTGGCATTCAATAGAAATCAAACAACCCACCAGGCCATGTTGTGCATATAGCATAATGTATAGTTCGGCCTTCAAGCCGTTCAAGTGTGGAGTTAGAGGGAAGAACTTGGATGGAAGGAGATACGTTTAAATATTACAGCATAAAGTTATGTGAGGGGGAGGCAAAGCCACAACAAACTGTGCAGGCAAAGAAAAAAATGTTTGTATTGGGTGTAGAAGCCATTGTAGAGATATGATGAGTGGAGTAGCACCAGCCAAAGATTGCAGATCTCTGGATAGAGGCAAGGCAAGGAGAGAAGAGATATGTAGCAAATGGGTTTGCACAGACTTCCAGCTGACATGCTGCAAAATGACGAACCGCATCATGCATCTGTCAGTCCTGTTGCATTACATGATTTTGTGCAAACATGACACCGCTGGAGTTGTAGTGACAGATGAGACTCAACATGACATATCCATGGGAAAATTGGCACAAAAGGCTCCCTAAAGTATCTGCGAAGATTCTTTCCCCCCATTCCTTACAAATATTTTACGGTGGAAAAAAATATGTCAAAGGGGGGGGGGATGGAGGAATGTGGCATCATAAATTCATTGTGCAGTATGAAGGAAAGAGTTATTTAGAAATT
The DNA here is from genome assembly GCF_035046505.1 of Tiliqua scincoides. Classification (NCBI taxonomy): domain Eukaryota; kingdom Metazoa; phylum Chordata; class Lepidosauria; order Squamata; family Scincidae; genus Tiliqua; species Tiliqua scincoides. The sequence continues at coordinate 35,837,770 of NC_089827.1, read as the reverse complement.
AATATTTTTAACATTCTAGTAAGTGATCTATTTGATGGTTAAAGCACATCTCTGTGGTCATTTCTTGATTTCACTTCTCCACCCCAACCCCACAATAGTGCTGAATAAATCCTTAGATTCAGAAAAGTAAAACATTTTCAAAAACATCCCGTGATGACCAAACTAGAGGATTTGGAGAGGGAAGGCGGTAGATGATACAAAGGTGCTTAATTTCCTCAGTTGTCCCCAAGGCTCTTATCTCCTATCTACAGCACACTCACCTCTGGGAGCCTCAGCAGGGGTGAAGAGACTGGAGAATTAATGCACAGTAGAAGTGTTGGCTGAGGAAAGGGTTAAGTGTGTCTTCCATTTTTTTCTCCAGGTTGTGCACTTCCCTCTTGCCCCGCTCTTTAGAGAGTATCCGCATGGCGTAGTTGTTAGAGTATTGGATGTACCTGCAGTTGTCCTGACCAAGGCCTCTGAGAGGCAGGTACAGGGAGTACATCGTACCTGGACACAGGGTCAAAAAGGGGGCGGGGGGGCAAAGTGCACCAAAACAGAGGGCACAGGAACCAAATTCACATTTGAAGAGAGAACGGAAGGGACCCAAAAGAAAATTTGAACCCCTGATAAAATTCCTCTAAGGGCCAAATCCCATCCAACTTTCCATCACTGATGCAGCTGTGCCAATGGGGCATGTGCTGCATCCTTTGGTGAGGGGCAGTCATGGTGGCCTCCTCAAGGTAAGAGAATGTTTGTTCCCTTATCTCAGAGCTGCACTGCTGCATCTGCATCCGCACTGGAAAGTTGGATAGGATTTGGCCCTTAGCCCAGCGGCTCCTGGCAGGCGGAGGGCGGGAAGATGGCGGGGAGGAGACATGACAGGGAGGTGGGAAGCAGGGTGAGGGTGGAGGGAGGCGTGACGAGGGAAGGAGGAAGCAGGACCGGTGGAGCTCCGCTCCACTGGATCCTGAGCGTTCATGTGGGGTTTGTCACCTGACACAAATGCTTTTACCTCTGTGATGAATCTAATAGCCCCATTGTGGGGCCACTTCCCTTACCTGAGGGAAGGTGACGAAAAGTCCCCTTCTCCTGAGGTGCCACCCACGGCTTCCCGAGGCGTGCAGGATGAGGCGGAAACCATTTTCTGTGCCCCTGCAGCCGCACACCCTGGGAACAGGATCGGGCTGCCTGTCCTGAGCACCTACATTACCTTGCTCATTGCAGTTAAACTTGGGGTCATATCATGCTTGACAGAGGGCAGAATTTGCAATGCTGGAATGTCAGAGTTGCACCACACCATTTCTGGCTCCAGTTTATTAGAGAGGAGCTTGAGTTGGGCCAGCTTCTTAACAATGTAGCTCAGCATGAAATAATTGAGAAGGGAAGCCTGCTAAGCAAGATGCAACCTAACAAGTTGCTGCAGTTCCTAATTGGAATAACAAAATGTTGTGATACTCTGGAAGATGGCCTCCCACTCATTTATTCATTGAGGGCAATCAGCAATGATTGGAATTAGCATGTGAAGGCATTTACTAGCAACAGTGAGCAAACTAGTGTAGTGTAGTGGTTATGAACAAGAGCTGGAAGTCTTCCTGTTCAAATGCCATTCATCCATAACTGGATGGGGTGACCTTATGCACCTACCCCCAGCTTCAGTTCTATCTGTAATGCAGCCATTGGTCTCTTCCATAGCTGAGTGGTGAGCTGGCTTTGCTCATTCATGTCATGGTGACCTTCAGATTCTATGAGATTATGGCAGCGTGTTGTCCCTGGAATTGTCTTGGAACAGTGCTCAGAAGCTCATTCCAAGTATGACTGCTAGATTTTGGACTGGAGATAATTGTCTGGCTTCAAGTTCAGGCTGCAGGGTGCTGAGTCGAGGACCTGGTCTGAATGTTGGGGTGGAGAAAGCAGATTGGGGTCCTGGGGGCAGAGACAGGGGCATAATAAAGGTTGACCTGCTAATGAAGCCACACACCCCCCCCAGTGAATGCTGGAGTCTGTGGTGGCACCTAGGCAGGGACTGCAGCCACCACCTCCTTGGCCAGCCCATACTTGTCCGCTGGTGATGAAAACTGCCTCATACTAGGTAGCTCCTCCAGCTATTGCTGCTGGTCCTCCCTCCCTCTCTGTCTGCAGCCAACACCTCCCCAGCTTCCTCCATATTCTCCTGGTGGCAGTGGCAAAAGAAGCTCCTGCCTCCAATCCTGTTGCCTCCTCCAGCACCAGGAGCCAGAAGGCAGGAGCAGTTGCCTTTGCTGCCATTCCTCTTTCCATCTCGGTTGGGTGAACCATTGCTTAAACTCAGGATACTGCTGTTCTTCATATAAAATTTTAGGCCAGTTTAGAGGTTGAATACCAAAGAAATGCAAAATACAACTAACTTTTATTCCAGTTTAACTGGCAGTGTAACTTCCCCCAAAGAGTTCTGGGAACTGTCATTTGATAAAGGTGCTAGAAGTTTTGTTAATGTCTCTAACTACCTTCAAATGAAGGAGGAAACCTGCTCCTAGATTTTCTCAGGAAGACAGAATGACTCTTCCCGCCAGTTCAGGTCTGTGGAGATGCTATGCCCTCCCCCATGATCTGCCAGGTGAAAGTGCTGGTCTCAGTGGCTACCTTAAATAACAAAGAACCAGCTCTCCAAGAGATGAAAAATCTAAGTTACTTTATGTGACATAAAACTGTCCTTAAATGGCACAGTATATTAAGAGTCAAACAACTTCATGGAATTTTTTTTCCCCAAGGGACATTGGTTACCCTTAGGATTTTGCCAGTGAGACAATGACAGTCTTAATGTTTGCATTGGGGTTATCATTAAAATAAAAGGCTATCTGAAGATGTCAACTACAAATCATCAAGAAATAGCCCATGGCTAGCATTTGACGCAATTGAGTCTATTTGAAGTGGGCCAGGGCTGGACTGGGAGGGCCTTTGGCCAAGCCACGAGGAGGTTTAAAGGTCTCTCATCCTAAAGGTCTCTCTCATCATCCTGCTGCTTTCCATATTTTGAGTTTTTTGCTTCTGGGAGGTGGCTGTGTACTCTGAGTGATGGCAATGCATTTGGAAGTGTTCTTAAATCAACATTTGCCTTAGTTCGGAAAAGGATACATGAACCATAAGTTCATGATGGAGAATTTGTTTTTGAGACAATACCTTTATTTGGGGGTTGGGGTGGGAAGGTATTTCAGTGTTTTTCTAACTTTATTCTGCAGCCATTCTCTACACTTCTGTTTCTTCATTTTTTTTTTCTAGTCAAACAAGGATACAACACAAACAGATACATAAAATCATTTCTTATTGGATACCAAGAAAATTTGTACTTTCTGAAATACTGGGCGTCCTAGTAGGCCATATGGCTCCCATTGAGAATGGCTGTTCTAGATTAAGAAAGGCATGTCTCTAGGGTGTACCATAGAACCCTGCTAGAGTGTGAATGTGGCAGCTGGAAAACACTAAGTCCGGACTAAGTTTCAGCTCTGGTGATGTTTCAGGGAGTCATGTGACTTCTGTTGATTTACATTGAGCTTTGGTCATACTGGGTGTCAAAACATGACTACAGCAGGATGTAATGAGATCAAAAAACCATGACAGCAGTTGCATGCTGTTAGAGCCACAACTTGGCCTGGTTTGAGCGTTTTCTCTGGGTGCCTTGTGACTTGACCCACAGAAAAATGGCAAAGCTACGTGATTGCTTGTGAGGTCGCTCTGCTCTTTTTCAAATATATTCTGATTTTGGTAGATTATGTTCAAACAGGACATTAGTTTAATGGCCTGGATATGCTTCCAGCACAGATGAAAGGAAAAAGGTGCTGATAACACAGGCCTATAAAACTGAGGGTCAGAAAAGTTTTTCCCAAACTTTTTGGTGGTTTGATATGAATTTGGGGTGCCGATTTCAAAAATGGCATCCGTTTTGCCCGATCACGTCCAGTTTTGGAGATATAGTTTAGCCTCATTAGTGAATGGTTCAAGCAGCCTCCTCATGAGGAAGCCATGGTGTAGGCTTCCTCATGAGGAAGCTGCTTGAACCATTCACTAAAGAGGCTATGCTGTGTCTCCAAAACTAGACGTGATTGGGCAAAACGTGATTGTCATTTTTGGAATCGGCACTGCAATATACCCAGGAATTGGTGTAATGTTTACAGAAGCAAAGTGTGTGTGGGCCTGTGTTATCAATACATAATAACAATCATTATTGTTATTCTATTAATAGTGTCCCATTTCAAAAAATATGATCTAAGTGTCATATAAAACAGTAATATATTAATACAGTAAAAGCAATCATACAAAATACAACAATAACCATAAACACCATTAAGACCAGCACGATATAATTGAAAACATGGCAGATAATTGAAAAGCAGTGGTCACACCACAGTCCCCTTTTGGAATAAAAATTTTTGAAGCCTATCTAAGAGCAAGATTACAGGGAACTTCTCAGATCTGGGGAGGGCCTTCCACAACCATGTGTCAATCAAATATATCATAAATTTATTCTGTTGATGTGCTCCGTTTACTTTGACCATTCTTTCCTATTTTTTTTAATTTTCCACCTTAGCTCTGCAGTGATGTGGCTCTCACCAACACTAAAGAACGCAACAGAGCCTCCTCTTATGTGAAGCTTCAGTTGTATTTACCTTTAACATACGGGATTAGGACAAGATACCTGTTTTTGATTGATAACCCCCAGACGCAACAGGCATACTCAACAGCTAGATGTAATATATTCCTGTCAAACATCCTCAAAGGTAGATTTGAAGTTCTGGGAAATGGGGCTAAATGTTGTGCAGGTAATGCGAAGGACCTCGAGACTCTGCGCCATATACTTTTGCATTGCCCTTGGTACAATGATCTGCGACAATCATATCTATATCTGTATTTCCGTCGGCTTTCCATGGATTTGGAAACAGATACTATTTGTGCCTTGTTAGCAGCCAAGGGTGAGGCATTCGTGCGTTCAATAGCGAACTATTTACAATTAGTTATCCAAAGGCAGAGAGTAATGATTAGATCTCAGGAGGCTATTTTAGAATCTGAGGTGTAGCCTATATTGTAAAATATTAGTGTTAAAAGATAGAATGCACGACTTGCTTGAGCCTCCCATATGGTGATGGTTTCTGTTTGTGTTTTGAATATGTATGTAAATATTTATTATATGCCAATGAAAGTCTGGTAGAGTAAAGCTTTGAGTTGTCCGCAGTGCTCTCTCTGACTCTTATTTATACTCCCTGAATTAGGGATTTTGTGCACCTTATCTTGCTTCTCTTATGCATGGCAGGACGAATGGGTCTGTGTTGCTGTCATGTGCCTTCTTTTGGAAATTAATTCCTTTTGTAGGGTGGGGCAGAGGTGGTGAGGTGCTTCTAGCATGTGTGTCATTTGCATCTGAGAGAAGGTGGCAGACTGATCAACCATGGCTTCTGTTTTCTTCTTTTCCTTAAAATGTAAATAATGTGTAATGTTCTGTAGTTTGGGGTGGGGGCTTTTCTGGTTTCTTTTCACACTCCTTCCTTGTATTAGGAGGATTCTTTTTTTTGTTTCTCCTCCCCAGCTCTTTATTAAGTCAATATCAACTGGCAAAGAGGAAGTAAGTGTGTAGACCTTATTTAGAACATGGCCCAATTTCATTGAAAGTGAAACAACCTTTTACTGAAAAATGCCCAGGGCAAGTTAGAAGAGAAAATACTTAGTGTTTTTTCCATACTGTTTTTGCTAAGTGCTCCTCTATGGAGAACTCGTGCAAGGAAAGCACCCTACAGGTAGACCACAGCTGCGATACAAGGACATCTGCAAGAGGGATCTGAAGGCCTTAGGAGTGGACCTCAACAAGTGGGAAACCCTGGCCTCTGAGCGGCCCGCTTGGAGGCAGGCTGTGCAGCATGGCCTTTCCCAGTTTGAAGAGACACTTGGCCAACAATCTGAGGCAAAGAGGCAAAGAAGGAAGGCCCATAGCCAGGGACACAGACCAGGGACAGACTGCACTTGCTCCCAGTGTGAAAGGGATTGTCACTCCCGAATCGGCCTTTTCAGCCACACTAGACGCTGTTCCAGAACCACCTTTCAGAGCGCGATACCAGAGTCTTTCGAGACTGAAGGTTGCCAACAACAAAGCACATGACATATTATTGTCTCAGTCATATCTGCAAATCCTGAAATCATGCCTATATTGTTCCAGTCAGTATTAAAGATCAAATTAGGTGGGATAGGTTTAGGCTAAAAGAGAAACAGAAGAAGAGCCATGCTGAAAGAAATCAAGACCCATCTTGCTCAGCATTCCCACAGTGGCCAATTGAACACCTTGAGGATCCTGCTAATCAATTCTGTGCGCCCCCCCATGGTATAGGTCCACACGAGCAGCAGGAAGAGATAGTGGGCAAGGACTTTTGAACCAGCTGTAGAACTGCCCAGCAGGCAGTGGAATTGCAAGGTTTAGCAAGGAAGCCATCCCTGTGGAACTAGAGGAGAGACAGTCAAGAGGGTTTTATAGGGGACACTGCTGCTTCACTGCTTCTGGGTGTCAGCCAAACCTAAAGCAAGCATTGTGCTTGCTCACTTCCTCCCCATGAATAGGGCTTATGGGGGAATGCTTCGGGAAGCCCAATGGGGGCTACATTGCTTATTCAAAAGTTCTACATGGACCTGCTGTTGCCCTTAGGATGGTGAAGTTTAGTCCAAAGTTGGTGCAGGGCTCTGATGAGGGCATTGGGTCCTTTGATAATGCAGCCTCCTTAGGGATTGCTTTGCTGGATCCCTGAGATCCAAGACTATGCTGGGGCCCACAGTGGGGTCCTGTTCCTGCTCTTTGGAACTGGTCTAACTGGGCTCAGAGTTTAGGCATAGGTGGGTCCGGACTCAACGTTATGGAACAGAGGAGGAGAGCAGGGCGAAGTTGAAAGAGACCATAAGGATTGAGAAGAGCCCTCCTGGAGTAGACCAAAGGTCCTTCTAGTCTAGCATCCTTCTTCCTACAGTGGCAAGCCAGATGGCTCTGGGAAACTCACACGCAGAACTTGGAGGCAATCTGCCGCTCCCAGAGCTGCTTTCCAGCAGCTCCTCTTCTGGCGAATGTCCTTTCAGTGTGAACCTCTGCAATGAACATGTTCCCTGGTTGGGGCTAGTGAAAGAAAACCAGGGACAAAACCTTTTGGAAGACTCCTGCTTGACAAATCCCCTCCTTGGTCACTGACTTCTAATAACATATACCATCTCTCTGGAAATGTCCCAGAGAGGCAAACTATCCAACCATCCTGATCACTGCTGTGCATCCTATACATCCTGTATATCGACTGACCTGACAATAGTCTCTGTGTCTGATGCTGCAATTTCCTTCCTTTGTGACAATGAAAAAGGCACTCTTTAAACTGGGTGGTTGGGTCATCTTTATTTGCAGTGTGGGGATAATGATGTTGCACTGAGAGTTAATTAATTAATGAGTGTCACTGGAGCTTTGTCAATTACTGTTATTTGCATTGAACGCGTCCTTTTCAACAGGGGCATGTTGAGAAGAAGTGTTCCTTTTGAAGGGGGGCATCTCCCTCGCATTTTAATCTGTACGTGTGTCTTACCTTTTGTGTACTGTTGCATTGTGTTCAAAGCAAAGTAAGGAATTGGCTCCTTGCCTTCCCTAGGGATTTGCAGATACTGTGTTGATCTCTGCTGATCTGGCGCTAAGTCACTCATTTCCTATTTAGCAGCTAGCTTGAACCTATTTATGGAGACAGCAACCAGGGAAAGCAAAGTGGGACTAGCTAGCATGGAAGCAAAGCAGCCATGTTGTAGGAAACCCAGCTGAACAATGCTCTGCTTATGTAGAAGTCACCTAGATGGTCCATATAATGTGCCACCAGTGGGGATGAATCCCTAAAATGGGAGGTGCCAGTTCTCATTTGTCTCAGCTTACCTGTTGAAAAGTGATTTGGGGCCATTTTCTGCACTTGCAGATAGATTTACGTTGTTTCAGTACTCTACTTTGTAGTATCACGTTCCTTCTTGTGTGGAACATGTTCCTAACTGTGTCTGGTCCCTTTAGTCTACCCTGCAGTCTAATCCTAGTGGCTGTGGAAAACTCATGTGCTTCTGTTAATAATGTCACAATACAACATGGTGATAATGTTTGTACCTGCCCTTTTATCAGCCACCTTGAGTCCCTTGGGGAGAAAGGCGGGTTATAAATGCTGTAAATAAATTAAGATCAGTAAAACATCATCCATCATGGATCCTTGTAACCAAGATCCCATGGGGGCCATGGCAAATCACAGAATAGATGGTGCTTCTGAAAGTGATTAATCCTCTACACCAGTTGTTCCCAAACTTTTTAGCACTGGGACCCACTTTTTTAAAAATGATACTCTATCAGGACCCACCTAGGTTTACCGGACTTTTAAAAAAGGAGATCTAGAAGGAAATAATATTATGTATTTTTTATGTTTATAATAATCAGAAAAAAGATGCTCAAACTTTTATCTCCCTATATTTACACATGTTTGCAAACTGAAGGAGCTGAGCTCTTTGCAGGGTACTTAGCAGCTGCAGTATCTGTAGCTTTTTGCATTTGTATCTGTAGATTTTTGAACCCTGCAGATGCCTAATCTTGTCTGATCTTGGAAGCTAAGCAGGTTCAGGCCTGGTTAGTACTTGGATGGGAGACCGCCTGGGAATACTGGGTGCTGTAGGCTTATACCATTCCGTCTGATCTGGTCCGGAGATAGATGCCTTCTGTTGTAGTTCCAAAGGCCTGCTTCAGCAGGACAACAAAGAAGATCCCAAACAAGGTTGGTGCAAGAACACAGCCCTGCTTCACGCCGCTTCGGATGTCAAAGGGGTCTGATGTAGAGCCATCAAAGACAACAGTGCCCTTCATGTCCTTGTGGAAGGATCTGATGATGCTGAGGAGCCTGGGTGGACATCCAATCTTGGGGAGAATCTTGAAGAGGCCATCCCTGCTGACCAGGTCGAAAGCCTTCGTGAGATCTATGAAGGCTATAAAGAGTGGCTGTCGTTGTTCCCTGCATTTCTCCTGCAGTTGTCTAAGGGAGAATACCATATCAGTGGTGGACCTGTTGGCTCGGAATCCACACTGTGATTCTGGATAAATGCTCTCTGCAAGTACCTGGAGCCTCTTTATTGCAACTCGGGCAAACAACTTTCCTACAACGCTAAGGAGAGAGATGCCACGGTAGTTGTTGCAGTCACCCCTGTCGCCTTTGTTCTTGTACAGCGTGATGATGTTTGCATCCCTCATGTCTTGATCAGACGGAAAGCTCTTCAACCTCTCCAGACTGAGAGCAAAGTCCAAAGTCCAGCTGAAATGTCTGCGTGACTTCCTCTTTGCCGACGATGCAGCTATCACTACCCACTCTGCCAAAGATCTCCAGCAGCTCATGGATCGTTTTAGCAAGGCCTGCCAAGATTTTGGACTGACAATCAGCCTGAAGAAAACACAGGTCATGGTTCAGGATGTGGACTCACCTCCCTGCATTACAATCTCTGCGCATGAACTGGAGGTTGTCCATGACTTTGTGTACCTTGGCTCAACGATCTCCGACACTCTTTCTCTCGATACCGAGCTAAACAAACGCATCGGTAAAGCAGCTACCACGTTTTCCAGACTCACAAAGAGAGTCTGGTCCAACAAGAAGCTGACGGAACATACCAAAATCCAGGTCTACAGAGCTTGCGTCCTGAGTACACTTCTGTACTGCAGCGAGTCATGGACTCTTCACTCACAACAGGAGAGGAAACTGAATGCTTTCCACATGCGCTGCCTCCGACGTATTCTCGGCATCACCTGGCAGGACAAAGTTCCAAACAACACAGTCCTGGAATGTGCTGGAATCCCTAGCATTTATGCACTACTGAAACAGAGACACCTGCGTTGGCTCGGTCATGTCGTGAGAATGGATGATGGCCGGATCCCAAAGGATCTCCTCTATGAAGAACTCGTGCAAGGAAAGCGCCCTACAGGTAGACCACAGCTGGGATACAAGGACATCTGCAAGAGGGATCTGAAGGCCTTAGGAGTGGACCTCAACAAGTGGGAAACCCTGGCCTCTGAGCGGCTCGCTTGGAGGCAGGCTGAGCAACATGGCCTTTCCCAGTTTGAAGAGACACTTGGCCAACAGTCTGAGGCTAAGAGGCAAAGAAGGAAGGCCCATAGCCAGGGAGACAGGCCAGGGACAGACTGCACTTGCTCCCATTGTGGAAGGGATTGTCACTCCCGAATCGGCCTTTTCAGCCACACTAGACGCTGTTCCAGAACCACCTTTCAGAGCGCGATACTATAGTCTTTCGAGACTGAAGGTTGCCAACTAACTAACTAGGCTTATACCATAGTCTTTCGAGACTGAAGGTTGCCAACCATGGTGGCTTGAGCCAATTAGTTATCTGATCTTTCCATCAATCCACCAGTGGGTCCCAACCCACAGTTTGGGAACCATGGCTTTATACCTCTCTTGTGAAAAATGAAATTATGAATTATAAATAAAGAGGGTGAACTTGTGAAAAAAGTATTCAATTTTCCAGGGCCGTTGCAGCTGTGCCAATGGGGCGTGCACTGCATTCTTTGGTGGGGAGGCAGACACAGAGGCCTCCTCAAGGTAAGAGAACATTCATTCCCTTATCTCTGGGCTGCAATGCAGCTGCACCGGTGCTGGAAAGTTGGATAGGATTGGGCCCTGAGTCAGGAGTTCGTCCCATCTCAAGATCCACCTCAGCTCAGTAGCCACCAGGTTTTAGCAAGCCACTCATCAAGTTTACTTCCCCATCTGTGAAATGGCAATAAACTATACACTTAATATACACCCCTATCCAGTGGCGTAGGTAGAGGGGTTGCAAAGTACTAAGTTTTACAGGCACCTGAACGTGCTGTGCAAGTGGCCCCTTCCCCTCCCCTTCAGAGCCATTCCAGGCGGTGGGAGCACAATGGAGATGTTCTGCCTCCCCAGAATGGCTAGGAAGGGGAGGGGGAGGGGTGACTTGCACTGCACATTCAGGTGCCTGCAAACTTAGTGCTTTTCACCCCCTCTAGCTATGCCACTATCCCAATACCAGAAAGGCTGTTTAGATGAGATGTCTTAACCAACCCTGCTCACACATGGTTACAGATGTAGGTGTGTGTGTTCCACTCCCATCTACATTTCAACTGCTAGAGCAGCTGCAGCAGAGCTGTAGTTCCTTCCAACTTGGCATTAAGCTCCACACACACCAGGAATGGTGTGTGGAATGCCATGCATATTTTTACTGATACTTTCGTATGCTGATGAGGAGAGGAGGGGAAAAGAATCACAAGCAGAGCAGTCCTAAGGCGGCAACTCTTTGTGTAGGCCTACAGAACTTATGATCTACCAAGGCAATCACAACCCTCCAGCTGCAGTGTATTGTGGCCACGTCTTATGTGTAGGATTGCCAACTCTGAAGCTATTTCTGGAGGTTCATTTTGGCGGCCTGATAATTCTTGGAGGGAATCCTTGTTAAAATCTCCAGGATTGCTTTCAGTCATCACCAGGAGATTGATGCTAATTTCTGAAGACTCCAGGTCAATCCAAGAAGGATAGCATTTGTACCTGTGACTTGTGGCCTTTTGATCATGTTTTGTTAAGAACATAAGAACATAAGAACATAAGAACAGCCCCACTGGATCAGGCCATAGGCCCATCTAGTCCAGCTTCCTGTATCTCACAGCGGCCTACCAAATGCCCCAGGGAGCACACCAGATAACAAGAGACCTCATCCTGGTGCTCTCCCCTACATCTGGCATTCTGACTTAACCCATTCCTAAAATCAGGAGGTTGCGCATACACATCATGGCTTGTACCCCATAATGGATTTTTCCTCCAGAAACTCGTCCAATCCCCTTTTAAAGGCGTCTAGGCTAGACGCCAGCACCACATCCTGTGGCAAGGAGTTCCACAGACCGACCACGCGCTGAGTAAAGAAATATTTTCTTTTGTCTGTCCTAACCCGCCCAACACTCAATTTGAGTGGATGTCCCCTGGTTCTGGTATTATGTGAGAGTGTAAAGAGCATCTCCCTATCCACTCTGTCCATCCCCTGCATAATTTTGTATGTCTCAATCATGTCCCCCCTCAAGCGTCTCTTTTCTAGGCTGAAGAGGCCCAAACGCCGTAGCCTTTCCTCATAAGGAAGGTGCCCCAGCCCCGTAATCATCTTAGTCGCTCTCTTTTGCACCTTTTCCATTTCCACTATGTCTTTTTTGAGATGCGGCGACCAGAACTGGACACAATACTCCAGGTGTGGCCTTACCATCGATTTGTACAACGGCATTATAATACTAACCGTTTTGTTCTCAATACCCTTCCTAATGATCCCAAGCATAGAATTGGCCTTCTTCACTGCTGTCGCACATTGGGTCGACACTTTCATCGACCTGTCCACCACCACCCCAAGATCTCTCTCCTGATCTGTCACAGACAGCTCAGAACCCATCAGCCTATATCTAAAGTTTTGATTTTTTGCCCCAATGTGCATGACTTTACACTTACTGACATTGAAGCGCATCTGCCATTTTGCTGCCCATTCTGCCAGTCTGGAGAGATCCTTCTGGAGCTCCTCACAATCACTTCTGGTCTTTACCACTCGGAAAAGTTTGGTGTCATCTGCAAACTTAGCCACTTCACTGCTCAACCCTGTCTCCAGGTCATTTATGAAGAGGTTGAAAAGCACCGGTCCCAGGACAGATCCTTGGGGCACACCGCTTTTCACCTCTCTCCATTGTGAAAATTGCCCATTGACACCCACTCTCTGCTTCCTGGCCTCCAACCAGTTCTCAATCCAGGAGAGGACCTGTCCTCTAATTCCCTGACTGTGGAGTTTTTTCAGTAGCCTTTGGTGAGGGAGCCTTTGGTGAGCCTTTGTTGCCTGTTAACAACTCTTTTGCAATCCCTGGCAGTTAGCAAGAGGCTTATTGAGGCCCTCAATAAGCTGGGTGAGCCCCTTTGTACCCCAATGTATGGAGGTTCTGGAGATCTCCATTGAGTAGAGTTTTGAGCTTACCTGGACTCCATAGAAAGCAGAGGCACTGGTTCTGGCTCAGGCAAACAGGGCTCCTCTCAATTTTCTGTCTTCACCCTTTTACTCTCTTGGACAAATTGTGTATAAAACACGGAAAAACCATGGTGCCAAATACACTGGGAAAATAACATGCCGACTCACTATCTCAGCAAAACAGCATATGGAATAGACGAGCATTTGCCTTCTGGGCAAGCAAACAGGTCATTGTAACTGGATACCATATTTTCATTAAAGCAGCAAGGCATGAAAAGATGGAAACAAAAGATGATGAGAAAGGAGGGGAGCAGGAAAGGGGGAGGTGACCTGAAAACAAAAATTAAAGATAGCATTTGGTGTCTACCTGACAGCCAGCAGCAAGCTGCAAAGGAGAGATGAACCTTAGGCAGAAGCAGAACAGTTAAGTCATATTGCCAGAGTTAGCATAACTACAAACAGCTCAATGCACTGGGAAACTGCAGCTCTCAAACTTTAATGCAGGCAAAGTAAAGTTGTGGAATGACAAAAACCAGAAAGCTAAATCATATGCAGATATAATCAAAATAATCTACAAGTGCAAACAAGCAACAAACAATATTCTTTGCTTGCTTGCTTGTTTAAAGAATTTCTACCCCACCTTTCTCCTGGTAAGGGCAATCAAGGCAGCTTATAGGATTGAAAACATAATAATAATAATAATAATAATAATAATAATAATAATAATAGGATAAAACCAAGCATCCCAGGTCCTTGAGAAGTTAAAACAAACCAGTCAATAACATCTACCTGACTATGTGAAAATCTAACAGTAACAATAATATTAACAATAATCATAATGCAATAATGCAACAATAATCATAACGCAATAAAAACAAAAAACAAAAGGGCCTTAAAAGCACTGGCGTCGCGTGGGGGTTGCGGGCCACACTGGGTGACACCCGGGGGGGTGACGCGCCCTGGGGGGGTGATGTGCTAACATTGTGGGTTCAGGAGTTAGCCCAACATGCCATACACCATTGGATGTGGAATTCCCAGCAGAGTGCAATGCAAAAACAGAATTGAAATCGCTCCTTTCCTTCAAAAGTTATGGCCACAAAACCAGAAAGAAAAAATGCATGGAGGCCTATGGAAAGTGAAAGTGAGCCGTATCTCGCGTTTACTTGCAAGTAGGCGTACTTGCCATAGTTCATTGGAATGGGCAGGCTGAGAGGACTCCAAGGATGTCAGAATCGTCCTGATTCAATGAATGCAGCCCCAAAAACAGCTGAGAAGGAAGTTGCTCCCTCCCTACTGCAGTCTATTGAGCTCTATGGAAAGCAAACTCAACCACATGGTCACGTTTACTCGCGAGTAGGCAGATGTGCCTTGGCTGGTGGTCAGGCCAGGCAAAGGGGAATGTGAGGCCACCAGAAGAGTCCCAATCTGATGGAGCTGGAGTGCAACAAATGCTCCAGAAGGCAGCCCCCCCCCCCTTAAAAGGACAAAAAAAGAGGCTTCAACTGGTAAGGGGAAAGTTTTCTATTTTGCACTTGCAAAGCCAGGTGGGTCTTGATATGCTTGAAATAGAAGAACTTAAACTGGGCACTGGGGAGGGCTGGAAATCTCACTGATTCTTTTTTGGGGTGGCGGAGTTATTGCAGGCAGGCTACAGAGTAAGCTCCATTGACCACTATGGGACTTACTTCAGAGAAGATTCACTTGGTAGAACAGGACTGGCTCCCCCTTATTTAATTATTTCTTTTCTTTTAATTTAATTATTTATATTTATTTTAATTTGCTTGATGATGTCACTTCTGGCCATGACATCACTTCCAATGGGTCCTGGACAGATTGTCATTCTAAAAAGTGGGTCCCAGTGCTAAAAGTTTGAGAACTGCTGCAATAAGGTGTTAGAAAGTTGACATGGGTGTGTGTGTCTCTACAAGTTTTCAAAATCACTAAAATCAAAATTTGGAGGAATAATACCATCATGTTATATGTCTGTCAATGCATAATATCATGCAGAATGCAATGAAACAAACCACATAGAAATATCTGTGTTCTAACAAAAGGGACAGCCAAAAAACCAGTGGGGGCAGAGCGATGGTACATCACCACGCCCCCCACCTGGGGCGTTACCCTGCCCATTGCATGGGGTGATGCACAGGCCTCCCGCACCGGGTGACGCGGGTGATGCCACTGCTTAAAAGTCAATACTAGCATCTTGAATTGTGCCTGGAAATGAATCAGCAGCAAAAAAGGTCTCTAAGGGGGAAGTTGTTCTTAGTTCCATGGGGAGTGAGTTCCACAGTTGGGGCACCACCAGCAAGATGGCCCTATGTTCCCAAATGGGCGCAGTTTTCGTTGGCTGACAGAGAGGCAAACCACAGACAGGAGAATTCAGAGGACTTCGGAAAAAGCTTTTACTACGTTTTGCAAAATGGGACCACCACAAAGAGGTGATGGACCCTGAAGGGTTACAAAGATGCGGGTTTTATAGCGCATTCTGAATAGAGGAGGGGCACAAAAGAGCACAGAGAAAGAGGGGTAAACATTCTTGGAAAATTACCAGGTAATCGAGCAGAGAGCAAGATCAGCATTCTTATCGGTTTGGAAAGCTCTGTTAGGAAGTGTTCATGTACAATGTTCATCAACAGTTTATTTACTTACAGGATGTCCATAATTGAAGGTTTGGTAATCAGTTACACCACTTTACCCTAGTCCTTTCAGGGTCTCACATCCTTGGTCTATTTGTTTATTGCCATCTGTCTGTCCTTGGAGGCCCATACTAGGCTTATCTTGTTTAGCCAGCTTGTTTCTGAGAAGGATGGTAGATGCTGACTGGCAGCATTCCTGAACAAGGGTCAGAGAGAGGCTTAAGCCAGAGAAGCTAGGCTTTGAAGCCAGGCATTGTGGGTATCTTGGTATTGTGAGCTGGGCATTTTGGGGACACCTATTCCTCACTACCATCCCCTTCACCTCCGTCAATGGTGGTGTAAGGGCCACTTCTGATGACCTCAGAGAGGATGGGCTGAATTATATGGAAGGAGGTGGTATCTCAAATACCCTGGTCCCAAGCTGAAAAGGGCCTTCAAAGTCAAAACTAGCACTGTGGTGGTTTTATATGAATTTGGGGTGCTGATTCCAAAAATGACATCAGTTTTACCCTCTCATGTCTACTTTGGGAGATATGGCATAGCCTCATAAGTGAATGGTTCAAGCAGCTCCCTCATGAGGCTGCCATTTTTGGAATCAGCACCCCAATTATGCCCAGGAATAGGTCTAACTTTTAATGTATGTTGGCCTATGTAATCAGTCACTTTGGAATAGACAAGTTGAACCTCTGAAGGTCAATCTACACATTATAGAAAATTACAAGTGGAACCTGTTTATCCTTCAGAGGGAAAAGCGGTGGAAAATAGCAGATTTGACTATCTGCGATTTTCGGAATTAGCAAGCGGTCCGAGAATGGATCCCTCATGGATACCAAGGCCCTACTTGTATAAATGCTGACTAGGCAATGAAGCAAGACTCCATATATTTGTCATACTGGTCTAAACATTACACACAAGTGTGCATTTTCGTGTGTGTAGGTCTGAGATGTGTAGTCATTTTCTGTCCAACCCCACCCATTTCCCCATTGAATTTGAGAGATAAGGATTGCTTGTGATCTGGTGTACACTTCTGGCAAGATACCTGTGCATCCATTTTAGACATTACAGCTGCAAGAATCATACTAGTGAAGTTACTGTAAGTATACCACGGAACTTTCCGGTTCCTCCATAACAAAAAGGATATCCTAAAGATGCACAAAAAATTATTAAGAAGATGGAGTATCTTCCAATTTTAGAACGATTTATGGGATTGGGAGGCTTTTTACTCTTTAGACAACTGTGGAAAAACATAATGACCCCAATCCTATTCATTCCCTCCCCCAATGTAGTGGTGCCAATACAGTGGTGCCAAAGTGGCTACCACTGCATTCGGAGGGGGGGGGGAGAGATTCCTGGAAGCCTAGACAAGGGAAGAATTCCTGGATATTATTTCTTCTGCTTCTCAGAAGGCTGACATGAAAACAGCCTTCTTCACAAGGTTGTTTTGAGGCTGATCAACATCAGAAATAATTTTCTCCTTTAAAAAATGTGGTGGAAGTGAGTAAATACTAGCTTTAAGGACAATTCTGTATAGTTCCAGGTTTGGGATGTTGTTGGTTTGTTTTTTTAAAAGACTCACATTTCTTCCCTGTCTTAGCTCAGATTTATGACTTTGATGTCTTTCTGCCCTTGTGTGTGTGTGTGTGTGTGAGAGAGAGAGAGCCTCCAGATGCATAAATTTCCTCCTTGAGAGAAAGATCTGCATTATTCTTAATCAGAACTTGAGAATGGGGGGAATGGGAGTGGTGAGGGAGTGCCAGAGTTGAGGGAAGCTGGGGAGGTGAATTATCTAATTCCGCTCTCCTGTCATGTGAACATCCCTGCTTAATTTAATACAATTATTTCATCAGGGAGGATAATATCAGCAGCATAATTCATTTACACAACGTATTTCACAACTGCCTTTAGCTCTCCTCTCCTTATTATCACTGCTGATAATTTTAGAACTGCTTATGGGGTAAGAGGAGAAGAGCAAGAGAAGAATACTGTGTGTGTGTGTGTGTGTGTGTGTGTGTGTGTGTGTGTGTGTGTGTGTGTGTAAACAACTGCAATCTCTGGAGGCAGTGATGGGAATGACTTTACTTGTGTGTGCCAGTTGCCACTGGATGTCCATTACTGATATATTTACTGGTCAGGCATTTTTGGGATAAACCAGCGACTGAGTAGATACGCCAGTGACTGGCAGTATTGTTCAGCGAGTGACAATGGCACGATTGTCTTTGGCCCCCAGATGTGCCAGGAAATGCACCGCATTGTGCATTTCTGATGAAATGAAGATCCCCATGAAAGGGCAAAAAATAAATTGGGAGAGAGAGTGGTTCTGGGGCTTTGCTTCCAAAACGGCAGGGGTTCATTCTTTTACAAAATCACCCTCCCTCTGTGGCTCCTTGTATCTATCTGGGCTTGGCTGTAATTTCTTACCATCAAGGTCATTTAAATAGGCTGCAATATGCAATGGATGTGTTCCCAGAGGTCAGGAAAAGCCTCTTTAGTAGAACAGACTGCGCTGTGCTTGTGCCAGGTCATTTCAGTATTTCTATCAGACGATACACACAATGAAGTCCCTGGATTTTGCAAGCCACTGGTTAAGTTGCACCTTCTGTTTGCATCAGGATCGTGCATAGCCATCTTGGAGGCTTTTTGTAGCTGAATTTGCAACAGGGTATAAATACATAATAATATTAATAATAATAAATAGCATGACTTCAGGCTGAAGGGCCTTGACGCCTTTAGCTTTAAAAAGAAATAAATGTAATCAGGATACATAACATTTGCTGACAATATTCCTACATTGGAAACAGGGGTTTTCCAAACTGCTGGGCAACAAGAAAGAAAATAACTGACTTCAGCCTCTATAATTTCGAACTGGTTCATGCATGCGTATCCATCACATGATCATGTGTGAATATGCGATCACTGATCCAGCTTTCATATCACCCGGTGTCACCTCAGGGCCAAAGTACAAGTGACATTAACACCCTGCTTGAACCCTAAATGCTTGATTTTTTAATTATTTAAACAGCAGCTGCAGGGCATCCTAATTTGGTTTGCAACCAGGGCATCAGGCAGGATTTAACGCTCTACCTTCATCATGGCCCCAATTAGAATAGCACTGCCTGTTGCAGCTATTTGCCCTGAAAGGGTAACTCCCATTGATTCCAAAGGGAGCTTTCCTCCTGGATCAGATAGGGGGGGGGCACAAACAGGGTCAGTACCATGATGGGAGAAAGTTTAACACATGCACCCCCCCATCTTCCACACAGCAGTACTCCATGCTTGTATTTGCTGTTCAGATAATAAAAATCAAGCATGCTAAGGTGAAGAAGAACATTATTGTTATCAGATGAACATTGTCAGATATAGTTTGACCATCTGTGATGTCCTTGCTCTCCTCTCAGGGATGTACCATATACTGAGTCAGGCCCTTGCTCCATCTAGCACAGCATTTTTAACACGGCTAAGCAGTGGCTCTCCATGGTTTCAGATGTAAATTTTTCTTTGCTTTACCTGGAGGTGCCAGGGATTGAACTTGGGGACTTCTACAGGCAAAGCATGTGCCACTGAACTGTGGCTGCTCTCCACAATCTGGGATGCTTGGGTTATTGTAAAACATCCAGTCAGATGGAGCAGTGACTTAAGATCAAACCCATAGTTGCTCTGGGTGTGTCTTGATGTGTTATCAGAGCAAGGTCAGATCTACCTGCCTCTTGGAGATTTGGAGAGATGGAACCAAGAAAGCTGATGCCCATGATAAGTAATGTATAGTTAGGGTTCATGCTATGTATTACTACTCAGAAGTAAGACCTAGTAAGTAAGTAAGACCAATCCTGACCTTCCCAGCACCCAGGGCTGCAGCATCACCAAAATGGCTACCACTTAATCCCATGGGGCTGGGAAGCAGCACTGGGGCTGCTTACATATTTACTTAGAGCCTGATCCTGAAACACTGAAAGTAAAGGGCTCCTGAAGTAAGTAAGTAATAGGACTTATTTCTAGGTAAAGGTGTATAGCAGTAGGTAAAGTGGAGCAATTGCACTCTGCCTCTGCAAAACCGGAAGTGGAGCGTGATCACTCCACTTTCAGTTTTGGAAGGCTGGGGAGCCCTGCAGACGCTCGAGGGTTGGCAAAGGAGCCAGATGTTTTCAGGCAAAGAAGCTGGACATTTGGGAATGACATCATCATGTCATTGCCAACATTTCAAGTTGCCAAGCTCCCAGAAGTGACTCAGCTTGGGAGGCAAAACCTCGTGCCCAATTTGCTACATGTCACACAGGACATGACAGAGTCACCTACCCAGGCTCATGAGGTCCCTATGCCTCTGCTTTGCCTCCCAAGCTGAGTTCCGTGTGGCCCGAATGACTTTGAGTGGTGGTTCATATCTGGTGCATGAGCCATAGCTTGCCGACACCTGGTTTAGCTTTTGGGGAGACTTCTGAGGGACATTGCATGTCTTCCACACAACTGGGAAGAAGGCTTTCAAAGATGGTATCTCACTGTCTGGCCTCTTGTCTTCATGGTTATAGCATAAACTACAGGCTTGGGCCTGGGAAAAGGGTGGATCTGGGCGAAAGATTACCAGGTGCCCCTCCCTGGATCTCCTATGCTCAAACACAATTGTTGTTTGTTTATTTCATTGTTTAGGTTGTGCTTCTTCCAAGAAGCTCATCATACCTGGTTCTGTCCTTCCCTTTAATCCACATCCAAATCTGTGAGTAGGTTAGGCAGTGAGAGAGTGGCATGCCCAAGATCCCAAGAGCTTCATAGGTGATAAAATGTGCAAAATGAAAAGTAGAAGGGAGCACATCAAACTTCCCAGGACAGCGAGTTCCGGGGGGGGGGGGTCACCTTTGAGAAGGCCTTTCTACACATCCTTCCCAATCCCACCTAGGTCAAAGTAGAATGCCCACAAGGATCCTTCTCCAGCAGATCTCAGGGTTTGGATAGATTCATATGCAGAAAGGAGGTCCATCAGGTACCCTGATTCTGAGTTACTCAAGGCCAGGTCCTTGAGTCCGTGCTTGTATGATTTCAGTCGCTCTAACTCATAAAAACAGTCATTGTTGCTTGAAGGCATTTGCACTGTGATTATGACTGTGGGCAAGACTGAAATCTCAATTACATCTCTAAGCTCTGCCAAATCTAGCAAAAGAAATGTTTGCTTAAGAGGCCTTGTTGGCAGTCATTCTGTTTAATGTCCAAATTATTATTTGTGTGCGCGCATGTTTGTGCGAACACATGTGTGTGAGAGCATGCAAGTGTGCAGGGGGTGTTAGCTGCTAACTAAATATGCTAAATTAAATATTTTTCAAAAGAAGATGGTTTTATCCAATGTCATATTTTGCTTTCACTACATTTGTTATATGTGTGTGTGTAAAATATATATAAAATTCTGGGTCACAACATCTTTTGCTCTCTAAGCATTAACCTTTTCAGTGAATAGAAACATAGATGTTTGACTTAGTAAAAGACTCTCCAGTTAGTTGCTTTGATTTGGTGTAAATTGATCTGATCTGATCACTGATATACCTTGGAAGAGAGGGTCTCAGAACAAGGGAAGAACACACATCATTGAGCTGTAATGAAGAACTAGCTAAGACCAGCAGCTTGTGTGGAAGTGCTTGCTTTCCTGTGGAGGGCTGAGAGAAAAACAAACCAAAGGAAAGAGACAATAGAACCACTGTTTTTTAAAATCTTGTTGGTGGCACTCCAAACAGCTTGAGAAGACCTGGACCATGCAGAAAGATTTCTCAGTGCATCTCCTCCCTATTCCATCATACACTCAGCTTCTCAAGTATTTGTAATGATGTGGGGAGGAGCCATGGGGTGGAGTCCTCCCAGGTAGCATGGGGCTTCTCATACTACTCTCGTCACACAGGAAAGAATAATGTTGCAGTAGCTTCCAAGCTTCAAGAATAAAGCATGTACTGTTGCTTAGAGGGTTCCTATGCAAAGAAGCACACAGCATGTCTGTCTCATCTTCAGGGCCACCAGGCATGGACCAGGGATGGTTGGGGAAGAGGCCCATGGCTTATTGACGGCCCACCCATGGACTGGTCTATCTGTTTTGGGGCTGCTGTCCAAGACATGGCAGCTGAAACAACTATAATCTGAACCAGGCTGTTGACCCTGGCAAACGTACATTGGAATGCTTCCCGCCTCTGCTTTGTTTCCATGCATTGGGGGAGATGCCAGTGAGGGTAGGCAGCCCTGCCTTGGATGGACCAGTAGTCTGACTCAGCACCAGACCTGATTGTTTGATTTGGATTTCATTCGCTTTCACTTAGTGCTCAAACCACATGCTTCCATTAAAGCAGGCAGGGGCAGATTTCAAGTTTGTGGAATCTACTTTGTGTTTTACTGGAGCCCCAAGATTCACAAATTAGAACCAGGTGCAAAATGGTGGTTCAAGGGACAGAAACTATGAATCATGATCTGCAAATCTCAATATGAATCTACATCTCAGTTATTAAAGTTCAGGTGGATTCTGACAGCCTAATGTGTTGTTGTTGTTGCAATTGTTAAATGCTTGGGATTCAGAAACGCTTTTACTTATCAGCTGTAAACCATCCAGCTACCTACCAAGAAATCCCGATCTCCTGTCTGCCCACCCCAAGTAGTCCTATTGATTCTGTTGACTATTGACTTTTATAGTACTCTACTATAAAAGTCAATAGTCAATAGAATCAATAGGACTACTCTCAGTGTCATTTCTGTTTAAGTGATGTAACTTTAATATAGTACTACCTCTGATAATGCAGGGTACACGCTACCAGAACGACAAGTCTGTGTGAAACAGCACTATAGGAGACATTGTTAAAGAGAAGCAAAGCAACTGGAGGCAAGCAATCCAATCCTATTCAATTTTCCAGTGCCCATGCTGCTGTGCCTATGGGGTTTGCGCTGCTTCCTGTGTTGGGGATGCAGTCACAGAGGCTTCCTCAAGGTATGGGAACATTTGTTCCCTTATATCGAGGCTGCATTGCAGCTGCACCAGTGCTGGAAAGTTGGATAGGATTGGGCCCTGGGGCAACTGGCCCTGTGCTTCCCAGAATACACTGGGCCTATTATCTACAGTACCTGTCAATCACACAAGGACAAAGAATGCTGTACTAAATCAATGCAAACAAAAGCAACGTTATAGGAGGTGTTTCTATACTTGCAAGTAAGAAAGGGGGGAAAAATGCTCCTTGGCTTGATGATTATTACTATTATTATGCACCAGCCAGGCCGAGGGAAGTTTAACCATCATTTTGAAGATGACATTTTTGGTCTACATTTTCCGTGATTGCTATGTTTGTTCAGTATTAAATTCAGATTTAACTATGACAATTGCCAATACTAAAAGAGTAATCAGGTGTATACAAACCGATTAAAGGTGCCTGGCTCAAGGTGTTAGCTTGTTCAAGACAAAAAGCAGTAGGCTGGTCTCTTCCTTTTGTCCAGAGACAGCCTGGTTACTTGAGGAAAACTCTCCTGTTTAAGCTTCACAACTTCAAATGACATGCAACACAAACCTCATTCATTTCAGAACGCTACCCTCTTTGGAATATAACACCAGCAATGTCAGGGTCTCATTTAATATATTTACATGTATCAAAATTGGGGCCAATGTCAGAGGTCAGCCAGGTCAGTTACTGGCCAAGGGTTCAGGAGCTTCCCATGAGCAGCCATCCTGCTGACCCCTGA
The DNA here is from genome assembly GCF_035046505.1 of Tiliqua scincoides. Classification (NCBI taxonomy): domain Eukaryota; kingdom Metazoa; phylum Chordata; class Lepidosauria; order Squamata; family Scincidae; genus Tiliqua; species Tiliqua scincoides. The sequence continues at coordinate 35,814,461 of NC_089827.1, read as the reverse complement.
AGCTGACCAGGGCCAACCTTTACCTGGCAGCAGTGGAATGAAGCACTCAAGCTAAGTGTGTTGCTTCGTTGCTGCCCCTTTTGGGTGGCTTGCTTTTTAGGAACATTGGTTATCCTCCCCATCCAACTGAGGGCCCAATCCTATCCAATTTTCCAGTGCCGGTGCAGCCGTGCCAATGGGGCATGTGCTGAATCCTGTATTGGGTACCAAGATACAATGGAGGACAGAATGCCTGTACCTTTAACCATGGTACAGAAGAGGGAATTTTTGGCAGGTGCAGCTCAGCATGGAAAGGTGTCAAAAGCTGCACCTGCCACAATTCCCTCTTCTATACAGTGGTTATAGGTACAGGCACTCTGTCCTCCATTGTATCTGGTCACCCTGTATTGGGAAAAGTAGAGTACCATACCTGGGGGCACCACTCTGGTGAGGTAAAAGCTGTCCTCTACCACTGATGGCTGTTAGTCAGACCATCCCTCCATGCCCCTCCCCACCAACACATCATAATGTTGAGCATTCCACTGCTGAAACAGTTCTTGAGTTCCATTTCTGTTTATAGTGCCTCCCCTGTTGGAGGAAACCCAAGACCGCATGATGGGATCCATAGTTTGCTATGAGTGAATGTCTGAATGCATCAGTGTTTGATGATGTAGCATAGGTAGCTGCTGCAGTGCAGTTTGTCTTACCAACTTGGTGGTCTTATGCCCATTTTAGGATGATGTGGCCCAGCCACTGAACCTTTCTGCAAAACCCAAGACAGCTGACGGCAAGTCTCCCACGTCACCCACTTCTCCCCATGTGCCAGCACTGAGAATAAACAGCGGGAGCAGCTTGCTGAAATCTTCAGTGCCAGCAACTTTAGCTAATCCCTCAGCCAGAGTCAACACAATAGGTAAGTTCTCTTCCTTTTAATAATGGCAAATGGACAGAGTTATCAGGGCTGTAGTAGCCACAGTGAGACTAGGAAAGGCTTGGTCTCCTCAAGAGTAAGCCCAGGTGTCTTTCTTCAATGTTCAGCTTTCATTTACAAAGAACTGAGTCTCTACTCCTTTTGCTTACAGAGATATAAGGGCAAATCTGGGAGAGGAACAGAGTTATGCCTAGAGGTGTTTGTTTCTAGTAGGTAAGACAAGATTACAGTCTAAGTACTGCTGAACACAATGGGCTTACTTTAGAGTAAAATAAATAACACCATTTTCAAACACCTCCACCCAATTGCTCAGTGAAGCGTAAGCCTATTCTTGCCTTTCAGGCCCAATGAATGCCAGACACTGGGATGGTTGACAAGTACTTAGACTGCTGACTAAGTACTTAGTCAGCACTTACCTTTTTTTAAAAAAAAAGTCATTAAAATGATATGTGTTTAATAAATAAATGTCAGTGTTTTAGGCCTACTTGTATTTGGGTTTCTACTGTTGCATATTGGCGAATGGATCTGAGTGTATCCTCAGCTTCTGCACCACAAAGAACAGTCAATATGGCTCCAAGGCTTTCTTTAAAAGCAAATGGTGAAGTAGACATATGGCAGAGGGATAATCAGCAGGGCCTCTGTAGTTGACCAAAGCATACAAGCAGGTTCAGAGAAAAAGAGGCAGTCTGTAAGGCATCCTAGTCACAGATCATTCAGGGCCTTAAAGGTCAAAACCACCAATTTGAATTTCATTGGGACCAGGAGCAAATGGGCAGCTGCTGGAACAATGCTGGGACGATGTCTTTACAATGCTTTACACCAGTTAGCCTGGCAGCCAAGTTATGATCTTTTTTTTTTTTTTTTTTTTTTCAAATCTAGCCCCAGCACATTCCTCATTTTTGAAAAATGGTCCACAGTCAGGCAAAGTTCTTCCTACTTCCCCTCTCTGCTTCACAGCAAATATTCTGGTGCAGGAGATGGGAAGCTGGATGCACAAAGTTACCACTAGTCAAATCCTGTACGCCTCTGCACGTTCTACACAGAGTGCAAAGTTACTCTATCAGCTAAGCTACATGTTATTTTAATTACATTGTGGCCCTTGTTTCTGCTTGTTTTTCTGGCTTAAACAAAACAACATTTTGTGGCAATGTTGGGGAGGGGAAAACAATCTGGGTTGGCACCTTGAAAGAGAGGAAGGGAGCTTTAATCCTTTCCCCTGTTTCACAACTCCAGTTTACCTCCCTATTTCTGGCGGCTGCTATTTGTCAAAGAAGATCCAGCTGGGAATGGAAGCAGAGAGCTAAAGCCCCATGCCCCTGTGCTATGGTCCTGCTTTGGACTGGTCCCTCATCCCCTGTTTAAGGAATTAAAAAAAAAATTGATAAGCACATTGTCACCAAGAATGCAATTAATGTAATGTGTAGTTTCACCCTAAACATGTTTGACCAGCCTCAGGGTAGCTGCATACTTTTCTTAATTTTCTAGACATGATGTTTTCTTTCCCACTTTCTGGTATCTTTCCTGCATTTGGATTCCTTGCCATCGCACCCCCCATTCCTCTTTTCAGTGAAATGTAGATTTTGAAAGGCTGTACCTGTAATGAGTGATAATGTAATTGGATAAAAGCTGTGAGGATGACTGGAGTTGTAAAGGTCACTCTTGTAAGGAGAATTAATGTGTTATACCATTAATAAACCATGGGAAACTGTGGACCAAAAGATAACATACTTAAGTTATTGTTAATGACATAGACTTCACCGCCCTATATCTTCATGCGACAGATATAGAAAGGGACTTTTTGAGGTTACGGGATGGGATTACTGTGCATTCTGCCTAGGATAATGGAGCCTGTTTTTCGTTCTTTTAAGTAGTAGAGCTCTTTTGCTGGTTGAGTTATGGTCATGGATGGTGGAAGACTGGATCTGACTACCCCATCACTGACTATTTCCTACATCAGCAACATATATTCTGATCTAAAGCTGTAAACTGAAAGCCACCTTCTCCCAGAATTGCCTTCGAAAACTCCTGAAGTTGTTCTGTGTCTTGACCAGTGGCAGGCTCCCTGGTTTTCATGACTGCTTGAAATCTTGGGAATGAATGAACCAACGTTTCAGGGGCATGCATACAACAAGATGTGGTTTATCTCAAAGAAGCAGCAGAAAAGGCAGTGCAGTTTTTGACAAGAGTGGCAGTAGGCAAGGAGTGCTTGCCCCTTTCCTACCCATTCTGTAGCTGCTTTACCTCCTTGCTATTACAAACATGCACCTGGTTATTAAAAACCCAACTACAGGAAAGGAACTGCAAAGAAAAAAACAAGATAGTAGGGGAAGGGGAAAACACCTCCCCCTACCCTGCTACTTCCCCATGAAAATCACACATCTTCCTCTAAAACATAGACTCAAGCCAAAGCACATCTTTGAAGGTACAGGTGTACATCTTTTTCCTCCAAATAACCCAAATCTGCACAAACTGACTGCTTCTTATTATTTTCATTTATTTTTTCCCATCTATAAATGCAATTTGGCAATCCCCATAACTAAACGCATTTTGTGTAATGCAGTCCTCTTTTACCGTCAATGATTTGCTACTGACCCTAAGCAAAAAATATAATTTACATTCCACCGGCATCTATATTAATCATTTTCCTACACACCAGCATCTTGGCACCTCCTGAAAAACATAAGGGTTGCTTTTTTTTTCTTTTTTCTTTTTTTCACAGCCTGGTGCCAAACATTCTCAAAGATAGCGGTGCTTGGGGGAAAAAAATCCAAATAATCTGGAGGAGGGCAAGGCTTCTGGTTCTTAAGCAAGCTCTCTGGAATTGGGGGGGGGATAATACAGTTTACGAGAGCATACCTGCTTTAATTGAGGGCACCAGGGACTTTGCAGGCAACTGTTTTTCAGGTAGCTCTGTTAAAAATAAGTTGACTTATCCATTGTGAATTGTAACTTGTCTGCTGGTGTGCAGATTAATCCCACCATGTCTACATTCCCAGGAAAGCAACTTGTGTGAGTGGCCTGATGCATCTCCAGGCCTGCACAAGAGCTGAATCACATAGGTAGGAAAATCATTAGATTTTTGCTGTCCAGGTCCCACACTTCCCGCCCCCCTTAGCTGCTGTGGTTGGGCTCCTCTGCTCACTCTGCTCCAGTGAATTGGAAGCTGGGATGAGTATCTCAAGAGTAACCAATAGCTTTGGAGGCCCTTAGGAGAACTACAGAGTAAGCCATGGCATGGCAGCCACTGAAAGTCTTGGAAGCTGGATTGCCCAGGCGACGTGACCTCGGAGAACCCCAGATTTAATAGACTCACTCAATTTTAGTGTTGGAAGATAATGTCATCTAGTCAATCCCCCTATCAATGCAGGCAACTACCACATTTCTGTGAGATGGCCATCCACCTTCTGGTTAAAAACATCCAATGAGAGAGAATCTACAGCTGCCTAAGGCAGACTGTGCCAGAAACTCTTATGGTTAGGATTTCTCCTTGGGTCTAGCCTAAACTACTTCATGTAGTTTCAACTCATTGTTTCTAGTCCTGTACTTAGAAGTTGCAGATAATTTAAACTCCTGTTTCTTCTTTGTGACAGACCTTCAGATATTTGATAACAGCTATCATATCTCCCCTTATTCTTTTCTGTTCTAGCTAAACTTGCCAATCTCTTTTAATTGTTCTTCATAGGACTCAGCATCAGATCTTTCCCTTCTGTCTTTTGCTGCCATCCTCTGAATTCATCCCAGCATGTCACTGTCCTTATGAAAGTGTGGTGCCCAGGACACAATTTTTCAAGCACAGGGTAGAGTGGAACTACTACATCTCATGGTCTGGACTCTATGCCTCAGCTAATACAGAACAGTATTGCATTAGCTTTTTTGCAGCTGCATCACAGTGCTGGCTCATGTTCAGCTTGTAGTCTACTACCCAGATCCTTTTCACATGTGTTTCTGCCAAGCTAGGTCTCCCCAATTCTGTCCTTCTGCCTCTGATTTTCTGTACCTACGTACAGGACTTCACATTTGCCTTTGTTGAACTTCATCTTTTTGTCATGGGTTGAACGATTGGGGCTGTCAGGTTAGTTTTGTACCATCTTCCAGGCTGTTGGTTATCCCTCCCAACTTCATGTTATTGGCAGATTTGATCACCATTCCCTCTACCCGCTCGAGAGAGGGAAATCTTGAAATCTTGCAAGCATATGCAGCTTGCTGAGCTGGATCAATCAGAGGAATGGAGACAGCTGAGAAGGAGATAACTTTGTTTACTCCCATAGCCAAGGCGCCACCAGAGTAGAGGAAGAGGAGATGGGTAGTTTAAAATTCCCTCCTTTCCTTCCCTCCCTGAGGGATGAGGGGCAAACAGGAAGATGGTGCCCTCCCTGCTAAGCGTAGTTCAGCAGTACCTACCCCCATACCCAGACAGCTATGCTATATGTGGCCTAGGATCTCCGCTAATACCACCCCAGTTTTTAAGAAATGTTTCCTACCTATAGAAAATCCGTCATGATGGGGAGAAAGCTAGGTTTAGACCCGTTTTATAAACCAAGCTGAATTTGTATGTGCAGGAAAGGTGCTTGGGTTTGTCTATATGTTAACTTTCAGATATGTTATCCCCACGCAGCAATCTGAAATTTTACAGCTCAGTGAAAGTCTCATCACATCATTCTTCTGCTCTTGTGTATTAGTTTTTAAAATCGCTTTGTATGTGTGCCAAAAAACTCTTCATGCAAGTAGAAATCTAGCAGAGCAGGGAACAGGCTGCACTGGACCTTTTCCCCCCTACTGATATGCTGGTTTCCTGTTTGCAGGAAGGTGTTTTCTTCATCTGGGACTGCCTTCACAAGATACATCCCCCTGCAGTCTGAAATGGTGCAGACCACTTGGCCACCTCAAGCACCTTATTCCACTGCAGGGGTAGGTCAGGCTTGAGCCTACCACCTCATTCTGCACAGCATGCAGAATGGCTGTGATGGCGACACCCCCCACCCATACTGGAGCTCACGCTTGCCCCAGCTCCTGGGTTTTGACTTCCAAAGGCAACCAGAATTGCCAGCCCCATTCCTTTCTAAATGATTTTTTAAAGCAGTTTAATAAAAAAAAAAATAGAAAGAAACCACAAACGGCCACAACTTAAAACCTTCCAGCAGTGCTAGTCTGAACTAAGCTGACATCAGCTTCTCCCTCCTGAAATGTTTCAAAGCCCGGAGTGCAAGAGAAGACAATACATGTTGTACATTCACTGGCAACCGGCAGATCAGATAGAAGGCGCAAGCAATACAACAAGGATGTGTAATCTGACGTGATTAGACAAGGCTCTTTAGGAACAGAACATTCATAATTGAGACAAAAGAAAAGAGTATTAATAACACTTCCCTAACGCGGCAGTTAGCCATTTTATATTTCCTTTCTTTAATCTTAGTGTTTTTCAACAAATCATGGGATTTAATAGCGTGTTTTGGCAGATTAGAGGATTTATGGCCAGATGTTTTTTGTTCTAAAAATGGATTAGGGTGTAAAGTTTGCTGGAATCCATGGAACATGTTGAGGCAAGCCGGTCATTTTGCGTGTGATTAGTGCCAGCCTTCTGTCTCGCAGCCCCTCCATCTGTTACAATTCACCAATAGATCTGGTTAGATTTAGCCTCATGTCACAAACAGAAGCCCCTTTTCCGGGCAATTTCATATTACAGTTTCAGGGCTTTCAAAAAATTACAAATAAAAATGCGGTTTTGGTGCCCTAGTTTAAAAAGATATGGACAAAGTGGCAGGGGAACTGGCAGGCGGGAAAGGGAGGCGGGTAGCAAAATGGTCGATATTTAGCATCTCCTTATAGCCTCCAAAGAGACCCGGGGTCTGGAGTATTTTCTCATCAGTTTTTCAAGCTGCAAAACACGCACGGATCATAATGACTGTAATCTACGGCAGGCTCTAGTGAGGGGGGAGGGAAAGGGAAAGAAAAAAATGACAAAGTGACACATTTAAAATGAGAGAACATTAGTGCATGCTTGCAGTGGTTTAAAAGAACATCATTTTAACTCCTCCTACAGCTCGATCCTATGCTCTGTGGGTATGTGGGGGAGGGGGTGAACTGCAGCCAACGAGTGAACATCTGACCCAGCATTAGCAGAGTGGGAATCTAAGTCAGTGGCCCTGTGGCTCCTGATGCGTTTCTGACTGACAGGTGGCGCAGGGAGGAGGGGCGACATTCTATGTAGGAGATTTATCTGCTCAGTCGTTGTATCACATGGCAAGGCATCACCACCACCTGTGGTTTATTAATGTATTTGTAAGGTTTAAGGAAGAAGCTGGAAGATATTTTAATTCCCCTCACTCCAGATTAACAAACCTGTCCTGTCTGCTCAAAGAAGGGTAATTACAACTCCATAGTCTACTATACAGCATTAGGTTTAATAAAATACTGTAACAACACAGATGTAAGTGGTAGGTGCCAAGACCTAGCCAAGGTGCCAAGACCTGATGTAAGGTCAGTCAGGCAGAACACTGGCCATGGGCCTAACCTCGTGGTTCCCTTTTCTCTCTTTTTTTAAATTGGTGGCTCCCTTGACCTCCTGGGCCACTGATTACAGCTCCCCATTAGGACTACAATCCTCTTCATTGTATAGGATGGCAGGCTTTTTGCGAGGATTCCGCAGCTCCCCTGCCTGGTTTCTGCGGTTTCCTGGGCAGCCACAGCTCATAGCTTGGGAACCACTGACCTAGCCAGTCCTGAGGACCCACCTGTCCAACACCTAAAGTCCCCCAGTACCCACTTTTACTGTGGCCAGTGAGGGATCAATGCACTCAGAGGAGCATCTCATTCCGTTGCTGCCTTTCTGGCATAAGTGGTGAGGGGATAGGAAAAAAAGAGGAAGAGCTTGTGTGAGACCGATGCCTGCTCTTTCTCCTTCCCCCAGTTCCCAGCAAATTGGGTTGCTCCTGGTGGACCCTCTGTCTACAGACATGATTGGTGAGAAAAGGGGGGGAAATATATGTAACACTCATGCACTCTCTTCCTCTTCCTCTCACCCTTGGCCAATTGCATTATTCCCAGGGAGCATCTATTTGCAAAGAATCCCTGGACACAAACATCTGCCTGCCCACTTGCCTGGTAAGCAGCCAACCAGCAAGTAGCAAGCAGCCTCACAAGGTAAGGTGTGAGGCTTTTTTGGGGGGCGAGGGGGAGGCAGAGTGCGAAGCAGTGATAGCTGTACCTGATAACAGACAGTTCGGCACACACTTTGCATACGCTCCAGGACCTTTCCCTGTGGCATGTTCCAGGGCCCATTGCAAGCTAGCACTGCCCACTGGTTGCTCTAAAGTTCTGCCCTAGTTCTAGCCAGGATCTAACCAGGTTTATGATCTGATTTGCACAGTCAATGAGTTTGATCATGGGATCATGAGTCTAAGCTACGTACTTCAAGAGCGTAAGAATTGTGTCCCTGGATTGGACCAAAGGTCCATCTACATCTTACAACCATGGCCAGCTAGATGCTCACAAACAGAACTTGGAAGTACTAGCTGTCCCCTGTTCTTTCCCCCTTTTACTCAGGGATATATTGTCTCTGTATTTGGAGGTGCCATTCAACTTTTGTTGTTCGGTTAAAGTGCCTATTGTTCGCTATTTTTTTCTCTTGGTAGCTCTTAAGGCATACTATGGTAGTGAATTAATAACATGCATGAAGGAGTTTTTCCTTTTCCCAAACATTAGTGCTAGTGACATGTAGAACAATCCCATGCCCACTAACTTGGGAGTAAGACCCTATTAAGCATGCTAGGATAGCTTTTTGGTGTTTAATGGCCATTCTTTCTGCTGTTCTCGCAAGTACCTGACCATACATGTTGTTTGTGGTTCAGACAGGCAGTTTAAATTACCTTTGGTTAGTCAGGAAAGATGTTGTGGAACCAGATGGATTTTGAGGAGTTGCAGAAGTTAAATTGTTGTTGTTTTTGTTAGTATCTTGATTCTCTGTAACTGATAAGTAAACAAAGGCTTCCCATTCCAAAAAAAGCAGTTAGTGTGGAAGGAACCAATGTATAGCGAAGAGGTGTGATTAGTGGTTAGAGAGGAGAACTTCAAGGAGGTGATCTTTATTTAAAACTCATGTCCATTAAGGAATCTTGGGGGTCAAAGGTGGGGTTCACAGGATGTCTTTTAGAAGACAATGAGCCTCTTTCCTTTAACCAACGGTTGCCAGCTATCTGAGGGCGCAATCCAAACTGTGCCCTACGCTGGCCTAAGTCCCTTGGGCCGGCCTAGGAGGGTCGCAAATATGCCATAAAGCACGTTTGTTTCTCCTCGAGGGGAAGCCAGGCTGGCACTCCAAGCAGCGTCGGCCTGCGGAGGCTGACATAAGCCTCCACGCTGGCTTCCCCTCAGCAGTTTGTGTTGGCCTGCCTGTGCCAACATAAGTGGAAAAGTTAGGCGTGGGGGGGCAGGGAGGAGGAGGGAGGGAGGCGTTCCTGGGTGGGGGGAGGGAGGGTGATGGGCGGTCCTGGGGTGGGCAGGCGGGGAGCGGGGGCAGGACTGGGATCCGGCAGTTATGCCGAATCCCAATCCCCGTTCTTGGGGAGAACGGAGTGACTTCAAGCCATTCCGCTCTCCTCGGACTTGTGCCACAGCCAGAGATGGTGCAAGTCCGAGGAGGTGCATTGTGGCCAGCAGCCCTTACCCAGGGGTAAGGGAAAAAGTTTCCCCTTACCTCTGGCTGAGCTGCTTCTGGCAACAATCCTGCACTGGATACAGCGCAAGCCTCCTGGTTTGCCTGTTCCAGCGCAGGTTAGGATTGCACCCTGAATTGCTAAGATAAATTGCTTTCCAATATTTTTGGGGAGCTCCAATGTGCTTATAAATGAAGCCCTTGTGATGAAACAGTTAACAGTTGTGTTTGCTGTCAAAGATTTTCTTTCCAATTTCTCTCCAGTATTTGAGGTGCTTCAGGCTCAAAGGCGAACCAGTCAATTGGAGGGCGGGTTGCGGGGGAGCAGAAGATGGTCTCTAGACCTGAGAGAGACTATCTCTCTTCTGCTATATGCTTGAGACTGGGCAAGACAGGGAGATCCTTTCTGGTAAGCGGAATGCAAGCTTCTGGGGGGAGAGCCCCAGGGAAGTAGAGAAGGGACTGAAAAGAAACCAGACATGTGAGGCTTTGTTCTATGTTTGTCCTTCCCATTCAGATGTTGGGAGCTCTTGTCCGCACAGCTCAGGC